>NC_134312.1:154931771-155596042 GCF_964195595.1 Calonectris borealis | reverse complement strand
AGTACATAGCCTCATGAACTGGAATCTCTATAGCTGTTGACTGAAAGCAAATTCACCGTCCAGTTTTTTTTTTTAAGTGTAACACCTGTTGTTTCCCACAGAAAAAGGCACCTTCTTAGACCAGATAGCAACCAGACCAGGGAGCTGAAGCACTGGCTCTAAAGATAACAGAATTATAGAATATGTTAGGTTGGAAGGGACTTCAGATCAACAGTCTAACTGACAGCTGGCTGAACATGAGCCGGCAGTGTGCCCAGGTGGCCAAGAAGGCCAATGGCATCCTGGCCTGTATCAGAAATGGTGTGGCCAGCAGGAGTAGGGAGGTGATCGTGCCCCTGTACTCGGCACTGGTGAGGCTGCACCTCGAATACTGTGTTCAGTTTTGGGCCCCTCACTACAAGAAGGACGTTGAGGTGCTGGAGCGTGTCCAGAGAAGGGCAACGAAGCTGGTGAAGGGCCTGGAGCACAAGTCTTCTGAGGAGCGGCTGAGGGAACTGGGACTGTTTAGCCTGGAGAAGAGGAGGCTGAGGGGAGACCTCATCGCGTTCTACAACTACCTGAAGGGAGGTTGTAGCGAGGTGGGTGTTGGTCTCTTCTGCCAAGTAACTGGCGAGAGGACGAGAGGAAATGGCCTCAAGTTGCGCCAAGGGAGGTTTAGATTGGACATTAGGAGAAATTTCTTTACTGAAAGAGTGGTCAGACCTTGGAACAGACTGCCCAGGGAAGTGGTTGAGTCACCATCCCTGGAAGTATTTAAAAGACGTGTAGGTGAGGCGCTTAGGGACATGTTTAGTGGGCATGGTGGTGTTGGGTTGACGGTTGGACTCAATGATCTTAGAGGTCTTTTCCAACCTTAATGATTCTATGATTCTATGAGTGATCAAAGCAGGGCTAATGCAGTAATGCTAGATAGCAGTGTGGGAGAGAAGAAACATATGGTTGTTCAACCTTCTATGCCTTGGATAAAATGACAAAGGAACCCAGTAATGTAGAAAAGAGAATCTTTCTGTCAGATTATGAGGAGAAACTTCCTTTGCATAATAAACTAAGGTATGTTATGCTTCAAATAATGTGCCACCTACAAATACACTCACAGGGAACTTCATGACACTTAACCTCAGGAAAGTTGTTTGTGGTTAGATACATGGCAGTTTGTGTTTGTATAAAAGGCTATGGACCAAACTGAGATCATCTAACAATACAGCTAGCTAACCACATTTAGTATGTATTTAACACAGTTGAGTTAACTATATTTCTGGTCTGCAAAAACAACTGATTTCAGCACTTCTGTAGGTGCAAGACATATAAACCTAGTTTGTAGAAATGTAAAAGGTTTGAAAAGGATTTCAGTACATGTTTTAATTGAAATACAGAGTTGAAAACAGTTGTGTTGCTTTTCCTGAAGTCCTATGAATTATTGAATAATACTTCAGTTCACTACACAGTGAGAATGGTTTTGAGGTTTTGCAAATGACAACGTAATTCCATACTGAATTTACTTTGCCTTTGTTTTCTCAGTAATTTCAAGTATTATTTTATGATCAATATCTGAGCAATTCTTTTCATTTTATCTATCTGAATGCTTAATCTTAATCTTAATCGAATCTAGATATTTGAACTGAAAGGAGCTTTTCTGCACTGTTTTCTTTTTCTCATATCTTGGTGTTCCAATGTCTTAGATGTTGCAGCTTCTGAGTTTATTGAGGAAATGCTTCTGAAGGCTGAAATTGTTTGGGAGGAAAAAATGAAAGACCCTTTAGCTGTTTCTACTTTATCTCAAGAAGAGCCATATGAAGAGATCATCCATGATCTGCCCACAATTTCCAATAAACTGTAAGTGTTTCTGTTGTTAAGAGTGATGCACTGAGGCCAGCTTATCATTTGAACTGTATTTGTCAATCTGTGAATCCTGTCTGTGTGTCCTTGGAGATATTCAAAACCCATCTGGACATAGTCCTGGGCAATCAGCTCTATGTGTCCCTGTTTGAGCAGGGGGGTTGGACAAGATGTCTTCTAGAGGTCCCTTCCAACCTCAACCATTCTGTGATTCTGTGATTCTGTGTTTCTGTGATTCTGTGTGATTTGATGGGTCAAGTAACTTTTTCATTTGGAAATCTACTGAATCATCTTTTGTATTTGTGTCTCTCATCTCTTTTTGTCAACTGTAATTCTATAAATATAGACTATGAGTAATAAAATGCATTGTTACAATTGCCAGTAAAATTATCTGGGGTTGCCTTAGCAGAATTATTAGAAGTTAGTACTGTAAACCCAAACATCCTTTTATTAAGGTAGATGGGAATAGTGTAGTAAAACTACCATTGCTTATGAGAGAAACAGGGACAAGTCCTGAAAGTAAAAATAATATGTGCAATCACAGATAAAATGATACAGCTCCAGGCAGTTACAAATTTGTAGTTAGATTTATACTGCTTAAAAAGGAAAGCAAAAAAAAAGCAAACATTTATACACTTAGGGAAAACACCTTTCTGTCCCCTTTCTGAAGCTCAGCTTCACTCCAAGCACCTTTTCTCTTCCCCCTTGTTATTGCTGCAAGTTACGCTTAATCCCTTCAGTGAAGGAGTCAGGGTTCAACAGGGCAGGGTTGCAGTTATTTCTCTCTACCGCTCCTTCCTTCTTGCTCTTTTCTTGTGCTTTGGCATGGGTCCTCCACAAGCTGCAGTACCTTCAGGGGTGTACCTGCTCCAGCGTAGCCCCTCCAAGGGCCACAGTGCCTTCAGGGAAATATCTGCTCTGCTGTGGACCTATCCACGGGCTGCCGTCCTTCTGGGGGTGTACCTGCACCAGCGTGGCTCCTCCATGTGCCACACAGGAAAAGTGCAAGAAGGAAATAACTGAAGTCCCTTCAGGGGGTGATGGTGCCTGCTCTGCTGTGGAACACCTCCTACTCCTCTGACCTTGGTGGTCCCTCTTTTGTTTCTCAGTCTTTTTGTTCCCTCTTCCTCTCTGCCCATGGCATTTTCTGCCCTTTCTTAAATATGTTTTCACAGAGGCACCACCAGCTTGGCCAACGGGCTCAGCTGTGTCCTATAGTGGGTCCACTGCGGAGCTGGCTGAAACCGTGTCTAGTGTGGGGCAGCATGTGGCCTCTTCCCACAGAGACCCCCTCTGCAGCCCCTCTACTACCAAAACCTTGCAGCTTATGCCCAGTACAGTAATTTGCAGGAAATGCAATTTGCTCATTGCATTATCTAAATTTTAACAGCATCTCATTATAAGGATTTACAAATGTGTTTGTGATGTACCATTAATTAATGCATTGCCACTGTCTGAGCGTTTCTTACTGTTTTGCTGAAGTATTATAATTTGTGAATAAAATGGTAGAATCTGGCCCATGAAAATGGGTGGCAGTAGAGGCCAACGAGTAGGGACCTGGTTTTGTATTGGAGACCACATTGTCATATAATTAACATTTGTCTTTCCTTTCTATTACCAGTATGAGTTTCTCTGAAGGTTGACCAAGTAAATTACGTAAAGGACAGAATTTTACTAATGATGTCATGAGGTTTTTTGAAGGTTGACCAATGCAGCAAACCTAAGGTCTGTGCTGGAAAGTTTTGCCAGTTTTAATTCTAATGGTACAATCAGAAGAAATTCTGTTACTCCACTGGCAAAAAAACCTCCACCAGAATACATTAATTGACATAGCTTATAGTGCAGGAAATTAAATTGGCTGTATCTGTTTAAAGGTGACTTTAGGCTCGTGATACGGCTGCAGTGATCACCACTGCACTTCTAGTTTAGTACATGTACTTGTAGAACTTTTCTTGGTGAAATAGTCCCTAAGCACACAAATAGTGCAGTCGTTTAGGTAGTAATAAATACTAAAAAATTAGGAACTTATTCTCAAAGTAATGCTAACTTAATCACATTATATATTTTCTGATACATATTTAAGTAAGTAAATATTAATTATAGCAATGGACGTGTTTCAAAATCAGCAGAAGAATGTGAAATAAAATAGACCTAGATGTGTTTGAGACAACAAAGCAGAAAAGAGATTACGTTTTTCTTCTTACAGAGCATTTCCATTTAACCATTTATGTAGCAACTTGCATTTCAATTATTCTAGTGGTTTCAAACACTCTTCTAATGTTTAATCCATTCTGAGGTTTCTGTTGTGTAACTTTAAAAAGTTTTTTAGACTGAAATTTCAGAGATTATGCAGTTTACAGATGTTAACTGGCTTAGAAATTGTTTGGAGGATCTCAGAATTGCCTGTGGAAGGATTACAGTAACAGAAGTTCTCTACAACAAAATCTATAAGCTCAAAGAGCCCATGAAAATGTCATTGCAGAATCTGCCTTGATATAATGCTTTTTATAACATCTTTCTACCAAATTTTAAGCTTCAGTAGTGACTGAAATACTGATGATAAAACTGCCAACTATTTGTTTGCCAGCTCCCATTTTTTTGTATGATTTCTTTTTTCTTAAAAAACAAAGACATGCTAGAGGATGGCAACTTACAGAAAATCATCTCAGTTTATCTAAAAAAAAAAACCTACCCAAAACTTCAAATTAATTCCATATATGATGGTTTATACACCTAAAAATTCAAATGACTATTCCTCCATATAACATGCAAGATTTTTTCCTGCTTAGGTATGCCAGTAGCAACAGTCCTACCTTGTTCAAATAAGATTACTCTAGATAACTCTCCTTCCTGTCTATTATGCATTATTATTTTGGCTTAAGTCTCCCTTAGTGGTTAATTATCTATTAATTATCCATTAATTTTCATAAAAGAAGACAGTTCATGTTAATCCACTTGCCTATATTAACATAAAATCTTCTCTTGCGCTGTCTTATAGTTCAATTTTCAATGGCATTGCTTGACTTCATCTTGTGACTAATAGAAATACACATGAATGTTAATAGAAATATTTTTCTAAAAAGCCACTGTTTTCTGGAAACATTTTATTTCAGTTTGTTTTATTTTTCACAGTGTCTTCTTGAACCTGAGTCATAATGAACTGTTGGAGTAATTTTAATATGTTTTTTCTTTCTTGTAATCATTCACATTTTTGTTTTAATATGAATTATATGTCAGCATTTCCACGTACAGTCCTATTAATATCTCACAAATGCACATAATTTATAGGCTATTCTCCTGTACATCAATACATGGAAACACGCCTATTAAGTCATGTTATTATTGTCCTCTTAAGTTCAAAATGCATCTGTGGAAACAGTAGGCACCTTTTTCCCCCACACTTTGCTGTGATTTACAACCTACTCCTCTTTTGTGACACCTGAAAAGTTTATTTGGTTGCGAGGGGTTTACAGATGAATTTTAAGAAGTGTTTCTAATGTGTGTTGTATAGTTAACACAAAAGTGGTAAGATTAAATGGGTAAGGTTCAACTTCACAGAAAAAAAAACCCTGGATCTTCACAATTTAAAAGAATCATCACATGAATAATAGAAAATTATAAATGGCAGTGCTTCGGTTTTTAATGTTTTAATTCATTTGGCTTATGCTTTTCTTTAAATCTTCCTTCTCTTTTTCTGTGATTAAATATTAAAAATAATTCAGACCAAAGGAATTTGAGCAGTTTCGGACAATAGCAAAAGACTACACAAAAAGAAAACTATATTTAATTATGTTTTGTTCAATTCTGAGTCTGGGTAAAATGTGAATTATTATTAGACATTTCTGCTTGTGGGTATCAGTTATTTCATTTCTTCTACCGTCTAATCACTGATATCTCTTATTCTATGACATCTAATTGCCAAGTTCATTGGCTAATGGCTTTTCTGTTCTGCAATCCATATCAAGAAAAAAGGCAAAAACACTTGACTCTTGGATCTTTTGTTCATGTAACATTTGGTAAACAAATTTATGGCAAATTTATCTTAGGTCAATCAAAGCAGTAAAAAAAAAAATTATTATTTTCACCAGTGTTCCTCTGGACATTTTACATTAAAATGTCTGAAGCAAAACTTCATTAGAAATATATGAAATATATATTTCATTACAAAATGTTGAAGCTATTTCTTTCGATGTTTGCAGACTGAGGGTTTCATCAAAAGAAAGGGTTTGTTCATGTATTTTTTTCCAATGGGAAACTACTTTGACTTGTTTTCCAATGAATTCTGCTTGGAAGGTGCTTTGCCTTCGCTTAGGGCCGTCCCTTTCTAAAACTATGTCTGTGTTTCAGTTTTGTTTCCAACAGCAATGGAAATCAATGTTAGCTATGGGTCCTCCTTCATTTAATTTGAGTTAACTGTGTGTATAATCCTGGCTTTATTATAATCAATGATCAAACTCATGTGACTTAGTGTAAAAATGAGATTATTTTTTAACTAAGTTTGACATCTGGACTTTATCCCACAGTGGAATGCACTATTCCCAGATTCCCACATTGAGTCCACATTTCCTTTCAAAGAAATTATGCACACATTTTGGCAAGGAGCTGCTGTACACTCCATGAGATTGTCTCATTTGCACTGTCAGAGCCCAGACGATTATTTTTTAGGATGTTTGTGTTCTCAGCTCCTGGAGCTGATTCCTCGCTAATTCCTCTGGATGTAAAACACTGCCAAAATCATCCAAGATTTTGGCATTGTTGTTCTTTAGAAGTGTGATATGGTCTGATGTGTCAGTAGGGAAAACACCTCCATGCGTGTAAGGATAGGTTTAACTCATATGTGAATGCAGAGTATTGTGTATTGTTACAGTAATTTCAAGAGTCTGCTGTTTGCTTGTTAGCATATCACAAATTCAAAGCAGCTTTTGGTCATAAAATATATCTTGGATATTGTCTGATTAAAAGTAAGCTAAAAAGTAGTGGAATTTAATTTTGTTAACCACAATGGCAATATCTGGATTGAATTATTTTAAAACATACTATTTTCCAAAACAGTATTGCGTAGCTTAATTGTGTATTTTAAATTCAGTTTCCAAATTGGCTATTGATTTGCCAGCCTAGTGCTGTCAAAAGCAGACTCATGCATATTCTCTTTGGCTTACTCAGTTCTGCTTCAGAAAAGATGGGCATAAAGGTGAATTTTAAATCAAAGTGGTTTGCTCTGTGTCTTTGGGAACAGACCAACTTGTGTGAACAGTTTATTTCTCACCAATTTCTTTTTTGTACTTGGGCCGGGAACTAGTGTCTCAGCCCTGAACCGTATCTTAGTTCTGTGTTTGTGCCACCCACATTTGGCAATCTTTTGTTTGTCTGACATCTTCAGGAGGAGTCTAATTGCTTTATCGATTCTCTTTGTAGCAATCCCCTGGCTTTACCAATTGCCAAGCAAGACAGTTTGCTGGAGAAAGACACCATGTTTAAAGATGCAGCTAAAGGCTTATGTAAGCAGCAGTCTCAAGACAGTGCATCTGACAATGTCGCGGTGAGCACTACAACCAAACTGGAACAGGTAACGGCGTGCAGTTCCCTGAAACGTTTGTTAGGGCTTCGGTCTGGAAATTGTAAACTTAACGAAGCCGAAGACCGTAGTGATTTTTTTCCCCTCACCACACAGCAATATCATCTGCGCTGTGGAGCCTCGTCTCCTTGATCAGCCCCTGCCATCAGGCTGGCCCCGCAAAGAGTTCCCTCTCCGCAAATTGGACAGCTGCTTCCTGCCGGGTGCTGGTGGCAGCTCAGGGGCTGCGGCAGTCGGAGGGCTCAGAGCTCCTCGAACTCTATTCATGGTTCACAACAGGGGAGGGACAACTGTTAGCGCTGCCCCAAGTGTGCTCTTTGTCTCCAACTTCGGTTTACAAAGGAAACAAACACGACCTGGGAGACTCTAAAACCAAAAAGAATGTCTAAGGAATATTACGTTGCAAAATAAGTGACTGTAATTTAAAGACAGGAATTGCCAGATTTACAGCTGCAGCGTTAACTCCCTTTCTTGTGCTAATGCATTAGGATACAGGCACTGATTATTTGGATACCCTTTACAGTTTTCTCCACAGGATCACAATCTCATTCAGTGTATAGGGTGAATGCAAAAGGAGGCAATTATCTGCTGCTTGTGAATCTGGCATGTCCTAACTTTGAATGTTTAGGACTTAAATGTTGTTTGGGTTGGGTGGTGGTTTTTTTTGGTACAAAGGGTTTTGTTTTCTGTTACGTGTATTTGGGAAACACATATTCCAGAAGTATTTAGCCATTTAAGAAAAAAACTACTTTAGAATTGGGAGGTGGAGGGGAGAATTTCCATTTAATATAATTTACTGGGAGTTTGAAGCATAACAAAAGAGCAAGATACTGATTCCATTCAAAATTCCATGTTCATGTAAAAAAACCTGCATAACTGCCTTGACAGAATCATGCACACTCCACTGCTTTTTGTTTGAATGCGTTTCAGAGGAATGTGTTAATCATATGAGATCAATCAGTGAGTTCATCTGTCAATCATATGAGTCCATCTCTGAAGGTCCTCAGCTTTGGAATCCCATAGAGCAGTCATTTCCCTATTCAGTCAGAAGGTACCACAAAATGTTTTGCACTTGACTTACATCTTGTTTTCATGTCATATGTTTTCTGGCCTTGCTGACTGTGCAGTGATGTGACGAAAACACAGTCAATCCAAAAGAGAAGCACTGCTGGTCAGAAAAGTAAATGCTTGCAACCCTATTAGAAGGAACCCTCCCATAATTGTAGGAAAAGAGAGGGAGGTGTTTAGCTTAGGGTCTCACTGAGACTATCACTTGCTTCTAGATGTTCAACAGGAGTGTGGAGAAGAACATACGTACTTCCTTCTGCTTGATTCTGTTTTGGTGCTGACCTAACTAAAATTATTCAAGTTTTGATTATCTCTAGGCTAGACTTTTGCTTTATAGTTGGTGCAGTAAAACATATGCAGAAACTGATTGGAAGAAGAGCATCTAATCTCTCAGATGAGAAAGAGCAACCAGAGGTTTTCATGGTGGTAGTTTTCGCCTCTACCATGATCTAAAGTCAATTCAGGGTCACAGGGTAGATTTTCAAAACTTTACACTTCCTACTGTTTCACCATACTTCAGTGCAACTTCCTACAACAGTTACAATTCAAGGACCAGACAGCAGAATTAAAAGTGAATCTCTTTTAGCTCCATTAGCTGAGAAATTTCTGCAGAAAACTCTCTCTGAAATTCTGCTGTACATAAGCTAGAAGGAACGTATATCTTGTGGTCTTTTAGAAGCAGTAGAAACTACAAACCTTGCCCAATATCTGCAGTTGCTGAATAAGGAGTGATGCTCCCTTGGATATGAATAAGCAGGAACAGTCCTATCTGGGAAATCAGCACTAACACGGGAGAGGTTAGAAACCGTGCTATTTCAGCTGTTGTGTTTTTAAATGACTCGTTGCATTAAAAAAAAATCATAGATTAACAGAACTTTTCACTTGGCAAGGGCTTAATAAGCTTTGACTCTTATGGAGAAAAGAGAGCAAAACAGTTTAATCACTTCAGGAAATAGTTTAATTTTAGTAAAGTAAAGAATTCCCATGTTTTGTCAAATGAAAATAGGAGGTTTTTTCTATTTTGAAGTGACATAATTGTGATCCTGGAAACTGGCCTTTCCGTCATAGATATTTCTTGTTTCAGCATGTTCTTGATAATGTTTTTTGGTTGTATTTATTGGCAGTCTCAGTTTTTTTACAGAACATTAAGCTGTAGTAACTTAAACATATTGCTTGCTATGAGCAGTGCTTTGTTTCTTCAATTCTCTTTTTTTGTGGAATAAGGAGATACCTATCACAAGCTGGCGTCTGGTCCCAAGAATCAAGAGGCAGCAAAAACTGCCATAGTTGAAGAAAAGCAATCAAGACCAAAATGTCTGTGTACTTTGAATATTCTTGTTAATGTATTTTTTGTTACCCTGTGAGGATGGGGATTGTTATCTATACTACTTGCCATGCATTATGAACTGTAGGTATATGTATATCATATCCATATTTGTGTATATAATATGTAGATCTTAGTTTTCAGAGATGATATTTCCAAGTAACATATTTTTATTTTTTTTATTTCACAGTTTGGGAAGTAAAATTTTTATTTAGTGCTGATACCGAAGAAAAGCTTTGAACAACCCCATCCCCCTATCCCTGCCTCTTGGGTATACTAATTCTAATGAGTTTCACTATCTTTTATTCTTACCAGTTGCATTCTAAACTACATTCAAAGTAATCATGTATTGTTTAATTTTTCAATAGGATATGTGGAGTCATTACTTGGATTTTATGTTCATACATTATTGAAATAGATCAGCATGATATTTCCTATGCTTTGTGTCAGAAATTTTATACATTCTTAGGCAATATGGCATGCAGATTAGGCCTTTATTGGGGGATCAGAAAGAAAAATTTCATCTTATTACATCTGAAACATGCATTTTTAATAGAGAAAGCTTGTAACTTTTTTGGCTTTGAGAAAACTAACAGCTCAAATGTATATGTAGCCTCAGGTTTTTTTAATTGCAAAAATAATGAAAAAGAGCCTTAACAAAGTATTATTTCTCATGAAGTAAGATATTTATTACATGAAGCATAGGAGATGGGGATCAAATGACTACATTGATAAAGCATTTTGGGTCTTTCTTAGCTTGTATTAGCTTTTGCTTTTTCCTAGGTAAAAGATATTCTTTGATCATCTGTAATGTCAAGGTCTCTGCTGCCAAACAAAGAAAGCAGTATGAATAATTTCCAGAATTTTATCATAGCTGGCAATTTCTCTTCCTCTCAACTGGGAAGGGTATTTTTCTGATAGCAGATGGAAATTACTGGCCTGGAATTGAATTATGTGCTTCATGCTACAAACACATATAGATTAAATCTTTTCTTTTTCTTAATTGGGTCTTTTTTAAAAAAATATTTTGTCTTTGGCTTATAATTCTTGTTTACATATCGTTGGCCATATGAACTGTGAGATAGAGTATCCCCTGATGCCCTTTAGATTGTTCTAGTATCACTTACCACATACACAAGGGACACCCATATACATCGTAGTATTACACATAAGAGCTACAATGCATACGTATTTCAGGGACACAAGTATTTAAAAAAATAAAAATCATTAGAGATTACTATCTGAGCAGATTGTGAATGCTGTTAAGTATATGTAATTTAAATGAGTAAATAGGAATCTTCATTGTTAGCCTTACAAAAACCTCAAAAGCTAATAGCTTCCAGAGGCATAGTTATATTGGAACTTATGCTGTATTTATGGCTATTTTTCTTCTATGTCTTGTAAAATATGCATCATGCAATCAGTATGATGACCAGATACGTGCATCAAGGTGAAAAAATAGAGAAAACTCATCTGTATGCTCAGAAAAGTAGATGAGAAGAATAGAATTTGAAGGAGCCCACAAATAAGTTATTATAATAATATAAATAATGTTTACTACCAGGTCAAACTGGTTGTGACTTTAATGCATTTAGAGTTTCTAATTTCTATGTGATTTATTTGCTCATTGAGCTGTGAATTTTGATGCAGAGTGTTAGAAAATGCTGAATCGCCAAATCCTAAACTTCATAGAAAAAAAAAGTTAATGGAAAAGGATTTCAATTCCCTCACTTGGAGTTTAACTGAGTACTTCACATTTCTAACCATCTATCTATGGAGTCAGCATCTTTGGCTATACCTAGATTATGAAATAAAAACAAGCCAGGGCCTATTCTCTGGCCTAGGGATTTGTGGGTCAGTGCACATCCATAAGACAAAACTCTTTTCTCCCTCAAAAGATGGAGCTGTGCCCAAACAGCCTATGTCTAGTTCAACATCTGTTGCGGATAGGATGCAGATTAGATGCCTGCCTTTCCTGTTTTGGTGGGTGAGTGGAAAAACATTGAAAAATCTCTGGCTAATATTCATGCTCTTACATGCATATAAGGTTTATGTATATCATTTTAGTCATCAACATTTATTGCCTGTTGGTAGAGCCGATACAAAAAAGAGACAGCTTTCTGTGAGGAGTTTGCTTGTTTCCTCATATACTTCTTTAAGCATTATTTTCTTTAGAGGAATATTAAGGAAATTATTAAAGACTAAAGCAGAGGTCCCCAAATTTTTCCAGTCACTGTGTCAGACCCCAAATGGAAGTTTTTTGAAGTCCCCAATATTATTGTGAAAATCTCCAGGATAGGGTTGTTACAAGAAACAAAGATGCAACAATAGTGTTATGGTTTAACCCGGCAGGCAGCCAAACACCACACAGCCGCTCGCTCACTCCCCCCGCCCCAGAGGGATGGGGGGAGAGAACCAAAAAAAAGTAAAATTCGTGTACTGAGGTAAAGACAGTTTAATAGAACAGAAAAGGAAGGGGGAAAAAATAATGATGATGATAGAATATACAAAGTAAGTGATGCACAATGCAATTGCTCTCCACCCGTCGACTGATGCCCATCCAGTCCCTAAGCTGCGATAGCTGCTTCCCAGATCACCCCTCTAGTTTATATACTGAGCATGACGTCATATGGTATGGAATACCCCATTGTCCAGTTGGGTTAGCTGTCCTGGCTATGCTCCCTCCGAGCTTCTTGTGCACCTGGCAGAGCACGGGAAACTGAAAAGTCCTTGACTAGGGTAAGCACTACTTAGCAACAACTAAAACATCAGTGTGTTATCAACATTATTCTCATACTAAATCCAAAACACAGCACTAGGAAGAAATCTAACTCTATCCCAGCCAAATCCAGGACAGTATCCACCCCTTATTCTATACCATCTACATCATACCCAGGTCTCACATTTTCCAATACATTCCAATTAATCACCACCACTCTTCCTGTCTTTTGATATATACACAGAGATATCATTCCCTTAGTCTATGGGCCATGCCTCTAAAATGTCCATTGAGTTCATTTAGTCCATGACTGCGGGCTCCATCTGTCATAACAGTCTTTCAGGGCAGGAGAGATGATGTGTGGTGTTGGATTGTTGCATGCGGAGGCCAGTTCTGGTTCCATTATCGCTGCGCTCGTCTGGTTCTATCATCGTTGTACTTTGCTTGGTTTCATCAAAGTTCATTCTTCATTAATCTGGGTGATTTTTACTGCAATACCATTGATATGACATATAGCAACTGTAGAAGTGATGATGTACAATATTATATAGCAATTAATTAATTATATAGCAATTAATATTATATAGCAATTAACATTATTCATATTTGCAATTAAGTTCATTGGCTATTTTCACCCAAAATCAAATCCCCTTGAGGTACACACCGGACTTCCCCATCCTTTCATTACCCACCAAGTGCACCCAGGTTGTTGAGCTAAAGCAATCCCACGGATGGGTTTTCCCTTGCCCGAGGCAGGAGTAACCCAGACTGTCTTCCCCAGCATATTTCTTATGTGCACGACAGGGACTTTATCCCCCTCTACAGTACATAAAAGTTTTGACTGGGCAGGACCAGCTCGATTGAAAGATGATCCCCTGGTGTTGACTAACCACGTGGCTTTTGCTAAATGTGTATCCCAATGCTTGAATGTCCCACCACCCATTGCCCTCAGCGTAGTCTTTAGCAGCCCGTTGTATCGTTCGATTTTCCCGGAGGCTGGTGCATGGTAGGGGGTGTGATAGACCCACTCAATGCCGTGCTCCTTGGCCCAGGTGTCTATGAGGGTGTTTCGGAAATGAGTCCCATTGTCTGACTCAATTCTTTCTGGGGTGCCATGTCGCCATAAGACTTGCTTTTCAAGGCCCAGGATGGTGTTCCTGGCGGTGGCATGGGGCACAGGGTATGTTTTCAGCCATCCGGTGGTTGCTTCCACCATGGTGAGCACATAGCGCTTGCCTTGGCGGGTTTGTGGCAGTGTGATATAATCCATCTGCCAGGCCTCCCCATATTTATATTTCAACCATCGTCCTCCATACCAAAGAGGCTTTACTGGCTTGGCTTGCTTGATTGCAGTCCATGTTTCACATTCATGGATAACCTGTGCAATAGCGTCCATAGTCAAGTCCACCCCTCAGTCACGAGCCCATCTATATGTTGCATCTCTTCCTTGATGGCCTGAGGTGTCATGGGCCCACCAAGCTATAAATAATTCACCCTTATGTTGCCAGTCCAGATCCACCTGAGCCACTTCAATCTTAGCAGCCTGATCCACCTGCTGGTTGTTTTGATGTTCTTCAGTGGCCCGACTCTTGGGTACGTGAGCATCTATGTGACGTTGTCATGGTTTTACAACTAGATTTTCTACCCGGGCAGCAATATCTTGCCACAATGCGGCAGCCCAGATGGGTTTACCTCTGCGCTGCCAGTTGTTCTGCTTCCACTGTTGCAACCACCCCCACAGGGCATTTGCCACCATCCATAAGTCAGTATAAAGTGCTGGCTGTTTTTCTCGTTGAGCAATGTCCAAGGCCAGCTGGATGGCTTTCACCTCTGCAAACTGGCTCGATTCACCTTCTCCTTCAGCAGTTTCTGCGACTTGTCATATAGGACTCCATACAGCAGCCTTCCATCGCCAATGCTTTCCCACAAGGCGACAGGACCCGTCAGTGAACAGGGCATATTGCTTCCCGTTTTCTGGTAGTTTGTTATACAGTGGGGCCTCTTCAGCACGCGTCACCTCCTCCCCTGGTGATATTCCAAAATCTTTGCCTTCTGGCCAGTTCGTGATCACTTCCAAGATTCCTGGGCAACTGGGATTTCGTATTCGGGTCCTTTGTGTGACCCACTTACTCCACGTAGCATCGGTTGCATGATGTGTGGAGGGGACCCTCCCTTTGAACATCCAGCCCAGCACCGGCAGTCGGGGTGCCAGGAGGAGCTGTGCGTCAGTACCAACCACTTCCGAAGCAGCTCGAATCCCTTCATATGCTGCCAATATCTCCTTCTCAGTTGGAGTGTAGCGGGCCTCGGATCCTCTGTACCCCCGACTCCAGAACCCTAAGGGTCGACCTCGAGTCTCCCCTGGTGCTTTCTGCCAGAGGCTCCAGGTAGGGCCATTCTCCCCGGCTGCGGAGTAGAGCACGTTCTTCACATCTTGTCCTGCCTGGACTGGCCCAAGGGCTACTGCATGAACTATCTCCTGTTTAATTTGCTCGAAGGCTTGTCGTTGCTCAGGGCCCCATTTGAAATCTTTCTTCTTTCGGGTCACTTGATAGAGAGGGCTTACAAACAGGCTGTAATTTGGAATATGCATTCTCCAAAAACCCACAACACCTAAGAAAGCTTGTGTTTCCTTTTTGCTCGTTGGTGGGGACATGGCTGTTATTTTATTGATCACATCCGTTGGGATCTGATGATGTCCATCTTGCCATTTTATTCCTAAAAACTGGATCTCCTGTGCAGGTCCCTTGACCTTACTTTGTTTTATGGCAAAACCGGCCTTCAGAAGGATTTGGGCTATTCTCTCCCCTTTCTCAAAAACTTTTTCTGCTGTGCTGCCCCATACAATGATGTCATCAATGTACTGCAGGTGTTCTGGAGCCTCACCCTGTTCCAGTGTGGTGTGGATCAGTCCATGGCAAATGGCAGGGCTGTGTTTCCACCCCTGGGGCAGTCGGTTCCAGGTGTACTGGACGCCCCTCCAAGTGAAAGCAAAATGTGGCCTGCACTCTGCTGCCAAAGGGATTGAGAAGAACGCATTAGCGATATCAGTTGTGGCGTATGTCATGGTTTAACCCCAGCCAGCGAATAAACCCCACGCAACCGCTCACTCACCCCCCCACTCCGGTGGGATGGGGTAGAGAATCGGGAGAGCACAAGTAGGAAAGCTCCCGGGTTGAGATAAAAACAGTTTAATAATTGAAATAAAACTAAGTAGAACAGTAATAATAACAATGAGAACAACAACAATAACAGAATACACAAAGCAGGCGATGCACAATGCAACCGCTCACCGACCGCATGTCACGAACGGGGGGCGAGCCTCCCCCACCTGGTTTTTATACTGAGCATGATGTCACATGGTATAGAATACCCCATTGGCCAGCTGGGTCCACCACCCCGGCTGTGCTCCCCCCTCCCGGTGCAAGCATCACCCAGCAACAGCCAAAGCATCAATGGGCCATCAACGCTCCTTTCACACCGAACCCAAAACACAGCACACCCCCCAAGCTACTGGGAAGAAAGTTAACTCTGTCCCAGCCGGAACCAGGACGGTGTACCACTTGGCTGCCTTTGACTCCAGTTCGTATTGGAGTTCTAGCATGCCCGGCATGGCAGCACTCAATGATGGCGTGACTTCGTTCAGGCCACGGTAGTCTACTGTTAGTCTCCACTCTCCATTAGACTTTCGCACTGGCCATATGGGACTGTTGAAGGGTGAGCGAGTCTTGCTGATCACTCCTTGGCTCTCCAGTCGACGAATCAGCTCATGGATGGGGATCAGGGAGTCTTGGTTGGTGCGGTGTTGCTGCCTGTGCACTATTGTGGCAGCGATTGGCACCTGTTATTCCTGGACCTTCAGCAACCCCACAACAGAAGGGTCCTTCGAGAGACCAGGCAAGGTGGACAGCTGTTTAATTTCCTCCATCTCCAGGGCAGCTATACCAAAAACCCACCGATACCCTTTTGGGTCCTTGAAATACCCTCTCCTGAGGTAGTCTATGCCAAGGATGCACGGAGCCTCTGGGCCAGTCACAATGGGGTGCTTTCGTCCCGGTTAGGCTCACTTCAGCCTCCAATACAGTTAGCTGAACCCTATCACTCCAGAAATACAAATGGGTTCTGCCCCTTTATAGCTTGATGGCATCAGGGTACACTGTGCACCGGCGTCTACAAGAGCCTTCTACTCCTGTGGCTCTGATGTGCCAGGCCATCGAATCCACACAGTCCAGTAAACCTGGTTGTCCCTTTCCTCCACCTGGCTGGAGGCAGAGCCCCTCTAATTCATAGTATCCGCTACTCATTTCTTGTAAATATGAATCAAGAATTCCTTCATTACAATCAGAAGTAAGATCAGGCCTTCTAGTCTGTCTGGGAAATTGTTCACTGGAAACTGGACCGTCGTGAGACAGGTTTCTTCTGGAAACTGGAGCAGCAATTTTTCTCGGAGAACCCCCTTTTGTGATTGTTTTTCCTTGCAACTCATGTACCCGTGCCTCTAGGGTCAAGGTAGGTTTTCCATCCCACTTCCTCATGTCCTCTCCATGGTCATGCAGGTAAAACCATAGGTACCCTCTATATCCTCTCTCTTAAGCAGAAGAACGCTGACTCCTAATAGTTGAGATACTGGTTCGTACAGGTGGAGAGTAGGATATATCCTCTTTGAATTGCTAGAACTCCCAGGACAGTTTCTCCACAGCCAAGACAAGGGAGGAAGAGACAGTTTCTTTGAAATCCCGGAGTTTGCCAACTGCTTCATCCACCGTTGGTGCTTCTTCCTCTTTCCAGGACAGTACTGCCAACGAATTGGCATATGACGTTGGTGCGCTCCATACCAACTTCCGCCACATGGGTCGCGTGCACTGGACTTCATCTGGATCTTTGGATAACTGCTCGTTGTCCAGGTCACTATAAACCACCTCCAGCACGGCTAATTCTCTCAGGTACTGGATACCTCTCTCCATGGTGGTCCATTTGCCTGGGAGATATATAACATCTTCCTTGAAGGGATACCTTTCCTTCACGCCTGACAGCAGTTGCCTCCAGAGGCTGAGGGCCTGTGTACCTTTTCCAATCGCTTTGTCAATGCCTCCTTCCCTAGCAAGGGATCCCAGCTGTTTGGCTTCCTTCCCCTCTAATTCCAGGCTATTGGCCCCATTATCCCAGCATTGGAGCAGCCAGGTAACAATATGCTCACCTGGACGACAGCTGAAATCTTTCCGCATATCTCGCAGCTCACTCAGGGATAGGGATCGGGTGTTTTCTGTCTCGTTTATGAGTTCTTCCTCTTCCTCCTCCCCTCCTCGTGATGGCCCTCCTTTTCCATCATCCCTTTCTAAACAAGCTGACTTTCGCTTCCAAGATTTCTTCTATAATGTATAAGGGCGACTGATACCAGCAAGGGTTGGTTCTTTGGTTCAGCTGTAGTAACTGTTGCTGGGGTTTGAGTAGCTTCAGTGCTTGTCACTGGGATTGGAGTGGCTGCTTTGCCTATTGCTGGGGTTGGAGTAGCTGCAGTGCCTGTCACTGGGATTTGAGTAGCTACAGTGCCTGTCGCAAGGTTGGAGTAGCTACAGTGCCTGTCGTGGGGGTTTGAGTAGCTGCAGTGCCTATCGCCAGGGTTGATTTCCAGATGGTATTCCTAAATAGTTTTTTAACCCTAAACAAGACCTAAACCACATTCAGGAGACATAGGAATATGAACATGCTTGTTTGAACGTCCCAAGGATATTCAAAATGCTCAAGAACTGTTGAGGAGGGCTTCATGAATATGATAGAAGAAAAAGGAGTTTCTGGAGGTATGAAAGGGAAGGTGAAGGAGTGGGAGAAAGTGTCCCCCTCCATGTCCCCCATAAATTGGTTCTCCAAGGAGAAAAGGTAAAGAGTGTAATTATTAATAGTTTCCAAGAGATGGCTCCGGAGGTACAGAAATGACAGCAATGCTGAGTGCAAATATCAGATTAAACTCACAACCAATAATTTTATCATATCATAAAACAGTGATAACCTTGACCCAGCTCCGAGTGCTGATAAACAGCACAACAGGGAACATATACTGCAAGTAAGGTATTACATAACACAACATTGAGAACCAGTAAATCAACATTATGACCAGTGACTACTAAACCAATATAATGAATAGTTATAACAAATTTACCTTAACACGCTTTGGTCAGATCTGTCATTATCTCAACCCTTCGAGCCCTGCATTGGGCACCAAAAAGGACTGTTGTGATTTAACCCAGCAGGCAGCCAAACACCACACAGCCACTCGCTCATTCCCCCTGCCCCAGAGGGATGGGGGAGAGAACCAAAAAAAAGTAAAATCCGTGGACTGAGATAAAGACAGTTTAACAGAACAGAAAAGGAAGGGAAAATAATAATAATGATGATGATGATGATGATAGAATATACAAAATAAGTGATGCACAATGCAATTGCTCTCCACCCGTCAACTGATGCCCATCCAGTCCCTAAGCCGCGATCGCTGCTTCCCGGATCACCCCTCTAGTTTACATACTGAGCATGATGTCATATGGTATGGAATACCCCATTGTCCAGTTGGGTTAGCTGTCCTGGCTATGCTCCCTCCGAGCTTCTTGTGCACCTGGCAAAGCACGGGAAGCTGAAAAGTCCTTGACTAGGGTAAACACTACTTAGCAACAACTAAAACATCAGTGTGTTATCAACATTATTCTCATACTAAATCCAAAACACAAGTAGTTATAGCGCTTCAAGTAGAGAAAAGAGTAGAAGCATGCCCTCCATAGATAAAAGGTACTGCAAGGCTCTGGGACTCAACAGAAGCTGGGACCTTGCAAACCCTGCTTACATATACCTTTCCTCTGTGAGACGCTGTCCCAGTTTCGGCTGGGATAGGGTTAAATTTCTTCCTAGTGCTGTGTTTTGGATTTAGTATGAGGAGAATGTTGATAACACACTGATGTTTTCAGTTGTTGCTAAGTGCCCTCCTAGTCCAAGGACAGCTCCCGTGCCTACTGACTGAGCTAGGTACACAAGGTGGGAGGGAACATAATCAGGACAGCCAGCCCAGCTGGCCAATGGGGTATTCCATACCATGTGACGTCATGCTCAGTATATGAACGGTAGGTGTGATCCAGGAAGTGCCGATCGCTATTTGGTTATTGGTCAGCGCGGGTGGTGAGCAATTGCATTGTGCATCACTCATTTTGTATATTCTATCATTATTTATTATCATTATTCTCCCTTTTCTGTTCTATTAAACTGTCTTTATCTCAACCCACGAGTTTTTCTCCCTCTTACCCTTCCAATTCTCTCCCCGTCCCACTGGGGGGCGAGGGGAGTGAGTGAGCGGCTGCGTGGTATTTGGCTGCCTGCCAGGTTAAACCACGACAGTCCAGTTTTGGCGCCCAACGTGGGGCTCGAAGGGTTGAGATAACGATAGGTCTGACCAAAGTGTGTTAAGGCAAAATTGTTATAAGCATCCATTATATTGATTGGTCACAATGTTGATGTATTGGCTGTCAAAGTTGTGGAGCTGGCTCTCAATGTTGGGTCATGTAATACCTTGCTTGCAGTATATGTTCCCTTTTGTGCTGTTTATCATTATTCGGAACTGGGCCAAGATTATAATTTTGTTGCTGTTTTATGAGGTGATAAAATCATTGGTCGTAAGTCTAATCTGGTATCTGTACTCGGCACTGCCGTCATTTCTGTACCTCGGGAACCACCTCTTAGAAATTATTGGTAATTGCACTTGTTTCTCGTCAGAGAATGAATTTAAGGGGGAGACGGGATGGGACACTCTCTCCCACTTGTTCATCTTCCCTTCCATATCGTCAGAAACTCCTTTTTCTTCTATCCTCTTCACAAAGATGTCCACAATATTCCCTGAGAATTTTGAATATCCTTGGGATGCTCAAACAAGCATGTTCATATTGCTATGTCTCCTGAATGTGGTTCAGGCCTTGTTTAGGGTTAAACAACTATTCAGGAATACTGTCCAGAGATCAACCCTCAGGAACAAGAAAAGAGGGAGGGCAAGCAGTGGTGCCTCATCGGGGCGGGCGGAGCGGCGAGTCTCGGGGGCGGCTACAGACACGGTGGTTACCACGACAGAAGCTATGGATTCATACATGCTATGTAATACTTATTAGAATTACTTTTGCTCTATTTTGCAGTTTCTTTAGCGATTAAGCTTGTGTCTCATTATTCAGTACTGGACTTAAATGAAGACAAGAGTAGGCTGAGTTGGGCAAGTGACTGAAAACCAAGTATAGTACTTGACAGTTTGTTTGGACTGTAAGCAACTGCATAATCTTAGGATAACTAAACCCATAAAAAAGCTTGGAAGCTAGGAAAAAATGTTCATAGTGGCATGGAGTCAGTCAAACATGCAGTAAGTACAGATAAAAAGAGGTGCCTTGAGGTTTTTTTTGTGCTGATGTGAGAGCAGTCGTTTTTAGACAAACACCTTGAACCATGAGAATATTTAGTGTAAAATGAAGTGCGAGGTTGATATTCTGCAATTTGCGTTTGTATTTCTCTATTTGTAGACTAGAGAAGGTTTCAAGGCTTTGTAACTGCATTTGTACCATAGCAGCATATGAATATGAGTAAAGCTGGTGAGATATTTAAACAGAAAATACAAGATGACTTTGTTTTATGTCATAAGGGCTAGTAGTTCTGTGGTTGTGATGCCTGGTGTGCATGGTTTGTTTTTTCTTGGTAAAATACAAAAGTAAGCAATGCCGTCTGTTTTATGACTATTTGTTGAATATTTTGATACTGGTATACAATACTCCTATTTTTAGAAGAAAAATTTTGATAGAGCCAAAGATCTATGATTAAGAGAAGATACAAAATCACATCTAATTCATCCTGCTTGTTTATGACTACAAACTTCCCTGTTTACTCATGGTTGCCTAAAAAATTGCATGTGAATGAGTGTTTGTAGGTATGTTTCAAGAATCTGGAAACATTGAGATAAAGAGAGATTGTTAGTCTTATTTCATTAAGATGAAATTCTTCAGCCATATCGCACTGTGCAGCTCTGACAAGTGTAGGAAGAGAACCTAGAGTGTCGTGATTTCTGAACTAGACCTTGAACCTATGGAAACAATAGAAGTTCAGTAGTTTGGGATCAGATCCCCAGTATTAAACACGAGTATCCATAGTCTTTGGGATTTTCTTCTTGCCAGAAGCACACTCTGTGTTCCCTCCAAAATCTCCCAGTCTGCTTGCTGCTTCTGTTACAGACTTCCTGCCATAAGCCACTGCCAGAGGCTGAGGATGCCGAGTTGTTCTCCAAGAAAGGGCCATGTCTGCTTTTCTCCTGAGCCTTCATCTTAAGCAGAACAATAGAACAAAGAAGTTTCATCTTCATTGTCCATGCTCAAAACAGACACCACGAGAGTACATTAGTAAACTGCACAAAAAATTCGAATAATTCTACCATCGTTCACATGAGAATTTTGTTTCTAGGTATTCTGCTGAGATGCAAAAATGTTTTTCTTCAGGCTGACATAAAAAAGGAATCAACCTACATTTTAAGTGTAGATCATAATTTATAAGCACATTGCTTAATGTATCAATGTTTATTTTGTCTTTAATCAAATTTCCCTTATCCCTGACTCTTTTTTCTTCTGTCTTTTGGATTTTGTTTGGTTTCCTTAGCATTTACTTTACCTTGCAGAGCTTAAATTATTCCTCCTAAATCTCAAAAACGTTAAGCTCATTTCATTCACCACTTTTGGCTAAAGTAGCTGCTTCTGAATCTCCTCTGGTCTCCTTGACAACGTGATTCCCACTTCTTATTAACTTCTATTCTGCAGGAAAAATTCTAATAGAAGTTTAAAACCTGTATGATGAAGAGTAGTGTGAGAGCTTTGTTAAATATTGTGCAATAAATACACAAGTGCACTAACTTTTATAGTCTTGATTTCTTCTGCCATAAACATTTAATGAAGAGAGAAGGAGAATTGCATTTGAGCTGGTAATCTTTATGTGTTCAGGGATAGCAAATGGTGCTCTAGTAGGGGTCTATGTTCTTAAGAGCCCATCAGACTCATGCGGTTATACACGTTAACATTATAATAATTCTTGATGTTCTTTTCTTGCTTAAGATTAATGATGTGTAATTGGTTGGGAGGAGTGACAACTTTGCAGTTTTCTAATGCATTTTTTACCAAAAATTCTAGTGATCTAGATTTATACTTTAGGTTAGAACATTACGGTACAGAATGATTGGTTGTGAAGTTACTTTATTTCCTAATTTGTGTTTTCTAGATCAAGCTAATGCCTCCAGCTCCAAATGACGACCTGGCTTCTCTGAGTGAGCTAACAGACAGCAGCCTGCTTTATGAGATTCAGAAGCGTTTCAATAATAATCAGATATATGTGAGTTGCTACACACCTATCAACAGTAAGCTTTCAAAAAAGAGCAAATGAGAGAATAAGAAAAACAGGACTACTATCATAAGTACTGGACAGCAACCTGCCCCAGACTCATGACTAATACTTAAATGGATCAGGACATATGTGTGCAATTTCTCAAGTTTATATAGGAAAAGCAGAAATAAAAAATGGAGTAACGCTTCAGATAGGTTTGGATAATATTTGCATGTGTTTATTTCACAGAGTATTGGTAAAAATTGATAGGCACATGTAGTCTTCCCTCTCAAACTGCCAAAAGAGCCTTCCATCTTTAACATTATGTTAACTTAATTTTAATAGAGCACATGATTACTGGAAATGTAAAAGAAATATAGATTGAAAAAACTTAGAATTCAATATGGGACATTTAATTACTCATTATCTTTTCATATATTACAGAAATATTTCTCTATATTGTAATGTTAATCATCTGGATACCAAATGAAATAATTATAGCAAGGTTTTTGTAAAGCAGGTTTTCCTGGTTTTGCCATATTAAACTCAGGAGGCATCTGGTTAGGTGTAGATTACTTCTGGAGAAAAATCTGCACTTGAAAATTTTGGTATCCCTGTTCATATCTTATTCATAACTTATTTCTAACTTACTGAACAGCTGAGTGGCATGTTAATGTGAAACATGCAAATTGTTTTTAAATGTATGAGTTGATTGCACTGTTTAGACTAAAGGAATATGGGGAATTGGCGTGTTGCTGTGAATATCTTTGAAATTTTGGGAACTTCAATTCTAGCTGTTATGGCATTCAATGATAATAAAAAATTCCAGTTTTTAGTACCATGGATCAAATCCTATTTTATTATGAGTATTTCTTTTGCTTTATCTCACTTTCAAAGGTGCCAAACACAGATGACTTTAACTGAATTCAGGAAGATCCACAGATACTTGGTATTTATACAAAGGAAGTCCTCTTTTATTTTAAAATACTGAAGATTTTACCTAAGAGGATCTCATACTCTCCTCTGGCATTCTCCTTAGCTTAATGGAAATTTATAGACAGTGGTCATTAATATTCTGCTCAACAGCAGCTATTGTGCTTTGGTAGAGTGTCAGCATCAATGCTGAAAACCTTGCATCTTTGGGTGATTTAGTTCTCAGACTTAGAAGGAAAAGTCCTTGGACTCCAATTCCAAACCAAAATCCTCCTTAGCATTGAACACGTCCTGTGTCATGTTTCAGCAAGCTTAATAAAGTTCCGTTCTGCAGGAAAACCCAACAGTGATGTCAGGGTAGGGGAGAGAGAGGAAATGAATGATTGCATTTCAGAAGAAAAATAGTACATTTCTTATGAAAGGCAATATTTTCTACCTTCCCAACTCAAAACACTTCATTTTGAAAAAGGCAGCATGACTGGGACTGTTCACATGATGGTTTGCTGTCTGACCTCTTCAGAGACAGAGGTCTGGCACTTTTGCATTCTAAGAGCATGATACGGCAGCAGCTACTTATGTGGAGTGAGAAGTATAGCAGCAAGGGGGACCTACAATCTTATGTTTAAGTACAGCTTTCACATATGAGTGTTTAAATATAAAATAATGAAATCTTGGCACCTTTGCAATCAGTGGATGGTTTGCTATTTTTAATATAGCAAGGATTTTTATTCTGTATGCATGAACATATGTTCATATACACATACATATGTATAAATACTTATATATGTATCACTTGCTTTGTCTTATCCCACAAGCAACATATTTTAATGTATCAATTCTGAGTAATCAATACAGCATTTCTAAATTCTGTCATTTATCCCATAAAAAATTGCTTGAGGAGCTTGTTTATGTGGTAGGTATGTCACATTTTTGTAGTTTAACAAATAGTAATTGCAAATTAACTTTCAAATAATCTACCAATAATATATGCAGTGCAATTCTTTTATGCGTAATTTTCCATTATGAAAAACTCAGTTTTATTACAAAAAGATAATTAATGCTATCTGAATTGTAAATTTAGATCTCAATATAAAGTTATGAAGTTAAAAGCTCTGAATTCACGGATTATGTTTAATATGTTGATAGCTAGATTTAAGAGGCTTTGCCAAAAGTCCTTTCTGGAAAAAAACCATTAGCCTCCTTAAAGATTTAATTTATTACTCAATAAAGCAATTATATTTTCTTCTTTTTTCAGACCTACATTGGTGATATACTGTTGCTTGTTAACCCATTTAAAGAACTTCCTATTTATTCTACCATGGTAAGCATTCTCTCTTTAAAATGCTACAATGTGGATCTTTTTCAGTGGATTCATATAGTTCATTTGGCAGACCAAACCCCTAAGGTTAATTAACATATATGCCCTTTTCTATGTTGGGAGCATCTTGGTTTTAAAATTTTAGCAAAAATCTTTTAATTTCTTCCAAGATACCACTATTTTTTCTGTGTCTTATTTGTAAAACAGCCATCTTGCTAATGTTTTGTATGAGCAGTAGCACTTTCGATTGTTTAAAAATAGTTCCTGATGTACAACATGACCTTGGTGGTTTCTGCACTGCCAATCTTGCAAAAACAGATGCATGCAGTGGTTGTTTGAGTTCACACCCCCTTGCCCAAAGCACGATTACAGAGATAACAACCTTGAATGGTGCAGAAAGGCTTGGCGTGAGCTTAGCACTACACTGGGGCAGTCGTACGGAGGTGGCTTGTGTTGGGCACAGGCAGTATATGGGCCACTTAAGAAGTTCTTCAAATGTTTCTCTCTTGGATAGTAGTACCCTTATCTTTCTAATCTTTCACTTATGAGGCAGACTAGTTATTTACACAGGGTTGTCATTTGAGTACCTGGGTATTGATACTAACTTAAGTGGACTTTGTAAATCAGTGGGAGTAACATAAATTCAAATTATTTGATCTCTGCTTCATCGTCACTCAGCCAGTTTAGAGGCAGAGTATTAGCATAACTGTTGATTTCTTTCCTCCCCTCCCTGTTATTTTCTCGTTGTTGCACTGAGATCACGTTACTGTCCAGAGATCAGGCTCGCTGTTGCGTTAGGGAGTGTTCAGATATGCTTATTTAGCTTCCAAGAATTATAAAGGGTTCGAAATTTGGTAAGCAAACTAGTCTGTGGCTGTTTGCTGTGTCATGTGGCTTTGTGTGTATCAGTGGTAAATTTGAGAGAAAGAAATGCTGTGACATTCAATGGCAGTAGCAGCAGATTCCAAGTTGGGAGTCTAAACTTAGTTTCTAGAAATGGAAATCATCCATCACCCCAAAGGTTTTAGATGATGATATTTTTTCCTGTCACTGTGTATTTTACGTTAGATACATGATTTTGTGTACCGAGAGAGAACTGTAAAGAAAAAGAATTTAGGTGGTAGGCTTATGTATTAAAATGTGTCCTGAATGTTTGCTGCATCTTCTCTTGACCTCTCTGTGACAGATCTATTTTAGCAAGTTTAGCATGAGACATTTTTTATCCTTTAATTTTTTGGGTCACCTTGGATATCATTGCTTTTACTCCGTCATTATTATCTGCACGGTATTGTGCATTAGGCAGGTATTTCCCAGATGATCAAAAAAACATGGTTGTAAATTAGCTTGTTTTCTCTGTTTTTGAAATGCTTAAATATGCTGCAGCAGCTTAGCTGGTATTATATTGAAGTCTAAGTGTTAGATGGTCTGTATATTAAAGTAATAAAAATTGATGATGTCCGTTCCTCAGTAGACACTGACATGCTATATGATGTGGCTCATTAGTTAGCATTTTTGTTTCAGGTATGTGGTTTGTTAGCTGTCAAAAAAGAATGCAAAGATATATTGGGCATGATACTATTTTTAAAAGCAGAATGAAGCAATGAAAAGATTACCATGTACATTTTTCCATAACAGCAACACTTTAGGTTTTCTTCTCTTTTTTTAAAAACTCCTTTCATAACTTCTCAGCAATCTCTATTTTGTTATCCTACACTGACCTCCCACACTTAGTTCCAATAGAATACTGCTAAAATAAATCTTTTTATAAGCAATTATTCACTCTGAGTTGACATAAAGAATCATACATTAATGAACACCAATATACATTGCTTCGTATGCAATTCAATGCAATTGCTAGATGATAATATTAATGCATTTTTACACGGAAATACACTGTACTACAACTCTATACATTATAGTAGCACTATACCACTGGGAACGTGCAGACGCCACTTCAAAAGTATGTTTGTAGAAGCAGCTTGTGCTATGGTCATCCTGCTTTGTTACATTTGCGCAGAATTTATTTGTGTCCGATTAGGGCAAATATATTCTTGAAGTTCATGTGTTGGAAAAATATGTGAACTTGCAAAGCAGTTGTAACATTATGCAATAAGTATGTGAAGGTTTGGTTTCTGCTTTGTGACATGCTGAAACGATTCCTTGAGAATCAGTGTGGATTTAATCTTGTTTGGTTTGGCAGCTCGAAAGGCCTGACTGAGAATAGGGCCGTATTCATTCAGCCACAGCGTGGTAGATGCCCCAAGATTCAATAGTCTAATATCTAAATAAGACAGGCATGGGACAGGAAGGGGTGATAAGCACCTAATTAGTTTGGAGAAAGGAGCACATACAAAATGGCACTGTGGTGGAAAAGTTGTTAGAGAGAACAGTTGGAGAAAACAGGACGTGATGGAAAGGAAGGGATTTGGTTGTTTAAGTGATAGCATCCAGTATTATTCTAGATGCTTCATATGTTCCAATTGTCCCCCAGCTGCCATGGGTTTCTGCAGAGCCTGTGTTAAATTTCTAAACCCATGAGAAGGTCTGATAAAAGCTATATAAAAAGGTTGGTAAATTTATTTATTTAAGGATATTTGTAAAATGGTATGGTGTTTCTGCTCACAATCTTATCTAAATCACATTCTGTATTTTCTTTATTATATTTATTTATTCTGAAAGAACAGAATTGTAGATATTAGCGGACTATCTAATTTTTCTAAAATCTGCTTGATATTAGCTGAAAGCACATCAGGATATCCTCAGAAAAAATTGAGGTTTCAGTAGCAGATAATTGATTCTACTCATACTTAAGCTTTAAGGATAATACATGTTGCCAGCTATGTGTATCACAGAAGTTATTCTATGTTGCAGAGAGTATTTGTAGGAGACTGCTCTGTCATGCAATAAATGAATCAGTTTATAACTTAAGCCTTTGATTTCAATTTTAACTTTTCATGGGATGATCATATTTCATTTTGTAAGATTTTTCAGTCAAGACATTGAAGAACTATAAACAGGAGGTATAAAAAAGTAACTTACTAGGTTTTGTTTTACTCAGTGCACAAACCAGTATTGTTGAGTCCTCTAGTTATGTTTAATTTTGTATCTTAATTAGATCTTCTATGCTTACAGCTCTGTTTTCTATAATTAAAATCCTCATAGATACTGTAATGGTACCACCTATATACACACAGAGATTCTGTTCATAACACTTAGAGAGCTTTACAAAAGACCCAGGATTAAGGGGGTGAAATATAATTAGTTTGAAATGTATTGATCATGTTAATTTTCTACAATTTTTCAGGTCACCCAGCTTTATTTAAGTAACTCTGGAAAATTGTGTTCCTCACTTCCCCCACATATATTTTCCTGTGCTGAGAGAGCTTATCACATGCTATTCCAGGAGCAGCGTCCCCAGTGCTTTATCCTCAGGTGAAAATTTATCTTTCTATTAACTAATTTGTAACTCCTGCCTTTCAGCTGTTTCCCCCAGGACTCAATAGTTGAGATTTCCATTTTATTTTTTCCTCCAACTGATTTCTTTCTGTGTACTGATCTCTGTATCATATGTTAGAGCAAAATAGAACTGAAAAATGTTTAATTACATCTCAAGTTCATAAATTCTCTTGGGGAATTGCCACTCCATCTAGCTGCATCTAATTAGGAACAAAGAGTTAATGGTAAAGAATTCAAAACTGCTGTGTGTGTTTGCTAATATTACATGGATCAGGATTAGAAATAGAATCTAATGACAATAAAAATGGGAAGTCCTTGACTAAATTATAAACCTCTGAGTTGAGGCACCTGTATTGGAGCTTCTACTCTGCCTCACATGTTTGTGTGGCCATGAGCTTGTTATTTAGCTCTCCAACTTCAAAATGGACTTTAAGCAGTTCCTTTATTCACCGTGTTGTTGCAGTGATAAATAACTTCAAGACTGTGAATAAACGTATTAGAAATCTCCAGTGAAACCGAGTTTCATCCAAATATGCCGGTTTTATAATGGTGAAACTTTGAATTCACTTGGAACTTTTGATCCCCAAATCTGTTAATCCCTTTTCTTCCTTCATCCCAGCTGAAAGCAATGAGTCTGGTGAATTTGATGTAGTTGCTCAAAGAAATTTGTTGCTCAATCTTGTCACTTTGACAATTACTGTTGGCTGAAATATTGGTAAGTGTTTGCAGAACTTCATGGGAGACGGAGGGGAGAAAAAAAAAGTTTGATTTTGATTTGAACCAGGAGAAAAAGCTCATCCATTTGATAAATCTTGTAATTGCTCTTGAACTACCTCTAATTATAAGGAAATTGAATACTATGAAATGGATAGGATATGATGCTCAAAAGCAGCTAATAATGCTGTTTTAGAGTTAAAATGAACACATAAATACAATCATATGTATACATTTTTATTGCATTCTGTTTATGTGGATACAGACTCCTGTGAGTATTTGAAGTTCTTTATATTAGGTCTTCAAATACATCTGAATGTTGTAACTAAATGTTTCCTTTAAAAGCATAATTTATGAAGAAACATAATTTATAAGTTTCTAAATTATAAATGTATACATTAATTATGTGTGGAACTGATCATTGATAGGTTGAAGCAAATGGTAACCTTTTTATAACCTAATCAGAATGGAATAGTTACTTATTTATCCAGTGAGCAGTGACATTTAAGCAGAGTACAAGCAATATTAGGAAATCATTACTGTATGTTCATATTGTCTTTTTGTAAATATTAACTCTTGTTTAAGTATAATCATTTTGATAAAAATAAGAAATATCCTAAGGCACTGTTTTCAGCATTTTCTTCAAGGTAGGAATTTGGGACACTGCTAATTGATTAATATCTTTGTGAAGTCGCCTGTAAGTGTAGACAGAGAAGAAGCAGAAAATAATATTTGTTCACACTTCAAGAAAAAGGCTAACTGACAGGTTAAGTATTATGTAGTAGTACACAAAGAATATTGTACTTAATAATAAATGGCTTTGATATCAAGGAATAGTTGCTACTGATGATTTTATATCAGGACGTCAAGGCATGTGTTAAGCCCCACTGTCTTTATCCCTGCCCAGCCCACCGTAGCTTATTATAAATCAGTGACCTGATGGAGAATGTGACAAGAGGGTGCTCTGTTGATGGCATCAGCACTTGGCAAGACATTTGCATATCACATCAAGGCAACCCATAGATATGCCATCCTAAAGTATCCTTTATGTGGATAATTAATTAGAACTAAAGGTCACTTGTGAAAATGGAAGCTGAAAGGAAAGCATCTGGTAATTTGGAATAGGAGATAAGTATAGCTGCAACTTAACAGAAACAGCTAGAAACTGTAAATAACTTTCTTCTGCTAGCACTAAATGAGAAAACAGAAGGGAATTGAGATCTTTCAGAAGTTCATAAAGAAGTGTTAAAAATGGGATATTCTCATTATATTAGTCCATTGGTAGAATCCAAATAATGGATGTCTGGAAAGTAAAGGTGGTATAGGAAAATTCCATAATAATATGAAAAATATCCTTGATGTAACTCAAGTTACTCGTCTACCCCTTTGCTGTCACCTGATCATGTGTGTGTGCATGAACTTGTGCGTGTGCTCAAAATGGACTTCTGCTTTCTAGCTATTTCAGTTGTAAAACAACATTAGCTATCAGCAAGAGAAGGTTCTTCCACCACTGTGAGGGATGATTCATTGGTTACATCTATGCTAATAAACAGCATGAGCAAGACTTACTTTCTGGCCCTGAGGGCATGTGGTATAGCATTCAGTCAGTTTTTCTTTGATTTTTCACTTGCAGAGGGGTTTGTGGAGAAATTTTCAAGTTCTCAGTTTCATTTCCTATCAGAACCAAATAACTGCAATTCTGCAGTTCTGAGATACTCCAACCTTTTGTGTTTTACTTTGTTTTCTCCAACCTCTCTTATCAAGCATACTTTTCATTCTTGAATAAGAAATTCTGTACGTTTGGCCTATGGTCTGTAACTTTAAAATATCTCCAGTTATAAAGCCAAGTTGGGGATACAATTCCGTGCATGCATGTATAGTGCGACGAGTGCGCCTAGTATAAATTTTAAAGGTAAAAAAAATACACTTCCCTCTAATGTGGAATCACAGGCTGAATGAAGGTGGGGGACCTCAGAGAAGCTCTCCATAGCTAGAAAGGCCATTTCATATAAGTGCTCAGAAGGAAGGAGACAGTAGATGAACAAGTGAAAAGGACTCAGATCCATGAGAACATTACGCTGGAATATGCTGGCTAGGAGTGCTTCTGCCCTTCTACCTCTGGCTGCTCGTTTCCGCATTTTTACACCATCCTTTGTATAACACAAACATTCAGGTAGTGGCATGGTGAGCTGGGCTGGAGAAATACTCTTAGGTCAAAATTACACCTGGGAAGGTGGTGGTGATGTTGAGGAGCTATTTTAACCCGAATCCGTTCCAAAGCCAAATTCCTCTAGAAGTGAAATGAGTTGCCAGAACAGGACTGGCAGGGCCCACTGGTTTTGGTAGTGGTTTTGGCTTAGGCTAAATAGTTCCTAGAATCCTTGTACCATGTTTGCTGCTGCTGTATTGTTGGAATGTGTCGTGGTTTAACCTGGCAGGCAGCCAAATACCACGCAGCCGCTCACTCACTCCCCCCGCCCCCCCAGTGGGACGGGGAGAGAATCGGAAGGGTAAGAGTGAGAAAAACTCGTGGGTTGAGATAAAGACAGTTTAATAGAACAGGGAAAAATAAGGGAAAATGATAATGATAATGATAAAATATACAAAATGAGTGATGCACAATGCAATTGCTCACCACCCGCGCTGACCGATAACCAAGTAGCGATCGGTACTTCCTGGATCACGCCTACCGTTCATGTACTGAGCATGACGTCACATGGTATGGAATACCCCATTGGCCAGCTGGGCTGGCTGTCCTGATTATGTTCCCTCCCACCTTGTGTACCTAGCTCAGTCAGTAGGCACGGGAGCTGTCCTTGGACTAGGAGGGCACTTAGCAACAACTGAAAACATCTCTGTGTTATCAACATTCTCCTCATACTAAATCCAAAACAGCACTAGGAAGAAATTTAACCCTATCCCAGCCGAAACTGGGACAGAATGGTTGGCCTGAGACACTGTCCAAGTCAGAGCTCTTACAACGAGGAGTATCGGTGTGCCACATGGGAAAATAGCCAAACCAAATCAGCAGGGTGCTGGTTTTGTATGTTTTTATTAGTAGTAAATCCAGTGAAGTAGATTATCCCTGTGGGTATGCACTAATCTGAAGACGAAATTCTCTTGATATCTGCAAGATACGCCATTTTGGCATACGAGCACTCGGAATTGCACACCAGGAGTACACTTTTGCCTTCTGTTGTTGTCACTAGCAAGTGAATCATCATGCATTCATAGAATAAAACCCTTAAATATAGATTTATTTTTAGGTCTACTATACTTTTACTTCTAATAAGACTTTATAGTATAAGTAATTTGTTAGTATAATTTATAAACATAATTATGCTTTAGTTTTATTGTAAAGATTTTACCATGAGAAGAGGCTACTCTGAATTTTTCCTGAAAAGTTTGTTATTTTAAAAAACATTAGTTTCTTTATAGAGGGCTTTTATTTTATTTTCAGTACACCAAGCTACCCACAATCTTTTCAAAAGGACTGGGAAGGATATCAGAAAATGTACCCTTATTCAGTTAATCCTGTCATCTTTATCAAGCTTCGTAGCTTGTTTATTTTGTGGGGATAAAGTTTATTTTCTGTTAGCAATGTTTTTCAGTTCATTTTCGTTTTCTGCCAAAGAGTAATTACAAAAAGATACTTCCCATGAGTTTAGTGGCCATTACTAATGATTCATGAATTACTCTTTTATTGGACACATACTGGTGCTAATGAATTCTGCATGCAGCGTAACCCTTAATGATACTGTTTTTCTTAGTCTAGTCATTTTTGCCTCCCACATTTTCCCAAGAGATGATAATGAAAAGAGTTGAAGGCACCTGAAGTTGTCTGAGTTGGAACTTAGCTGCCTGAGTCCAAAGCTATGGTCTTGAAACCCTTGCTAAACTACCAGACTCTACTTTCTGACCTTAAAGTGCTACTTCAATTTTTAGCCCATTTGTGTGTTCAGGAGAGGTTCATAGTTTCTGGCAGGGCAGAGTCTTACAACACTATTTATTTCATGCTTAAGCTTGACTGGGATCCAGGAATTTTACATTTCTGTACCAAAGTCCCTTACAACAAGCTTTCTCAAAGCATTGCTAATTCACATCACTGAGATCAGAGTCTTTATAAATCAGACATTCATCCATGAGCAGTTGTGCTTATTGTATATGATGCTGCTCATAGCTATTGTCCTGTTCTCTCTCTCATATAAATTCCATCTGTTTTTTATTTATTTGGTTTTACTGGTTTTCTTTCTTTAGCTGCTTGTCTCTAGGGATATATTTTCATGGCCAGACCATTTCTATATAGTACCCTTAGCTAGATATGGTTGGAGTCTCCTGACTCCACACAAATGATTGTGATAATGTTAGCAATTAAATATATGGAAGCAGAGACTCCACTCTTTTCTTTGGGAATAAACAACAGAGATTTGGCAGTGAGTGCTCCTGTGATCACAGGGAAAGGGTTTGTAGCTGCAGATCTACTGTGGCTTCCCCCTGAGCACAAAAATCAAGCTAATGAAAAGTCAGCACTTCTGTCATGAGTATGGCTGTTCTCAGAGTGCTAAGCTACCTGCTATTTGCAGAAACAGCATGGGCTTGTGGCAGATGAAGAAAAATTCTCCCTTTTGTAGTGTTATCACCTAATATTTCCCTTTTCTGTTTTCTGTGCCTAAAAACGCTGTAGGTATGGAAGTGTTCCCATCTTTCTGTGGCATACAGAACTCGGTGTCTATCAGATCACCTTAAGATTGCTTAGTAGAAGGCAAGCTTTAAGACCAAGACAAAGTCAAAGAAAAGTTCCAACAAATGGTTAAAATATAAGAAAAAAAACCAAAATGGAAATCAACAAAATGATCTATCAAATGTGACATTTTCTTCCCCAGCAGCAAGATTCTTTTGTAAGGTGGTGTTCACACGGGAAACAGATTTAGCAAATCTTGAATTTTCCTCTTGGGGCTGCTTTGGAGAATTGCCCCAAAAACTGAAGACACCAATTCACAAACAACAAATATCCATCTCCAAGGTATTTCCTTACAGATCTGGAAGAATCCTTCTGTCCCAGTATATATCCTGGAGTTAACTTAGGACCAGACCAGTCCTTTGCAGGGAAAATGAAGTGTTAAAAGTATCTTTTTCAAGTTTATTTTTTAACCGAAGGAAATCCATTGTTTTGCAACTTAAATTAGAAGATATAGAGTGTTAAGGAATTTACTGCTCAGTTTAGTGGTAGAATTCCTCTGTCTCCTCTTATGTGATTCAGTGAAAATGGGAATCTAGCACTGCCAAACTTGCTTCGCAGTACAAGTTTCATTTTTGTCTCTTGTTGGTTGGACCTCTCTGACACATCAACTCTCTGCTTTGTCTGTTCCCTTTGCTTCACACAGGTTGACTGGCTCTCCTCAAGCAGTAAAGCAGACAATGTAAAAAAAAAATCCTTTTTTAGTCGTGTAAAATGAATTACCCATTACATAAAATATTATACATATCAATGGCAAAACGTTCCAATAACTGTACAACTGCAAGTAGATTGTTTGCTTTGCAGAGGCTGTGTATACTGTATGAACGTACAGAAGATAGAACAGGCAGTGGAACACTGAAGCATCTTCTGCAATGACAAAGGAGCAGACATAATGTGTTAGGTTAACTACTCAAAGCTCCACTTGTGTCATTGCTACATTCTTTATAAATTGCATGTAACTAGGAATATTTCTGGTAAAAATACTTATTAACCCCTAATTTATAAATTAAACAAGTTTATCATTTTCTGGTTTGACCTCTGCCTTACGTTAAAAACGTTATACTTGCAGAACACAGATTTGACACAGATTTGAGACACGTTCTTTGTATAACATTATTATATATTGCCAGTGGAATGGGACCCTCTGCAACCCCAGAGGCAACACATACATCATCATGTTTTAAAGAAGTTTTAGAATTGCACTTTAGGCTCTTACAATTCCAGAGATGTTAAAGCACTTTATTTTGCAGAACATTCATAATGTCCCATTTAAACTGTGTGAAGCTGTGTTTTCATCTTCAAATTTAATAGAAAACTTACTACTATTTCATTTTAATGTTGCCTGTTTCAGTTTTCTTTGCGAGTTTGGTCTTTTTCTGGTGCTATCTATTCCCCTAAACATCATATTAAGTCTTTGCTACTGAATTGGTTAAAAAAGGGAAAAAAAGTCCATTTAAAGCTCTCAGGATGATCCGGATCAGCCTTTCCACCTTTTTTTCCAGTCACTTCACATCTAATCAAGTGTTCACTCGCTGAAATTGTTTTACAACAGGAGAGCATTTGGCCAAATTATTGAAGAGCTTACTTCCAGTTATTCACAATTACTTTTAGTTCATAGCAAGCCACCATCACTCACATATGCTTAACATTAAGAGCTGACTTTGTATAAAATTTGTATGAAAGTTACAGAATAGAATAACATTATGGTATGCTCTTAAATAGCCAATAGGTGGACTTCTCATAATTAACTTCCCTCTGACTGCACTTTGCTCCTGCTGTTCAGGATATGAAAATGTGTTATGCACTGACAAGATAAGTGAGGAGCTGTCTAGGAAGCCTAAGTTTATAGGCTTGTTAAAAGCTAAAGATCCTTAGTCAATCAAGCCAATGGTTTATGGGATGCTGATGGCTAATTTGGTGAATCAAAAAACCATAATGAATATATCAAATGAAATGTTATAATTTTGTGTGTGTTAGCAGTCAAGAATGTCAATATCCAATGGTTTTATTGTGATATAAATCACATTTTTAAGCCAAATAATCTGGAACGAAGAGAAATCCTTGTCTTTTAAATCAGAGTGCCTTGAAAGCTTTTGATTTCCTCAGTTTAGCGTCACCACAGGCATTCTGTTAAAGTTAATAATCTTTAATTTTTATATTATAATTCAGTGTATTGTAAGTGCAATGGGCTACTGCAGTACAGTTATAGACTTGGACATTTATAATAAAAAATTGTTTAGAAATGAACTTTCCAGTTTAGTTTACTTTAGAAATATAATTTCCAACTAACATGCAGGGTTGTTCAGTTACAGATATAAGTAGTGATGATACAAAACACATTATTTTATATTTAGCAGTCTTGCTTGCACATATTTATTTCAAATCTAGAAACCTCAGTCGTGGAGCAAGACCCAGTGTCTTGCCTACATACTCTGCAAACTGAGAAGAAAGAAATTATTCTGGTCCCCCAAAAGGTTGCAAGCTTACTCTCTCTTCCCTGGCTGTATCTTACTATCAGAGTGGGAATTTGGAGTAGTAACGCTCACAGTTTAGGGTAGTACAATAAGAGATTGGTTTCAGAAGTTCATACAAAACAGCATGCATATCGATGCTGATCTAAATTTTCCTTTAAAACTGGTGGAAATCTTATATGAACAAATTCTGTCAGAAATTTTCCAGCATTTCTGATTATAATTCAAGTACTGCAGGAATAGATTTTTTTTGTTTGTTTTGTTAGGTATTCTTGCACTTCTGAATGTGGTACCTTTGGTCAGAATTGAAAATGAAACGCAGACAATAAAACCCTGCCACTTATATGATCTGAAATGGCAGGTACATTCCTCCTTACGTGTTTCATATTTTGTCATATTTTTCCCCAAACAGATGATTTATAGGGTTTATTTACACTGGAATTGACACTTGCCAAACAATAATGATCCAGTTATCTGAATTCATAAAGATATAGATAAACCTGGGTAGTATGCAGAAATTGAGGGCAAGCAAGATGTACTTCTCAGTACTTGCAGGAATTAATTCTTAAAATTTTGCCTGGGGTTTGCTGTTTTCTGACTATTTTAGCTGGGCTTCCTTGGTTAACTACTTCTACATGATGGTTCTGTCTGTCCACCTCTAAGTCCCCCTCCACCCAACAACTTTTGAACCTGTTGGCTGCTAACAGCCATGGAGGTCTCAGAGCCGGGGTGTTCACACAGGCTTTGTGGGTTTTGAGAGCCGACATGAAGGCGGTTGTAACTCCAGCCACAGCTGTTCTGAAAGGCAACAGCCAGGCAGTTCCCGTGGACTGTCCGGCAAGCACATGCTTAGCACTGAGCTCGCCGGCGTGAGCGGTGCCAGTGGCCCAGCTAGTCTAGCACAAGGTAGCAGAAGAGCTGGATCATAATCCAAGTGCAGCGGATTCGCGGGGTGTAGCTTCTTTAGTTCCCCTGGTTGTGGAACGTCTTGTGTTCTTTGCTTCACATGCCTTTGTATTTTCACACTTCAAATTGGACTTTTTCCTAACAATTTTAGTTTTGAATGTTTTCTTTCAAAACAGAGTTTATTTTTTCTTATTATTCATATTATTTTGAGATACAGAGACTAGAGTTGTAATTGAGGTTGTATTAACAAATTATTAATAAAGAAATAGTAGGAACCAGGCCCTGCATCAGGTAGTTATATAGGAAAGTTAGAAAGCCAAAGGAGGAGTAAAATGAGAAGACTTAGTGGAACTTGCCTAAAGCCCGTGGTGAGCATAGGCTTTCAAATTCTCTGTTCATTTTCCTTTCCCTTGGAGTACACTGTCTCTGATTTAACCTTTTTTATCTGTGAAATAAGCCACCTTTGCTTTGCCTGTTTCATAATGCCTTCTAAGGAAGTTTTACTGTGGAAGAATGCTTTTCTGCTGCAATGCTAACTTATCCTCCACCTTGATAAGGCAGTCCAACCAAAAGTTACATTCATATTATAAATTACATTTTGAAAAATATAGTGGTGAAACAATTATTTAAAACAGAGAAGAGGAATTGTTCTCTAAGCAGAATTAAACTGTTAAAGCAAAGATATTGTGGACAATGGGGACATTACAAAAAATTTTACTCCACCTCAAAGGAAACGGAACAAAAAACGATCTGGTTCAAGTGCCAAACTACTTTTTCATTTTTAAATTATTTATTGCCCCCAATGTTCCAAACAATTATATCAACAATTAAAACTTTACCTAACATGGCATTTCTTTCTCAGTGCTTCAATCTATATTTCACTAGGAGTACACGCATAACCCTTTGAAATGCACAGAACAACTAAATGACATTGTGTCTCTCTTTCAGCAACCAAGTTCTAGTGAATTCTGACCCCTGAACTGTACTCGAGCAACCACTTCAGCCAAAAAGATCCTGTGACACTGCTGGACAAAATGTCAATCAATGTAAAATTAACAGCTGAGCTGAGAGTGTCAAATCTTTGTAGCTGTGTCACTGCAATGTTTAGGAAACAGCAATCTTGGGAAGAAATATTCAAGAAGGGACAGAAACTGTCCACTTTATGCACTCTTGCATGGTCCTGTGTTATCTGGGCCACAGTTAGCGTGCAGTGAAAAACAAAATATAGTTTTATTTAAAAAGTGAAACAAATTAATTGTTAAGTGGGGAAACTCATGGTGAACACTCCAGTTCCTTTGTTTAATAAGGCATTTTTCTGGTTTTAATTGTAATTTGCATGTCTGCTTTGTAATACTTGAAAACAATCCAAGGTACATCAAATGTTATTTTAGCATCCCTTCTGCCCAACCCCCCCTCAATTTCTCCAGTTGTGAGAAAGATTTTTTGAAAAATATCCCCACCTTGCTAATCCTGGAAAAACCTTCTGTTAAAGAAGCTATTTTTGGCAGATGAAGTTGGGCCTAAGCAAGCAAAATAATAAATACTACAACAATTTGTTAAATATCAAGTCTTGTTCAGCCCTCAGAATGATACAAATATTTATCTGCTGGATATAAAGGGCAATACACCTTGGACAAGTTGTGAGTTGTTACAACCTATGAATTATTTCAGATCTGATTTTCAAACATATATGAACACTTCTGCTCAGGGCCATCATCTGTAACTGTGGCTGTGCTAAACTTCAGACATGTTTTAACTTCAGAGAAGTTCCTTGACAGTTGAAATAACCGAAGAGCCACAGTTGCTAATCTTGTTGGTAACCTGTGGTATAGCCATAGCAGGTTGCAGCTGTGATTTTGGATTACGTATGTTGTGGAGGGACAAAATTATTTCATCATCATGAGACACAGGTGCCAGTGGAGTGGCCAATGTGAGTGGGCAGTAGGAGGTGGGCGGGAGGGCAAGATAGATGGCAAAATGGATTTATATCTGTCTGTAAGGTCACTGCCTTTCTGGATAATACAGGCATAAGATCAGTAATTTGCAAAAGTATGAAATGTCTCTAGGGGAGGAGTATCACAGGACTAATGCCCTGTTTTACTTTTTTCTGTTCCTGTTAGTGATAACAGGCAAAGGAACATGGAATTTGGACACTCCCATTATAAAGACAGAAGGCTAATGCTGCTTCTTAAGAAGGAGGCAGCATGGTACAATTAGCATTTGGACAGTGAGGTCATCGTTAAGAGGGCAGAGATGCATGCAGATTTTAGAGGGTGACATCAAGTATCATCTGACATTTGAAACTCAGAAAGTCAGAAGCTGAAGATCTGAGCAAGGGATAGTGCTCTTACGAAGCACCTTGTCGATCCTGTAGAGATACTAGTTTCATATTAGCTGTGACAGTGACCTTCTTGACTTCACATGATTTCTTTCATTGTAAGACCTGGTTTAAATATGGCTTTGTGACCTATTATTTGAGGTCTTTGCATAACATATATCCAGGTTGCAAATCTTTGCAGTCTTGGACCACAAACATCCTACTGATGCCAGTAGGAGTTTAAAGTCCTGGGTCAGACTCCAGCTCGTTACAGAACATGGAGGACATAGAAAGAAAGCAGTTTGACACATCACATATAGTAATGAGACATCTGTCTTGTCACCTAAGACTACAGTTTACCAGGTAAACAAATAAGATATTCACCAGAGATGCGTGTATGTCCCGTAAGAGTTGAATGGGTGCAGAGATCCCATCCCTCTCTGAGTATGAAGACCTTTTTGTCCTTCCCTCATTTGTTTCTTCCTTTATTTAATTGATTTCTCCTTTGAAGTGAGATTTGAATAGATAAAGCAATGGCCAGACAAATACTATATTTTGCTGCCCTCTCATTTTCAGAAACTAAACTATACAGATAACGGACTAACCAACCAGTATGGCCATTGTACTTCTGAAAAATCTGGCTGTTGTAGAAACAGCCTTTTAAATTTGATCAAGCAGATAAATGAAGGAGGAGCATCAAATTACATTTTGTTTGGTTCAGTTGTCTATAGAGAAAACAACTTCTTGCAATTCAAGTAAATTCTTACATGAATTTTTTAATCAGGCTTCACTAACTTTATCCTTTCCATCTCTTTTGTCTCTTTTCTTTCCTTCTCCATGCTTAAAGTGCACCATTGAGTTTGCTTCCCTCCTCCATCCCTCCACTTTTCTGTTGTTTCTTCCTATCTTTGTTGTTCATATTGCCTTTTACCTTGTTTTCTTTGCTCATTTTCCCCCTCAGAGATTCTCATTCTTTGGAATATTTATTCCACATCATGAACAAGAAATTAAGTGAAACAGGATCACTGAAGTCAGAGTGTATTGCACTGCAGAAACTGGGCAGGTTGTAAAATCAATAATCTTTTTCTTTTCCTTCCTGTTCCTTTCCTATTTCCTTTACCTTCTTCCTATTGTATTCTACACTTTCCTTTCCTTCTGACTCCCATCATTACCACAGTAGTATTTCCCCATCTGCAAAGAGAACCAGGCAGCATAAGCAGGCTCCTTTGCTGGACAGAAGATAAAGGAGGAGATAAAATCTTTGCAATAAATACCTTCAAAATGGCTTGAAAGCTTTAGATTTGATTGGCTTGGCTTGTGGTACAAGACAATATAGCTTGACAGCTCTGACAGCCCTCATGAACATAGACAGTCAGCCAGTCTATCTCCTACGTTCTGTTCTTTATTATTTGCCATCCATAAACCTTCTGTTATTTGAAATGAAAGTTTGACTGAGATATCTTAAATCCATTCAAACAGAGCTAGCAGAGAATATAAATAACGTATCAGATGTGAAAATAACAATGATTCCGCCCCTCTCTTTCTTGCCTGTCATCTTGCAGTGGAGAAAGTGGTTCTGGGAAGACTGAAGCCTGCAAACAGATAGTGAAGCACCTCGCTTGCAGAGCCAGCTGCAGCAGAAATACCTTTGATACAAAGATAAAACATGTAAGTAGCATTCTGATCACTGAGTAGAACAAAGCAAAAATCTGGCCCTTTGGATAGGCAAAGACATTTGAACTGTAAGGAAAAAGGCATCTGCTATGCAGAAGTTCATAAAGGATTTGTTTTCACCATTGAAGTCAAAGGAGGTTTCTTTCCCTGAATTGACCTGAATGGGAACAGGATTAAGCTCCTATTAATGTGATGAGGGGAAACCAAAGAGTGGAGGCCAGTTTTGTTTCTATGTGTTTTGGTGACTCCGGAAAGCAGTGTTTCAGTGAATAGGAAACATTTGTGTGATAAGGTAGTCTCCTAAATGTGTACTGATTGCCTTCAGTAAGTAAACAAATTTATCTGTATGGTTATGGTGATGCTTCTCTAGACAGTATAAGAAGTGCTGAGGCATCTGAAGTAATAATATATAAAACAGAAACTGGAAAGTTGCAGGAAAACTGCAAGGACCAAACAAAGTTATATGGCCCGGTATTTGTATACTAAATACATTTATGAAATAGGCAAGAGTTCTGAATATTTGCTCAGTCATATTTAATTCCCACAGCAGAACCAAATTCTGCCCAACACATAACATGAAATCATGAGAAACTGCTTCACGTCAGATGAATTTGTCTCCTTTCTAGTACATTGTAAATATAAAGTTTTCGTTTGACTGAACATTGCAACTCATGTTTCATTATTACAGCTGTAACACTACTATAAAGGCTCATACTGACATCTTAAATTATGCTGAACCCTAGATTGCCAATTCAAATTCTTTCAAAAAATTGCCTTTCCGGATGAAACTTCTCATCTGAGATCCCAGCTCAGAGACAGATTTACATGAAATGTTTTAGCACAGTCTGCATTGTCATAACTCAGTTCTGAGTTTCATGCTTTAAAAAAAATATGTTTAGACTCTTTCACCCACTCTGGTGAACTTCCTGTACAGCACTTACAGTCAACCCAAGATACTTTTTTTTTTAGCTTTCACTCACCGCATGCATGATATCCAATAGAACTCTAGAATCGGTCATTGTGGGTTTTTTAAATAACATCACATGCATCATTCAAAACACACTGCTTTCTTCCTGAATTATGCATGATTCAGTCCAGAAAGATGATTAAATAGTGTCACAAGTACAGCTGACACTAAGAGACAACCTACAAATCAGGATTATTGGGATGTGGGAAAGGCTACAGATACACTGGTTCATATTTTGTACATTCCAGCTGATAAGGTAATAAAAATCCTATGGATTTTGGGTGGATTTTAGAAAACAGTGTTGCATTTGTGTTTTTTGAAGACATTAAAAAAGCCTGATGACACTGAAAACACTACAGCTGAATAAGCTGTAGCTTTACTTCGTGTAGTCATACAATTGCCATGTTAAAATGTTTTTCACAGTGTTATCTGATTCATTGTTGATGTTCCTAAACTGACACATTTAATCTAGGTTTCACATGACAATGTTAAGAATACCCTTGTTATTTTTTCACTTTTTTGATTTAAATTTTAAAGTCTAGTGTTGCAATAATACCATTCTATAGGGGCAGTACACTTTTACTGTATTTTAAACCCAGGAGCCTCGCTTGACCTGCTGTTCACAAACAGAGCAGAACTGGTGGGAGATGTGGTAGTCGGAGGCCGGCTTAGACAGGTGCACTCTTCGCTGGGTAAAAAACTGGCTGGACGGCCGAGCCCAGAGAGTTGTGGTGAACGGAGTTAAAACCAGTTGGCGGCCGGTCACGAGCGGTGTTCCCCAGGGCTCAGTTTTGGGGCTGGTCCTGTTCAATATCTTTATCAACGATCTGGATGAGGGGATCGAGTGCTCCCTCAGTAAGTTTGCAGATGACACCAAGTTGGGCGGGAGGGTTGATCTGCTCGAGGGTAGGAAGGCTCTGCAGAGGGACCTGGACAAGCTGGATCGATGGGCCAAGGCCAACTGTATGAGGTTCAACAAGGCCAAGTGCCGGGTCCTGCACTTCGGCCACAACAACCCCAGGCAACGCTACAGGCTTGGGGAAGAGTGGCTGGAAAGCTGCCCAGAGGAAAAGGACCTTGGGGTGCTGGTTGACAGCTGGCTGAACATGAGCCGGCAGTGTGCCCAGGTGGCCAAGAAGGCCAATGGCATCCTGGCCTGTATCAGAAATAGTGTGGCCAGCAGGAGCAGGGAGGTGATCGTGCCCCCGTACTCGGCACTGGTGAGGCCGCACCTCAAATACTGTGTTCAGTTTTGGGCCCCTCCCTACAAGAAGGACGTTGAGGTGCTGGAGCATGTCCAGAGAAAGGCAATGAAGCTGGTGAAGGGCCTGGAGCACAAGTCTTCTGAGGAGCGGCTGAGGGAACTGGGGTTGTTTAGCCTGGAGAAGAGGAGGCTGAGGGGAGACCTCATCGCGCTCTACAACTACCTGAAAGGAGGTTGTAGCAAGGTGGGTGTTGGTCTCTTCTCCCAAGTAACTGGCGATAGGACGAGAGGAAATGGCCTCAAGTTGCGCCAAGGGAGGTTTAGATTGGACATTAGGAAAAATTTCTTTACTGAAAGAGTGATCAGGCCTTGGAACAGGCTGCCCAGGGAAGTGGTTGAGTCACCATCCCTGGAAGTATTTAAAAGACGTGTAGATGAGGCGCTTAGGGACATGATGTAGTGGGCATGGTGGTGTTGGGTTGACGGTTGGACTTGATGATCTTAGAGGTCTTTTCCAACCTTAATGATTCTATGATTCTATGATTCTATAGATGTGGCCATATGTGTCAATGAGCCTTAGTCAATGAGGGCAGACGAGAATCATCACATATGAAGAAAAATGAGTTGCCATTTGTTTATAGAAAGATCTTTTGTAACTAGCTTAGATGGGACACCTGACTTCAGACAGTGGATGTAGATATAGCAGATCCTACCCATGGGGAATCAAGTAGAGATTCTGGTTTAGTTGCCTTTTAAGATGCTTTAATGAACACAATAGCCTGAATTCATTCCTGCTGCAGTTATGCATAGCACCATTAAAGTTAATAAAGATGCACAGGTTAAACCAAGTGCTGAATTAGCCTAATGAACAAATACATCCCAAACAATGCTACTGGAGTGGAATCAAAACTAGGCTGACTAGTTTTCTGCTGCCACCTACTGCACAAATAACTGGTTTAATTAATAATTCTGAAGGATCTTATTTTTAGAGCTTCTGTCTTTTTGATTGGAGCCACATGTTATCTGTGCGACTCCACAGCCCTCTTCCCTCCTACCTCTCCCCATCTAGGTCATCCAGCTTCAGCAAACCATGGTTATATTAGAACAATAGTGTATTGAGGCCACGTTGCAATCAATTTCTTAGGATGCAAAAGAGGAAAGTGCTGAAGGGAATACATTTAGTGTAAGAAAGAAACTAACTATACACAAAAAAGGTAAATACAGAGAAAACGTGGAATAAAGATGGCACATTTAATACTTTTTATTATTTTTAAATTTTTAATCTTTTAAAAATAATTACTGTGACCATGAAGATGAAACATGGAAATACATTAGTGAGAGATGCCTTAAAAAAGTCAGAATCTATTTTTTTCCTCACTTTTTCACTAGTATAATGCTGAAGTAATTCTATTTGAAAACAGTAATTTATGCCATTTCTGGCATCATATAAAGCTTGTAAATTCCTTTGGCTGGTTATTAGTATTGACTGACTGTAACTTTACAAGCATAGCTGCTTTCAAAGATTCTAATCTTTTTGCTAAGCATGCCATCTCTGGACATTGGGCTCCACTTGTATCCAAACTACCTGTAAGGACACAGCTCAGGTGTGAGCCGTTGTCTTCCCCTTCCATTTACAATTTCCACTATTCTGACAGCACTTTTTTTTTGTCTTTTGAGCTATCTTACTTTAATTTCTAGTTAGAAAAAAACTTTCAAGGAATTTGTTAAATTCCAAGCTGAAAAACGGTCTTTTTTTTTTTTCCAGTTATTGATCACAAACCAACCTCACTGACGTTTATTGAAATATCTTCCTGTTTATTTCCTCTCTTATTGCTTCTTTACCATTGTCTTGCAGGTAAACTGTATCTTGGAGGCCTTTGGACATGCTAAGACACCCTTGAATGATTTTTCCAGCTGTTTTATAAAATATTTTGAGCTACAGTTTTGTGAGAAGAAAAAAACATTAATTGCAGGTAAGTATCATTTAATCTGTTTATTTTGATATCACCCACAGACTAGTAGATCAGGGATCCCAGTGATGCCATACACAGAGTTAGGCATCAATGGCCTTAAAGTATGGGAAAGAGGCAAGGGGGTTTTACGGAGTGTCAGAGGAACACGTTTAATAGCATGTGAATTCATAGCTTGTCAAGAGTGGTGCGTAGTACGAAGAGGCAGAGCCCTGTTCTGTGCAACCACTAGGTGGCAGGGAAAGACAAGGAAAAAAATTACCACCACCGATTCCTCTTACATTTCCCAGGAATCCCACTTCCCTTTATGCCCGAGATTAACAAACTGTGACAGCTGTGTGTCACTTTACTGTAAAATAAAAGTAACAGATTAATTTTTGCATTTGTATTTAATATTGTATTGGGTATTTTAAGTGTCCCCTAAATAAGTGATAAACTCATCTGTTTAGGGCAAACAAAATGCAAGCATACTCTGTAATACTGAAATTAGAAGTAATTTATTACAGCTTTGAGCTTCTTCTGAAGGAACTAGGAATCACACTGATATTTATTCTCGTTAGAGGTAAGATAGTGTGGAATTTGTGCCTGCCTTCAGAGTAAGTGGGAGTCTGCTAATCCCCAGTAAGCGTTCATTGGTGAAAAAAAAATGAATATTGGGCAAAACTTCAGTTTGATTCTGAAAACTCTGACCTTCGGAGTCAGTCAGAGAGAGGTTTCATTTCTGGTCTGCATAGGTCATCATAAAGTTACTCTGTGCTAAAGCGAGAGGTGGGTGCAGAAATAACTGTACACGGTTAGTTTCCTACTTGCGCTAATCTTCCTGGATGGAAAAGCTGTGTGGCAAGACACATTTTGATCCAAGTAAGTTAGATTCCATGGGATAAACATTTCCAAAACTACTCATTTTTTATCATTTTAAATGTGTTTATGCTTTCAGAAGAGTTTCCTAAAAATATTTTTTGGAAATATTTCGTGGTGGGAATTACAATTAATTTTCTTGAAAGAGTTCACTGTACCCTAGCAAATACGATAGTTTCTTCAGTGAAAATGTCACTGCATTGGAAATTGCTATCACTTATTTTCTCGCTTGTTTTACAATAAATATAGGATATTTGTAAAGAAAATGTAAAACTGAAAAGTGTGATTTTTTTTTTTTCATTTACGAGCTGTGGGAGGCATATAAAGAAAGTGACAATAAACATTAGAATGGACTAAACAGCATCTGAATTGGGCTTGTAAAAGTGAAATTCAATCCCTAAAACTAACATTTTATAAATCCTTTGTATTGTATATATTTAATTTGAGTATATGTAGTTATTACATTTACATTGCATGCACGCTTTTTCTCTTTTTGTTGCACACACAGAGCACAAACGCAAACAGATGAAAATGATGCTAATTTTGAAAAGTCAAGCATATGGAATTAGGAAATGCCAGAATTGAAGTTGTCTGAGATACTCTTGGATTGCATACAAATTTAATGCTGTTGTTTTTCCACCCCTCCCCAGCTTCATTCAGTGCAGAGAATGGACTATATTTCTTCAGTCATCTGCTACTAACTAGTTTGTTTTCCTTTCATTAATTCATGTGTGGCTTGTGTAATTTTATTCTGCTCTAAAAACAGAATGCTAGTTTTTCTGTGGATTTTCTATGTTGTTCATCAACATTTTTCACTGTATGAGCATTTCAGAAACATAAATGGCTTCATTTTCACAATACTTCTGACCTAAGGTTGTGTCATTCAGTTCCTCAGATGAGGAATGGAAGCCTCAAGGCCTCGAGGCCATGTGTTCCCACAATTTTGGGGTGCGTTGTTTGAGATTGCGGGGTCTTGAGTTTTCAAGAAGCTTTACCCAGACTTGCCAGTTTAATTCACAACCCTTGTCTGTGAATGATGTAAATGTGGAATCAGTTAACCAGGCTCTTGTGTCAGTTTTCTGGTACGCTAATGCTGTGTTTTTATCACTTTCAAACCATAGGCATTAAATGAGAAAATCTAGGGGTAGTCAAGTCCATTAACAAATATAAACAAATATAAACAAACCTACTATTTCCCAAATATTTAGAAATTGAGTCAATTACTCTTACCAAATCTAAGGTAGCCAAAAGTTCCGTAATTTACAGTCAAGAGTGAGAAGCCCCAGTACAGCAGTGAAAGTGGTTTTTATATTTTTGTAAGTTGCACTTGTTCATGCTGTTTCATTTGCATTGTAGATGGTGCCTTTTCTATGCTGCTGTAAGCATCACTTCTGAGTGAAATTGTCCCAGGTTTACTCCACCAGAAATGAGAAAAGAATCAGGCGTGTTGTCTTTGGCTGGTTTAAATCCCACCCAGTGATTCTCTGTATCTATTTGCAAGATCATTTGCAGCAGTATTTACTGTCTTGCACTGTTTAAACATGAATGAAAAATGTAAATATGCAGAGCACCTGATTCTGCTGACACATGACTTTATAACTCATTGAGGCAAACTAGGCTAAATATGTCTGGTTTGTAAACAAAAATCCAAGTGACGCTAGACTGCTTCCATCAAAGGGTTTAGGTTGTTTAAACTCCTTTGCAGACAGATCTTAAGGGTGGAGATCCAGAACAATTTACTAAAGAAGGGGCATGGAAAGTACATGTGTACATTTTTATTATAGAGGGCAAGCTCAAAGTAGCATTCCTTGCATTTTGAGTGGACATCGATGAAGTTTGTGACAGCTTCTTTTATGCCTAGACCCTGGAAATGCTCTGACTTTTGTCACCTAAGGTTTATTCTTATAGCAGAAAGTCCAATATACCTAAATAACAGAAATGTTGGCCAAAATTTTCATCTACAGGCCTGATTCGGTCTTTTTCATAAACTGGATCTTTGCCACGAAGTTTTGAAAACAAGGATGGAGCTCTTGAGTGTGGTTCTATTCAAAGCCAGTACAGATATCTGTAGAGTTTTTATATGTCTCCTCTGACTCTTGTTTCTGATGAGGTGTGCTGAGATGTTGCATTCAAATGGGAGTTCTTCTGTGACAAGTGGCTTTGAGGTCAGGTACCTTTCATTGCTTTAGTTCAATCAAACAAGTGGAGAAGGTACAACCCAGATTAAGTCATTATTCTTTGTGACTGGATAAAGTAAGGCAGTGGGAACTAGTAAAAAGTCTTAACCAGAACAAATACAGGATAAATTACAGGCCAGTGATTTCATTAAGTTTCTAAAATAAATCCGTACCTAACAGTACTCAAAGACTGATCTTCTGCCAAAAAATCATGATCATTCATAGATGATGATTCACACCTGCTGCATAGTAGTAAAAGACTGATTATTTATTTATTTCCAGAAGTAAAGTTACTGCATTTTATTTTTATTTGGAAAGGGAGAGAGTAAATGGTCTTTCAGGTAGGTTGACATAATTCCTAAGATGAAAGGTAAGGCTTCTGTCAGTTTCCTCAAATCACTAAAAAAGAAGGTTAGGAAGAGAAAAACAAGCCTAACAAACTTATTCTCCACATTTTCCTGCCTTGCTTTGCAGGCCTTGCTTTTCTCAGTCTCCACTTTTTGAAAAGCAAGGCCTAATTTTTTTTTTTTTTTAAAGTTGCACTAAAATGGAAGGAACTAATTTGATTTGTAAAAAGAAGCAGAATGCATATTCACCTGTGTGTGTTACAAACATTTTTTATCAATTAAAAAGTTTCAGACATGAATTTCCTTTTTTGGTATAAGAAAGACTGCAGCCCGCTAAGCTCTCTGATGTGTTTTTGTACTGTGTTTCAGCTCTGAACTTTCCAATGTTGTTTTGTCTTTAGCAATAGCTGTGTTTAGGACAGCATGGTTTTTGAGAAAGAGCAATGTAGTTTCAAAGAATGCATAGCTGCAAGAAAGATTTCACTGGCCACACTTTCAATACAGAGTCCGCTTCCTGACTTTGTAGCTGCTCAGTAGATCAAGTGATCTGTTAAAGGAAGTACAAATTTCCTTGTGTCTGTAAGCACAATTAACATTGCACAAAAATGGCAGACTTTGCTCTGGAACTCTATTATTTTTCCCTTTCATTTCACACATAGATTAACAAACATATCATTTCACTTTGTAGAAAAGCATATTACCATGATAGTTTTCTTTATGAGTTACTTTAACTCCATTAAGATGGTGCTGTGTCTGATTCTTGCTGATCAGAAGCTCAACTAACAGCTCTTCCCATTGGTGGAGGTGCTAACTGAGATGAACTGTATTTAGCCTTATTAAAGTGGGTGACTTAAAGTACCTGAAAAGGGCTGAATTAATTTGTGTCATCTAAATAAGTGGTGTTGCCTGACATTAAAGTTAAATGTATTAATTAATCAATCAGATAAATGTCCTCCAGTAACATTTTTCTTGCTTTTACTAATCAATGAATGTTAAAAACACCTGAGTGGTAGTTATGAAAGCCTTAGTGAAGATCATTGCACACAAAAAAAGTGATTCAAGATTAGTAATGGCCTCTTTTCAAATTAATTGATGGTAGGGTTAGTTTTACTGAGAAATAAGTTACAAGCACAATAAAAGATGCAAATCATCCTTCAGGTTCATCTATTCTGTTTTACCCTGTAGGAATGGCAGCCAGATAATGATTGATTCTGATGAAAGTGTGTGTCTGGGCCAGTCCTGCCATGATAGGTTAAGATTGCATTACTTCAATTTCTAGTGTGCTGCAAAGTTACTGGAGCCAGAAACATATCCTGCTACCAGCTTAATGATTTCCCAAGCGTGCCCTTCTACTTCCAGCACAGTTCTTTTTTCCGCAGTGTAGCAACAGCGGGCTAGACGGCTGATACACAATTTCTCATAATATGAGTTCCATAATAGCAAGAGTTCACTTCTACTTTTTTGTAGGATGATTAAATGGGCCAGATCGTGTCTCCTTGGTTCAGCAAGTCAGACGTACAACTCTTCTCTGTCAGTCCTGCTGTCTCTTCTGTAGGTAGAATTCCAGGGATGGTTTTCGTTGCCAGCACACGTGTCAGGCCTTGCCTGTGCTGTTAAATAAAAGAAAGGGTGGAAGATGACCCTGGGTAGTGTACCACTGACCTTCTGTACTGCTTAACTGGGATGTGTCTGGGATGGTTTGGCCTGTGCAGAGTAGCACTTTGCGAGGCGGTGCATAGTTATACTTAGTTCAGGGACAGCACTTAACTGCTGGGACCTTTCTCAAAACAATATGTTCAGGATTCACAGATTTTGTTTCCCTCCACTCTACACTGTCTTTCAACAATATTCTCACAGGCTGCATTCCCTCATACACACAACTTCAAGTAACTTCAAGTTTTCTGTGTTTAATTTAACAGTATAGGCAGAAACTTAGAGCTCTCCAAAAGGTAGGAAGATACTTAGGTGAAATTTAAAATATCATTACCAGACAAATACAGATGGTATAGCAATAACCAAGCTAGCTCTGAATGAGCTCCTGTGGATATTAGCAGCTGTATGGTGGCAGGAGCATGACATTCTGGCCTCTAGCCTAGCCATTAGGCTGATGCAACTACTATGCTTCTGATACACACTCTCACACGCCAAGATCTAACCTGCATAACTTTGCTCAGCCTTGCATTGGGCGATACCTTTGAGTCCAAAACCGATTCTGAAAATACTGTTTCAACTATCCCCATCTTTAGAAGTCTTTAAACTCCCACTCTGCCTTCAAATGTCAGGTCTCTCAGGCATCTGAAGTTGTGCTTCTGCATATGCCTAGAAATGCAACAGTTTTGACTGCAGCGAATAACTTAGTGCTCTTTTATGCTTAATCCCAGCTTTCTTCAAAAAAGTAAAAAAAGAAAAATTCTAAAACCCATAAGCGGCTCAAAAATGGTGTGTGTTTAGAGAACATACTTACTGTGCTACAGGATGCATGTACCAGTATTTTCTATCGCTGAATGTTCAAGAATTACTTCCAGTTCATAAAGGAAGGAGTCTTAGATGAGTTGGTTGTCATCTAGATCATGGGAAGCTATGGTTTAATATCCTCCTCCGCTTACAGAGTTTCAAAAATATAGCTCCTCCACTGCTGAGAAGTGCACCTTATCCTCTAAACTCAACAGACTTTTACAGGGTAAGGATGCTTGTTAAGACCCTGTGAAAGCTCTGCCATATTGCAGAGATTGAAAAGCATAAAGCTGCAACAGAATGTACTGCATCCTAGTGGTGGGCGTGCTCAGTTGTGTGTGAAGGGACACGCTTCTGGTGTTTGCACCAGAGCTAGTATTTAAGCAACGATGAGATAAAGTGTACAAACAGTGGGAACTGGAATCAGGTCCTCGCTCACAGGGAGGGCTCTGACCTCTAGCGACAGTTAGGCATTCTCTTGTTCTCTTTAGCCCGCTGCATCTGGAACTGCATGGTGGTGTACATTCAGTGGAGAGCTGAAGAGTAGTCTGCCCAAAACAGTGACTCTCCCTCTGTCTCCTCACAAATACCTCTAAAATGCCTGTAATCTGGTGAAGCAGGTGAATGCATCTGACGGTCCAGTATTTCCTCTGCTTCTGTACTTTGCCTCTTTCAGAACCCTAGCGGGCCTCAGATTATGTGTGAACCTGTAATCAGCATTTCTGTAGGCAAATCGTGGTCAGGTTCATCCTCCTTCACCTTCTTCCCAGATGTGCTGATTCACGTGGCTTCTCATTTGGCCAGCTCATCATAACCCTTCTGAGATGCCCATGTTTCCCCAGGCACAGGTTAGTGCGCTTGTCGATGACCAGTTCTGCAGAGGATTTGTCTATTTGTAGCCATCTAGAAGTAGCCATCTAGAAGTTAGGTGGTTAATCTAAACTATTAGTCTGAGCATTCTTGATTGCCAACAGAGAAAGAGGAAATGGTTCCAAGGGCAGTTTTTCCAAGATGTCTTGAATCTCTCTTGCATTTTTCTCTCTCCATTAAGAAGGAGCTTAGAATAGATGCCAATGCTCAGATGGCTACACTTCGGTGAGATGACTAACAGCTTGTCTCTTAGAAAGTCTTCCCAAATATGACAACTGGTTCCTCAAATAAGTAAAACAGAGTACAAATCAACATCATTATCTTTAAAATTAAATAATTTTAAATATAATGTAACAAAGTAAGTAACGTAAGACATTTGTTCCACTAACTTTAATGGAATTAGGGGTTTATATGTGATTTATATAGAAAACCATGGTAGAATGAATGGTAATATTTTTGATATCATGCTCACCTCAGACTGTTTTATAAGAAATATTGTTTGTTCTTCAGTGTTGCAATGATGAATGGTTTGAAATATATAAGTTTAGAGCAATCAGTATAATGATGAATTTATTTGTTTGTTTCTCAATCAGCTAGGATTTATACATACATGTTGGAGAAGTCTCGTGTCATTATGCAACCTCTCAACCAGAGTAATTTTCATGTTTTTTACTTGATGATGGATGGGCTGTCTGCTGAAGAAAAATACACCCTGTACCTCAGTAATTTGTCTGCACACAGGTAGGAAAACAACTTTATATTTAGTATTAATATATTTCTTATTTTAGTGCCTCTTTGCTGTTGAGGTCCTTCCTCCAATAGTTAACATTTGTGTCATAACTTTTCAATGAGCTCTGAAATTATTTATTACTGAGTATCTGTTCATGAGGATTTAATTCTGGAGTACACATACACCCTCTTAAGAAGATCAGAGTCTTATATCCATTAGGATTATTGCCTTAAAGGAGAAAAAGGAAGGAAACTTATTAGTTATTTTTCCATCTTCTGTGGACTAGAGTAAGTCTTTTTTTTTTTTTATTTTTGCCACTGATTAAACTTTTTGTCTTCAGGAAAGACTGTTTCATTAAAATTAGAGTTTTCTTATGGAATATGCTGATTTTGATGAAATTTCACCATATGTAACTATTTCCATTTTCATTTTGAGATTTACTTTACCTCATATTTATTAAGAAAAACAGAAATGAAGTTTTGACTGCTTTAAAATCAAGGATAGGATTCAAACACCCAACACCTAAAATTAGGTCTTTGTGTGTGTCTCCACATAAGCTGGTTGTCTTGGCTCCCATTTGCAATCAAAGCAGATTGAGTCTCTACTCAGCTCTATGTGGAGTTACATATAGATATGTGCTTCGGGGTGAACTGAACCACATTTGTGGCTTCATAAACTGTGATGACTACGTCCCCTTTAACAGTAAGAGCTTAAATATAAAGAGCTGTATATAGACACCCAAATGTAGTGTGTCTAAGGCTGAATACACTCCAAATGTTTAATATAAGTGGAAGTTTTGGGGGATATCTCAAAGTTTATTAATTCAAATTCTTTTGGAATGAAAACATATTCCCGATTTAGATCATTTGGATTTCTTTCTTCAGTCTTTCTGAGGTGATTCCTAAGAAATATCACTGAAATGAGAGAAGCCTATTTGACATTAATGATCTTCTCTTAAATTGGCTAAGTTTATAATGAGTATAGTGAGTAGCTGTAAAAAGACCAATAGCAATTAAAATGATATAAAATGAGTGTTTTGAGTTTTTCATATCTAAGCCTTTTTCCCATGGATTTTTCTCTCAACTTTTCTATCTTCCACTCTGGCTAGTACTTGAATAAAATAGTATTCCTAGATTTGGGGCCTGTAAATAGAAAGATACCACATTTATTTTTGCAGAAGAAACTTACTTGATTCTGATTTTTTTCTTAAACACAAGTCTTCAGACTACTGCTGTTTGCACTTCTGGTATTAAACAAAATAGTGTAATGCACTAGCTCTGAAGAAACCTGAGGCTAAGTTGCTTTACTAAAAATGACCCACTTCAAAGAGGGGAGCGGAAGATTTAAATTCTATGTTTTAAATCCTTTGAAGGCTTTGAAGACCAAAAGGATTCTGAGCTCCCGATCATTAATTTATTCCTCTTCTAGCAAAAGTTGTTTGGAATCACTCAGTTTGTTCAGAAAATAAACAGTTTGAAGTCACTTTGCAAGAAGCTGCAACGGGAAAGAACTTAGCAAAAACCTGAATAATTAGATTCACATGAACAAAGCTTTATCTGATAAGATATCTGATAAGCATCCAAAAGGAACAAAATAGTATTTTTAAATAGATCTCTGAACATTGCAGTGCCAACTCTTTAAAAGTAATTTATAGCTGAACGTTTGCATAAAGCTGCTTTTATCAATAAAGCTTTGCTTTGCCTACATAGAGTAGATTGTATCTTGCATTATTGAGAGAGTGTTTGGGCCAAATATTTCTTCCCTTAAACTCCTGAGTGTAATAGTTCAGTGGGCCAGATCTTTCTTGCTTGATAGAGTTAAAGTAGGGGGGAATTTCTACAACATCAAACTCATACATGAATCAGAAAGCAGTATTTGGCCTCTGTTATAAATTCATGATTTCTGGCTTAGTCAAATTTTGATGAGATCATATCATTCTGGTAACATCAATAAGTGAATTTGTCATGTTTGCTTTAAGCAAGTGTAATCTTGACTCTAATAGCAAATTTAATTAGATAACAGGCCTTTTGAAAATATAGGTGGTTCATGCCCAACTGTTCTTTGATAATTTTTCTGTTCTTCTTCGCGTTGTTCAATATTGCACCTTTATGTAGAAGATTGAACAATCTTAGTAAATAATGGCTGTTAAGATCACAAGATACCCCCATTTTTTCATTGTTTGCTTAAGCCATTGCAATATGAGAAATGAGACATAACATTGTTTTTTTATTCTCATTTTAAATAAAAGTAACTTAAAGAGTCAAAGTAATATTGTCAATAGTGGTTACTGTAGACTTGATGCTGTAAAAGGTGAGAGGTAATTCATGTATTAAGCAGTATATAATCCTGGATTAAGAGTTAATGTAAATAACTAAAAGGGGAAATCCCTCCCCTTTGGAGTCACTGAGAGTTTCAGTAAGGCTGGGGTTTCACCCCAAAGTGCAGGTTGTAATTCTGTGGTGTTTGATGCCATCCTGAGAGGGAGATTGAGCTCAGAAGCTTGAATGTATGTTCCTGCAAGTATTATGACTGGTAGGGCAGTGTATGAAGACAAATAGCTGGCCACTTTCTATTGAACCTATATACAACTAGGATCTTAAAATAGCAAGCCATCTAAATCTATGTAGGGAGGGATCTGAATGAATACATCTCCCACCGTATCTGCATGTGGATCACGATGGATAAAGACAGAAGCAATTCCTGAAAGGTAAGATCATTTTTCAAGATTTAGGAGGGGGAGCATATCAGAAATGGAGAGAGAGTCTTGAAAGGGCAAGTCAAGGCTTTTTGATTGACAACAAGTACTCCCATGTGTTCATTATATTCAGAAGCTGATTTTTATCAGCAGATCCTTGATTGAAATTTCCAAAATTTCTATTAATTTGGCATGTTTCAAAAGAACTGCAGAACTTCGTTTATCTTGATGATGACGTGTAATACAGAGAGATTAGAGATTTGAAGTTAAATTCTCAATTTGCTCTTGACTTACTCTTGATTTTTTTTGCTAGGTGCAGATACAGTCCATTACTGTAAGCATTGCTTTTCTGGCATGTGAAGTTTAGCCTCATAATAAAAGTATGTACTAGCTTTTCTAGCATATTAAGTTTAGCCTCATAGTTACAGTAGGTACTACCTCAGTGATGAATCTTGCAACCAAAATGAAACAGAGAGCAAAAAAGAGAGGTGCCAATGGTGATAGATCAGCTTGTAAATGGACTTCAACTCTGGTGAAGAAAGGGTACTAAAAGGAGAGATCAGAAAGACAGGAAAGAAAAAATGTGGGAAGAAGCTTACAGAAAAAAGAGGAAAGACCTGCTTTTATTATTAGGGGCCAATTGCTTCATATTAGCATTGATATTCCAAAGCTGTAGTATATATAACAATATAAGAATGTCTTTGTGTAATAGGTATATGTAAGATACTCAAACATACTGTCATTAAAAATCATGTAATTACATTTGTATATGTATATTAGAAACATAGCTTAAGGCCACTTAACTATAGAAAATGGTTTCAGAAACGATGGTGGGTTTGGCAGCTGTTCAACTTGATGTCACCATTTTCAGTTTAAACAAGGTTGCTAGTTCTCCTAATTGATTGTACTGTTACGGCTTTTGGTAGCGTAGGCAAACTGATACAATGCTCTCAGTATTGCAAGGTGATTCTGACAGACGTTTTTTAGTCCTCCCTTGTAATGTCAGATTTTTGTCACCCAACATTTATAGGTTGAAATACACTGCTTGTAAATAAGCTTTGTGTGTAAAACTAAACTTCAAGCTGGGGAAAATGTTAATATACACATTCATGCAGAAGCTGGACTGTGGTCAGGGAGTGCATTTTGTGTTTGTATTTTCAGACTGCTATTCTCAGATGTGCAAAACTTTCCTTCCTCCCATAGAACAATGATGTCCACTGCAGTGTATGCTCTCTCTGCCTCTGCTGTTTCTCCCACCCCTTAAAAAGAAGTGAAACTCTTCTGCAACAATAGCCATAGATCAGTTCGCAGAACTGGTGTATCTTCTTTTACAGTTTTTTAGTGCAGGTGCCCTCTTCACTGTCAATAAGAAAACTTTCTGTTAATTTCATGTATAAAGTAGTAATTTTAGTGACGTGATTGAGTTTCTCATTAAAATCTAAACTGACCGGAACCTCTTTACTTGATCATTGAGGAAATCATTCCCAGCTCTGAAGGATACGTTGATCTTCAAAAGGGGCTTGGAGATTACAGTGCGGGAAAGTGAATGGTATAGAAAAGATCCCAGTAGACATTTTTCAGAGGCATTAAGTGCAAAGCCTTATGTCTGATTTTGTGTGTGTTTCCAGTCATCATCTGTTCTAACAAGCGCCAATACAATGTGTGCAAAATGGTGATTATTCTAGCACAAGAGCTCAAGATGAGAATTTTCAAGACTCTGAGTGGCCACTTACTCCAACTTTCCCCAATTCAACGTACTTAGGAGGTAGCCTCTTTGTTTTCTGGCTGCTGTGGATATAAAGCCAGGAAGACATTGCATGTTTCCATGCCTTCTCTCTTTCTTTTCTTTCCTTTTATCTTTGGATGCCATTTTTCTTTCCAATCGTTCGATTATTTTCTCATTTAAAATGCAACAGAAAGAAATATCAATCTTGAAAATAACAGTTTTCCATATCTGTGCCATTTGTCTACAAATATAGTTGTGGCAGTCTAATGATACGAGGTAAATTCGTAGAGAAAGGTTGTTTTTTTAATTAGTCCCACATAACTGGAAAAATAGACATTTTAGGGATGTTCCAGTCCTCTGATGTTCCATGCTTTTTCCTTGTATTCATGCCTGACAGATCACTTTTTTCCTCATAGATATTCACTTTGATTTAAACTTTCAGTACCCCCATAAAGCTCAGCTGTGCCCATAAAGATTCGCAGGGGTGGTTACACCACACCATTTTGATCCCTTTGCTTCACAAACTACCTGTTGCTGATATCTGTGTCTGATGATGAGAGGGAAATCCAAACAAGTGTTAGACCTATCTTACAAAATTGGTTGGATCTAAATACTGTGAATAGAAGAAGAGTTACATCAGATTTTCCCATGGGTGGTAGTCCTGCTGGAATAATAATTTCTATATGAAGTGCTATGTTACATCACTTTACCAAACTGCCATTAGACTTTGTGTGCTGAAACTCAGCATAAGTTAGTTGTACCAAAATTCTCAGTCTCACCCCAATAAAGTCTAGGGTTGAGGCTCTACAAACTTCACTGCTGAGGATCAACATTGTTTTAAAATCCTGCTGACAAAATAAAGCTCCAGGCAATCAGGAAAGTGGCATTCATTGTATTTAAATTTAGGAGAAAGGTAAAGATGAGACTCGGAGGTTCCTCAGCTTTTCCATTGTGGGAGGTATGGGCACAGGAGGGGAGAAAAGCTGTGACAGGAGATGTTAGGCTTACCATCCCTGCAGCTGAATGGCCATGACGGTCAAGTCCTTCTGGTTCTGCTTGGCCAAAACCCCTTCCTAATTCTTCTGTGCGAATACTAGCCGCCTATCATTTCTACTTTTCTTTAAATATTATCTCTTCTCAGACACATCAGGGAAATCATACCGGCTGAGACTTTCAACCCTTGAAATCATTCTCAAATGCTAGCAACAGTTTTGCTAGGCCTCCTCTGGGCTGTGAGTTTTCAGTGCCTGTTCCAGGATGTAGGCAATTCTGCGTAATGGCCAGAGAGGAGCCGGGGCAGGTGCTGCCCCGCGCGGGCAGAGGAGCAGGGAGACAAGGGTGGCAGTGGGGCAGGGCCCTCACCCTCCTGGCACATCCCTATGGAACCCGGCAGGTCCAGGGATCAGTGGGGTCAGACACTGCCCAGAGAGCTGGGCAGGGCCATGGGGATGGGGACAGGATGAGACCAGGCCGGGACATGAGCCCACAGGTGGGGGTCAGGGGGGGTCTGTGGCTGGGCACAGGCATGGCTGACCCCAGATCAGGCCAATACCAAGGCCCAACGCCTGAGCTCAAAAGGCGCTTCTGAGCCAAGGAGGGGTCCCAAAAGGGCTTCTTGCACAGCCCAGGCAGCTAAACTCTTAAGGGGGCAGAGGGCATTCAGGACCCCTGCAGAATCATAAAAGAACCTTCATCAATTTTTAATGAGAGTTAATGAATATCTGTTTTTTTCCCACATTATCAAAAACCAGCTAAATCTTCAAACTTCTCTATTAATTGCTTTCCTTTGCATATGTATATCTTCTTCAATACGTGTATTTTCTTTAGCATATTGCCTGTAAACTTGTACTTAATTAACACTTTCAATACGTGGCAGCTCTTGTGGCAACTATTAAGCTTATGATTCGTAGTTTGTCTGTCACCCCTAAGTTTTTTTGCTATGGATCTTTTGGCATTTAAGTTCTTACTAAAGATGTGAATGAAGAAGAGGGAAAACCTGAATCAGTTTCCCACTTCCTTTTCCTTTCCCAACCTATTTTTTATCTTGCATTAAATCATACAGATTACTTATCACTCGTTTCTACTTTCTTTATGTTCATTTTCCTGTACTTAGCACTGACGACCCTACTAACACACGAACAAAGACCTTCAAAAATTAGAAGTGCACTTGATATTTTACAGAGGATAAGGAATTTTAAAGACTGGATGACCAGGTATAGGTGATTCTCAAAGGCCGTGTCTCAAAGGCAGAAATTTATCATCTTGCTATTATCCTACTCCAACATACTTCTTTTGTAGTGAATGCTGAGTAGAAAGTTAATTTTCAAATTATTATACTGGAATTATTCTAGAAAAAGTTTTACCTTGCCAAAAGTAACTCTGGAGCACTCTGAGAAAAAGTTATCAGTCTTTGGGTATCCAAGCTAAATTTAATCTCAATTGAATTCTTTTTTTTTTTTTTTTTTCCCTGCTTGTAAACATTTTACATATCAGCTGAGGGATTTAGAGGTGAAGTTTAGATTATTGTAAAATAAGGTTTTATAAGACATTTTCTAGAATCATTAGAATTTTTAAAATATTTCTTAGAGGTTCAAAGGCAACATGTATTTTCTTTGCTTTCTTATATCTCACGTGTCTCAAAGTAATATACCTTGAATTTATGTGTGCATGCACATGTATAGACATACCAAATGTATTTATACTCAACTTTTTTTCCATTTCTCTGCTTCTTCTTTTCCATGTTCTCTCTTCTCTTCCAAAGGTCTCTTAAATTGGAAACAAACATTCAAGTTCTGGTTGAACAAGTAAATCTGTATTTTTTTGGTACTGTGCAAGTTTTCCTGTCCTAACTTGATTACATGCAGCACATTCCTTTTCTCCAAAAAGCTTGCATTTTAAATACATTAACACTTATAAGACAAAGCAGTGTTACACATAGCGCAAGCTATGTATATTAGCATGCCTAGACAGCAAAGGACCATTGGGGTATAAAGACTTTTCACGCACACTTGACAAACTTTCTAAATAATGGGGTAATGTGAAGATGCAGTTTCAAATACAGATTGCAAAAACTGGAGGAGTTAACTCTCAGTTATTTTTGCTGGAATTCGTTTCAGTACAATAAGTGAATATGGATAGGTGAAGCCCTAAGTAAAAGTGAAAATAGTTTTGTTTTGTTTTGTTTTTTAACTACATGGTAGCAAATAATATAAAAATTATACATTTCAATCAGTTTACATCTTCCTGATATGAATTACTTGTATGTCAGCTGTCTAGTGAAAAGCTTTAACTATGAACGTTTGTTTCTTAGCTATCCTCATACAATACTACTGTGAAAATCTGATTCATAAAAGGTAGTACTACTTTAAGAACAAGAGCTGTAGATTCCGAATGAAATGAGGCAATTCCATTTACTTAGATTCCAGTGAGATCTGACAGCTAAACTACACCAGCTATTTATTAGAAAGTTAATGGAGAGAGAAGAAGCAGATATATTTGTCTGAGATTCTGGAGCAGGTTTAAACTTGCTTCAGTGAGTTTTATATCTATGTAACCTGGAATAACTTCAACATTAAAAGAATTGTCTAAATTTTTTCTGTTGTCTTTTGCTTTTTTCTTGTTTTTGTTTTGTTTACTTTTGCTGCATACTATTTATTTTTTTCCTGTTTAGCCTGTATTTACTGATGTCTGAATTTTTTCACTGATTTTTTTTGAGGTTGAACCTTCTTCACTGCGTGTATAACATATGCATATTCCAGCAAAATGCGCTTTCACGTTGTTCTCTTTAATGTGTTTTTCCGTGTTCTCTTGTACCTTCAGCCTCCACTTCCCTTTTATTTCAACTGGTAACAGTCTTTACACCAGTATTCTTACCGTCTTCAATTTTCCTTTGTCTTCCTCATTCATGCAGGTTTTCTGAGTAGATAGGGTTCATGAGATTATACAATTTGTTTTACTCTTTTTCCTCCCCAGAAATGAACAGGAGTTGAACGCAAAAGAACATCTTTTTTTTTTTCCTTAGCTCTCTTTTTCTTGTCCTAGTCTTTCTCTGAAATTCAGGCTCCATTAATCTCTTGGAACATGATCTTCAAGCATCAGTGTTGTTCTTTACACTTCAAAGAAGGAAGAGTTGAGAGGCAACACTAGTAAATTACTTATGTGGGTGATTTTTTTATGCTGGATAGTAATAATCATGACTAACTCACTTATTTTTGATGAGGATGGACACAAGAAAATGTATTTTATGTTGTATTAAGATACATATTCATGTTTTAAAGTGATATTGATTAACCAGATCTAATTTTATCTGATTCTAATGTAACATTTTAAAATACATGTTATCAGATATATCTGAGATCGAAAAATACAACAAAGTGTAACTAAGTTTGGGGTTTTTTTGCATCCAATATTGATTTTTAAAGTGTTACTTTGTGGTCTAATTCATCTCATTTTTCTTATTCATGTACTTTACTTCTGTTCAGCTAAGCTTTTAGGCTTAGTCTCTCATATTTTAGGCTTAGACTCTCATATTTTCATGAAAATTAGATGGAACCCGAAGCAGCCTATTAGTGTGCAGAAGCTAAGAAATTTTTCAATGGTTTTTAACAGGGCAGGTATGATGACTGGACCGTGTAGACTAAAACTTCCTCCCTAAGATCATCACTGTGCACCTTAATATTGAGGAAATAGCTAGCAATAGTGTCAGCGTTAAAGTTAATATTATACAGTATCTTTCTGAAAATTGACTACATTTCCTCTATTTTCAACCTCCTCTTTCTGTGAGATATTTGTGGATAGTTGTGTCCTACAAGATACATTACTGGGAGGTTAGCATTGCAATTACAGAAGATATAATCAGGATCACAGCTTAGGTTTTCAAAACAAAACTGAAATATTCATTTGTGTCATCTGCTTTATTTTGCAAATTAAGTGGTTATTTTTCTATTTGCAGATACCTACACCTCATGCATAAAGTATACCTCTGTGTTATTACCTTTATTTCACAATATTTGTTTTGAGTATCTGGCTGTGCAGTTGTTTTGAGTGGTTCATCCTGAATTCAGGGTTAGTTACATACACACCTGCACACTTGCATTCTAATTACATGTCAAGATATCCAAAACAGTATTTTTCTACTTGAAAGCAGAGGTACCTTAGCTTTACATTTTGATGTTTAACTTTATTATTCCAGTTTCGACATTGGCTGCTTTTGACATTACTGCCTTATTCTCAAAGGATCCTTTAAGAAAATATAGCTCCAATGATGTTTAGTAATCATTAATTTACATGAAAGCCAAGAATAATTTTTATTTAACAAAGTAAAGGTAGTAAAATAAAGTCTGAGACTTAGCTCAGTGTCTTTGTCTTAGGTCCCAAGTGGATTTGTTATTTGTCTGGCTTTCAGAATAAATACTATAGAAATTCTGCTTTGTTCAAGAGTGTAAATCTGAAACTCATATTCCTCTGGGTATTTTCTTTCATTTGATGTTAACAATCCCGTCTTCATTGTGTTATTCTTCATACATATTGACTGAATAGTGGCAGAGGATGTACAGCACTCCATTGGCAGACTCTCAGAGGTAAAGAAATCGTTCATTACGATTACCTCTCTTTTCAACAACTGTTTTTCACTCCATAATAATTCTGACAAGCCAAAGGTGTAGAACTTTCTCTGTGTAAATGAACATATGACATGTTTTTTCAGGAATAAATTGTATGTTTAGAGAGGTATGGTAGAGCCAAGGCACTCCTCCTTTTATTTCTGTATTGTCCTAAAGGAACTCAGATATCTGGTAGTCTTTGGTATTTTACATTCTCTCGGTGCCAGTGAGGAGTTCGGAACAGAAAAAATAACATCAGACCATATAAAAACACTTTGACTTTTGCCTTTTTATAGCTCTAGTCAGTTTAGTTCTGCATGCTTAGTTTTAATCCACAAACTTGCATTCACTTCATTTGACATGGCATGATACCATTTGCTATTTCTTTGATTGAGAGAGACTTTGTCTTTCTTGTCTCCTTTGGGGTAAGCATGATATAGAAACACATGCAGAAAATAAGAGGAGAATAATCTGTCTGTGGCATGAAAGATAAAGTGTAGGAGGCAGGAAAAAATGAAATCTGTTTAATTCAAGAGAAAGAAACAAACTTGGTAATTAAGAGCACCGTGATCTATAGAGTCTACTGAGGACAAAACATACATCTGTCTTAGTTTTAACAGAAAACTAAACATACAATAAGACATTGTTTGGAATAAATTGCTTGAAATGGAGAAAGAAAATGCAAAAATAAATATAACATGAACGAGATGACCTTCCAATTTGTTGCGAATTCTGTTGATGAGTATCTTATACCTTAAAGTTTCTGGGCCAAGTTCAACCTGTTGTTAGAAAAAAGAAAACTCCAGAGATCTGTGGAAGTTACATATATATATTGAGGTTAAATTTGGTCCTCTGTAGAAGAAATTAAGTGCTGACTGTTTAGGCAGCCCACCAGTATTTCACGTCAGACTGAAAACGGATGTAGCTCCAACGGATGAAATTTCCGTAGGAACCCTGGCTTAAAAGTAGATGTGATTACTCACTGATAAAAATGGTAGAGGACCTCATTTGGCTTTTATTTTAAGTACAAAATATGTCTCTGCACTTTATTAGGATGCTAATCGTCTCATATGTGGGGGAGAATCAGCGGATTCAGCTCCTGAAACCACTTAGCTATTACACTGCATAAGTCTAGAGTGATATTATAGTTCTGCAATTTATATTTCAAAAGTCACTCGTAGAATCATCCTGACACAATTACTGTAGATTAATTTCTAGTCAGGAATGGGTCATTTAAGAAACTGTTGTTGGCATACGGAAGCCCCAGTCATTGAACCCAGCTCATCTCAACGTAATGTTAAATGTAAGAGAGACAATACCTCTCACCGTTGTTTGAACTTCACTGAGCTCCCTGAGCTAGCTTGAACTGTAAAGTTACTGCACTGGAGTAACTCTACAGTTACTCTAGCCAAGTCTCTTTGAGAAGGTCAAGCAAGGTCAACCCAAAGTGTAGCATAGTTTTCTTCCTGTAGTTCTGTCGCTAATCATAACTCAAAATAACCTCTACACTGAGGTTAAACCTGATTGTGTCAGGTTAGTGCCATTCAGGTTAGTGCCATTCACAATTTCCTTTGATTCCTGCTGGATTTGCACACAGATTTTTTGTAGTTAAAATATAACTACTCAAACTGGGTTTTGTCTAAAGTCTACAAGTAACCAAAGTCTTCTGAATATGTTGATGGAGTGCCAATGACCAGAAGACGTTAGGATCTCAGTTTTATACAGCTTCCAAAAATGGCAGCTCCATCAGTCTTGGCTTCTAAAATTATTTTATGCAATATAATGCTGGACAGAATGGTGCAGGAATATCTTGTGCTGACTCACCCATTACCCAGATGATCTTTGGAACTTTTTTATTCTACACATAGGTCTTGTTTATCTCCAGTTAGTTTATGACACATCTCTGGGAATCACGGCACAAAGTGTTATTGCTGCAGCTTAGTACAGTACAACATAAATCATATGAAACTTGATGTACTCAGTGGCTGATATCAAAAGTAAACAAAAATAGTTTCAAGTATAGTTTCAATAGTTTCAAGTCACCTTTGATTGCCAGCCAACAGATGTAAAATAGTACAGGGATTTTGGGGATGCTTAATGATTTTCACACATACATTAGCCTGTCTACGCAGGGAAAGCTGTATTTTTATCAGATCTGTGCGAACAGCGCTCTGGATCAGACAAGGAGACACACTGGGGAGAGCTGAATGGGAGTAGTTCAGAGTGCGTCAAGGAAGAAACATGTATGAGGTTCTGTGCTTCCTAACACGCCATTTTGGTCTGTGCTAATAAGGCCTCTGCTTATCTGATTTGAAGTTTCAACGTTTCTTGAATAGTAGTAATACAGGTGAGAAAAAAAAAAAACCGTTTGCACAAAGAACTATGCAAATCAAGAAAGTCCTCCGAAATAAAAAAACTTAGTAGAAATTTTCTGCTGACTAAAATGATGGAAAAGAGCACTGAAGCAATGTAGAAATACCATTTGACAAACAAACTGCATTTGTAACCATAATTACAGAGAAGTGTAATTTATGGCTTATGACAAATGCTGGCACCTTCTAATTTCTGCTTTAACCTTTATGAAATTTTAACATCACCGAATGATTAAATGGCTAGAAATCAGTTTACCAAACTGGTGTTGCAGTTTAGTATTAAACTTACACAGTGATTGCAGTGTTTGTTTTGACACTGGTACACTGAGACCAGTTTCATGATCTGTTTTGTTCACCCAGGATGAGGATTACGAAGACTAAGAACAGTGCTAATAATTTGTAAAAAAAACATCTGTGGCCTTTCACAGTAAAAATGAATAATGAAAATGATACTATTAAATAGGAAAATAATTTATTTAGTGGAATAATTTGTTGGAAAACAATTGGAGACTGTCCTATGTCACTAAAATTTTCCAGTACTGAATAAAACACAGAGAAAGTCCATATGACCTTGCTTTGATATGTTTTTCTATTGAAATCATTGTTCGCTTGGGCTTTATTTTCTATCACTTTCCTGTCCCAAATCCAGATGGGTTAAAACTGCTACTGCTAGAGATTGTACATTTTTATCCTACTATTTCTCAGTATTTTTTTGTGTCTGCTTCTGTATAAGTCATGTCTTTGGTTTCAGGTGCAACTAGAGAAATCAGATTCACTATTAGAGATGCATCTGTACATTCTTGTACCTGCAGTCCTTTCCCCGTTTCCATCATGCTCTCAGTGATTGCTTTCCCACTATATTTTCATCTCCATTAGGTATATTTGCCATATTTCCACACCTAATCCCCTGTTTGAACAGGACTCCTCAATCAGGTAGCAATTAAGAGGAACGGAGCAGCATCTAAGAAAATATGTACTATGATGAACTTAACTTCAGTGAGTATGTTATGAAGTTAGGTTGGTCCTTAAGTCAAAATTGGAACAAATGGGAACATCTTATCAAATTCTATGGTTCTGTAGTTTATTCTGCAGCCTGTTTTTTAAACATGCAATTATAATCCTGCAAATCCCTATGTGTAAGCACAGTGTGGATTTTAGCAATAAATCTCAACAGGGAATCTCTTTGTCCTATTTGGATGCACAAACCGTGAAAGTACTGACATAAATCTCCAAATTCTCTTGATTTAGGAAGGCCAGTTCTTTTTATACAGTGTAAAGTCTGTAACTTCAGCACTTAAGTAACCTGCTTAGATGCAGCCCTTCAATCAAGTTCTCAATGTGCAACCTGTAAAGTTTACTTCAGGTTTGCTGAGCATACAGCTTATGGGTCTTTAGTACTTTCTACCTTATGAGAGGCAATGGAAGACACCATGGGGAATTTAATGTCAGAAGTAGTTCATTTGGAGCTCTCATCCGGCATGATTTTACTGGGAGGGCTGAGAAGATGTGAGAAACACACACACACGCGTCCATCCTATTCCCATTTTGGGCTGTCCTGGAACACTTGGGACAGAAATGGGTCCGGGGGCAGGGGGAGGCAAAGCAGGTCTTGCTGAGCAAGGGAGAGCAGCCGTGAATTCTCCGTAACTGAACCCTGTGTTCAGCGTCATGTAACTTGCTGGCTGTGCGAAAAGCAGGACCCTCTGCTTACATTAAGGGGATGGCCACTAATGATTATGGCTGTTTGATTGCTAAGTAGATAACATACATAAATACATACATATTTACTCCATTTAGAGTAGAAAGAAGAATATTCTTGCTTTGTAGAACAAGTGGGTAAAGTTAGGTACTGCACCAATTCATATTCTTGTATTGTGTGAGACTTTCTTAGCCCATGATAGGTAAATAATTGTTATTGATTAATTAATTATATTAATCCGCCTTAAAAATGTCCAATTCTTGTGTAAATAATGTATATTTCCCAGTATTTCAAAAGTCAATGGAGTGACAAGTGTCTTGGGGGGCCTTAATTTTTTTTTGGCCAAGTTAAAGGGCTTTAAAGGAATGTTACTGTTCAGAATTCTAGTTTACTATACGTACCTGAATACACATGGCCATGCCTGCATATATGGGAAGAAGAGCGCTTCTTGTAAATCAGCTGATCTGAAACTGATTCATGGACTACAATCAGTGTTTATATGAAATAATTTTGAAGTATATTATCAATGTTTTAACTGGATACTGGTAAAAGTTATAAGCAGGTATCCAGAGCACTTTTTAAATTTTAGATCTGATACTGTGGCTCTTAACCCAGTAAGTTCTATTTAATGAATCAGCATTTTAAAAGTAGCAAACGCTGGTGGAGAAATGCCTTGAGGCTCATAAACTTAATGACATCTACCTGGCAACTAGTGCCAAAGTAAGTCTGAACACAGGAATACGAAATTACTCTTGGTTGTAGGAGCAAAGTTCAAACACAATTTCTGAAGCATTTCAGGACATGGATTGGACCAGTTTGCACTTGCATGCAGACTGACTTATTTTCTTTACATGTTCAGCAATGCTCAATATTTGCTACTTTTTTATCATCATCATCATTATGCTCCTTATTTAATGTATATTCAACTTCAAAATTATGCTTATAAAGTGATAGTTCACAGAATTATGATCTCCTGAGTGATTCTGTCCTATAAAATACTGAATGATATGAGTCAGAGAAACAGCACTACAAGATATATTGCCTTTATTACTTCTTTTAATGCCACCAGAGGTGTGAAAAATTCTATTTTGAGTCACTCTGGTTGTGCATTCAATTTTTTCTTTAATGGAATTATCCTAGATTTACATTTTTATGTAATTTTAGGAACAGAAGGCTTGAGTCCCTGATTTAAACCTATTCCACAGGAATATCATTATAATTTATAAAAAAAAATGTACCTGAGTTTAGCCTAAAGACATTTGGCATTTTGAGAATAAAGACCAAGCTGTATTGCTTTGCTTTCCATTTGAGTATATCCACTGTCTGTAAAAACTTATGTACTTCATAGTACAGGTACACTTACAGAATTATTTGAAATTTTCTCTTATGAAAATGTCAAGGCAAAACTATTTACTGAGCAACACACAGGCTAATATAAGCTTTCTGTACTGAAACCAGTTTACAAAAGATGTATCTTAACATGTGATTTTCTTAGTTCAGAAAAATAAAAATAAGACCTCTGTTCTGGCTATCACCAAATCTGTCTGCAGTGTTTAATTTATTAATATTGTGCTGATACTTTACCTCTTGACACTAACAAAGTTATTCCTGGTTTTGAAATGCCGGTTTTGGTGCTTTATTGCACTAGTCATGAGCAGAAATCTGTGCACTTAAATGGTTAAGAGTAATTCCAGCTCAGTGCTACTGCCTAACATGGTTCAAAGGATGTAAAATTTGTTCAGATTGGTATAGGTTTAAAAGCTGGAGACAAAGGAAAAAAAGGCAGTAAAATATGCCCCTTTTCCCTCAGGGAAAAAAGCCAGAAGCTATTCATTATCATGTTCTGTAAATGTCGTTTACTTCATTGATGTCAACTGTTTTGCTTTGTCTTTATCTCATTCCTGTTTACATATCAAACAGTGCTAAGTGCAGGGCAGCTTTTCCTCACTAAGCAGAATACATTGTCGTCTCATATTCACATGAGAGATCTAAAGAAATAAAAATGTTTGTTGTAATTTCTTATTCTGTGACTTTGCAAATATAGTAGAGATTAGTGGAATTTCTTTCTGAAAGGTCATGTCTTGGTTTTATACACTCAATACCCTTCATCCCAGCAGTTTTTAAAACATTTTTAAAAACATATATAAAGCTATGAAGTCATTCATTCTCAGTCTGGCAAAACAGTCCTTCAGTTCGATGTTTGGTTATACCTAAATTAAGTCTTGGGATTTAGCAAGTAGTCACAGGAATAGCTAACCTTTTAGAAACATCTGGCATATTTCAGAGAAAGACTTCACAAATATTTAATGTGAGGGCAATAAACTGACCTAGTTGTAAGAAAACTGGTTTATAAATGGTTATATGTTGTCTGGAACTAACACATAACTGAGATACTGTAATTTCCACTGTAGCTTGAAGTAAAAATTAACTGATCTGATGTTGAATTTTCAGTGACAACCATTGTGCTTAATCAGGGTTACTACCCTGAGCTGGATGGGAAGGAGGGATGGGGACTGCAAAGGCAAAAGCCACACGCTTTTCACATGATTGTGCAGGTACATGGTTCATTGGGCAGCACTAATAAGGGGAAGGAAGGGATTTAGCTTGTTAATCCATGCTTCTTAATACAATGTCACATTAAGTGACACCCACAACATGCGTATTGATTGTGTTAGAGCTGGAACCTGATTATGAAATACTGCTTCATCCTCCTGTGACGTTGGCTCTCTTGAGAATTTTCTAGCAACAAAACATCAATTAATGAAGATTTACAAAATCTTATTACAAATAAGAAAAGTCCAATTAAAACTGACTTTGTTTTAGACTTCATATAAAGACAGGTAGAGGCAAAAGATAAGTTATGTGTGGCTCATTGTGGAGTGCAGCAGAGACACCGTAGATGGTGCTGTGCCAAAATTCCCATAGCTGTGTTGGGGCAGTGGTCCATCTGAGGTAATTAGCCTCATTTATTGTGCTTTCTCTACTACACCTAGGTCATATACGTATAGTTCAGGAATCTTTGTGTAATACTGCATTTCATTGTGTAGAAGTAAATGTATGATAAGGTGATACGCCTAGAAATTATATAGGCAATGCTTAGGGCAGCTTGAAGTCTAGGTCTCCAGTACAACTATCTCCTGCTGTCTCACTTAAACATCATATCTGCCTTTCTTTCTTTCATAGTGAATCAAAGCTCAACTTAGGGTGTTAACCTATAACTTCCAGTTGTGCTTCATATTAACATTTATTACGATACTAAGAGTCAACTGAAATCAGCAGGATAAAGCACGGCTTTGAAGTTAGTTACACATAAATGTTTTGCTGAATTGGGACCATATACAGCGGTGGAATAAATTGTTATTCTACTTCACAGTACATGTAAACCTGGCAGGAAAAAAAAACTCTTTACTTCTTTCTTGTTGTTCCAGTGGCCTGAAAGCACTAAATATGATGTCATGTCGTGCATGGTCTGTGTTTGGTTTTAGAACAACTGATGCAACATTTTATAGAAGCTAGCACTGAAAGGATACTTGCATGCACCTTTTAATGACACATTTTAATTAAGGCCAAGCTGTATTAAAAGCCTTTACAACACCAGAAGTGTATGAATGCTTCCAATAGGCATATCTGAATCCATTCAGTCTATGTGACGTGCTCTCCTCTAGGATATAAAGACGGTATTTCCTACCAGTTACCTATAAAGCTGACTCGTCAACCAGTTCTTGCAAAGCAAGTGACAAGTCCGTTCTATTTCCTGCCTGTCCCCACAATTACAAAGAATTTGGATACCTCTGTGTGAGGGGAGAGGTATGCAGAAAATTACATCTAGGATGAAGATGATGTTTTGAAACAGCCTGATTTCATTGCTCTGTTCTGAATTTCTTTAACTGGACAGCACATAATGTTTTCGGAGAATTACTGCATGAAAGGTTTCCACAGGATTACCACAGCATGATATAAAAAAAAAAAGTGTGGATTTTTTATTCTTTAAGTGAGAACAAAAAAGTTCTTGCTTGTATAAATAAATATAAATTATCAGAATCTGAGTTTTAATTGCTATTTTGAATTAGGGAACGAATATTAAAAGTTTAATTTGTGTGTCATTTTTATAAAAGAAATAAGGTATTTATAGACAAAATCCAGAATTTCTGACTGATAACTTGATCTGCAGTGGCTTGTATTGCATAATTAAGTATTGATTAAGTATTTCGTTATTTGTTTATGTTAAGTATTTATTCCTCGCTGCTTCCATGTGAATTCTCTACCCATTAATCTTGAACTCCTTTTAGCAAAATAAATGTGCTAGATAGTATGGTCAATTGTGCTAGAATAGGAGTTGATACTATTCTGTTTCTCTAGGGGTTAGCTAAGAGAAATCCTACTAGTAGCAAAGAAATGACATGTGGGCAAGTGGATCAGAAGAAGAAAGCACACCATAAAATTTGTAATTCCTCACAGGAACCAGTTACCCTGCTATCTCAGAAAAGAACAGATTATGACATTCAGCTCTTCCCCTGCACTTTTTTTCCTTTCTTTTTTTTTTCTTTCACCAACTAAAGGCATTTAAACAGAGAAAAATAATATTTTCCTTTGCCCTTGGTTTGAAAGGGGCCTCCAGAGCTCTGGTCCAACTCTTTGTATCAAGACAGGATCTACTGTGCAAACAGACAGGTTCTTTGAAAATCTGTTGCAACAGCTACGCAAAGAAAGAGAAAACTTAACTGATTCGTAAGCTAATGCCAGGACTGTTTTAGCTGCGTTCGCATTCATGTTCCCAGTTCTTACCAGGAAGATGATTCTATCATTCCTAAATCTTTAAACTTGTGTTCTTCTGCCTCAGGATGGTATTTGGAATAAGCAAAGTTTCTGTAGTGACTTTCAGCCCTATCTTTTTCCCCACTTCATGCAACGTAAGAACTAAGATCTAAACAAAGTAAGATTGAACTCATTTCGTGTACGCCTTTACCTGAAAACCCAGTAGAATAAAAATCTTATCCTCCCTGAGTGTTTTTGTGCAAGAAAGGATTATTTTTCAGTCATTCTGCTGGACTTATGAATGAATAATTTCATGTGGAAGGTACAAACCATTTATTGTCTAGATACAAAATCAAGCTAAGTTGAATTAGCTTGGAGATGGTGGTGGTGGTCACAGCACGTATCCTGACAATTATTTTGATACAGCTCGCATGGGACATCTTCCTAAATTTCAGGAGTTTGGCCCTTTGCCCCAGCTCTTTCTAAAACAACTGATGGAAATCTTCTGACTTACCAATAATATTATTTCTCCAGATATTTTGAAGATACAAAAAAAATCCTAAAAGAGGTTTTCTTTGGTTTCTAGTTCATAAAAGGTGATCAAAGCGTCTGGAAATTTCCTGATCGTAAATTGTTCATATCAGTTTTTCTTAAAATTTAAAGCTAATTTCTTTAAAATTTAAGTTTTCTAAAATTTTAAAAAAGAAAGACTATTTAGAAGTTGGTGTCCAAATATTTATTTCCAAGGTGAGAAGACATTTCCCCCCTCATAAAATAATAATTCTGTGTTATATTACCTACTAGATAAACTAGTGAAAAGGATTGCTGACCTAAGCAGAGGACTTGCAGTGCACAAATATTCTCTTCCTATTTTGACTCGTCTTTGGGTAGGGCTCTGATGTTTAAGATTGTTCTGATTTTAGAACACTGTCATCCCTTCAGATTTTAAACAATGTAAATTTCTAAGTAAAACTTACTTGTCCTCAGATATCTTATGGCTCTAAGAACCGTGTTCAGTTTTTGTGTTTTGGGGACTGTTCAAAGGTCAAGGTAATGTCCCCAGCAATTCGAGACCTACCTTTTCTTGGTCTCCCACTCTTCTGGGGCCAAAATTGCTGGTTTTACATGAAGTTCAAAAAAACCCCAACATATCTGAGAAGTAAGTTGAATGTGTTTCGTAGGATCATAGGATAATTCATTTTGGCAGGGACTTCAGGATGTCCCTAGTGCACCTGCTCCAAGAAGGGCCAGCTGTGAGATCAGACCAGTTTTTTTCTTTGTCCAGTCAAGTCTTGAAAACCTCCAAGGACGTTTGTGTTTCTGGAGACTTCCCTTCCCCAGGCTGAGCAAGCCTTGCTCACTCAACAAGCCTCCCAAATCATGTCTCCAGCCCCGACCATTGAGGTGGGCCTCCACTCATCTCACCCTACTTTAGCAATGTCTTCTGTGTATTGTGTGTGTGTGCATGCTCAAAGCTGGCTGCAATATGTAGATGTGGTCTATCTAACGGTGAGTGCTGGGCAGGGGGGGAAACAACCCCCAGTCTCCTGGCAACGCTCCTGGTGATGCAGCCCTGGATGCTGCTGGCCATTTCTGCTGCCCAGGCTTATTGCCGGCTGCTGCCCAGCTCACTGCCCTTGGGGCCCCCAGAGCCTTTTCCCCAGAGCTGCTCCCCAGCTCATCAGCCTGTATCATTGCAAGGGTTTATTCCTTCCCGGCTGCAGGACTTCACACTTTTCTTTGCTGAATTTCATGAAGTTCCTGTTGGCCCATTCCTTCAGCCTGTGAAGGGCAGCCCTACCCTCCGGCATATTGGCTGTTCCCCCCAATTTGATGTCCTCTGCAAACTTGATAGGAATGCAATATCGAAATCCAGAATAAGTGAGTGTTGGAAATATCTTCATATCTTAGTTCTCGTACGGTACCTTCACAATTTGCATCTCCCTGAAATTGGCTCATTTCTCTAAGATCTGTTTCATGCTCTACCATGCTATTCTTCTGTGTCCCTCAGGTCAGCTGTGTAAAGTAGTGGTATTTCCATATCCTTGGTTTGGGGCCGAAAGGACCGTAGGACTGTAGGACTTTTCCTCTTTGCAATATCTTTCTCAGTCTTCTATAGGCTACATTTAATGAACTCTTTTGCTTTAAGTCATTTTTCTGATACATTTTTCTATTGCTGTCCTCTGGATTTTCTCCAACTGATCCTGATTTCCCTGAAATGGGATGCCTAAAATCACACTGAATATTCCAGTTGAAGCTTTACCATGCTAAGTATTTAATGCCTCTTATATTGGCATATGTAAATAAGGATGTCACATATGATGATTAATTTTTTGCAAAATCAAGGCATACTTGACTCTCATTTAGTTTATGATAAATATTTTTCTGATGATCCACTGCCTAATCAGCTTTACCTGTCCTGAATCTGTACATTCAGTTATCCCTTTGTCTTATTTTATAATTGTTCTTAGTTCAATTGTATCTTTATACTACTCATTTGTGTTTGGTTTAATTCCTTGACGAAATGTGTTTTCATCTGGTCTCTGATTCTTTCTCTGACCAACAAACTAGCATAAATAACCTTATTCAGTGCCTTGCTTCTGTATTATTCTTTTTGTATTAAAGCTATGTCCTCTGTTTCTAGTCTGAGCACAGCCCAGAAACTTTAGAATACTCTGAGACCTCAAATGGGTAAATTGTTCTGAGTATAAGCAATTAGAAAATGAAGCTTTTTGCCTATAACCAGAGCTTTTTTACTGAAGAGGTTAACTGTGATTGGTGAAATCCTTATTACCAAAACCAACATTTATTGCACTGAGTTATCAGCTGTAATAAAATTCAAGACTAACAACTAATTTTGTATTATGTTTCCTTTATATCAAGCCTGCTATAGCCCAGAAAGCTTTACAACAAAATGCAGAAGTGTCAGCACTCATCCTCTATCAGGAAAGGAGTCAAGTAGCAAGCAGCTAGATGCTAACTTAAAAAAAAAAAAAATTCCTTTTCTATCATCATAGCACTTTATCCTAATTTTTTATAGTGACTTAGAACCACTTAATGATATAATCCCATCAAGAATTCTCTTAATTATTCATGACAGAATGTATTTACTTCAGAAAAGCCCTCTGAAAAGAAGTGTCCATCTGGCAAAACCACGCTTCTTCTTCTCCTCTAATTGGAACCCAACCTTAACTGTCCTGACAAAAGGGAATTTCTGATGAAGTGGACGCAGCCTACTAATCTCTTTCAGGCAGCTTCACTGTCAGGTATAAGTTGAACCACTGTAATGAACCAGATATTTCTGTATGATAAACAGCAATAATGTATATAGGTAAGTGGCATAACGTGGCTGTCCTTATAGCATACCTGAACATTTCAAGTGTCAGATTTTACAAATGCGAAGTGATTAGGTGTTGGGATAGTGTTTTGGTAATGCATTATTTACTCTGTTAGTGAAATATCAAAGTTTATAACAATCCTTAGGAAGGCTTGCTACTAAAGGGTCCCCGTGACAAGTCTTGGGATCTCTGTGGTCAGCGTTGTGTACCAAGGTCGTCTTTTCGCACTTAACAATTACAAACAATACAGCTTGAAGTACTTTATGATTGTAGTTGTCTAAAGGGTTGATTAGTGCAAAAGATCATTTATTTGTCGACCTTTATTTGCTAGACATCAGAAGAGTTCCCTATGTGACATACATCAACAGTTCAGCTCTCCCTTGAAACGCTGATAACCACAGTCTGTAGGCTTTGATGACTACAGCTGGGAAGTTTATAGATACATTGAATTCTGATGAAAGTGTGCGCCAGATTTCAAGATTGGGGATTAAATCCAGAATCAAAAGGTGGTTGTTTTCTGCCTTTGCTTTGACTATGCTTCAAAATATCAAGAAAAGCTTATTTTTTAAAGCCTGTGGTGTTCTTGAGTGTCCCACCGAAAGAAGGTGAAACTTCTTGAGTGGACTGTGCTAAGCTTTTCTGCCTTAGCATGAGCTGACTGGGAAGTCACAGCACGCACTTCGGACGTGAAACATGAAGGTTCAATATTCCCTCATGCTCCAGATGCTTTGAACTCACTTTGAAATGGACTGCCTGACACACCGAGTGGGGAAGCTCCAGATCTTTTCTGTAGGTCGTGCTGATTATGAGACAGTAACCAGAAAAGGGGTACCCTCTTCCCAAATAAATCCCCTAATTATCAAATTTGGAACTTTTTCATTTTTATTTTTATCTCTTCACAGATTTTATAAAAATATAACAGTTCTAATAGGAGAGACAGAATAAAAAGACTCTTTCACCTTCTGTAATAATTTTGTGAGTCCTACTTTTTATTTCCTTTGCTTTTCTTGTAAGGAAATGAAATGACACGTTTTGTTTATGTTGAATAAGGCAGATTACTTCATTTGATACTAAATGTTATTGGGTTGCGGTTCAAAAGAAAATAAATGAACTTAAATTCAATCCAAATCAAATATTGCTTTGCTGAGTTTTTGGCAGAGCAGCAAACTGATAGTCAAAACTTTTCTTTTTAGTCTCAGTTCCTTGTTATTTGCTCAATCATCTAAGCAGACAATATTACTTTTAAGAAAGTTTTTGACCACTAGGGTTATATAAGAAATTTTGAAATATACATATGTCACAAAAACTCAGTATTGGTAAGCTGACATTTGGTCCTATGTATTTCTTCTACATATTTGAGATGTATGTACAAAATTATGAACTTTACTGGAGGTATAAGTTGAATAATACAAATTATGATTATATGTAACAATTATAAATAGAATGATAAGGTAAACAGGTAAGGTAATTGTTGACTTATATGAGCAGTTAATACATAAAGAATTTAATGTCATAGTAAGTTTTTTTTATATTCTTGGGCACACCAGTCACACCCCTACCTGAAAATTTGATCTATGACATCATTTGAATGATGGTTGAAAAATTGTATACTATGATAAGCAATATACCGAAAAATGACCACCATTGATTTTTTCTTCTAAATAGTCATTTTTTTCCTTTGAGAGACTAGAATAGATGAGAATGCTACAATGCTGCAAATTAGAACTGTTAGAAGACAAATCAGAAAGAAAAAAATATGTAGATAGTCTCTTTTACATTTCTCAAGAAATTGTCTAATGCAGCATTGTGTTTTGCTCAAAGTGACTATAGTCTACTACAATTATTGATTAGTTTATCTTCTTAAAAGAACCCCATTTTGTGGATCAGTAAGTTTCTTCTTTTTCGAAATAAACAGTCACTGATCACATGTCCTTAACACTTTTTTGTATGCTGATAAGCTGTCTGTCAAGAGTACTAGTCCGATGCAAATGTCAACATGGTAGCATTTCAACAAATGCTTAGACAGTCAGTAGAAAGGAGTTAATTATTAGAACTTCATACACTGCTTGGTTCGTCACTTTTACTAGAGAGATAAATATCATTTGTCTGAGCAGCTACCTTCAGCTAAAAGGCAAAATCTGAGAATCTTTTTCTTAAGCTACAGTAAGCTAATGTGAATGTGCATTTGCAGAATGGATTTTCACACAGAGATATGCAAGTAAGGCTAATAAAACTATGATAAGTAGGTCCACAACTGGTGCGCAGCCTGCATGCATCGGTTATTATGGAACATCACCTCTGGCTTGTATAGCAGTAATACCTCTTTTACCAAAATTTTCAGCAACAAAGAATTCAGGAGTCACCAGGTCTGGTTTGCATTTGAACACAGACTACCTTGTTGGAAACTTGTAGGAACATTACACACTCTCTAGTAACAGCATAGGTTTTCATAAATATGATGGCTATAACACTGTAGTTTGCAATAACAAAAATCTAAGTAAAAATAATAACTAAAAGCTCCATGGTAGGTTCACAATGGAAATTTTAAGCAGTTTAATCCCTCTTAATCACTAGCAATGCAATTCTATCCAGACCACTTGAATGTCAAAAGACAAAAATGCACTATAAATATGAAGAAAGCTATACATATTGAAAAAACATTTACATTTTATGGAATAATGATGTATCTGCAATGAAAGAATGTTTCATTATTATTAGGACTTTTGCGATGTGACACATCTCTTTCCCCTTTCCTTATTTTTGTAGGAGAGGTGACAATTTAAAATTGGTTCTGGAGTCTGGTTCTTAAGGATAAATAGGTGATAGTAGTAATATTAATACAAAGGGCGTCTCAAGCCCTTTTCATCCTCAGGGCCTTTAAGTTGGAAAGGAGATGCCAGGGAACTGTTTTACAAGCAAAAAAAGTCATTTATATTTCTATCTAAATGTCACTATGTTTCTGAGGTAGAATGAACTTAACAATAATTAGAAAAATATGATTCCTTGTACAGCTAGTATATATTGTACCCCCACTCTGCTACACTGTGTATTTTCAATATACAATATAAAAAAAACTATATGCATTGTTGTATGGGGGAGTTGTATGGTACCCATCAACAGTTCCAAGTAGTCTATGCAATTAATCCATCCTTAATATGCATATACTTTATATTGTAAACATATAACAGTTGAATGTGCATCTCTTCAAAGCAATTTTTATGTTTCATTAGTCCTTAAATAGTTTGGAAAATGAGTGGGCCTCGTGACATGTTATAAAAGAATTTAATTGCTTTTAGGCTGGGGAAACTGATTCTAAATTCAAGTGCACCTTAGAAAATGTCCAACTGCAGCCTTTTCCAAGGGCACCAGCACATCTGCTGATTAAATCTCCAGGAGATTTATACTGGGAAAGTCGGATTCTCCTCCAACAGGCATGTCCCAGCAGATGCTGCAGTTTATGGATGGGCTGTTGGAGCCACAGGCATCTGGTTTGGCGGGTACCCAGTTTGCCCCCTGCTGTATCAGCAAGAAGTGCTTGCGCTGAAGGCAAGAACTGCCGCGTGTTGGTTCATATCACGGCTCAGCTCTTTCCTCCAAGGGAATGAGTGTTCCGGGTCACTTTGCTATGCCACCACCTGTGTTGGTAGTGTTCACACACCTTTTTGCTACGATGATACCCACTAGCACTTTAACTATGCTAAAAAGAGCTAATTAGATGGGGTTGCTTAAATAGGAGAAGTATACAATATTCTCTTCACAGGACAGGAAAAAGTATTCCCTGCTCAGTACACAGAGAGAGAGACAAAGAGTTCTTCAGGGAGAACACCAGTGAGGAGACTTTTTTGCGGAAATGGCCATAAGCTTCCAACTCCTCCAGCCATTCAACAAGAGGATATTTTGATAGCAGAGTAGATGCTGCTGTAAATCTCCTAATTATGGATCAAAAATGCCACCGACACATGATGCACAACACTGAACTGGTATAAGCTCACGCAGCAGTTGGGAACAGTGGAAAATTTTCTGCTGGATTAACCTTTATACCACTAGGTTCTGTGCCAGATTCAGTATCAGATGTATTCTTTTGAAATGTACCGGCAATGTAAAAAAAACCCAGGAAAAAAACACATAAATCTGGCATATACTTTGTATCATCTGCTCTAGCTAATTTGACAGCTGTGCTATCATTTGTATCTACCTGATTTGGACAAAATTAATGTTTTCAGTAACCACAAGGAAACGGTGCAGAGCTCTGGTGGTGATGCTCACAGACCCACGTTCTCAAAGGTTGTCTTAATACACCGGCTTTAGCCACTGTGATTTGAGGCATGTTTGTACTTGAGATATCTGCTGACTGAGTTCTCCTGTGGGTGCAAAAAGTGCTTATGCACCCAAGCACACGGTTTTTTCCCTATCGTTCTTCCTCTGCTCACCTGCTGGGGTAGCTTACACCATTATCACTCCAAGGGAAATCCACACTGGTAAATCTGGTATCAATCCACTAAAAATGTGCTCTGCATTTCATCGCGTATACCTCATGAACCTCATTATCAGTTAGAAAAGTGCAAATACTAAATCATTCTTCCACGTGTTTCTAAAAGCCTCACACATTCACATAAAAGGCCACCTTTACAAGAGCTACCACCCTTACGAGAGCGTTGCCAGACTGTCTGTGGTAATAGGAGTTTTCTTTTGAAACCGTGTCTCCTCTATAGTGCAATTAGAATAGGACTGTGAACAAGAACTGTCAGAAATTAAACCAGAATTGTTTCCCATCTTTATGTGACAGATCATGGACCGAACATTATTAGAGAGCAGAATAATTGTGGGGGATTTTTGTTGTAATTGTGGTGAAGGGATGAGGGGTGGAGTGTGTGTAAATTGTCCACCTTTGTTGGTGTTGTGATGATGTTATTTTGATTTAGGTGTGGGGAATTCTCTTGTTGATGTAAGTGATGTTTGAGAAGATTGTAGATTGTGCGATGAATGTGTATTTTAATGATAATGATAATTTAATTATAATAATTAAAAAATTAAAAAAGCATTTTACATTCTTTTTACATTCTCAGCATGATCTAATTAAAAATCAGATCCCATAAGATGTTCAGACACCTCATTCTTAGTGATTTCAGCTGTATGAAGATACCTGAATACTTTTAAAAATCTGGCCCATAGACATATATCAAGAGGGTCAAAATACATTGTTGTAGAGGTTAGATTGCTGTTCTTTTCAATAGCCTGTTGTACTATAGTTTCTGATTATTCTGTTTTGTGTTACTACTCTTTATGTTGGTTCTGTTTTTTTTCCCCGAGTTAGCTGCTGCACTAGGTGTCTCTCTTTCTCTCTTCTAATCATTATTTTTGGGAAGGTTTGTAAAATTTCCTTTTGCTTCACAGTGTGCAAAGCTTAAGGGCTTAAGCCCTTAAGTACAGCTTGAGGGCTGTACACTTACTACTCTTATGTACTTAGTTACTACTTTGTTCTAGGAGATGCTGAGTATACCTGTCACCCATTCAGCTGCTAAGGGAGCGAATGATCATCATGGGATCAGGCAGATGAGAGCTGATCTATCCTCTAGCCAGCAGGAGAGGAATTTAAAACAATATAAGAGTTATCAGGGGATCTCCTCACATCTTCCTTCTGAAGGGGAATCTCTGGTAGTGCAAGAATGGCAAAACTCTCGGTGGTATAAATTAAATCTAAAGTTTTAGCTTACATGTAGGGCTAAAGCTGGTGGGGGGGAGCCTTAAGGAAAAGCTCAAGGAAAGAAATACAGAGCATTCTGTCACTGGTACTGTTCCCTCAAAAGGCTGAGAAAAAACTGTACTAAACCTCTGGTTAGAAGGGGGAAGCTGGCTTTTAACCTCAAAAGTTTGATTGTGTACCAGCCTTGTAAATACTATATGTGCTGTTTTTCCTCTGTGCAGGTATCTAAGCCAGACCATACTGGAAGAGACGATGTTAACAGCCAACCCTCAAAACAGGGAGAAATTAGCTGTACTAAAACAAGCTCTAGGTGCTATGGGATTCAATAGCCTGGTAAGTTACACAAGCTTATGTTATTTGTGGCTACAATCACCATATTACTTAGTTAAAAGCAGGCCTTAAGGAACTCCCACTGATAACCTTTTGTGGGGAAAAGAAGTACCTTTCTGTCTGTCTTTTTTTCTGTTGGTTAAGACCTTGAAACAATATACAGTACTAGTTCACTCCAGGGAAATTACTGTAATCACTTTTAATTAGACACAGCACCAACAATGTAAATCTTTTTCATTCTTAAAGATTCACAAAACAGCTTCAAGGTATAATATTCTGAACAATTAAATTACATAGATAAAAAGAAACAATCAAATCCCATATGACAGAAACCTCATAAAACCCACAGGAATTTTTTCCTCTTCCTGATTATTTCCCTGTCTCTTTTAATTTTGTGAAACACACATTCCAAATGCCTTTGCTAGCAGCACCTGAAAAAAAGTAAATACATATTTAGTCAAACAAAATTAGAGCTGGATAACTTGAAAGAGCTGACTTAACCCCAAAAAAGCAACAAGAAGATAGGTCTGGTGTTTGTCTTTAGTCCTATAAAGCTAACGAAGAAGATAATTTGGAAAATTAATCAAGAAGAGGTTCTGGAAGACAGAGGTTTGAGGGGAATCAGGAGAAATGGAGGGCTGAGTATAAGAACTCATGTAAGCTGTGTAATTCCCTTCAGGATACTAGAGTACTTAACAAACTCCGTTTTTCTTACATTTGTATATGCTACCTTGCACACTGTAGCTGGGACACTTCTGCAAAACAAATGCATAAGCAACAGTAGTTCTAGAAGGAGGTAAAAACTTCTTTACACCTACATGATATTTAGCGTCATAAGAAAAAAGCAGAGGAAAAGTTAATGTGACAGTATGCTAGATTATCATAAGAGATGACAGATGGGCAACAGTTGTAATAGAAAGGGATCAAGGGCTATTGGTAAAAAAAATTGTGAGTCTGCTGAAGCTGTTATTTAGGTGTGAGGTAGACTTCTGCGGTGATGGTACATTATGTAGTTGTTTGGCATTCCCTAGTTAAGGTAGTAACAAATGTTCTTTGGTAACCTATGCCACCTTTTAATATAAAGAGTGGGGTTTTTTTCATGAATATTCACGTGGCCATGTACAAAATTGAACACATATGGCTATATTTGACAGAATTATTCCTTACTCTTACTGATTCCAGCTCTGCACCTGTAGACTTCACTAGCAAAAGTTCCAGGCAGTTCTGCATTTAGCCCCATGTTCACAGATGGGTGGATCTCTCTACTTTATTAACCTTTTTGTTCTGTTGAGGAAGGGGTTCAGCCCATAAATAAATAATTGAATGCGTAATGGATCATGTTTTAGAAGCCTGCAGAAACTGTCTGAGAAAACTTTACATCATAGAAAAATACAGTATTCTTTTGCATCCAGCACTTCAACTTCACTTTGCTCAGAGTTCTTGAAAGGAAGTAAGTTGCCTCTCAGAAAAGTGTAAACTATCTTCAAGGCTCCTCTATATCCAGGCAGCGTTAGAATAATCATTTAGGAGGCTAGAAATCTGTGGAGCTCCAGAGTACTGCAGGCTGATCTCCTGTGCTGCAGGTTAGAGGGGAATATGTAGATAAAACAGATCTCCTAAAATTTCTACCCACTACTTCTGAGGTACATGGAAAGGTCTGTATGTATTATTCCTTGACCATCTAGCCACATTCAATGATAGAGTAGATTATCTTTTTGAAGAACTACATAAACATTCCCTATCAGTCTTTAACAGTAACATGCAAAGTATGTTAATGTTTATTAAAAAATTGTTTTAAAGTGAGGGAACATGCATCTTGGAACACAATGAGAAAGGGTTTGAATATCTGGAACGTGAACTAAACCCGAGGCCCTACCAAAATCACCAGAACAAACAGCGATTCCAGCCTGCTGTAATTCAGTGCTGTAGAGTCATCCCCAAACCAGTTCTGAACAAGCTAACAAGCAAGCAAGAAGTATGCTGTACTAGAGTGCCGTTCCATCTTGCCTAAGGGCAAGAAGATACCCTTCCCAAGAAGCAGGGTATAGCACCCTAGCTTGAATGCCATATTAGCAAGACAGGTCTTGTGTTGTAAGAGCTATCTTATTCAGACTTCGCCTGTATATATTGCTTTTTTTAATCTTCAGCTTTGGTACTGTGTAATAGAAAAATATACTGTTGCCCTATTTACCCTATCATCTCATACAGTAAGAGATTGAAGTTCTTGTCTTCAAACGTACTTCAGAGAATCAAACTTGCATAAACAGCATCAGAGGTGCTGTAGTCTGTATCCCAGAAAGAACGGAAGCTTTTTTTAATGTCCTCTGATGAAGGGCACATTTATTAGAGAAAGGAACAAGAAGAAAAAAAAAGAGCTTTTTTTTTTGACCTGTTGCTTTTGAAAACTAATAAAAAGTCATCCAAGCTTGGTTTCAGTGTGTTCTGAATTCATTGCAGTCACCTGAGGATAAAGGGGATGTATTGGCTAAGTATTTCATTTGTAGTGTATTTTTTAATCTTATTCTGCAAATTCCAGTAAGTGAGACTTCTCACTGTCACTTCTAGTGTTTCAGTAGAATCAGGTTCCAAATATTATTTTTCAAAAATATTTCAGGAATTATCGATTAACTTTGCTGTGCATAATGCCATGTAATGCTATAGTGGATATCAGGTTTCCTGTGTTACAATTTTAAAGGAGCACCATTGTTTTATAACTGACTTTAAAAAACATCCAAAAACACACAATGTTTTCCATGCATTAGCATTTTTGGTTCATATTTCATGGATCATTTTTTTGCTTGAATTTAAAAACATTAAAAAAACAAACAAACAAGAAAATTAGTTCTCTTCTTGCTGTGGTAAAAATGAGGCCAGGAAAAACCTAACCCTAAGGGTAACTTCTCCACAGCCTTAGAGGCATCAGAACATAGCATGCAACCATGGGGGCAAAGTGTGTGGGTAAGGAAAGTTGCTTCTGTTTCTTTTAGACCTTAACTACAACTTTTACTACCAGGAACCTGTTATAATTTAGAGCTAGACACTTTGTTATTGAATGAGTTGGCTGGGGAAAAAACAAAGCTTGCTATTCCCAATACAGAATTTGTCTTGATGGAAATTCTCTATGGAGAATATACGTTTATTTCTTGCAGAAATAATGCATCCATTAAAGATATTTCAGTATTTTTTATCACATTCTGAAAAACTTTCTTAACTCATCAGTTAACGTGGTTTACATTAAAACAAAACAAAAAAAAGCTAATATTGTTGTTTTATGTCCTAGATAGGTTCCAGTTTGATTTCTAAATCCAAATTTCCTGTTAATAGTTCACACATGAGTACGTTTTAACTTAGTAAATGCCAATGATACAAACTAATAGAATTTGTATTTTTATAAAGCATTGCCTTTCACTGGTGTGCCCAACAGATCTCTTCTTTATCTTTAATTCTGCATAAAATATGTGCAGGAGGTGGAGAACCTGTTTGTAATTCTCTCAGCAATTCTACATCTTGGAGACATTCGCTTTACGGCTCTGACAGACGCTGAGACAGCATTCGTGTCAGACCTGCAGCTATTGGAACAAGGTCAGTAGAACGTGACCTTGGAGCGTCACGATGAGGGCACTTGCGCTGATCCACCAACAGATGGAAACACAGTTCCAGGGAGACAAAAAAAATTACTTCTGAAAATTCATAAGTTGCTGTGGGAAGACAGTATCCAATTGACTTGGATGTTTTATAAACTACAGATTTTTATGGGACAAAAGAAAATACTAGTATTGCAAATTATCTAATTCAATGTCATATTTAATGCTACCATTTGCCAAAAGAAATTTTAAAATGCTCTGTGCTGCTTGTCAACAGCTGAACAATTTGCATTGAATTGCTTACATTCAAAATCTATGTCTTAAAAGGGTCTCTTGTTTTCATGCTTTGAAGTTTGCCCTCTTGGTCACTAACAAATCTCTTCAAAGTGGCTTATGGCTATGTCAATAAGTAGCATACCTTAACTCTAACACAAGAGAAAGTCTGCCAAGCCCTGGGGAAAGTCCTAAGTAATCTTTAAAGAGGAAAGCAAGCTGTAATGTAATATACAGATACGTTTAAACTTCACAAGGTGCTGATTATAGTAATCCGATTTTGTATGTTCATTAATTTTGATTACTCCTGTGACAGCACTCTTTTCTGGAATGTGTGGGTTCTTTCACTATTAAAAAATAGCATCTACATAAGAAAATCTGTTATAAAAAATAAAATATGCAGTAGAGCACAAATAAGGCTTTCTTTAAATTCTTTTCATTTCAGTGGCAGGGATGCTGCAGGTTTCACCAGATGAGCTTGCTTCAGCCTTAACAACTGATGTTCAGTATTTTAAAGGTAATCTTTTCCAAGCTTACATTCTCATAGATCAGACCTGGTGGCATTTTCATTTGAGAATTTTAAAAGGAGATAATTTTTGTTTCTTATTTCTTGAATGGTCTTATAAATTTTCTCTCTGAGGAATATGTAGGATTACCTGCCATGCAATAAGTCAGGCTGGGCCACTGACTTAGAAATGTCTTTGTAATATGGAGCAGAGCAGTTTCACAGTCTGAAGCTGATTAATCTTGCAAAAGGTGTCAAGATAACAAATTAGATATTAATACTAAGAACTAAAGTCAACAGGAGTGTCCTGAAAAACAAATTTTTTTGAAAAAGTTATTTTCAGTAAAACGCTAGTTCTGTGTGGTACACATATCCTTTTCTATTGAAAAAAATACAAAGGTACGTGTTTCCAAACTGAAGATCTTGTGAGTGTTGACAGTCTTCTCATCTTTCACTGAAGGCTTCAGAAAAAAACTAACATATGTTATGTTAGTATATGTTTGGCAAAGGAGAAATAAAAAGGATGGAAGGACTTACTGTAACTGAAATTACTTAAGGCGAGTTTACAGCATGCTTTCATCTCCATTTTCTGCTTTCTCTCTTAGGAGACATGATTGTACGAAGGCACACTATAGAGATTGCAGAATTTTACCGGGATCTCTTGGCAAAATCTCTATATGGTCGTTTATTTAGCTTTTTAGTCAACACAATCAACTGCTACCTTCAAAATCAAGATGAGACTGGCAGGTAGGAGTGCCATTACAAACTATTAGGTGTGCCATTATCTGTTCAAATCCAGATCCATAAAAGAAACATAATTCCATCATTTAAAGCATTTTATGATAGCATGACAGTGATGCTTGGATTTTTAAATCACTGGCCATTCCTTCAAATTGTTTCCTCGGTAACATATTTGTTAGTTTAATTGCTTGTGTAGGGGGACATGGTACTTTATGCAGTAATCTAGATTGGTGGTTAGAATTAATAGCGTTTTAAGAGTTGACAGTACAGAATGAGCTAAGTCTTTCAAAAAGCAAAAAGCTGCCTGGTGTTTTTTTTGGTGCAGAATATTCTTGTTCTTTCTCCCCAAAACTATGGCCTTAGCACAAGGTATTAAAAAAAAATTTCAAAGGCCTTCAAATGAATATTTAAACTTCACTAAATTAAATGTTCTAAGAATGTTCTGGATGTCTCTAGGTTATCATCTGCTAAATTCAATGCTGTTGCTGTCCAGTGTGCCTTCTTAGAAAAAATGAATGCTAATTAATGTGTGTCAGCGGAGCAATCAAGAAACAAACAAACAAAAACAAACAAAAAAAGAAGTCTCAGTAGAATCAAAGTAGCAAACTAAGACAGTAAACCTAATTAGATTATGATATGCATGTGACTTAACATCTCACATGCTCAGATGAGCTTTCTTACGAACACAAAGTACAAGATGTCTTGGCATTATTGGTAAACGGAAATACACAAAAGATAGATGTGGGACTTCCAAAAAAGAGTAAGTATTTTTTCCTTATATCATATCTGCGTTGGCTTCATAGGACAAATATTCATCAAGTGTCGTCTTTTAGAGTTAAGAGTTTGAAGACTTCACAATCTTTTTTTTATTCCTATCCTATTTGTAGATCAATTAGTAATAGATCACATTTCTCTTCTATATGCTTAGCTGACAGAAAAAGCTGCCATGCCTAAGTAACTCAGAGCTTTCTGTGCATAAAAGCTATATATACCACCAGAGTGCCTAGTTTTCTGCTGGAGGCAAAGGAAGGTTTGCCAGTAGCACGGAATGGTTTTAATTGTCTGTTTCTGATTGTACAGCCCCTTACAATTGCAGGCACCTGGACAACCAAGCTAGAGCAACTCTCCAATCCATGTCCTAATTTGAAATACTGTATTTATAACAAGGAAGGACAGTGGCATGTGGTCACATTCAATTCTTCCCCATTCATTCCTGGGAGTTATGGAACATGGGCTTAGCTCAGTGCATGTCTGTGACAGACAACAATCCAGCTCAGGCATTCCTAATTACAGTGAGCTCATTTGTAGAGGTCGTTGAGGAAGAAATCTAGAATCAGCATATTAAAAATCTATTTAAATTATTTGAAATAATTTTTCAATGTGTAATTTTGCAATTTTGAAATGTGATATCTCACAATCTTTCAGAATAGGGTATTGTGTATCTCTCTTGTTCAGTAATGTAAACCTATAATTTCTAGGTATCATAGGATCTTCAAATAATGAAAGTCAAAACTGTTTGTATATTGTTTACCTTGTAGTCTCCTTTTAGTGCAATCATATGTGCCTGAGGTGACTTCTGCCTTGTGGAAATACTTCTCAGTGAAACTATTTCTACCTGTGTGGTAACTTGAAGACTATGTGATGTTGTAAGTCCTAGCTAAAACAGGACAGCTGTTTGATGTTGTCAGGAATGAGGAATTTGCAATAGTTTTATATTATACCTATGCTTGAAAAAGGGGAGTTCTTCATTTAGGCTGGCTAAAGGAAGCTAACCAGCTCAGAATATATTGGCAGTGCTGACAAGACATATTAAATTTTAGCAGGCCAAATTCAGGCTCAGGTGCCTTTCCAAACTTGAAGCTAAATAGCTTATTTTAAGTGAAAATGAAGTTGGCTGTCCTTCATTGATATTTCAACCTCACTTGAGTTAACCAGCTTAAGATAAGAAAATAACTTCCCCACCCCCAGCTTTTTTTTTGGCCAACCTAATCATATTGTATAACCTGTAGTAGTAAATCAAGGCATAGCACAGTTTAAGATGCAAGTTGGATTAATGCAAGTCATTGCATGAATCTGTGATTTGTGGTTCAGATTTACTTCACATACTTCTGAGCAATTCTATCAATTAGCAGCATTATACCTCCAATTTGGTGCAGTTTTAATAAGCCTCTGCTTAAAGACCCACCAAAGACATTAACTAATGTGGCTAAATAAGGCTGATACATTTCAGGCCACACTTCATTCTCCAGTCAGAAACTTACACAGTTACTACTTATCAGATGGGATGAAGCTTTCATCAGAAATAAGTTCTCTCTTATTCCAGTTATTCAACTTACTGGAATAAGTTTTCTAACTCAGTTCTCTTGCTTTGTTGTGAGGTAGCTTAAGTGTACTTCCATCCCACTTCAGTGAGAATTTATGAAGCAATAAAATTAGATTTATTGGCTTAGTAACTCTAAGAGAAACATTTGATCTTGACATTTTTGAGGAAACTAGTTACCTGGGTTTGACTTTTATGGTGAAGCTACTCGATTTTGGTCATTAATATTGATTTATATGTACTATGAAATAGTTTGTTGCTGGTTTCAGGCGAAGGTAAAAGTGATGATTGCCATTAGATCTAAGGAAAGGGGAGACGGTTCTATGAAAAGCTGCAAAGACCAAGCTCTAGAGGTATTAAGTATGGAGGATAAAAGTCTTGCCAGAATCCAGCAAATTCATTACTTTATAATACTATCCAATAAATATAAACAAGAGTTTTAATGACAGTGTTAAGTGAGATAATACACCTTCAGAAATGTTCTCCTTCATAAAAAGTTACTTATGATTTTGTCTAGTTAGAACTGAATTATAACCATGGATGCTAGTTTGGACTGGTTGCAAGGTACCTTTGAGGTTTATTACTTTATTCATCTTGATACTGTTTCAAAGAAATTCATTGGGGAGAAACTGTTTTTCTGTAATTGGCCTCTAGAATGGGATTAGAGGAAAGCAATTAAAATTTCTCACAGGTGCTTATAATTATTTTTTAAAAGTGATTAATATTTATATTCACCAATTTGTATAATGATTTCTACTGATTTTATTCTTGTAAAAATTGTCTAGATGAACTTCTTCCCAAGACTCTTAACTCATCAGTTTACTACTGTTTTACTTCCATTCAAATAAGTATGCTGATTTTCAGTTTTGTAGATAAAAGAGACTAGAGCATTCCTGGTTGCCCAAATATGGCATTTCAAGGTACTTGATTGCACGTTGGCAAAGTTGGATCTAGTGATCCAAATATTAGTAATAAAATGCCTTAAGATGATGTTTTAAGAACTGCTGACTCATTCTGCAACAGGACTTTACATTTACGGGGATTTAAGAGTGTCTGTGAACTCTTGTGAAACATTGTTTTTCTTTTCTGATGAAAAACAAGCTCATTAGGTATATATGCTTGAGAAAATCTTGATATTGTCTTCCCTGCCTGCTAGTAGGTAGAAAGCACGATTAGCTAGTTAGCAAAGAGTTCCTCTCTTACGTGGCCTGAAGATGGAGCTAATGCCAATATGCCTGCTGTATTACAGACAAGCAAAGAAAGCTAGCATTCAGTTATACCTTCTGTCTGTATCACCAGGTTAGCCATAGGAGATTTCTGTTTCAAATAGAGCATTTCTAAGTAGGTATTTTCTGAAAGCTTGTGTGATCTTATTCCCAGTGAAATTCAAATATTGCCAGAGAGTAGCAGTGGCAACACTTATCTGGGCAAAGGAAAGATCTCAGGAGTCTCATTTACAAACTTCTTACTACACATTATCTGATTTATAGAATGGGATATTCTGAAATTGAAATCTTCTCAGCTTTAGAAAAAAATCAGAGCATAAACTAAAATGTTTATTTATCTATTATTGAACCTAGTAGAAGGGTACTGGGAATGCAGGAAAGACAGAAAGAGAGTTCCTGTTCAGAACATAATGAGAAAATTCACAGCATAATGAGAATTGTCTCTATATGTGGAGGTAAGGAAATCTTTAAAACAGACAAACAATACAAAGCATCTAATACAATACGGTGCATAATATATTTTGAGATCTGCTTCAGACAGGATCATTTCCAGTGTTTCATTAAACAAGACAACACCATTTTTTAAAGCATAGGACAAATTTTGCTTTAAGGAACTGGGGAAGAGTATGTGGTACTGATGAGAGGGCTATAGATCTTGATTCTATTAGCAAAAATATTTCTCCCTTCCTGCCATACCTGTCATGTCACTCAAAGAAATGTTTGTCAGATAAGGAGCCAATGTTTCTTTCCGCTGTGTCCCACTGCTGTCTCTATCTGTACCACTCACACCTGGGTAAGGTAATATTAGAAGAAAAATGACAGTTGTTGAGTAAGATGACTGAGAGATGTGGCAATGACACCAAGTCTCAGCAAAAATTTCAGAATTTTAAAAAAATCTCAGAAAAATCTATCTTAAAAGTCTCAGAAACTAGTTTGTTTTAGTAATTGTTTGAGATGAAGAACATATCCAACTGGGAGTATTCAGCTTGTTCCCTTCAAGAACCATATTTATGACAATGGGTATAATCTGTCCCCCTCAGAGAACTGAGGGAGTCTTAAGTAGGATTCTGAGGGTCCTCATTTGAAGGCTAGGTTATATACTTCAACTAATCCTAGAAATATTTCCTCATTAATCAGTATCACTTCTAGTTTATCCAGATCAGACATAAGCCTACTGGCTTCCTTCCTGGTTACTGGCAGAAGTTGGAGGAAGAGCAAGAAACGTTATATCTGGGGCAGATGAAAAAGCACGTTAGATCATCCTGCCGCAACAGATTCACCTCACTGCTTTATGCAGATTACAAAAAATTACAATGGGAATGAACCCTATGGATTTCAGAGCTGAAAACCATATAGGATGAAAAAAGAGCGATCAAATAACCTCCTCTAGGTTTGTCTGAAGCATTGGGTCAGAAGTATTGTAAAGGGAATTCTGTTCACCTTGCCAGGAATGGCAAACAGGTCAAGAGCATCTCCTGATGAATGGCAAGATGTCTGCCAAGACCGTAGATCATCAGACAGGATGTCTGGTGTATGTGTATTGTTTTTAGGAGCTGCCAAGAATTTTTGTGTAGTTTCTTTATAATGCAGGTAAGTGTACAAGATCAAAAGGTATTTCTAGTCTATAAGGACATCTTTACAGACATTTCATTCTGAGGAAAAAGGCAAAACTGGAGACATTGTAAAATATTATCAGTCGAAATGCTGTTTTGTAAATCATAAAAAACAAATGAGTTATGGTTAACATCCATGCCTGTTTTTAACCATTCACAACTATGTACTGGTCTAAGAGAGAAAAACATTCTTCAGATATTGGCCAATTGCTATTTTTCTAATTTCTATGCTAGGAAATATTGAAAGTCTCAGTCCTCACTAAAACTATAGCTGTTTTATTTATACATAGTAAATATTGAATATCTGAAACATAATAAGGAAAAGTGTCAGTGATGTTTAGTAACCATAAAAGAATAAAGTAAAATAAGGGGATTTTTCAGAACAAAAAGTGCTCTTTTCTAATATTTGTTCTTTTAGACACTGGTGACATGCCCTTTCATTTGTAAACATGGGATCATTCATGCTTTATTTTGCCTTGGGAATCTCTGCTATGATTAATTTAAGGAAAGTAATTTTGCTGGAATTAATATGATTGACAGCTAGCCAAGAAAAACATATATGGACCTTCTCTCTGAGAAGAAAAGTGGTATAAAACAGAGGAAGACAGAAGAAAGAAAAAAACAAAGCAAAGTAATTTGTAGCCATGTATAAAACAACACTTTTAATTTTGATGTTGTGCTGTCTCTTGCTATTTAATTTTCAAAATCTGGGCAATAATTTAATACAGAAAATTACTATCATGGTTGGTGAGATTTTGCAAATAAATGCCACAATGTAGTAATAAAATGTCGCTATTGTAGAGGATGCAGAGCCTTGTTCTGTTATACTTGCCCTGTAGGCAAGATATTAATTATGTAAAACCTCCAACTCTTTTTATGTAGTGTGTGCATCTTCTAATAATACAAGGGCAAGATTATCAAGTGGAGTTCATCAAAAAAATTGGGATGACATGTTTTCCTGTCAACAAATGCATCTCCAGCAAATCAAGATATTTCTTGGAAATATCACAGTTTTGATAAGGAATGTTATTTGAGGTAGGCGATAGGCTGGCTGTTAAGGCTTTTACCTGGAGTTTTAGAAACTAGGGCCAGGTTCGTGTTTTGCCTGATTTATAATAATTTATTAAGTCAATTTGTTTAGATCTTTTCCTTATGCAAATCTTTATATATTCCTTGAGAAAAAGTAAGAGAGTCTAATTTGACAAAATAACAGTTGTGGCACTCAACTGGGATGTAAACAATCCAGCCTCAAATCTATTCATTGAATCAGACAGAGAAGGGATAAGCTATTCCATCTGTGTTAAGTAGCTCTTAATAATTATAATAAATTAATATTCCTTCCTATAAGGAAAGCTATAGATAAATGACAAAATAATAAAATAAGAGTGAAAACATATTAAGGATTCTGAAATTCCAAACTACTTTTTTTCCAAAACTTATTTAAATAACATAATAATTCTGGCTTTTCAATATTAGTCTGAGGTAGTTTGTTTCCAAAATGTCTGATTCTTCTTTATAGAAATGGACTGGTTTTGTTGAAAACACGTTGTGACAAGGAATGTACACCCATCTCTATTCAGGAACACTTGAGAATGAGGCTTACATTTTAAAACACGATTTAAATTGCACTCGTTGCTAGAGATGGAGGTAGTGATATATCTTTATGCTTCTTGTTGTAGAAATTCCCTTGGAGGCTAATCGACCTCACGATAACCTCTCCTGCCCGACAAAGTCATTCTAGACTAGATTTATTATGCAACTCTCTATGTCTGACATTTACGCACATAGCCAGTCTTGTGACGATCAGTAGTGCATTGAACTAGTATGCCTTAAAAATGAAGACAAACTTCTTGGGTATGATTTCTGAAGGCAGCTCTGCTTGTCCCTGAGGATTGTTTTTCCTAGCTTGTTTCGTAGTACTCAATTTTTTTATGATTTTACTTTTTTTTGTTTGTTATATGGGAATTCATTTTCAGGGCTGGATCTTTGCCTAATTAAATGGTATTGTTTACAATGACTGAAATAGAACTATACTACAGTACTTCAATGGTGGATCACCTTTTTCTCCTTTACGTCTATATCCTGATATACACATAGATTTAGACATAGAGGAAACATAGAACATGGAGGAAAAATCTGGAAAGAAAAGTAGATTTCAGAAACAGCAAGCTGCAATATTAATTGTATACATATAACCCCATACATTTACAAATTACGTTGGCAAAGAGAAAGGAAAACTCATCTGCTTTAGAAAATGTCCATCTCCTTTCTCAGGAAGCTGATTGATTTTTCCTTTGCTGATTTTTCCTTTTTCCAGAGAGCCATTGGCTATAGTGTAAAGCCTTTCATCCTGCCGGCAGATCATTTCACTGTGGAGAAAGTCCCACTGCATTCACATAGGCAAACCGCAACAAATTTTTTACCGTAGCCCTCTTTTTATGTTCTCTGTCTAATGATACAGTGAAGAAAGTAAAGAAAAAGCCCAGCCTCAGTGAGCCCAGCCCTTTCACAAAGATTTCTCAAATCCTTCCAAAGCAGACAATAGGATATCCCAAAACATTAATTTTGCTCCCTGTAGTGAACTTAGTTTCTTCTCCAGATCAGGTTTACAATGACTTACTCCCAAGTAAGTACAGAATAATAACACCTCTGTCCCCTTCCTATTTCTCCTGTCCAAATCCTAGGTGACTGCCCTGCCTTAATCCTTCCACTGGGCCAAAATAAAAGCCCTTCCCTGAATGCAAGCAGTGGCATATGACAAATTAGATGCACTGCCAACAATTATTCTTTTATATATAGAGAGAAGAAACATCTGTCTTCTTTATGCCCAAATCCTGACTGTTCTTTCCCCTGAGAGATGTAACCTTCTGTGCAGCCTGAGCTCGCAGCCTCTACTTGATGCTGGCACAGGGAGGACTTTGGCTTAACAGGTTTCCCTTGAAGTACATTTAGTAGGAGCAGTTCTGGCTGTCGAAGAAATATAAACTGGAAGAGGTAACTGAGTGCAACCAGGCAATTTTGAAACTTCCCCTAAATGCCTATCCCTCATCTGAGTGAATAGATACCTACACCTTTAGAAACTGGACTTTAAAGAAGCTAAGATTTTTTCCTTCTCTTACAAATTTAGTTTATAAAGTGGCTGCTAAAACAATCTTGAACCCTGCTTTTTTATTTATGTTCGATATAATAGGTTGGTGGGTAGAATTTTGATTCTGTTGTATACATGGTCTGCTTTCATACCGTGTTTTTGAAATACAGCCTGCTTTCATCCTAGAACAGAAATACTTTTGTCAGAAACAACAGATATATTATTCACTTGCTTGAATCCTTATTATCAGCAATATCTTTTTTTCCCAGTGACCAGGTATTTGAAATTGGAGTATTGGATATTTTTGGATTTGAGGAGTTTCAAAAGAATACTTTTGAACAGGTAAGTGGCTATGTTTTGGTGAATTTACTGTAACTGTTAATGTTAATTCCTGTATTAAGGTTTTGGGGTTTAGCCAAAACAAGTGTTTTGATCAGAATATAAACATACATGGAGGAGAAAATTTGCTCTTAAAATATTTTTTTTCCCATTCTGCCTATATGTGTGTGAATGAAAACCCGGGCTTTGTACAGTTATTCATCATTTTAAAAGAATCTAGTAAACATCTACTATAATGATTTGGAAGAGGGGTAGTATCAGCACTGAAAGACAATCTGAGGAAAATAACTTAGTGTTGTCTGTTTTCATGGTTGTGGAAGTGATACTTCAACTAGGTCAGTGAGTAGGAGGACAATACACTGGATTGGAAGAAAGATCAAAAGGTCTTCAGATGCCTTGGAGAAAAAATAGAATGAAAATGCTACATTATGCTAAGTGCCATTACTGGCAGATTCACCTCTGTGTGACTTTACAACATGTGACTTTTTAAAAAATTGAATTACATACATGGAAAATAAATTAAACTTTAGCTTATTGAATGGCTAAAAATCCATTTAAATATCAAACTTTTTTTTTAAATTATGGAACTTCTTGCCCACCTTCAACATTAGTCTCTGAACACCAAATCTCTTGTGAATTACGTATTTCAGAAAGCATTAGCAACTCTACACAACATGCTGAAAGAGATGTCGAAGTTATTGTTCAGTTGTTCATTCATTCTGTAGTGCAGCAGAAGAAAATCAAAGCATAGAATAGAAAATCAAAGCATAGAAAAGAATAGAGATGGCATCAGCAACAACAAAGGACCTGTTATTTTTTGAAATCAGAATTTGCCCCTTCATCCCAGTCGATCCATTGTTTTATAGCTCAACTTTCTCATTCTAGTGAAATAGAAGTCATAGAGCTACATTAGTTTAGTTTGTGTAGCATGTTTACATGGCTACCCAATTTCCAAATGTTTGAAAGCACAAACAAGGTAAGCTTACCTCTACTTTCAAAAAAGCATGTAAGAATGCAATAAAACATATTCCAGTTCCCCTCTTACAAAACTTTTTGCTATTAGAGTTCTACCTAGCTTGAAAGTTTGCTGGATTAAGGACTATTGATGTGTGCCAATATTCACAGTCATTTACTCAGTGTGAATGTCTACTTTGGGGGAAAATATCAAATGAAAAATAAAAAACATTTTAACAGACTGAATATATGCAAAAAAAAATTCCATATAACCTACTGATTAATAAGGATAAAGTATCCTATACATTTTAAATGCATCTCAAAAGAGAGGGGTGCATCTTGGGACTTACTGGCTGCTTTCCTTTGACTCTGTTTTTGTCATGAAACTCATATCAGTTTGGTTTTTGTCATGAAACTCATATCAGTTCTGCAGCTGACATCATGAAATACCATGAATTCCAATTTCTGGGGTAAGTCGTTTTCTGCTTAGTGACTGCAGAGGATGCTTGAAGAGAAAATATGAGACTCAAAGAAAAATGAGTAAAAATAATTTATTTTAAGATTTCTGCATAGCAAACATAATTTCAAAGTCAACTTTACACTTTTATTTTATTTTTTCTAAATAAATATATTTCAAGAGACACTTACTGTCCCTCCACCTGGACTGAATGCATTTTGTTGAGTAATATTGAGTAATACTCTGAGTCATTACCTCAGAAACTACTGAACTGCATTCCTGAAAAGATAAAATAGAGGTGAGGGAATTACAGAGTTAATTTTTATATGGAGTCTATAATGTGATTAATACATCTGATTCCTGAAGTGATAGGTTGCAGCATCAATGAAAAGAAGCAGTTTGTATCTCCACATGGCACAATGTAATCATGCAGACATACCGAAAACAGCCTGCACTCAAAAGCTGGAGCTGTCTAGCAGTCTAGCCTAGTTCAGTATTCTGCCTGGGCTCGTTAACCCTGATGATAAACAGGCTTGTTAGCCCAGATAGGGTCCTCATGCAAAACATTGCATCATGTCTGCAAACATGCCCAGTGTCAAGGCCTGTGACTGCAGAACGTTAACATTAAATGTTACAGCCAAACAGTGGAGGAGCCATAAAAATTGCTTTTTCATCACATTTAGATTAACATGTATTAAAATGGCATTACAAAAGTAATTTGAGGAAAATGAACCTTTTGTTTCAAATGAGTGTAAGACAAGGCATTCTTTGTGATACCTGTTTGCCTGCTTTCCTGAAAAAAAAGAAATTACAACTGTTTTCAGGAAAGATTAAAACCTCCTGATTGCCCAAATCTGGGGACATTCCAAGCAGCTGCGTGAATCTTTCTGGTGCTTCAAATCAGGTCAGTTGATAGACAGTTTAATATCATAATTAAGAGAGCAATATGACAGTAAATCATATGTCAGTTTAAGCAATTCATTTTAATAGACTGTGTTTGAAGATGGTTCAGGAAGAAAGAGCTGGATAAACCAGGTAGAATAACTTGTTCACTCCAGTGAGTGTGTTGGAATGACAAGGCATTAGAGTATTGAAATGTCAAAGGCAAACAAAGAATTGGTCTAGGAACAGTTCATGAACAATGCATAGGACAATAGATGTCAAAGAACTAGAAGAGTAAGGTTAATTATGTCTACACCAAGAATTTGGTAACTTCTGCAGGCAAGATGATGTGACTGACAGCTTGCAAGGAGAGAAGTTTTGTAGGCAATTACAAAGAAGAAGGCATTAGAAGTTAAAAACAGTATTAATTACTGTTCAGTTTTCCTTGTACTTGGTGAGCACTGGTAAGCCTTCATTTTATAGAACATATGTGTGATACATTATATATTTATAATAGTAAAAATAGGACATATAATTCTAAAATAACAGTAAATAAGTGTATGGATAGTGAGTGGAGTTGTGATTTTTGGTATGAAATTTAAAAGCTGAAAGACAGGGGACGGTGTTTTTAGAAGCTACAGTCTGATGGAGTCATTGCTCAATAAAGTCTGAAAGCTTCTGAATTATAAGGATATAGTGAGTTACTGCTCAACAGCTGAGCTATGGTAAATGACTACAGTACACTTTTAGCTCACTCCAATTACAATTTACAATCACTTCCTAGCAGTGATCATTAGCTTGGGAACAGCATTTTCCTAGAGCAGCTGCATACCTGCTGTGCCAGAACAGCTTTGTATGCAGCCGCATTTGAACATAGTCAGAAGTAATCACAGATTTGTCTATCCTATTCTATACAGAAATGACCTTCATTTTGAGATCGTTTCAGGAAATATGAGTGCTCCACCAAAAATAGCAGTGGCAGTTTTCGATGTTAGTTTTCAATGTTTTCTTACGTTTCCTTGTTTGAGAGGGACTATATTTATTTAAAGCTAGGTCAGATCTTATTCGTGGTTCCTTCACAGCACAACTCCAAATAGTGCAGTCAAGGAATGCTGATATTTCTTAAACCTTTATGCTGCTATCTTCTTTATACCTTTATGCTAGTGTATTCTTTGACCACAAGAGCATACAACACAAACAGAAAGAACTCGCAGCAAATGAACATAACAAGCAATAAGCAGGAGGGAAGGCTGATAAAGTTGCCTGTATCATTTTCCCCTAATTGTTTCTAAGAAATAGCAGAAGAATCAGACCTTAGAGTATCAAGAGTAGCTTTCCTTCACCCTGCAGAAAGTCAGGTCTTTCTACAGAAATGGAGGTCTGTAGTTGTGGAAGCATCATAAAGAGCAATAATGCAGTTAAATAAAATGGACTCTAGTAGTCTTTTCTCTCTGATGTCTAATTCAAGTGGTAAACTGAAAAAATATTTAGCTCTCGCTAAATAATGTGTTCAGCTCTTGCATGGTATTCTGCCTCTGTAGAGCTCTTAAGTTTTGCAGAAGAAAGTGTATATACATCCTCCTCCTTCTTATAGGAAATATAAGTGATTTATCGGAATTAGGACCGCAGATCACGGAAACAGTCAAGTGTCTCTTGACTCCCATTCAACTCCATACCCATTAAAGTATGTGCGGCATTATCTGCGTGATGCAGTAGAGCGCTGGGAGAGGGATGGCGCCCGTGGAGCTCCGTGCAGCACATCTCTCGCGACAGGAGCCAGCTGGCTCCGAGAGCACAGAGCATTGCCTGCCCCACTCAGGACTTCACTTCAGAGTCACTGTGGCGAAGCAGAAGAGCTTGTACAACCCAGCTGTGTTACAGGAATTTTCACCTACCTTTATTATTAGGTGTGGTAGGTTTTAACTTCTCAGCGTGTTATTTCTTTAGTTAACCCTGCTGAGACTTCATTTAATTTTGTCATGTGACCTTTCCTGGCCAAAACAGCGATAACAGAATATTTTTTTATTAAATTGCATTGCCTCCGCCATGAGACCGTTTCTAGCTATCCAAATGTAAGCTCATGTTGCGTGCTTTGTAGATGGATGGATATGAATAGACAAAAGTTACATGACCTAACTTTTCTACAGTCATTGCAGTCTCAGTGACAGCAGACGGGAGGTCACACACTCGAGTTTTTGCATTCAGACAGTCTGAAGGATTCCAATATTTTATTTTATGCAGAAGAAATCAGCCATCTTTGGTTTTGCCTGTCCAGAGCACAGGCGGATGGCCCTGCTTGCCCCTGTACGAGCCTGTGGAACAGGCGGCTGCTGGCGCGCACTGAGCTCTGAGACTGCGTGGGGACGTGAATGCAGAACCTCCCTCTGCAGCTCCCGGTGCTGGGGCGTTCCTTGTTCCCCACAGGACGAGGGACAGTGCTTTATTATCTTCATTCAGCCTTTAACGAGGAAAAACGATGTGATATTTTTAAGTCAGAGTTTTGCTAGCCTCCATACACAGGAAGGTTTTAATATCCTTGTTGTGGAGCAGCGAGAGCCAGCTGATCCTTGGCATGGGGGAGCTGGGCACCAGCAGTACCCCAAGGCCGGCCGTGCCCTGCCTGACAGGCACCATCCCGCAGGGCCTGAGCATGGTGGGCAGAGCCAGGGCTGGTAACGGCGCCCATCGGCAGCCCTGACACGGCAAGCAGCGAGCCGGGGCTGGGCTCCTGTCAGGAGCAGCTGGAGACGGGGCTGGAAACTGGCACTGCCATGGTGTCGCCTGGGACTGGGCCCATGGGCAGGGTGTGGGTGAGGGTCCCAGGGAAGGGTGAGGGGGGCTGTAAAAGCCTGTTCCTGCTCTCAGGGGCCTGGCGATCCTGCAGTTTAATCTCTTCCTCAACCCGGTTCCTGTGGATCTTACACTCTGCATGGCTTTTGTCATCGTACCCCTGTTCCCTCTCAGTCGCTTTGGTCTTTTTTCCAGTCTGCACACATTTTTTTCAGTTTGTGCAGGACACTATTATCTGTCCAGTGTTCCAGTCAGCCACTGGAAAAGTAGTGTTACTCAGTTTTAAAGTTGCCTTATCACGTACCTGACATCAAAATGTTTATTTTTTTCTTTATTCTTTTATGGTAGACACTTTGTGGCGAAAAATAAAATCATTTATCTAAATTTGAGATTCCCAGCTAGACTCAGTTTGTGATTGATTGGTGAAGTGCTGCACAAGGACATTTATTAACTGATATCTTACTTTTCCACAGCAGCACCCTTTTTTATCCTACAGTACTTAGTTGCTGGCCAGCAGTATGAGAGAAAAAATAATCTGGAACTATTTCAGTATCTTTAATTCCAAATTCTTTCAAGGAAAGACTGTTGTTACCATGTTTGTTTGCTTGTTTGTTTAATACTTTTATATGTACAAAATTAGGTGGGGACTATTCCACTTTGTATTGAAATTGTGTCCCTTTTGGAAGGGCTTTTCACACCCTCCTTTGTGGAAGGCTTTTCAGGTGACAGCTACCCATAATAAAATTTTAATATAGCACTGGGTTCTGTTTTACTTTATTTGAGGACCACAGATCCACTAATGGCAGACCCCAGAAATGACATGAGTTCCCAGTGAAATAAAGTTCTTCTGACAGAGAGACAGGAGGACTATATTTGAATTTTTGTTGGAGCTGCATGGAAAACAAGAAATCTGTATTAGATCCTATTGCCCCTAAAAGGCAAAGGAATAAATGGTTTTGTTATACATATATTAAAAATATTCTGATTAGTACTCTACATAAAAAAAGGATGTGGAAATGTTTGGGTAGCAGGTACATGGGGGAAGAGTGATCAAGATACTTCTGAGAAATAAGTGATTACCAACCTTAGGTTTAAAATATTTTCTGAGTCCAATCTCAGTAAATAGAAGATGATTCTGCCTTCCACTATCTTAGAATTGCATTTTTGGGAAATGCTAGAACACATCCTTGCAAATTAAACTTGACATTGTAGCTTCATCATCTTGGCCAATAACATACGGCTTGATAGATGTGTTGATATGATAGCTGTAAGCTTTACTCCATGCTCTGAATACGCATCCCTTGAGAGAGCTAATCCTTCTGCATGACCAAAGGATGTAAATGAGCTTTCCAAAGGGTATTTACATCCATCATTCCCTCACTGATTGACAGTCACCAAGTTTTCTTTTCACAAATTCCCTTTTTTTTTTGGCTATGCCTTTTCAAATAGCTATTTATATAAAGTGAAGAGCAGGAAAATTTCATAAGCTGTAGGTGCTTTTCTGTCTTTGGAGTACAGTACAATTTTGTTCTTCTAAATTTGAATTTGGAGTGTACTTAATAGTACTAACTGGTCAAATGTAGTAAAAAAAGAGAGATCAAGCTAACGCTGGCTGATGTGATGAATACTTACTGCTTTTACCAAATGCCACTATATTATTTTCCAAATTCTACAATTTGGATGATACTTCAAGTTGTTTGTTTAAATACTTGAACAAGATTTTTTTTTTTCTTCTAATAATATTCTAGAAGTACTTTTTAATGAAGACTTGGACAAATAGACAGTGTATTTGTTTTCACTGAGACATGATAATGAGTTAGGATTAGAAAGACAGACGGATAGAAAGGAGGATTTCTTACAGAAGAGACATAGAATGGAGCCAATAAGAGGCATGTGAAGAACAGTTTAGGTAATGTTTAATGACAAAAAGTACCATAGGTAATGTTGAGTAATGCTGCAAGGTAAACCAAATATACAATGCTTAAAGTTATTTCCACAACATTTGTTTTAGGTAAAAATTTCATTGTGTTTTCTTTTATTACCACTGCATTTCCATCTAATTTTCATGGGTGCAATTAAATACATGTTTAAAAAATCTAGTTTTCTGAACTTTTCGTATCTTTTGACAGACAATGTGTCATTGTTTTATATAACACTTCATACGACGTGGAGCAAAAGAAGTTGGGTTAGCAAAGCTAGTATAGTTCATTTTCATCTGATGTCTACATTTCGGCTGTTTTAATTCGTATGTCAACCTGTATCAAGCTTTTAATTTGAAACATTCATTTTATTATCTTTTCCCAGCAGGTTGTATAAAACATTGAAATGGAGAAAGATATGATCAGAATGTCTTGCTTTTCAGCAGTCCCTGGCTGGTCTCCTGGTTCTCATTCTGCAGAGCTGTTACTCACAGCCACTGCTAGAGAGAGCAGCTTTGGAGCAGCTTGCAGCTTGTATAAGCGCTTGAGCTTGCTTTCTGGTCTGGTTTGCAGAACCTTACTGTCATTATGGCAAGTCTGCCAGTCTGAATGACATTATTGCTTATATTACTAGAAAGGACACCAGTGTATGCCATAATATAGCAATCTGTAGAATTTATAAATGTTTTTTTTTTCTTTACCAGCCCAGCATGTTATGTGTGAATATTTTAACAAAATACTATGCCTTTTACTTTTGGCAGTTAAAATCAATGCTATTTATCAGATCTTTTTAAGATATGACTAAGACAGTTTTTCCCTTCCGTTGAATTGTGTAGTTTAATAATTTTGCTGCACAGTCAGGTCCTCAAATACATTTATTGTTTTTATGTATTTTAGGAAATTGGCATGTGATAAAAAGTAAACTTGAGTTTATAGTGATTTTATCGACTTTTCTTATGGTAAAACATACCTGTGTAAAGTTAAATGACATGGTTCTCTAAACAACTCATTTGCAAATAAAGATATACATAGCATGCATCATTTTAAGGCTTTACATATCCTGTGAAGTATAAGCTTGTAATGTTATGTCTGCCTTCTAAAATAATGTTAAGAAGCTTCTGAAAAGATTTTGTAATTAGAATTAGAATACGAAAAGTGATCAGTAAAGCATATTTTGCCTGCCAGAAAGTTAAAAAATCTGTCTTTTTCCATAAAATAAGTAGATCATGTAAGTCAATTGTATACTTTCATTGTTAATAAAATGAGATAACAATCTGAATCTTTAGAAATCCCACTTTTAAAAAACAGCTGACTTTTGTCTGCACTATCATGCATTGGTAAAGACAGTTAATAACAGACATTTGGTTATAAAACGGGGGTTTTGTTTTATTTCTTCTTACTGTTATTCGCACTAGACTATTTCATTGTATAGCAAGTGCAAGTTGACTATTCTAGCATGAGGTGTTAATGGAAAATTCAGGCAGCTATTACACATTACTTGGGTTCTTTTCCCTCATCTGAAGGTTAAGCCATATACTTTTAGGATTGATCTAAATATTTCATATTTTTTAATATGACTTGCTGGTGGAATTGCTTTTACACACTTTATTCATGGAAGATATAGTTTATGGCCAAAACAAATATCTGACTAGTTTAGTCTGAAAAGAGACGGCATGCAAGCATTCCTTGCATCATTCTTCATATAAAGGGTCCTTCCACCCTTTTAGGAGTTTCTGTTTTCTTAATTTCTTAGTGATAGTATAACATTGGAGGAGATTTTAGAATTTTCCACTAAAATTTCCACTTTAATATAAATAAAATAGTTAAAACATTTATTCCACAAATTTATTAAATATTTACTTTTTTGCAGATTGCGAGCTTTGAGTAAAATACGAAAGGTCCCAAAATAAGCTGATACGACTCCCACCTGTTTTTCATTGAAAATCAGATTCCTCTTAAACTATTTGAGAAAATGTTTGAGAGCCTTTTATATTATTTATCTCTCCAAACTTTGAACTTTTCTATTGAAGACGTTTTCTTGCCAACCTTCCCTTAGAATATCCATAAAATGGAGAGAAGCATCTAGTAAAATGTCCCTAGGTGTTGTATAACATATATTTGGGCAAAACACAACGAGTTCTTCTGAGACTGCTTTAGACTTCAGTGACATTATATGTGGAAGCAGAGTTTGAATGTCTTTGTTAATGTTGAACTAACTACAGAGTCAGGATCCTAACCAAATACGTAGTTATTTTTTATAAAAGCACATTGCATCTGTGTAGTTTTCCTGAGTATAAACTGCAGAAAAATATTAAGTGTACCAGTTTATACATAGAGTTACCCCATCTCAATCAATAGAATTAGTGTAAATTTGCTCTATGTTTGATAATGCTGGTATTTGATAATTCTTATGTAGAATTCACAATGAACTGTGCAGGCAGAAAACTGTTTATTCCCAATTTAATACTAATAGCTGTTAAAATGTAAATTTCCCTAGGGTCTTGCTAATCTATGGGCTGCCGAGAGATAACATATTGTGGATTGACATTTCATCAAATTCAGTATTAGACGTGCAGTAAAACCTACACCGATGAATTATCCGGTAAACTTCTAATACTCATTTTTCCTTCGTTTTACAATAGCTGTGTGTCAACATGACCAATGAGAAGATACACCAGTACATCAATGAAGTGCTTTTCCTACAAGAGCAAGCAGAATGTGTACAAGAGGGAGTTGCCATGGAAACGGTGTATTCTCCTGGTAACCATACTGCAGCCTTGGATTTTTTCTTTCAGGTAGTTTTCAGATCCATTTTACACCGTGTATATTTATACACAGTATCTGCATGTTAGACTAATACAAGCTTTTGCCTGCATTTTCTGATTTATGAATCTGTAGAGAAGGTTATGAGTCCAAAGAGACCATAGAGAGGGCTGTTACAACTGCCCTCATAGCTCGAGGGCTAACAGAGCTTTCTAACAGTCCAGGGTTGAAGAAGGTGTAACAGAAACTCCTTGCCTGTACTGATTCACATGTAGCATCTGTGTATCATGCCATGTCGTTAATGCAGCTGTAGGACTAACGAGTCTCTGTTGTAAGCCTGACAGTTTCTTTTGTGCGTGAAGCTAGTTTCTGGAGTATAACTTCTAAGAAGGAAGTAGCCGAGTCAGTTTCCTAAAAGATCATCAACAGTTACCATTTTTTGGCAACTGAAATATTACTCCCTATGTTTCTTGCAGAATTATCTGATGTGCATAGCCTTGGAGACTTAGCAGAATATTTTAACCATTTTTTCCTTTTCTTTGAGGTGATATATGTTTCTGTTTACTAAATTACAAGCTGTGTTACTCTACAAGGAACAACTGAAATTCTATTGCTCCTGTATAAAATGAGAAAAATCTATTTTTCGTTTCAGAAACCATCAGGCTTTTTGTCGATGCTGGATGAAGAAAGCCAATCTATTTGGTCAGTGGAACAAAGCCTTTCTAAACGCATTCAGTCTTACCTGGATACGTCAGACACAAATACAGTATATTCCTCCACAAAAGACGGAAATGGTAACCTTGCCCCAAAGGATCAGGGCTCCACCTTCACTGTTATGCATTATGCTGGGAGGGTAAGTTGTTTGAATGATTGGTTACACACAGTTAATGAAAAAGAGTAAACAAAACAAAATTCTGCATGGCTTCTCCAACTCGTGGCTATAAATAACAATTCACTTTTTAGTGATGAGTTTTCAGAGGACAGCTTAGAATCTCAATGCAATATCTAGTGTATAAAATCTGTAGTTTGTATCATATTGTGCAGGATTCGGGCTACCTAATTGTGTCTCCTAAATTGTGGCAGCACGTGATACGTACCTGTCCTGATTTCGGCTGGGATAGGGTTAAATTTCTTCCTAGTGCTGTGTTTTGGATTTAGTATGAGGAGAATGTTGATAACACACTGATGTTTTCAGTTGTTGCTAAGTGCCCTCCTAGTCCAAGGACAGCTCCCGTGCCTACTGACTGAGCTAGGTACACAAGATGGGAGGGAACATAATCAGGACAGCCAGCCCAGCTGGCTAATGGGGTATTCCATACCATGTGACGTCATGCTCAGTGTATGAAGGGTAGGCGTGATCCAGGAAGTATCGATCGCTACTTGGTTATCGGTCAGCGCGGGTGGTGAGCAATTGCATTGTGCATCACTCATTTTGTATATTTTATCATTATCATTACTATTTTCCCTTTTTTTTCCCTGTTCTATTAAACTGTCTTTATCTCAACCCACGAGTTTTTCTCACTCTTACCCTTCCGATTCTCTCCCCGTCCCGCTGGGGGTGGGGGGAGTGAGTGAGCAGCTGCGTGGTATTTGGCTGCCTGCCAGGTTAAACCACGACAGTACCTAATCACTTCAGAATCCTCCATGGAAGACATGTGGAAACTGCAGGTGCTTCAGTATAACCAGAAACTGATACCTGGACGCTCCTCTCTCTACCTAAGCAACAGACAGAAGAGATGAGTTTGATGATCAAGAAATTGGGCAGCTATGATAAAGTCTTTTGATTAGAACGCCTGTTACAATTCTAAAACAAATGTAATAGCTTTGCTGCTGTTTATTGTGAGAGATAATTAGAGCAACCTTCCCTCACATGGTTTTCTGAGTAGCAAATGCAGGGGATTTAGCTGGTATGCTGCTAAAAAAATCAGTTTGGATTCAGAAGGGAGTTCTATGTGCTTGCTAGGGTAAGAACACCAGAAAAATAACTCTAATCCATGCTGCTAAAGGCACTGGATGACACACGTTCTGCTATGATGAATATTCCAGGTGGAACAGATTTATGCTGTTGAACACCCAGTCAGTCAACTATTGATAGTGGGTACTCTTATGAGATGTGTTCAAGACTTGTCTCCAAGTCACCAAAAAAAGACTTGCTGACTCTGTCGTATCTCAAGGTAACATTATATGCCCTGAGTTCTCCAGAACAGATGAGAGGTTGGAATGTGCACGCTTAGGCTTCTTTAAGCAGATCAGGGTCCTTTACAGCAATATAAATGGAGAAAGGTCTATTTTGTGGCTCCTCATTTGGAAATGAAGTCGATGGACGTGTTGAGTAGTGTTCTGACACAGGCAAATTTGTTCCTGCCCAATGATAGAAATGTGGTCATTATGGAAAAGATTAAGACTATTTGGGCAGTGCTTAAATTCCTAACCTAAATACTCTGAATAACTCCCTGGAGGCTTTTCTTTCATCCTAAGGCCTTCTACTTAGACTAAAATTATTTGTCAAAGTTAAATGGTTTGAATACCTCCACTATTGGGACTTTTCAGTAGGAATGTGGGCATGCAGTGGTTAGATAACAGCACAACGAAGATTTTGTGAAACTTATTAGCACTTAAAGTGACATAGTTAAGAACTGACCGTGGACTCCAGATGTCTAATTTAATTTATAAATCTGTTCTGTACTTGTTAGGTAAATATTTTTTCCTGGAGTTCTGTTTGTGATTATACAAATTTATCACAATAGCTCTAAAAGATTCCACACACCAAAAAGCTGACATGGAAGCAGCAGCAAGGCGGCTGCATTAAAATCACAACCAGAAAAATAAGCACATTTCTTCAAAATGAAAAAAATGTTTGTCTTATTCTCTGAAGAAGCACTCAGTAGGAAGATTTGTTAAGATCAAAGTTTCAGGTGCCTAGGTCTGAAAGTTAAACTGTGAGTGGTAAGGAGTACACTTTCATTAACGTGTGTTTTAGCCTTGCATGGTTGTTTAGATTTTTTTTTTTAGTAACATAGACACTTGGTTTGACCTTTTCCTAATAATAGTAATGACATTTAATCTAAAAGTATGAACAAATAGACAGCTCTCCAGGTCATGTAAATTCACACATTCTTTTGAAGTCAATGGAGATCCTTTGATTTACATTGGCCAAGGAACTATTCCAGGCAGTCAGGTTGTTCTTTGCATCCTTATGACAGTAAAATGCTCGGCCCTGCCAAACCAGAAAAGTACCCATGCAAGTGCTTAACTCTCCTTACTTTAATAGTGATTGAGCAAAATCCTTAAAGCCACTTGCATTTTTGATATCTCATGGAACTGTTGTCTAGCTATCTTAGATTGAAATTTCCAGTGATTTATGATATGTATTTACATAAAATCTGATGATAGCATTACTGTACTAAATAATGACACAAATTGAGTTTATGCTGAGATTAGTATGTCTTCATAAGTTGATAAGTTGAATATGAAAAACTGGAATTTTAAAACTGCTGATGCTGTTCTTTAGATTGGGCTATTACTACATTTAGTAGCTTTTTATAGAAGTCATTTGTGATTTATGCGTTATGAAAATTGTTAAAGGATCAGGCTTTTAAATATATCAGGTTTTATTGGCACTCAAAAATAAGAATTTCATCTATAAAGTAACAGTATAGTTTGGCAGGTTTTGAGAGCCATTTTTATAGTCTGATATCAATTAAATGAGTCTATAAAGCAATCTTTCTCTGTGTCGTTACCTTCAGAGATCCCCAAATTTAAAACAAGGGGGCTTGATTTTGTTCTCACTTACCACAATTTTTCACTGATTGTAACTCCTTTAACTTGGTAAAGCTTCTCATTATTTACCTGAGTATAACTGAAAGATGAATCAGACCCAGAGGGTAGAAAAAGAATTACCGGTACAATGTGACAGGTAATTGAACGTGAAATTTTTCACTGCTAGGCTTAATCATTTATATTCAGGTGATGTGTCTAGGCTGGTGTTTGTGGAGGAAGTCACACTGAATGCAGGATCTGTGTTAGAAGGTGAAAGCAGACATCCTCATTTCTCTAGGTAACAAAAGTTGCAACTGCAATGTAGTTCACAGCCAATGTGAAACAGCTGCTACTCCGAGTCATCTAGAGAAACAAAAAGCTAATATTCTATGTTGGCCCTGGTATGAATCTCATAATTCAAGCCCCTTGTAATTTGGGCTCCTTTTCATCAGTAGTTTATGTATGTAGCTCCAAATCCAGAAAGAATTGGGTTCATATCTGTACTCAGGTGTTTACAGTAGCTATTTTAGCAACTCATAAGTGCAGTTATACTGGAAAATGCAGCTATTAAAAATACTGCCTCACTGAAGAGACCTACTTTTGTATATTTAACTGAGATTGACAGACAACCTTTTGTGAACAAAACTGATATCTCTAGCTTTATATTATGAGAGAATTACAGCTAATACAGATGTGTCCATGCAGTTTTAAAGACCTCTAACATGTTCATACCTTAACATTTTGTGTCAGGATACTCACAGGAAAATTATCTTTTCTTCCACTAGTCTTCAAGTCTTTTTGATTGATTGTAGTCATGCATTGTCAGGTATCGCCCATTCCCTTATGTTTTATGCTCAGTAGGTTTTCCTAGGACTACACATGCCATATTATTGATCCAAGCCTAATGAGCCTTAGACCATTCCAAAAAAAGCAATACTGAGAGAAAAAGAGAAGAGATAACGGGTCAGAAGTGAAAAAAAGAAAGCATGAGGTCAAAGTGAGATGAAGAAGGCCTATGAGAAGAGGGTCAGAGTAACGTGTAAGGGAAAAAACCCAAAGAATTTGAAATCCATGCTTGATTTTCTGACGGAAGCAATACTTTAAGAAGATCTGTATGAATTATATCATTCTGAGAGACCTTTGATTTTTTCTTATTTTCTTTACTTTTTTGGAATGAAGAAAATGGAATAAAAGAGGAAAACAATATGCACAAGTAAGCTTCTGCACATGGAAGAAATCAACACAGGGGTGAGATTTTTCAGTGGAAGCTGAGAGAGAATACTGTATTACACAAATGTGACCGAATGATCCTGTGGAAGAAGGAAAACAACTTTTTCTTCATTTGTCTTGAATTTTACTATTATGCCTGCATAACACTACATCTCTCTTTTTTCTGCATGAGCAATATGACACAGTTGTTAACTATATGAACACATATAGTGGCTTAGCAAAGACCACTGTGAACATTAGTACTTTATCGTATCAAGTATTTTACTTTATCTACCAGTTTTAATTTTGCAGCTGAACAGAATCCTACAATGCCTTGACACATTATGAGTCTCTTCTAAGAGGTATTTAATGTCTGGTATCTCAGTGCTATAAGACAAAAAGCTTATCTGTTCTGTTCAGGCAGAACATAGAAAAGAATGATTTAGGTTTTGTATGACTAAAAAAAAATCCTACTGGAAAGCCTTATCTGAAGGTTGTTTAACACATTTCCCTGAACACTGGCAGTCTGATCTCTTCTGGAAAAATTCTGCCTGTCTGGGGCATTGCTTTCTTTCTGATGCCTAACATGAATGTGGATATTCTCAGCTGCTTCTCACAGAGACTGCCTGCCTGGCAGCACCGGGAGAGGAGAGGCATGCTGGTTCCACGCTGCACACTGCAAGCTTGCCTTGCGGAAGCAAAGTGTTTTATGGGTGCAGCTGATCAATGCATCTGACCATCAGCTGAAACTATGCTAAGAATGTGTAATACTGAATTTCTAGGTACTTTTATTGATAACATTAATATTTACATTGTAGGCTCTCACATAACAAAGGGCTTCACATGAATTATATCTCTGAACTGTCAGCCGTTCCCATAGTCATGATCTTTGAAGAATAACATTCCATCACTGAACTTTCTCGAGTACTCAAAGTTCTTTTTTTTAATTTTCTGGAAAAATTAACATATCAATAAGTAAATCAGAAATATATTGTCTTAGCACAATGCCAAGAGACACAGCTATACCTAATAGTGGTATTTAACATACCGGTGTTCGAGATAATGAGCTATTTGCCCCATTGTTCATGTAATCTGAATAATAGGTCATCATAATTTAAGCTTTCTGCAGTTTAAATTTATACTTGAATTTAAAAACCAGATAAGCCCTTTGTCGCTGTTTTCCTTGCCACTGTTTTGATTTATAGTACTGTAATAAACTGATCAGACGGAAAGACCAACTTCTTTACTCTATAAACCAGTGCATATAATGTCCTTTAAGTGCAGTTCAATGTCTGTTCCATTTCTCAGCTATGTGCATTTCAAAAATACCTCTCAGCTGTCAGCTCACCTTCACCAAGGCAGTCTTCTCTGAAATGCCTTATATATCCCAGGCAGACTCTGAAACTGAACCTCTAAATCAAAAGACAAAAGGAGATGGATTAATCAATAAGGATGCTTTCATTTTCTCTATTTTTACCCCAGGCTGAATCCCCAGACGTAACAATCAAATCAGTCTAGTCTAAGCTATAGCAAGGCCTATAAAGGTTACTTGACAAAGATTCTCTTTTTCACGCAGACAAGATAGTCATGCTTTTTCTCCCTTTCTCTCTCTCTCTCTGTTTCTCTAAGTAGACTTGATTTTGGACTTTCACTTACAGGAGAAAATAATAGAACACTTTCCCCCACCTTCCTATTTTGTTTCTAAATATCTGCTGGTTTCAATATGCTACTGTTTCTATCACAGTGTTAGAATAAGACTTTACAGACCATATAAAATTATTTACTTCACTCATTGCTTAACAAGACTTGTTTTGGGAGGCTGAGAAGTCCAGTGATCCTAAAAAAAATGGCACATTCAAGCATTTAAATGATATCACTCACATTTAAGTACTGGCAGAAAATTAACTACAAGTGACCCTCTGTGCACTGAAATTGTCCTTGGACATGTTCTCAAAAATTTCTCTTTTAACTATATGAACTGATTATTTTCTTATTAACTAAATTTAACAACACATGCAAAACTGTGAGTTTCTGAGTTACATTTTGTTATTAAAATAGTAAAATTTTCCGTTTTAACTGTGAATGCAGCCAAATCAACCTTAACATTCCAGGTGGCATTTTCCTAGCCTGTTTTAGGGTTCCCACTGGATCTGCCATTAACCATGAGTGGTTTTGGCCTATCACAAGATATGAAAACTATTTACAAAAAAAGAATATTTGAAGGAATTGATGAAAATTATGTGTAAAGGTGGCCCTGCTGATAAAGTATATTGGGAAATCCAATAAACTTAGATAAAGTCCCTTATCAAAGTCAGATGTTATAAGGGGGGATACTTCAGTTCAGAAGAGAAGGTGTACAATGGAGTGGCGTGAGGATAATTAATGAACCGAAGAGGCAAGAGTATGTAAGAAGAGAAGAGGAACGTGCAGTTCCCAAAGTTAGCTCTGTGCACATTTGGTGTGTAAGCCTCCTGTTCTCTGGGTGTTGTTTTTTTACCTCTTATTTGTATCTGCTGGTTCTCGTGATATTAAGACCAGCTATGCCGACTTAAATTACTAGAAAACAGGTTCAAAACAAATAAAATTAAGTGTTTTTTCGCATAGCTAGTAACTGGTGAAACTCCTTGCCAAGAGTGTTATAGATGCCGAAAATGTTAATGAGTTCTGGAAACAGAGACTCGAGGAGGAAACGTCAGTCAAGAGGTATTAAACACAAAGGAGATACAGCCTGCAGGTCAAGAGCTCCCTCATGGGCAGAGCCCTGGAAGCTGAGAGGGGAACTGGTGGGAGGCAGAGTGGAAGTATTCCTTAATATTTGTCCCGAAATATCCAGGACTAGATGAACATTTGGCCTGCCCCACTGCCACTGTGCTTAGATTAAGCTCTCTTCCTTTCTGAATTTAAGTCAAGAAGGAAAGCAAATCCAATCCCTTTCTTGTTTTAATCTGTTTTAATGAAATAAAATGCAGTGTGGAACTGCACACTATTTTCTTTTCTAATAAAAACAGTTCAGCTAGTTCAGATAGTATCTAAAGATCTTGTTTCCTTTGGTTAACACGGACACATAGGTTTACATACTGTCTACCCCAAAAAGTTTGTCATGTAAAGCAAGATAGAGCAAACAGCTGCAATAAATAGAAGTGAGAATAAGGAGTATGTTTTATAATACTGGAACCATGATCTAAGCCAGTGCACATTTCCTGTCTTAATCATATGATATTTGTTTGGTTTTTGTCTCCTCAGAATAACTATCCACTGTGCTTGAGTGCCAATCAGTGCAGAGTTTTGGCCAGGTTTACTTTAGAAACCCAATGGAAGAAAACTGGGGGAAATATATGTGCTTTAGGCAAAGTGCTATGTAAGTTGGCATCTCTGATGAGGGCAGGATTAAATTAACAAAATTGCCAGCTTGAAGAGGACTTCTTTCTGTTTCTCTTTTGTGGGACTGACAATGAATACGGAACCCTCGAGTGCCATTTCATTGAATCGGTTTTCATGTCTTTAGGCAGTGAATTAATTTACTGAGTCTATGGGAGAACTGTTAGAGAGTTAGCAATTTCTTCATAAAAGTGAATCCTGCTAACTTTTATGTATTTTATGTGATATGAGAGATGTCTTATGAATATAGTTCTAGAAGTTGGTGATGTATTATACCAGCACCAGTACTGAAACTTCTCCCTGTTTCAGTCTAGGCACTTAATCATAATATAGTATCTCCCACTGCTATACTTACCTACTCTTCCCACCAATACTAACTCTCTTCTTCTAATTTAGTCAAGGCCTAAGACACTCAATTAGGAACTGGCATTATGGATTTGTCAAATAAGTTCTGTTAATTATCTTTTATGGACCAGCATGGTAGAACATTTACTTTAAGTACACTAAAAGCATTTAATAGTATACTTAAATTATTCTAATAGTTTGCTAACTATGTTGTATGTTCTTAGGAGATGCAATTAGAAAATTATATAACATTGCATCTGTCATGGAAAAGAACGTAATTCTATTGTTATACCTTTTCTATGTCAGATGCCATACGAATTACATCATTTGACAATCACTAACGATAACAGATTATACACATCCAAGTCATATAATCTCTTTCGTGAGTAAGATAGCATTACATAATTGTCAAATGACTCAATGGAAAACAAAATCAATGCACTGATTAGTGTTACTAATCTTAATTATATATTTACAGCTTTATTAAATATACAAGGATAAAATTTCCCCAAATATCTAAGGGGCTTAGGATATAGATCCAATAAAAAACTTAAAAAAGGCTTTAGATGGAAACATGGTCCCAAGGTAAATAAAACCAAACTGTATTCTAAAAAGTTCCCATTAAATGTCTGCCTAATCCTGGAGGTGCTACGAACTATAATTTTCTTCCTTTTAAACTTAAAAATTCTCTTTTGGTTCTGCTACCGTGCAAGCCAGAGCTGTTTATATCTAAAGCCTGTAAATTAACTAAGTCGTTTGTCTTCCATCCCCCTAAAAATTAAAAAAAACCCGGGCTCAGTGACTGCTTTTTGGTCTTAGTGCTGTTTTTCTATACAGTGTCTCCTGGCATAGAGTCTCAACGTTAAAACAGCCACGTGGTCATATTTCTTCATTTTGGATGTACCCTCAAGAACTCTGGCTAGAACCTTGTGTTTTGCCCACTTCTCAGGGTGCCCACCCCATGTGTTAGAGTTTATCTGCAGTCAGATGACAGATGGACTGACACTCCAACTGTCTGTTCTTGAAATTACAACATCAGGCAACTAAGGCAATCCAAAATCCTTATGTGCATAGTTGTTAGAAAGGTAAATGGGATCTGTACATAACCTATAGACTGAACTTGCCTCCAAAGTACATATAAATGGCCGGAACTTGTCTTGAGTGTGAGCTGGGAACTCAGATAGCTCCATGAGTGTTTTGTCATGGTCAGTGTGGACAGTTTCCCGTTGACAAGATCTGTGATCTGGGAGCCGCTCGCTCATCCTACGGCGAAAGTGATGTATAGGTCACTGCCTTCTGCTCTACACTACACTTTTGATTCAAAGTCTTGCATTGTGGAAGTGTTTTAGAATCAGTCTGATGAAATTTCTGTGTACTTGCAGAGACATACAATGTTCAACAACCAGTTCTTCTGGTTAGTATTGTTGCACTAAGAAAGGAACAAAAGACACTACCTGGTGCCAGCCTTTAACTGTTGAGTGGAAAAAAACATAGCTTCGTTTCTACTGCTATAAGATTTTTAAAAGATGCATTGGTCATTACTAATGATGTCACAATATTTTATTATAGGTTACTTACGAAATTGCTGGTGCGATAGAAAAAAATAAAGATTCCCTTTCACAAAATCTCGTATTTGTAATGAAAAGTAAGTAAATGGTTTTGTAGTTGCTGTTGTTGTTAGAAATCAAGACATTATGACGTCTTTAATTTTCATTTTAGTTTTAAGAGAAATGTATATATTTTTTATTCCCAGTAAAAAAAAAATCACCCTCATTTTTTTGAAATACGTACACATTATTTGAAATTTGCTCTAATTTAGAAAGCTTTTAGAATTCATGAACATAAAGCATCTTCGTCATGTGATGTGATGTAAAGAACAAGAAGGTATAGTGTGATAGATGAGTATGACTTAAAGAAATCATTGAGTATTAATTAAAACAAAAATAAACCCCAGAAAATAGGGAAAGGAAATAAGGCTCCCAAAATCATAGAGACTGCAGTGGGATGTGCTTCACTGCTTGAGTACCTTTCTAAAAGCAGGAACTTGTGGGCGTTCTTATGTTTTTCAGTGAATAGATACAAATGTCCATTGAAATACAAAATTAAATATCTTTCCATGTGCATATTATGTAACTATGCCTAATAATAATGCATCCCAGTTTATTAATTAATGATTCATAATTAGATTATCAAAAACCTCTATCATTTGCCCTTTCTGTGAAGAAAAACAAAACATTTTCCTCAGGGAAATGTCAGTGTATCCCAAGATGTTTTTTGTCTTTTCTCCAACTACTGCAGAGTCTTTCACTTAATATATTATATACTGATATTTCTTTCCATAGAAGTAGAGGTCTTTTGGAGGTCATATTTGTCTTCCAAATCAGCCCTGCTGTTACAATGTATTGTTTTTTGGCAATTTTATTGTGAAATTAGCTGAACTCCCTAGTAAAATAACTGATGCATTTTAAAGGCAAACAGTGTACATTAAGGATGAAGAAAGAAATGGAAGAATTGATCTTGAATATAATCCTATTGATTATAGTTTTAGAGACATTCCAGTTCTCACTACTTGGAATTTACATGATAATCTGCCAAAGAGTATAAGAAGGTATGGCAACTTCCAGTATGTTCTACAAGGCAGAACGTTCTTCCATCCTCTCACATAGTCTCCTTTTGCACTTTCATTGCTATTTGTGTAACCAGCTATGCAACTGTTAAAGGGGAAGAACGGAGGATTGGATTTGATATAAAATGTTTGATATGCTGAGAGTGAGTGTATATATAATTAAGAAGTCATAATAATAACAATTATAATTAATGAAATAATTCCGAAGGCAGAATATTTACAAGCATGTAAGTCATTTAAGGGCTATGTTCCTTCTTTTTTAAGCGACTTAGGCTTAAAACCTAATTGTCAGTGACATATTTCCTTTAGGGTCAATTTCATAAGTTATGTAGACGTATACCCTAAGTGCACGCTTCCTTTGAATTTCATTGAATTTAGTTTCCTTAATCAAAACTTTTAAATATGCTAACAACATTAAAGTAATTTACGTATATGTGTAAGAATGTGGAACATACGTGTCCGACAAATAAATCAGGAGAGACTATTGACATAAGTTTTATCTGTTTTAATTTGAAGAACATAATTTTATGCCTTTCCTAATGCTACTTATTGCTCTTATTCATAATCTAAAAATATGGAGGTTTACTATGTTCGCTGATTGTGCTGAACTTGTTTCAAGTATCCGCTTCACTATCTTCCTCATAATTTTATTATTCCTGTTAAGTAAGGAATAGTAATCTCCACAGAAAAAGTGAAACACATCTATTGCATTTAAGCATCTACTAAATATATAAATTTAATGACATTATTTATAATGCTTATCCCATTCATATTTCTGGTTTTTTGTTTGTTTTATTCACATGATGGGTATGATCATAACGCCAGTTTGTTAGTTCTTAAAAAAAAGCAATAAAAATTAAGGATGGTTAAGGATGTGTCACACAACAGGTTTTTAATACTTGTCGGTGCTGTGGCAGTACAAACAGCATGTAATTACCATGTTCATCTTAAAGAGCACATGACCATTATCTCATAAAGGATAATTTGACTGACATTAGTATAAAGTATCCTATCTGTCTTAAAATTCAGGTATTTATTTTTAAAAACACCTCTTGGAAGTGATTTGTTTTGTACTAATTATCACCACTGCATCAAACATATGTATGGCATTGTATTTTTTCTGTAAATGTTTGGAAGTGTAGTCTTGATGTAGAGAAATGTGAACCCAGCTTAGTACAGTTCTGTCCTTCACCTTGCCTTTTTTATTTTCATCCCTTCCCATATTGTGTTTAAAAGTAGTGTTACTGGTGACTGACATCCTTAGATATTGAATGTTCTTTGATAACTAACATAATATAATAGTTTATTCGTTTGTCCACTTGTTTTAAGTTTACTTATTTAATTGTATCTCCTACTGTATGTCTTTTTACTTCCAAATACGATATATATAATTTTCTAACCTGTATTTTATCTTCATGCATTAATTTCTTCTTTTTTTCCCAGCCAGTGAAAATGTAGTCATCAATCAATTGTTCCAGTCCAAGCTGACACAAACTGGATCACTTGTTCCTCCATATCATTCCCTTAAAATCAAAGGGTGTAAAGCAGCTTTGCTGAGTAAAAAACCGTCAGTAGCCTGTGCAAGTGGAGAAGCAAAGAAATATATTGAGCTCAGCAAGGTAAGAATTTAGGATTCTTTCTGCTCTTTGCTCCTTGAAAATTTTTCTCAAAGCTCCTTCTTCTCTGCTTCATTCTCTGTAGTCATTAAACTATTAAAACAACCTAGTAGTTAATATCAACACTAAAGGAATAGTGAGAACTAACAGGTTATAATTTACTAACACTAATAATGCTGGTTCAAGACGCTCTTTCTTGGACTCTCTGAGCAGGAGGTTGGGCCAAATGATAAGGTGCCTTCAAGCCTGAATCATTCCATGATTTTGTGGTTTCAGGGCTTAGCAGTGGATGCAATATTACTGATTTTTGGCTATATAGGAACATTTCTTAGTTTTGTCTCCTTGGCTGACTTTATGATGAATAGTTAAGTAAATTAAGACATAGGAAGCACAAACATAAAACCTCAGTGTCTTTATTGTGTTAACCTGAGAAGATTTCTGGTTTGCAAAAGATAGTTTGTGTGGTTTTGTATGAAGATCAACCCTGTACATTTTGGAAAACATTGTTATTTTAAATGGTCATTTGCATGTGAATTTTCTCAATTTGAGAAATTTGAAATCAAATCAAACTCTCCCCATTTCTGAACTTGTCTCTTTTTCTGCTAGCTAAGTCAGCCAAAAAAGTTTAAAAAAGAAAACAAAAAGGGGTGGGGGGGTGGATACTTGGGAGGTTATCAGAAAATTAATTGTTCATGTCACATGGAACATCTTTCTTTTGACGAGAAATAACATGATTTGCTGAGTCCATTCTTGAAAGAGTTTTGGAATTCCTCCTTCTTCTAGAAAAGAAGCAAGCAGTTCTCACAATACATCAGCTGCCTCACCAGGCTTCTTGAATCTTATGACTATTTTTGACTTACAGCTGCATAAAATTGATTCTGTCATGGGATTAAGGAGCCTGCTCTCATGTGTCATTGTGGAAGGCTTTATGCAAGTACATCCATAGAATAGCAATGGGATTTTCCTTATAGCTCCCCTGCTGATAGTAGCATAATTCCTGTCTACTGTTCTTGTCAGTAATCTCAGTGGAAAAACTTAAGTTGAAGTAAATGGTGTTGGTTTAAGGCTATATTTAGCAAACAGCTGAGGCATCACAAGGTGCCTTTAGGTGCCTTTCCACTATAGTAACAGCTTCCTAGAGGAAGCTTCCTAAGGCAGTGAAAAAGATCCTAGTCCCATACATGGAAGGAAGTATGAAAAGCACGTCTAAGTTAGAAGCCTAATCAAGCCAGGGGAAAACACCACACAGCTGGGATCTCTGAAACTATGAGGTTTTTGACCAGTCCAGAATAGCTTTTAAACTGGAGTTACTCTCTTAGAAGACATATTCAAATTCCTCTGGGAAGCGTGATAAATTAAGCCAGAAATTCCAGATTCAGTGAGAATGCTCTAAACTTTTAGGTATTAGATGGAAGGTGGGAAGAACTTCATCCTTCATCTGCCCACAGAGACAAGGATGGCTTGGCTTCTCAAAGGTAGGCTTTGAGAAGAGCTGCACAGGTGAGACAGAACACCACTTAGTTTGTAGATACTAAGTTGGCCTAATTTAAGCAAGGTACTGTGCTGCTTTGCAGAACTTTAGGTATCTAAGTTGTTTCGGTGGCAAAAAAGAGACACGTGTTATTTTGGAATAGGCACCTGATGCAGGAGCTGGAAGTAGGTAAGTGCTTAAATTCTTGTGTGGATCAAGCCCACATCTATATCTGTGCTGTCCCAAATAATTTCTTCCCTTTTCCAGTATAGCCTTGAAAATTCACTGTGATGGGCTTGAATAATGTTGGTTTTGGGGTTTTTTTTTGTTGTTATTGTAATTGGAAATGCAATGTAAGGGGCATCTTCTTATGAGCTTAGAATTAAAATGACTATATGTTGGAAAATCATAACCGCTGCATTTTTATTGGGAGTTTATCCTGAGCGTAAAGGCAATAAAGAGAAAAAAAAAATAAAGCGGGGGGGGGAGGGAGGAGAAAGAGGGACATTAAGGCAAGAATTATCAAGCAGAGACTGGCATTCCTTTTATATTTGAAATTTGAGCTGTAACATACATCATACTGTAGGCAGTGAGAAACACAAAATGGAAGGTATTCATGTTGCTGGGTATGGGTAGTCACCTAGACTCCACCATATCCAGGGAGGAGAAGTAGACACTTTCAGAGGTCAGTTAGGAGTTTGTTGTGATTCCCCTCCCCTTTCAGCTTGTCATCTGCAGTCCTAGTTACTTGCTAGGTTTTATAATTATAGATTTGTCTATGTATGGCCATGTATCTACCTGTTTACCTTTCCATAAATGACTTTTCCCTTATTTTGAGCATGCTGTCAGAGGTAAGGATGGTCTACCTCTTTCAACTCACCACTCTACTTGTAGTAGGGTCCAAGAGAACAGTGTATCCATCCTAAGATAGACATGAACAGATCTAATAACTGGCCAGAATTTTGGAGCACATAAGGAGTCATAGGAATTTGGGGATGCCAGCTCAAGACTCTGTGACTTATGAAGACTGTGTCCTGTTTTCAAATAAAATAGATCATATCTTCATTGTTACTCTCACAACTCTCTTTTGCTCACATCAGCTCTTGCTCCCTTGTTCTTCTGTAATCATTTCCTAGTGCATACTTTGGCCCTCTTGCCTTCCCCTCGCTTCCTTTGGAAGAATCAATGGGTTTCAGAGTTCATACAGCAAAAGTTTAGTCACATGAATGCACATCACTAACAGAAGGCTTTTCTTTCCATTGACTTTATGTTGTTTCTGTTTATGAACACTTTGCTTCATTGTCTGTTAGTTGAAGAACTCATCTATTGCAAAGCTTTTGATATGTCTTCCGGTTAAAGCTTTAAAATATTCTACTGGTAAAGAGAGATTTTTTAGGAGGAGGTTTTAGCTTCTTAACACAGATTACAGAGTTACATATATGTATTTTTTTCTGTAGATTAGAGGTGCAAGATTTTCCAGTGTAAAGCTGTATATTAGAGGGTAATAGAGAAGTACAGCTTCGGTGATGCAGTCTTGTTCCTTAGCCCATAGCTGAAGATGTCCAAGTTTGGAGAGTTTGAATTTAATTCGGTTTTTGTCTTTGCCTTGTTTCCTTTCTTTTCTCTCCCTCATTCTGAACCAAACACTTCTTTCCTATGGGAAGAAGTATGCAACACAAGACAGCAGGCAGGAACTTTAGAATCCAAAGCATTGTTCCTGGCTCTTCACTAACTCATGAAATGGTCTTGAACTAGTGACTTAATCTGTTGGGAGGAAGGGGTGAGTGCATTATCTGTCAGGTGGAGAAAACTCTATTTTAGTTATATTCCTCAATTATTTTGTAAACTTTAATTGAGAAGTGTCATTGTCATGCTAGTGGTTCTTTTTCTGAGAAGACCTGGAGCAAGCAGATCTCTTTTACTTTTCTGTTTTGAAGTTGGGGATGAATATGCCTTTAAAATCTTATTGCATCCTAGTAAGTGAGATTTGAAATAAAAAAGAGCTCCAAAGCTTAGCATAGTGAGTAGAGAATTGCTTGTCCTACAATATTTTAAATGGAGTTTGGCTTGAGTGGGCCAAGCTGAGGAAATGTACACTTTTTTAATACAACTGGAAGAAGACAGGAGTAGGCCAGAACATGGTGACTTCATAGAAAGGGAGTTTTCTGGGGTAACTGGACTGGAGAAAGGCAATGAAAAAAAGTCAGAGATGAAAAGGCTGTCATTGATACAGAGGTTTGAATCCAAGAGCTTGGCCAAATCCTGGAATGCAATAATTTAGCCAGCCTTCTTGTAGGAAGTTTAACAAAAAAACCTAATTTCTGGGACCACTTTTCAGATTATTATTGCCATTTTAGTCTCAAAGATAGGAAGTAGAACAGTAAAAAAGAAATTTGTTCCCCACTCCCAAGTCTGATGTATAGGATAACATTTGTTCTAATGAGATATGAAGTTATTGATAATTTTTGTCTATAATGGGTGAAAATGGGTTAAAAATGAAAAGAAAAAAAGGTTAACTGCATTCACTTGTGCAGGAAGAAAAGAGAAGAGGTTTTTTAATATTAATATAATTGTTTTGCCTTCAAGATTTTTTTAATGATCTGTGCTTACATTTACTCACTTAAGCATCAGTCAAAGGCATAAGACACTTTTCAGAGAGTTCCAGAATTATGCTACTTACAGGCAGACTGTATGGGATACTAACTGTGCAATTCCTGTTTCTGCAATAGAGTTCCAGATCATATTGCTTTGCTCAGTTATTTGGAAAAGGTATTTACCTTTCCAATGGTATACAGCTGCTTTTGAAATCAAATTTTTTTTGCCAGTCATGGCTCTGCAGATACTTGAGGATATTTATCCACTTCCCAATTCTTTCTGAAACTCAAATCATTGTCTATGACATACTATTTGTGTATGTTTGCCTTTGATAGTAAATTCTGTAACAATGAAAATGAAGGTTTACTGCCCATCTTGAGATAAAGGTATTGTGTGTGTGCTTTTCTCCCCCACAGCTGTTGAAAAAGAAAGGAACATCCTCATTTCTTCAGAGACTGGAACGAGGGGGCCCAACCACTGTGGCAATACAGCTCAGGGTTAGTGAACATCTTCTGGACAGAAATTTACAAAAAAAAACCAGAAACATTTTAAAAGCAGGATTAGTCTCTACAGATTGCAATGGAAGAAAGAAAAATCATATGCTTGAGAAAGCCACTTGCATGGCCAGGTCAAGCCTTTTGAGAAAATGATGTTAAAAACTTAGGAAGAGCATACGTGTTGAGCAATTGCCTTTGCTGCACAATAATGATTGATAACTGATTTTTTTCCCACAGAAATCACTCACAGATATTATTGGGAAGCTGCAGAACTGCACGCCACATTCTATTCATTGTATAAAGCCTAATAACTCCAAGTTGCCAGATACTTTTGACAATTTTTATGTGTCTGCTCAACTGCAGTACATTGGTGTCCTAGACATGGTCAAAATCATACGACACGGATATCCAATACGCCTCTCTTTCACAGACTTCTTGTCAAGGTAATTTCTTTTAAGTTTCATAAAAACTTTTTTTTTACCTACAGTACAAAGCCTTCTGTCATGTTCTGGTAGTGCTTGCAGTGTTGTTTTGCTGATGAGCCTTTCAGACTTTCTTCAGAGAAAAATCATGTCTGCCAGCAAGGGGTGTAGGCTTGTTATTTTTTAATTGAAGGAATCATGAACTTTATGGAAATATGTTTATAAAGATCATCAGCAAAGTGTAATCAATTTAAAAAATATAACTTCATAAAATAGTTACATTTTTATAATTTATGCTATTCATATGATTTATAAAATACAAATTATTGCATGTTGTCTCCAGGTAATTAAAAAGCAGAAGGAGAAATAGTCTAATTTTTCAGGTTTATTAGTGTAGGTGTCATGGGTTCATATTTGTATTTCATATGCCAGGATTTGTTTCTGCATGGTGATGAGTTATTAATGCTCATACCACAACTCCATTTTTATTATGGTTGTTAGAAATGAGTGAAATTTTGCATTAATATGAAAACAGAAAAACATACATGTCACTGCTTCTGGCTGAAGGCCAACTCTTTTCCCCCCTCCCCAATTCAGTTTTGGGGTTTTGGCTCACTTACATTCTCAAATGCTTCAGCAAAGAGCACCTTCTTGTCCAAGAGATGTTCGGTTAGCAGCCTCATACACTCAACACATCTTCATCCTCTCTGCATGTTCTGCTCCTTGACTGATATATCAAGCAGTCATGATCTGACCTATGTATTATTTTACTTCTGAAAAACAGCATGGGACTATCAGCTGCTTACACACATCTAAACTTTCAGTTGCCTTCTTGGAAAAAGTTGTGGATGTTAAATTACTGCTTGGACAGGATCATATTCTCTCTAGCAATTCTGTAAATATTCAAAAAGTTCAGGAGTATAGGAGTTCATAATCCCACGTGTTTCAAAAGTAAGCCATCTCTGTCCTACCACAATATTCATCCTGCAGCATGAATCCAGAAGTGCAGGCTTGTTGAGGAGAAGATGCAGGTAATGGGAGATTTGGAAAAGCAGGCTGCTTTCATATTCAGAAGTAGTAGGGGCAATCTCTGTATAGCTGTTTCTATATTACTGAATTGAACACTTCAAGGGACTATTACATGGGCACAAAACCACAGTCTTTTCTACTGTTAAATCCTTTCAATGGTTCCTGGCAGGGATTTGGTCTTTGCCACCTAGCTTTTCTCACTGCAGTTCCCAGATAGAAGTTGGGGATTAGCACAGGCCTGGGACCATTCCTCGTGGGCAGTGTGGAGGTAGCTGCTCTCTTTTGGAGGATAAAAGAGAGTAACCATATGTACAAAGGTAATTTTATTCAGTTGGCTTCCATGCCGGAGAATGGTCCCATGTGTGTTCACTCTAACAGTATAGGCACGAGTCTTTTTTGTCTTTTTTGGAGAAATTTTATTTAAAAATATCACTAAAAGAATGTTTGAAGATTCAAATATAATTTCAATCTTTTTCCTCCACTCCTTCAAGTACGTCTCAAAGACAATTTTTTACCTAAAAGTCTAGAGGACATCTAGTGTCTCACAATAAATATTTATTTGCAGTAATGGTAGTAAAACAAGAATAGCAACAAAACCCAACAATATGATGCCAACAACATTTATGCTATTATTTTCAAGTGTTCTAGTTTTGTTAGTGTCCATCTTTATCCCTTTTCCTCCACAACAAATTGACTTTATAGGCTCTTTGCAGCTAAGCCCTTGTCTTTTTACCTATTTGCACCAGGTCCTAATAATTGTATTATTATATGTAAAATGAATTAAACAGTGGTGGGGCTAGCATGGTATCTCTGAAAATGAAGTCCGTTTTATAATATTGCCTGTGAATATCTGTTGAACCTACTCAGAAGTTAGCAATAATCACTCTGCATACATCTCTTGACACTACTGATTTTTAGATTTGTGTACAAATAGGAACACAGAGCTCTTCTTGCAGAGCTTTAGCAGTACTGCAAGAAACCATCAGCATTGTAAGGCGTTTTACGGTAGCCATTCCTGTCACACAGGCGAAAGCTTATTTTACTTTGAACAGCAGAACATGCAAATTCTTTACTTTACTCACCTTGACCAGTTAACTTCCGTATTCACATTCAGTGTATTTGGATAATTCTTTTCATTTCAAATAGTGCAAGCGTGTGGCTATTTGTTCTGTTATTGGCTGAAAAGTACAAAATTTTTAAGCAGAAATCATAGTATTAGATTGCAGTTCAAAAGTACTGTCAATTCTTAATGCTGTACTTTTTTAGCCAATAGACTGCAGGTAAGAGAGAGTAAAGAATTACTGAATTCAGAGATTATGAGCTACCTTTTCAGAAAGTCTTCTAAAAAAACCTGTCACTTGTACTACATCTCTATATTGCCTCAGTGACTGGACGGGATGGATTTGGAAACTGGATAATTAGTTTTGGCGATGTTCTTGTAAACTGGATTTGCTTTGTGGGCTGTTCAGCCTAACTCTGGTCTTGTCCTGCTATTCATTGATTGCAATGAGAAATGATTTTGTCAGATTTCCATATATGCTTATAGACCTGAAGTTGATAGACTTTCTCACCTTTCAATTTTTTATTTCCTTTGGTGTCAGACTGGTATTTCTACTGTTCTAATACTTGGGAAAATAGTATCTTTGCTATTTCTGCAATTATTTTTCCTTCATCATGGCTTGTCTACTTCTTTTGCATGGTTCAGAATGGTCTGTGATTTCCAGCCCCTAAGCGGGCAGCAATGGTTGCACTGCTATGGTTTCAGGCAGACTTTGAGCACAGGCACTGAGCTACTGAGTGCCATGGCTTTCCAAGAGTTGATTCTTGCAAAACAGTCAGGATGCTGCATAAGAGTCTAAACCTCTCTCTCTGAGATACTGGTTATTATTCTTCCAGTTGCAAAAGAGAGAAAAAATGACATCAACTTAAATTTTACTTAGGGTCCCTCAATCCCAAACCAATACAAATACCATACAAACAAGTAAAATATAAAATGTCAGTTATGACAAGCAGTGATCACAACAGGCCACAATGATACTGGTGTGTATGTGAACAGACTCCATTCTGAGCTATCCTGGAACCAAAAAGAAGAGAAAAAAAAACAAACAGAAAAACTATTGCTCTAGATAGAGGAGGGCAGTTAGAGGCTTAGTTAAAACCTCATAATTAAGGAAGGATCATGAGCAGGAGTAGGATCTGAAAGACAATGAAGGCTTGCTGATTACCTTTGAGTACAGAAATATATACCAACGGATAGGGCCTCCACTTTCTGTGGTATTTTCACATCTGGAAGGAGCCATCATACTCAGAAGCCCAGCGGTAAAATAGAGCTCTATTGCAGTGAGTGAGGATGATGTTCTTTTTTTTTTTTTTTTTTTTAAGTAAGGAATAAGTGTATTTGTTTAATACTATACTGATTAAGGGTGGGGGGAAGGGCAGAAAAATCAGGAAACAAAACACAGGGAAAAATAAAGGGATTTTCTTTATTCACTATAGGAAGCTGTAAATGAGTGAATGCTCTTACCAAGTGCTCTTACTGGGCTGACAAAATTTACCCTCCCCATGGCTTGCCCCAAGGGGCAAAGGAATTACTCCCCGTTATTCTAGGGAGAAAGACCTCGGCAGCTGACAACAGAAAAACACAGAGGGAGAAGAAAAACCAGACAGTGTCCGTCTCTTAACTCAATGGTGGATGCACCTGAGAATAATGAAATTTGCCTATACCTTAATTTTTTCTTGAATGTTTTGTAAGAAATGGAAATATAAGTAATTTTTGCTTTATTCTGTCATGCTCTGCTGTTTGTAAATACTAAATACTAGTAAGGACTTTTGATTTTCATGCAGGTTTTCTCTCTTGAAGCGGAGGGTTTCCTCCCCATTTGAGTCATGCTAACTAGCAATTTGATGGTGTGGCTCCAAAGGGGGGAAAATAGGCCTACAAATGTAAGACACAAGACATCCTGCTATCCTGATATAGTTGATAAGTGTGACCCTATCAACTATCAGTCCAAGAATGACAAGACTCAGAGGTAGCAAAACGTATCTCCAGATGGTGCCAGTGAGGTTTACTCATAACTGTAAGATTTTCACCTTCAGTTTGTGTCTTGGAGTCCTTCTGATGGGCTGAGTTTCAATGAATGCAGCTGTGTGGTTCACAGCTTGGCTTAGCTCAGCTGCAAAGTGTTTTATAGCAGTGGGGCAAGGAAATTTCATTTTTCTAGAGCTGAATGTACTATACAGCTCTCCCGGGCTTACCTGGCTTGAGAAGTAAAGGATTTTAATGGTAGGTCTGAAAGCACTGTGCAAAATCAAAGAGAAATCGTGGCCCAAATCCCAACCTGAATTCCCAAAAGATAGTGAATTGCTACCCTCCTCCACCCTCCCTGCAATTTTCATGTATTTACTTTTAGAGTCTTCCTTATCATATAGGTAATGTGGTCAGAGTTAAAAAAAATTAATTAAGGAAAAAATTAAAAACCTTTTTTTTTGCTGGCTAATAAAAAGACAGAATGTTTGAATTAGGGGTCTTTGTGGTGGAGGGATAGAATATTGGAAAACCTGGAGATTCCATCAGTAACACAGACTGTATCAGTAATACAGACAGTTTCTTAATTGGATGAATTTGAATAAATTTCTATCAATATCTAATTAGGGATTAATATGACTGGTCTCTAGCATGTATTTATGAGTCACATTTGAACTCTTACGACAGCTAAAGAAAGACAGTAGCTAAGGAAAGGTCATATTTTGCAAGAGCACTTCTTCCTGGGCTGTCCTTTGTGGATTTACTGGTTCTGCTCCTGTATTATCAAAGTAAAAGTTGACAGCTGCTAGGTGAACCCCTCAATCACCAAAGTTCGTTGATCAGAAGAGAAATCTTGTGGAAATTCTGGTTCTTAAGTGGAAGCTGTGACAGTTACTGTCAATGAATATATAATAAAAATGGGAATTAATAAGGTCAGATGCTATTAAATGCTGTAAAAACAGGCAGCACCAATATAATTACGAAATGATATATGTGATTTCAGCGGATTTACCAACTCCAGCTGCAGCATTTCTGCTGAATTTGCCTGCAGTGTTGGCTCAATTTCTAAAGCTCTTTGAGTAGAGAGATAAATCAGTTTTTACCTTATCTTTAAAATAGAAAGCCTTGAGTAACATGCATTTTAGACTCCTGGAAAAGTTTACCCATATAGTTTGCATTAATATCTTCACAATCGTTCTCAGTGGGCTAGATTTTGAAATTCTAGCTTTGCTTTTAAGTCAAGGCAGTGGCACAAACAATGTTGTGAAAAGTTCAAAGTTTCCAATTTGCAGCCCAAATTGTACGCATAGGTAAAGTATCCTGAAATATCCTTTTCTTGGAAGAAAGAAAACAGTAAAATAACCATGGAATTAGGAACTGTCTGCAGATGGCTGTTTCTTTTCAGCATTTAGCATTTTGGTGTCATAATTCCACCCAAGATACAAAAAAAGGTCTTCAGTAGGAACGTAGTAATTTGTTATGCTTTTGGTATTCAGTGCAATGGCAGAAAAGTAAGTATCAGTGTGTGCTCTATTACCAGTGAAGAACAATAGGGCTCAGAAACTTTCTGAGGCACAGACAGAGCCTGGTTGTACAAGCTTAATATCTAGAACCTAATCTCTTTGCATCAATTAATAAAATGGATCCTGGCTGACTTTCATGCCATTCACCTCACTTGGTGCTCAAGGAAGACATGTAAAAGCCATTTGGAATATAAATTTTTAAAAATAATGATAGTGATCAAGGACCCATCTAGAGTAATGAGATGAGCTTATATTTCTTGCTCAGTGAAGTACAAGAATACAGCTGTTCAGACATGTTCAGGTAAAAATGAGGCAGTAAGATGCTCTGTTTCACTCATTCTGAACAATTTTATTTTGGTACCATCCTCCTCTACAAACACTCCTCTACCGTTAGTGTTTTGTAAATTGGATTAGAAATTAAAATTTATTTCTCCTCTCTCTTTCTTCTTTAATGTGGTTCAACCATACCCAATGCTTTGCTCTGCCTACATCTTAGTTTCCTTGGTCAAGGAAGAATTTATGAACTACTGCCTTAGAGATTGAGGTTCACGTCACACATATTTCCTGTGTCTGGGACACTACTTAGCAATGGAGACTGCAAGGTCCAGTTGCACAGGTCCTGAAATAAGACATCTGCGTTAGCCTTCCCTGCCATTTGCGGCAAACCTTCAGGGCTGTTGGACCTCAGGATAACCTCTGTGGATTATGTGAACTGATAAGCAAATTGAGCCTTTCACTTAGCTGATGAGAATTGCAGGATTTCTGTGAGCAAAAACACGTTGTTCAGAAAGCCCAAATAATTGCTAGTGTCCTATTCCTTGTCTTTATTTCTGCAGATTTATTCCTTGTCTTTATTTTTTGAGTGTTTCTTGGGATTTCATTACTGTCTCTCAGGTTTCTAGACTGTCTTTTCTGGGTTTAACTCTTTCAACTCAGTCTTGTCTTTCCATCATGGAGCTCCCATCCTGCCTTCTGTTGCTGCTCAAGGAACAGCAGAGAAAATTTCATACTGTGAAGGAGAACACGGAGACTGTATGTAGACATCTCTTAACAGTGTTGCAAGAAGAGATAAGTCACTAGAATGTTATGATTTACCATTTCCAATTCTCTTTAAAAATGGCTTAAATTCTATGAATCTAGTCTTTAGTTTTACCTATGCATATGCAGACACGCAGCTTAGATTATAAGAAGTTGTTTGTGTTAACTGGTAAGACAGTGTCATGTGCAGGTTTGGAGGTACGGTATTAGACCACCTTCTTTTCCTTCTTCCTCTTCCCCTTCCCCTTTTTCCCCTCTTCTTCTCCTTCTTCTCTCTCTTTTTCGTTGGCTACCTTTATTGTCCTCTATGGACAGAATATGTTAAAATATCTAAATTACAACATGTAAGCTGTATAGAATCAATTAAAAATAAAGAATCTCTAGGATTTTAATGTTTTGAAAATAGAATGTTAAAAAGAGTTAACATTCTGATGATTTTTTTGTTTTAAAGTAACTTAAAAGATGGCAAAACATCCATTTTAATAGGTAATATTAGGAAAGAAGATATGGAACACAATGATAATGGATTCTTATGATAATCATAGCAGTGAGGGTGAAAAAAGTATGTTTGAAGCCTACTTTAATTACAGGTTTTCCTCTGATTTCAGTATGAAGTTCTTCTTAGATGAAATTCTTCTTAGAAGTTACACTTAACTGCAGATCCTGAAATCTGCAGTTCTACTCAGGGCAGCGGTCATTGATACTGAAATGCTCTAATAGTGGACTTTAGGTCAAAAATGGCTTCATAGCACTTAATTGTTACTAACTCATCCAGACAATTGACTTTGCTTGGAGGTCATTCTGAAGAAATACCTTTTTTCTCAGGCAGGAAAGTTTATGTTCATGCTAATATCATTGCTTTGTCAAATACTGTCTGTCCTTCTGCAACTGGCGTAAAGCCATTATTAATAACTATTGTAAGCTTTTGATCAAATTTGTACTATTAGCTGATGCTGTATTGCACAGATGTGTTGTTTATGTTTGTGGATCTTGTGTGTGACTCATCATGGCATATCTGAACTCTCTTTGTCCAGAAGCTTTTTGGTGTTCATTTTTTTTTTTAATCTCTGTCTTTCCTCTTTCTTTTTTACCTCTTCAAAGCAGAGAAGTTATAATATTTCATAATATATCATTTGTGAATTCAAAAAGTGCAGCAGAACATTTCAGAGTCTCATGAGCAAGTTAGGCAGGGCATTGGTGAGAACGATGTACTGAGTAGATTGCAAAGTGATAGGTCATCACGCTGGCCCTTTTAACTTTATTGTCTGCTATACAATAATTTCATCAGTCTTCTCATAGAGCAGTGCATTGATATGTGCCATGATGCCTTAAATCCTTGCAAGGACAGCAAGACATAATCCGACTGGTGTTAAAAAGCAATATTCCATTAAAGTAGATGTAATGATATCAATTTACACCAAATGACCATCTCGCCATTGTGTAGTTTGTTGCTTCAGACCTAGAGCTGGAAGTGATATTTCTGATTGAGGGTAATCATTTTTGTTTGTCTTCTTTTAGAATGCGAGAAAAGGTATTTTTAAAATGAAGTATTTTGAAGTCATCAGTTTTGAGGGCACCTTACACCCAAATTCATGATGACTAATTAATGACTAATTTCCTGTGAAGAAGGAAGGTCATCCACAAAGTTTAAAACCATGATTTTTAAAATGACAATGTCTTTGGCAGTTTGAGTAGTCATCACATTCTATAAAGAAGTGTTGTGAGTAACCCCAGTGGGCAGCTCAGCCCTACACAACCACTCACTCCTCCCCAGCGGGGTGCGGGAGAGAATCGGACGGGCAAAAAACTCATGGGTTGAGATAAAGATAGTTTAGTAGGGAAAACAAAAGCTGCACACAAAAGCAAAGAAAAATAAGGGATTCATTCCCTACTTCCCATTATCAGGCAGGTGTTCAGCCATCTCCAGGAAAGCAGGGCTCCATCATGTGTAATGGTTACTTGGGAAGACAAACGCCATCACTCCAAACGTCCCCTCTTCCTTCTTCTTCCCCTAGCTTTTTTTTTTTTTACCTTTACCAACCTTTCTGATAGTGGGGCCCAGTTTGGAATAATTTACAGCAGTCTCAGAGTTGTTCTAAATTACTAATCCTTTGTGAAAACTTGCTGATGTAGGGGATTATTATGCTTTAAGGGATGACCAGAACTCCGAGTGCACTGACATTCTCCCTGGCAAGCCACATATATTAGAATCGGTGTACATCACCTGGGGAGCTGCCTAGATGTAAGCAGGTATTTGGGACTGTCTTAGAGGCTATAGGCCATTTGACATGTATTTGTACAATGTGATAGTATAGTGATGGTATCTGGCCTATTCATATACGAACAAACTAAATAGCTCTATATGTTACAAATAGACTAAATGTAGATAGAATATTCTGTTTTACCTCCATTAGGTATTTCTTTGTAGCTGTTTGGCTTATTTTCTCCATTTTTCCCCTTAGGTCCTGTTTAATACTCAAAAGACAAGAAATATACTAGATAACTTTAGATGCCTATGGTGGCTCAACTAATTAGCCTGGACTTAATTTATAGTGTATAAAGAAAAATGATCATTTTTAGGATGATTCAGCTGACTTATTTTACATTTATCCATTTTTGCAGGTATTTCACAGCCTCAGTCTAGCTCCCATCTATGGCAAGGAACAGAATTAGTGGTTTGTAACAGGCTCCAACAAAAAACAGAGAACAACTTTTTAGAGTTGAAACAGAAGCAGCTTTTGAAGTTATACCATGGTATCATCAGTTCTCTAGCCCACAGAATAAGTAGTATTGTACATGCAAAATATCAGTCCTTGTGTTACATGTCACACGAGTTGGACTGTGGGAATGATAAAGTTGCTGGTGTTTCTGGGGCTTACTGACAGTGCACAAATGACTATAAGAGAAAATAAAGTTTCTTTTTTGACTGGAGTTTTCAGTGGTAGATCAGACATCTAGCTTCATTCTATATTTAGAAGGCAAAAATAAATATTAGCATTGTTCGCTGGGCATCTTCTGAGTTTTATAATGCAACCCTCATTTGCTAAAGCGATTATAAATGGGTGTAAAGTCTTGTGTCATTCCACTGAAGTCAGTTGAATTATTCATGTCTGTCACATAGGTTTCTGCAGGATCGACATGAAAAGGGGTCCCTTGAGCGGGAGGATGTCATTAGGTAATAAAATAGACAGATACAAGGAAATAAAGGTCAGTTTTAAGTCTAGCAGTTCCTAACTTCCAAATGTTTGGTGTGCAATCTGAATAATCTTCCAGCATTATTTATATTACATTTAGTATAGAATGTATAAAACTTACTTAGTGGAGCTTCTTACAGGGAGATTATTGTTTTGTGCAATAGAGAATGTCCTGGCTTTTAGGCTGTTTCAAAGAGAATCTCAAGGTATTGTTCTCCCTCAACTACTATGGGTATGCGAGGTATTTTTCTGCCCTTTTTTCTTCTGCCTTTTTTTTTCCTAGCTAGGTTAGTTTTCTTAGGCAATGATAAGTCTATTGGGCACACGCGAACATAATTCTGGCTGAACTGTTTCAGCAGTTCCAGTGGTTTTCTTTATTTTAACTTAAGGAAGGATCTGTGAAATTTTAAAATGTTTATTTCATTTCCAGAGTTAAGTGCCACCCTTGTTACCTCTGGACTGACATTCAGTTTCCACTAGCATATGACATTTCTTATCCCTCAGGGTTAACTAAACATTTATTAAATCACTAAATAACCCTGTTACTCTATGATACCCTTACAATATCTATGCGTATTTTATATCTGTGAATTCAAAAGCCTGTGCTGTTTCTAAACGTGGAGAAATGTTCCCACAGAGTACTAAAATACCTACCACAGTACTGGATTCCATCTAAAAGCCTGGATTATAAAAATAGATAAAATTATATTTGTGTACAAATAAGAATATTGAAAGTTCTTGACCCATACCTCACAAGCTGACTGAGTTCTGTGTGCCTATAACAAGCAGCTAATAACATTAAATGATTTCAGAACCTTGATGTTTCAATGAAAATAATTATTGAGTACTTCATAATCTGCTGACATCACATAATGACAAAGATAATGGACATAGATTTATATATGGTAGTAAGAAGTTCAGTTAAATGCCTGCCATAGAAATAAACCTGTTAAAAGAAAATATTATCCTTAAACCCTTTTAAGGAAATGCCTGTTAAAATAGTAGACCTCTTAAATTAATACAAACAGCCTATCTTTAAAATAAACATTTTAAAGAAGAAAGTATGCAACACATTAGTTTATGCTAATGGCACTGTGCAGGAACTTTGAATTATCTAATTAAGGTGCAAATTGTCACATAGATTAATTTTACTGTATAGTTTTAAAATAATTCCTTTGTATTCATTGATTAATTAAATATAACTGTGTGCTTTATAATTAGTTGCTCTTGACTGCTTTTTTTTCTGTTCATAGGACTTGTATAAATGCAGTCCAGCTGCCCCACACTCAAAAGTGACTGTGACCCTCCCGCTGCTTTTTCTTTCTGTGGTTCTGCAGCTGTTAAATTCTTTCCACTCAGCTCAGATATTCATGGCACCCTTTTTCTCCTTATCCACATCTTGATATTCCTTACAGCCATTTAATCTTCAGCAGAAGAACCTGGAATGAGACTTCCTAAAGCTAGATTTCCTAGTCAGACTGAATAATAGTAGGCAGTTAATACTGGTGACATCTGAGAGCAAACACAAAATCTTATGCAAGCATGCATGTAAAATCCTTTATGTATCTTAATCATTGGATTTTATTTTGCTTTTTTTCTTAGACCAACATGGCATTAATTTAACATCATCAGTTTTAGCAGAATTACTCCTGCTGAGTAAATGAGAGCAGAATCTGGTATTGTATCAAGTATTGATACAGTACACCAAGGGGACAGCCTTAGCCTATCTTGAAAAATGTTGCTTGTGTACAGCTTGTCTAACCATTATGCAATTCAGAGCCAGGAGAATCCTGTTACTCAGACTGATACTACTCACAGGGCTCAGAGGGCACAAGGGAAGATCCCGCAGAAGGGAGTAGAGAGAGAGATGATCTTCCAGAGAAGCTATTTTGCCTGTATGGTTTAAGAAGGTCCTAAAAACCTTCCCCATAATCCCAATACACCTCGTCTGAGCTACTAGTGAGCATTGTGGGAAGCACTTTGTGTATTTCCATTCCTCTTTGGCTGAGTCAAGGTTGCACAGAAGAGAAAAAACAAAAGCAAGGAAGAAATGAAGCATCATCTAGGTGGAACATCATATTCAATCCTATTTCCCTTTAAGATCAAATTTTCCATTTTACTCTGGTTTTGCTTTCTGCTTCTGCAATATATGTCTATCTCGGTATATTTCCAAATGAGCTGGGAAGTGCTTTCTTGGCAAACAATGAGCCAATGAAGTAGCAACCTCTCCAGGAGACCCAGTGGGAAGGTGTAGAAGCCCCCTTTGGTGTTTCAACTCAGTATCACAGCACGTTTCTGAAAAGGCTTTGTGTATTTTTCAGAAAAAGTCGTAAGTCACTTTGCTTTACACAACCTGTTTGCAGTTATTTCAAGCATCTGATTCCAGCCTTCCAAGCACTGGGACAGGAGCTGGGCCTAAGCATGTCCTTCTCTGAATACCATTTCAAAGCCTTCCCATAATTTCACCCCCTTGTAATATTATGCCCACCCCTCTGCCTGCAGATCTGTAGACCAGTACTCATGACCTTGTCCTGTGCCCCTTGAAGGATGACTTTCTATCTTGACCTACTCAAAGTTGGCCTGCTGGTGAGGCCCAGCAGGAAGTTTCCTGGAGGCCAAGTGCACAATACTATGATAATCACCAAAACTCTTGCCTTGTAGTGTGATTTTAAAGAAAAGGATGCATAAGACATCTTCTAATTCCTTATAGCCTGAGTAGTGAGATGTGGCTTAGCCTCACCGGGCACGTCTTTTCTCTATGGTAGGAAAGGGCAAAAATTTACCATTCTGTTCAGTCACCTTTTGACTCGTACTCCCAGGCATTCCTTTATTCTGGTCTCTGTTAAAAAAAAAAAGAGAGTATCTCTTGATTTTCTGTTATTTCAGACCTTTTTGTTCTGCAGGAGGACTTTTAATTTTGACGCCCTATTTTCACATGGCTACGTCTGTGGAGACGGGAAACTAGCTTTGTTACACACCGGTACTATATCACCTCTGTGTTATGCAGAATCAAATTAACAGGTTGATAAAGTTAAATTTGTTCTGCAGTCCATATGTTCTGCGTACAGTGAAGCATGTTACTGCTCTGTGCGCCTGTTTGTGGAGTGCCCAAGCATGAAGAGGAAGTTAGCTATGGAGAAGGCCTATCTATCTAGAGGTAAAAGTAAACATTTACAGAGTTAGAGGCAAGTGTTCATGTAATAGGGCTGCTTGTTTGTTTGATGCTAGCATATTTCTGAGTTAAATGTGCCACTTTTGCCAATTTCTTAAATAAATATATTTTTACATTGCTTTATCAAGATGGAATGGGAATGTCAGCTTTAAGTAAGATAATGCAAAATTATTGTAATGCAAATCTTTAGCAGATGTTGTGAATTCATTTTTTATTTGCATAGCTGAATCCACTAATCCCAAGAGCTGAACTATAATTTATATTCCATTTTTTATTCTGCTGCCACATTGTCTGAGATGAGGAAGCCCCTGCTTAATTACATGAAGTATATGAATAAATATTCTAGGATTAAGACACACATATATTCGTTATTTCTTCTCTCCAGAAATTGAAATTCAGATGTCTAGAAAAGAGTAAGGGTGGCAAAACTTAATGCAAAAACGTAAAATTTAGGAAAGAAAAAAAAAAATCCTTCCAAGTCATTTGTCTGTCACCCATCACAAAGTAGTATCTTTATCTGAGAAATTTATCTTACTTTTTATTCTGTCTAAATCAAAATATCCCAAATGGCCACTTCTTATGCAAGAGTATTCTGATCCAGTGGATTTCATAGCCCTGATCCTCCCTCAAAAGTCTGTACTGAACTCCACCTGGGTCCAGTGGCTGACCCACATGCAGGTCACTGTAAAATTTGGTTCTGGGGATTTTCTAAGTCTATTCCATTTTTATTTCTTAGTCCTTAATTTTGCTCTTTTATCTCATTTGCATACCATTTATGTCACTCTAAGTATATTTTCCTTTTCCCATAGACATGTTAAAGCATGTTATGTATGCCCCTAAACCTCTTTATATAGGAAGTGCATTTTTAATTGTTGAAGTAGAAAATCAGAGTGTTTCATCAGTTGAAAAATTTCTGGCTTCCAGTGGTAAAACTATGATACCTGGTCAGTTTGCTGTAAGGCCACTTTTAGCATTACTGCTTTCCAGGTTTCTTTCTGTCAGCAAATGTTTGTATGCCAGCCTAACCCAGAGAGAATAAAAATGCTTGCAGTTTTTCCAAAATTACTCCTATTTTATTTTCTCTCTTAATTCTTACTGGTCTGCAAGTCTAGCCATTTAATCGTGTGTTGCTTGGTATCAATTAGGATATTTAAAAAACTAATACTAGTACATCAGGCAGGTACTCTAAATTTTTGATTCATTGCCATATATACTTATTCACTGTTTCAAATCTATCAGCCAAATTGCACTTCCGGCTTACCTCTACACAAATCTGAATTATTTCTGTAAGCCTGTATGAAGTAGCCTCAGTGCAAAATGTGTTTCATATAAAGGTGAACCTTGTAGCCCTCATACTATATTTTTGTACTCCTATAAAAGAAGCCCAAAATGCAGTCTGTTTGTCTGCTGTAACCTGTTATTTATAAAGGCATCTTTTTCTTCTCCGCATCCAAAGATTTATTTTCTCCAAAATTTTGAATACCCGCTTTGGTTGTTAATATTTATGCTGTATAATGAGATATTTATGTCATATATATTGTACAGAGATTGGCAGAATCACTTTACTTTTCTTTTCTTGGAAACTATAATAATCTATTTCCCCTTTTCTAATTATCTGGAATTTCCCATGTTCCTCATATTTCAAAAATAATTAGGTTATTCCTTCAAGAAAAAAAAGACTATAAAACAGGGAAGTGGAATGAGTATTTATCCTTTATATACACATAACATTAATCAAAGTTCCATCCTATTCTTTGCTGCTGACTGCTTTTACAATGTTTCTATTACTTGAAAATTCTCCAGACATCCTTTTTTTTCCTTAAAAAAAAATAGGTTTCTCTTTTCAGTAGATAGGTCCTCTAGATATTTCAGCTCTCACTTGATAGATTTTTCAAATACAAACCATGCCTAACCCACTCTCCCCATCCTCCCCAAATCCAAACAAACAAAACTAAAAATCCTGAGTTATGAACACATGGTGACAAGATTTGCAAACAAAGTCCATCTCTTTCACATACTTCACAGACATAATAATACATCAATCTGTTACTGGTTGTCAAAGGAAGAAAAGAGGAAGTTTAGAAAGTAAAAAAAGAGAATTTAGCAAGACAGCACAACCTGGTTTTACTCATTTGTGATGACAGTTTTTACATTTCTTCTAGCAGAAATACAGGATACAAGTTAATTTTGATTGCATTCTTTTATTCACTACTGTTTGAAAAGATTTTACTAAATCATGCCATTTTACCTTGGCAAACAGAATACATCGAAGTAAACAAAAGAAAGAGAAAATTAATTACACTGGCAGGACTGACTGTTTTTGCTTTCATAAGCTGTGTTTGGATATTTAAAACTTAAAACTACATTACTTAGCACTCTTATAAAGCAGTTACATGCCAACCATACGTGATTTTTATTTTTTAAATAACAAGACAAAGACATGGAGAGAAGGAGTTGTTTTCAGGAAAGATTTGAATTCTGGTGTTAGAGGATGTCCTCTTACTTGAGGAGGTTGGATTGCAGTCAGTAGCAGTCCTCTGACTTTGTCATTTTTGGTCTTTCTTTCTTAGCTAGGCTAGAGAGAGTCCTGAGAAAAAGAAAAGCAAAAAAGAAACAAACAAACAAACAAAGTCATTCTGAGGCTTCAGTTCAAGGACATCTATGTGGTTTGTTGAAGCTGTTGATTTGGAGCTGCTTGTTTTTGTGCCCTTTGTACTTGCCGTGTTCTTTCCATTAGTATCTTCTATCACGTTGATGTGCCATTGAAATTGAGTGTGTGGTGTTTATTCCAATGCTTAAAGATTTGCTGTGCATACAGAACTGGGAGTACAGCCCTACAGCCTATTTGTGCACACTCTGTGTAAATCAAATAGCGTGCTGAGCCTGAGAATATTACTGTGGGTTATTGTGCCATAACCTGAGCTCGGGAATATTCTGTCTCAGGGAAAAACAGCTTGCTGAATCTTGTCAGCTGTGCACTTAGGGAAGTGAGGGAGAAAATGATCAGATAACACCCTTGTCTGTGAAGACCCAAGAGAACTGAGTTTTCCGTATTCACCAGCTACCTGAAGGTATTGGCAGCAGCAAACAAACCAAAAAATCATTCAGAAGTAAAGGAAGAGAGGTCAGAGCACAGCTTCTGCAATACCAGAGGATCCTGGCCAGTCTGTACGTGCTCACAGTGCTAGCCTGTATAGCCAAAAGCTCTTTCTTCTGTTTAGGTGTGTAAAAATGACAAGTTAGGACAAGGAGGGTGCTAAGGACAAAGCTGGGGAAAACGGAGCTTCTCTCACACTGATTTCCTGTGGAAGGGCATTGGGGAGAGCCTCCCGATGGTCGCATTCCCTGTCTCAACTTGTAAGTGGAGGGGGGATGCATGCGACAAGGTCTTGCATTTATTTCCTAATCAACACTACATTAGTCTTGACACGGTGGTGGAGGGGTGTTGATTCAATTTAATCCTTTAAATCTCTTTGTTTTGTATTTTGTTTTGGATCCATTAGTGAATGAGCTGCTCTGGCTAGGCCATGAAATATTGCTTTTTATCAGCTTCTTGACTTGGCTAGGAGAGAAATTCACTTTGTCTAATATTAGATGTCTATGCTGGAGTCAAGAGCATAGACTATCTTCATATTCAATGGAAAGAAATGGGGGTCTTACAGTGCACAATTCACCTGACCTATTTTAAGCATCAGTATTAGAGTAGGGTATATACACCTGAATAGTGTCTTCTACCGACTCTTAAGAAACTAGACAACTTAACTCATCCAAGTTTAGCTGAAGCGTATTTTGCCTGATTAAAGACTTTTTTTAGCAAGGTAGCACTGAGTATGCTCACTGGATTCCTCAGGATTCTCTCTAAAGCCTTACAAATACACTCTGTATTTTTTACTTGGGGCAAAATGTATGACCTGTCAGTGAGAAGAAGCCTGGTATTTAATTGGGTTTGTTCATTCACTTCAGAGTGAATTTAGGCTGCAGTGGTGGGGGAAGAATTCTCTGGTAAGGGAAAGTTTCAAAGGCTCTCCAGATTACATTTCCCCAGAAGCAAGCCCTGTTGTTTGCAAGTAACTCAAGTTTATCTATACAAGCCTGCACCATAAATTCAGTATTTTTTATTACTATTTTCTGTGATACAGTAAATTTGAAAAATAATAAGTTCTTTTGCTATTCTTGAGACCATGAAAGGGTTAAATGTAAGATGACATAAATTAACACAAGCTCAGTTCACAGTAGAAGCTATCTAAAGAGTTGCACTAAAGAGATGTCATTTTGCATTTTGATAATAATGTGTCACTTATAAATTTTTATTTCTTTTTTTATATCTTAGTTTATTGTCAGTTTTGTTTTGCTTTCTTTCTAACACAGTTTTTTACTGAGGGTAATAGCAGTTTAGACTACAAAAAAATCCCTAAGCAAAGCTATAGCATTTGGTTATCTCCCCAAAAGGAAAAAAAAAATGAAGACAGTTTAAATATTTTAACTCATTTAAAATTAAGTACAAAAAATCAAATAAGCTTATGATTACAGAACCACTTTTGTCCAGGACAAATTTGGGCTGCCACCAACAGGTGTGGTCTGCTCATTCCCACTTACCCATTCCCATTACTTCCCTGGTGTTAACACTGGTATTTGCACAACTGGGCTGAGAATCAAATCAGGGAACCTTTCTGGCTGAAAAATGGCTACAAATTTTGTATTGTTTTTGTTTAAGCAGCCTTATACAAGATAAAAATGATTGATCTGAGATGGCAGATGATGACACCAGGCCTAAAGGTTCTTTTTCATCCTAGGTGCTTAAATTGCCAGTATATTTGAACAAGATAGATAGGAGAAATAAGGAAGTCCTGTTAGTCCCTTTGTTTACTTACTCTGCAGATGAGTAAGTCAGTCAGACAAGTAGACTTGTGAGGTTCCTCTCAGCCACCCAGAATGCAAGCATCCAGCCTGGACTTCTCTTCTGAGTCCATCTATGGTCAGTAGAGAAAGGCACCTCCAGAGGGCAATCTCTTCTCATTTTAACAAAAGTATCTAGGATGCATAGAACAAGTCACCCTATGGAAATACCTATGTTCACAGACTGTTTTGAGAACAAGCTGACTAATTCAGGCTAGGAGTGTAGCTTTTCAGTGTCTCACATAGGGAAAGGTAGATCATCTTCCAAATGACTTGCTGTGTTCACAAAGGAAGTTTGTGGCAGAATTAAATTTCTATAGTTAGCTCTTTCTCTGCTACCACAACCATTAGCCTATCCTCTTTTTCTAAGACAGAGCTTGCTTTAACGGATAGGAGGGAATTGTGAACTCCAGTTAGACTTCCAGGGTAATGTGGTGGAATTTCAGAGACTTTTAAAGCTGGGGGAAAACAATGGATCATTTTTGTCTGGCCTCCTGTATAATACAGATTGTAAAGAATGTTTGGTCATCCTTGTTTTGAGTCCTGTGATTTGCATGAATCTAAAGTAAATCTGATCCAAACTTAGAATTTCAACCTTTTAAATTTTAATTTGGCTCTGTTTCAGGAATGAAATCTATTTCTTTGGGTTTCTGCTGTGAGTGAATTTCAGTGACCACTTTCACAGTTACTTCTTCATGCATTGTGAGTCAATGCTGAATCATCTTTGTTTCAGTCAGCAGTTGCTAAGCTTTCCAGAAGTTGTCTCTCTAACACCTCTGATTCTCCAGGATTTCTGAGAAAATTCAGTTGTTACAAGTATAAAAACGAGGTGGCTCCAGCTTTAATAGCAGTCCATAAAACAAATGTCTTCGTGACCATACAGCTAGTTGAGCTATTGGGAAAGCAGGATCCACAGTTTTCTACTGCTAATCTGGAGTGTTAGACTAACTAAAAGGATCTTTGGTGAAGGTTTGGCCCCTTCCAACTAGCATTCCTCCAAACAATTCCTGGGCACAATTTGGGAATTAAGACAGGCTAGTGACCAGTCCCAGAAGGCAGCATACATGTGGCTACACTCTGTTGGAAGGTGACAGAGTTTAATAGAACATAGCAGAATACTTAATAAATACAGGCTGGTGTTTTGCCAGATGGTTTCTATGCCAGAGAAATAATCCAGCTCACATTTCATTTACTAGTGTAGACTTAGCCATGGAGTCCTCAGCAAGACTGCTACCAGACCAGAGAACATTTCCAGACTGCAGGAGCTGAGATACCCAAGGGTCTGTGCAGCTCCAGGCAACTAGAAGTCTACGTGAAATTTGGCCTTAGAGCAGTTTGCCTGCGGACATTGCTCCAGCGTTGCTACAGCTCCTGGGACCATTGATGTCCCTGGAGTCATTCCAGCCCTGCAGCTTTGCCTGCCATGGTCTGTGTGAGTGGTCCCAGGACAGCACAGTTTTGGGTTGCACCAGAGCTATAGGCGAATTCAGCTGTTAAGGAACCAAATAAAACGTCAAGAAGCGTAGTTAGCACGCAAAATTCAAAACTTACCCTTGTTTCATTGGGAGTTTAATCAAAAGTGACACATTTGCAAAATCTTTCCTTTTCAAAAACTGGCTTTTTATAATGAAAAACCATTCCAGCTCATTACATCCAGTCAGATCTAGACTGAGGAATACCTTCAAGAAAGTACAGTAATAATATGAAGCATCAAGATGTATAAAATTAATCAGTTTCTTTAGTAATATGTTGTAATAAGTCCACCATTAAAATTTGAATTTTATACTTTATTTGACTTTGTATGACTTAAGTTTCCTATGTTAGTTCTTTTATCTGGTACATCAAAGAGCCCTTTAATATCTAGCATTTTCTGCCTTTGAAGGTACTCGATGCTGTAATCAAGTCTCCTCTTGATCTTCTTTCCACTAGTGTAAACTGATCAAGTCCCTTAAATCTCTTTGCTATAAGACTTTTTATTCAAAATGAAGAAAAAATTATTTCAGACTGATGGAAAACATTTTTATCAATGTCACTTTCTTATGAATTACTCCTTAATAGGCATATGTCATATAACACATACCGAAAAAATATTTTCCTCCTCTCAGTGACCTGACTCAGTACCAATGAAATCAGTTGGTGAGGCTTTGCATTCTTTCTGCATTGATTTTCGGTGAGGCATCCAAAGAACCGACAGGAAGCAAATCTGCGTTTTAGGCATCAGTTGTCCCACACTGTTATTAACCAAGGTCATGTCTAATAATATAAAAGATTTAAAGTGATTGGCTGCCTTGTTTTCTTCACCCTTAGCAGAATCCTAATCTTCCAGTTCAGATGTCAAAGATTTGAGAGTCAAAGGAAAGCTGACAATGTCTGCAAAGATGTCAACCAGGCCAACATTAGAGTAACTCTACTTCTGCTGATTTTTCTAGGTATAAAGATTTGGCTGATACAGCAGCAGGAGAGAAGAAGAAGTTGTCTGCCAAGGAGAGATGTCGTCTTGTTCTTCAGCAGTGTAAATTACAAGGCTGGCAGGTTTGTGATCTACAAAGCAATTAAAATATCATTCTTTAAACAAGCTAGCTGAGTCATTTCCATTGTGGCAAGCCACCAGATCCTTTGCAGAAGTATATTCTTTTGACATTTAATATATGCTTTGGGATAGAATCAAACTGATTTTCTGAGTTTTCTAGCATATGAGTAGCTGTGATCATTGTGTCAAAAAATCAGTGTATTCCTATGGGAAGGAAAAGATTTCAATTAAGCATATACACTCTGTAAATTTGCATCCAGGTTCTTAAAGGTATCTGATGTACACATTTTAGTGGTTGAATGGTTTCTGAATTAGAAAAAAACCCTGCACATTTTCTTTATGTAAAACCCTATACTAAATGCTATACTGTTATAATAGAGGAGACTCAAAACAACTACTTAGGACTTCCCATTTGTTAATGCCTTTATAGGCGCCAGCATGCTAATTCAGAGATAGACCAAAGTACCTAGGGTTGCTGTGTATCAAGTAAAGTTAAAAAAAAAAAAAAGCCAAACACTGAACAGGAAGCTCTCAACTTCCTATCCCATCTCCTTATCCTATTTATATCCTAGTTAATCCTCACCAGTGCGAGGATTGCAAGGCGGATGTCTCCATTTGTCCAGAGTACTCAGCCATCTCCTTTGGATGGCTTTTTAATTGAGCAGAACTGATTTCTTTAACATATGCAATTTCTAAAGAAAATGGTGTTTCTTTGCAACTATATAAGCTGTTGTACAGAAAGGAAGCTTTCAATGTGTAGAGCATTGCCCCAGGCAGCGTGAGCTTCAGATTCAGGTCTTTTCCCAGCCTAGGAAGACTGAAATCTATTCCACAAGAGAGCATCCAGACTAGTTTCAGGGACAAGTATGAAGTTTAGGGACTGGACAGTGGTTAGGGCACTCCTATATACTTTGGGAATATTAGTTTAAAGGAGGGGCTTAACATAGGTCTTCTAATTCATGCATGACCTCTAAGCATTAAGATGCCCAGAAAAAGTTTCTGCAACTGTTTATGAAGGGCAAAGACTGTGTTGGACTTTGTGCTATGGCTGTTTCTCAGTGGCCCAGATTCCTCTTAGTTATAACAGGAAAAATGGTAGGCCCCTCACTAGGTTGGGAGCACACATGCATGATCACCTGCACTTGGACACATAAGAAGATTTTTCTTTGGTCAAAATACTGTTTAAGTCCCCTTTAGTCATTAAAGTAAGTACTGGGCATGTATAGCCCCGCTCCCTCAATAGCAAAGAGCAAAAGGATGGACCCTGAAAAAGATAACAGTATTAAAATAGACTTGCTTCCCCTACTCAGGTTTCTTAAGTCAGCTCTGGGGTATATTCTGCATCCTTGCCACAAGGTTCGCTATAAAAAACAGTCATTAATATCTAGAAGCTGTACCTTCACTTACAAGTACCTGGAGCTGAGAGTGCCACTAACCTTCAGAACTTGGGTGGGGCTACAAGCTTGACATTGGGCAAAAGCTGTGTAACAGTAATTGCATGTTGTGCTCCAGTCACGAAACACAGGACAGGATGCCTATGAAATTTATTTCCCCAGGAGCCACTAACAGCGTTACAGCACAAAAAAAAAGCAATTGGCCATCACTGAAAGCCTACAGCTCAAGACTAGTGATTCTGTAGCAATTGGCGTTTGAAAACAAGCCTGGAACCTTGAAAGACAAAAATGTAAAAAGGAAATTGCAGAACAGAATCCCTCCATCGTGCAGGGGACTGAAGCTTGTGATCTCAAACAGATTTTAGAGGTTCTGACTCCAGAATCTCACAAACACCAGGAGAAGTCAGGTGTGCAAAACTACAGCAGTGTGTAATGCATTGTCCTTCAAACCAGAAAGGAACAAAAAAAGAGAGGCTAGTAAGGTAAATGGAATAGGAGGGTTTGGGGATGAGAGTTATACCATTGTCACTCAGTGACTAAAAAGCACATGGCAACAGACTAAGCTGAAAGGGACAAGGTCTGAAAAAATGAGTGACCTTCTCCTTACACCTTTTTCAAGCCACAGAGAGCTGTGACAAACAGATGGAAAGATGATAATCATGGAAGAAAAATCTAGGAGAAAATTCACTCTAAGTCTAGACAATTTATTACAGACAAATGCCTAGTGAATACAGTTGACTTGACACCAACAAGTTTTGTATAGGTGATACAAAACGATATGCCCAACTATCAGCAGTAGTGACTAATGTCTGTCACATAATCTCTCTCTCTCAATTATCTTTTTGATTCATTTGACTAATCATGAAAGTTGAACTTTAAATAACAATCTAAATGAAGAAGCTTATACAATCTGCAGTTGTCATGGGTGCCTTCCTCTATGCTTTTACAGTAAAGGACTCTGAAAAAAGAAGAAAAAATGTAAAAGGGAGGAGGGGGAAGAAAGGGAAGGAAAAGAGGAATTAGGAACCCAGGATGATGTCAGCTAGCAAAGCCAGAGGAAGGGAGTCATCTGTAGTGCATCATTAAAAATCATCCAAGAAGTAGTAGGGGATTGCACATATAACCAGTTTATTCAGCCACTGTTGCCAGCAGTAACTACTTCAAATGAGTCACTGCTGGAACTGAAAATCTATTTGATGCAGGGGTTCATGAATAAGTCAAAAATGACTTTCCCAACACTGTTATCTGCACTTCCCTGAAGAGCTGTTGCAGATTCGGGTAGATAAATTGACAAAAAAAAAAAGATAGCTAAAATATCCACATCAAAGATGATGAAGTTCAGGAGAAAGCAACACACATCTGAAATCAACCTCCTGCTTATATGTCATCATCAGAGGACGAGGTTGCCAATAAACTCCCCAGCAGAGGGGAAAAAGAAAGATCTGGACTTCATAGCTGAGTGAATCTGGATGATACTTTATTTAACTTCCTTCTGATAATGTACCTCACTATCCCATTTTGTGAGAGGTGATATTAACTTGGGGGAGGGGAAAGTAAATCTGTGTTCTGAAGTGAGAGCCCAAAAATGAGTAAAGAAGATAGTTTCTTTGTATTTATTTCCTGCTTGACAATTTATCTTTTCTTTCTCATGTAAGTTGTGTTTGGGGAGTGTTTTATTAACCAACAAAACAACAAAAGCCAGAGCCTACTCACAGAACAAGTTCTTTCTCCTCTTGTAAATACTGCAGTCTGTTTAAAAATGGAGGACAAGTGAAGAAGATCCAATACCAGAATCCAATTTTGGTTTATTTTCTGCTGTTTAGTAGAGCATAAGAGCAAACACTATCAGCTAGCCAACGTCTGGTGCTTGATTCAGCAGCTTCTGTGTTAGAAGAAAGTATTTATTAGGGAAGTGTTGATAGGTTTATGAAATGTTGCTGTTACTTGGGTAAGCTGAGCTGGAGATAACTAAACTAGGACAATAAAATAGCTGTTTCATTGAAGCTGCCATACCATGCGGTTTCAGTCATGCACTTAGCTTAACTACTGAAATTATAAAAGTGCAGAGCTATTAATGAAAGGCAGTTTTTGCATCCTGACTCTGTGCACAGCCTAGATAAGGTGCTCTTTCAGCTTAAATATATACTTGATCATGGCAAGCTTAGCTACTTGCTGTGAGTTTTAAGCACACCCGATGTAAGAGAAAATCAGATTTCTAAATCAAAACAAACCATTCCTACTCGAGAGAGAGTGAACGTCATAGACTTGTTTAACCCCTGGAGAAGTCAGTGAGAGTTTTGCTATTAATGTTAGAAGGAGCAAGATGATCTGTAGTAACTTTAAAGTCAAATTGAGTGCAAGTACTGGCTACTCCATGTAAAGCAGAAGAATCTCCTCCCCTTCAGAACATCTGAAGGCCTTTACATTCATTTTCAGTGCTGTGTTCATTTATTGTCATACAGTGATGTATTAGTTAAGCAAAGCCTACGATCCCAATAGCATGACTAGTTTGCAAACATGCTTTGGGAGAAGTACAGGGCACAAACAGTACTTGGCTTTTTTTACTGACATAAGGAAACTTTCGTTTGTTTGGATTATCATTCCTCACACTGTTAAGCTTGCAAATATAAATTCAGTAAAGGAGAGTTAGCTCATAGCTTACTGATCTTTCTCATCAAAACTTGGAGCTTTACATTTTGTTTAGCTAAGGTCAGTGGTCTGCAATTAACCCTTCTCAATTACCTCAGATGGAGCTTGCTGAAATGCAAACAACTTGTATTATACCAGAAGTAAAACAAAACATCAATTTGATTTGCTTTTGCTATACAGTGCAGCTGTTAAATACAAGCGCTGCAAAGGCCAGACTTCACTAAAAGTGAATCTTTCAGCCTTTGACTGCTAGAAATGCTTGTCTGGTTAAAAGATAGGAATCCTTAAAAATGTCTAATAAAATATTTGTCCTAGTTTATCTTTCCAATTTTTAGCCTGCTGCTTCTAATCCACAGTGATTCCTTCTTACCAGTAGCCTTGAATTCTGAACACAAGATATCACTCATTTTGGAAAGAGTAAGACAAGTCTTAAGTTTGAATGGGATGATCCAAAGACTCATCAGGTACGAAATAAGCAGTACAGGAAAGTCAGTCAGAATGTTTTTATGAAGCTCCAAATCAGCATCAAGTAGTTGCATGAGATAGATACTGTGTTAGTGCCAGTTCAATTTTTTATAGCTACAGATGCTGCTAGAGTTGTTTCAGGAGCCTGCAGTGTTTCTGGAGAAATGATCCTTGCCAGTGTGGAGCTGTATTACTAAACTTCTTCCACTCAAAAAGAGTGTTAAAACAGAGAATAAGCTCTCAATAAAGGGAAATATCAGAAGTCCATCTAGAGATTTTAAATTCTTCCAACACTTCTAGAACTGCAGAAGGAAAACAAAGAGATCCACAGGTTCTTACCAGCCACAGAGAGAACCATATTTCATTACTGACCTACAGGTGTTTCATTTATTGGATTTGATACAGCTGCCTTTAAGTATTTTTTTTATTTCAATATATTAATGTACAATATTAGCATACCAGAGTCCTTTTTGGGAAAAGTATATTTATGATTAAATAGAAGAGTATAGAACGTAAGTGGCATATGATTAAATCAGAGAAATGAGCAGAAGTATATGAAACCATACATATGTAAATTGTATGCTTAGTTCAGAGAGACTTTGAAGTTATTTGTTAAACAGAACTGTTTATTTTGGCTTAAAATGAAAATGGTTATGCCATTTATAAATTCATAAATTGCTTTGCACCTGATATGATAAAGTACTAGAGTACTTTGCAAGCAATGTAATATATAAGGGATTCTTAACTCTTTTTTTCCCTCGAGTGGGAAAACTTTGAGTACTCATAAATTGTATGCCGGTTTATTCATTTGTCATTTAGTAATTTTAACTGTGCTGGAAGTCAATGTTCCTTTTTGTTTTGAATAACTTATTTTAAGAGGCAATTTTCTTTTAGGCAGTTTTAAAATTAAGTAAATTATGAAGATCACATTTTTTAAAAAAAAATCACAGGAGGAGTTTCCAGACTAGCGGTAAATGATTAAAAAACCAGTGTCTATATTTCCCTCATACTTTGAATTATGTCAGCAAAATTACATTGACCCATTACATCTTTGTCCCATTATATCCTCCCATTACATTCTTGGAAATAATTTGCTAGTAGCAGAAATCGCCACAGAGTGAGTTTGGACCTCACCAGTACTACCAAAAAGCTGGCCTGGGCCAGCCACCACCTGCAAGCTTTCTCAGCAGCTATTTTGTGCCACACAATACAGGTCTATCCTATCCCCTTGGCCAGAGAATAGGATGGATGGTTCACTTTGACCTTAGAACGCTCACAAACTGTCAGTCTTTCAACACAGAGGTCTATTTTTGGTTCATATTTCTATCTTTTTTTTCTTTCTAGAATATATTCCTCCCTCTCTCCATCCACCTTTCAGGGTTTACTTATGATTACTAGTCTTGCAAACTCTTTATTTTCTTTCTGATATCTTTTGCATCCAGATCTCTCAAATCTGGATTCCATCTCTTTCTCTCTCAGTTACTCTCCCCCTTCCCCTGCCTTGTATCTGTCTTGACTTGTTTTCTCTTGTTTTCTTCTCTTTTTTTCTTTTCTAGATACTTCGCTTCATATTTGGTCCTGGTGTTCATCCCTTATTTGTCTGGGTTTAGTTTTCCAGTCTCCTACCTCAGAGTTTACTTTCTCTGCCATTACAGTCCCTGTTGACTGTTGCCTATATTTTTCAGTTCACACAGAGAGACACTTTCATATTGTTTGTTTTGGTGCTATGTCTAGAATTTCTAGAATTTTGAAAGACTGGAATGATAGACCCAGTAAGTACAGAGATCCCATGAGATAAAACTGGGGTAGGGTTTCCTCCACTGAGTATTTTTTACATGCATCTTATATTTCCTCATCACTTCCTTTCCTGTAGGGCAGTCATTTTTGTCGCCTCACAAGTGCAAAGGACTGTGAGGTTTGTACAGTTTTTGGAAAAGGAACAACCATTTTTCTGCCCTTTCCCAGGGAGCTGAATGACAATTTTTCTCCCTAAAGTCCAACTCCTGACAAATGCTTACATAAATGCTTAATGTCACTTGCATGAATACTGGACTATTCACATACTTTATATTAAGGCCATACAAAAGCTATGCTAAACTGTGGGTTTATTCAGTATGTATCATGGTGCAAGGTCACTAATTTGCCAGAGACAAAGGAGGACTCTTAAAAATGTGAAGAAAAGCTAACAAATAAAGCAGAGAGAGTAAGCCTTTAAAAATAACATTTCAGTCCTTGTAAAAGATCAGTACCCTGTAAATGTGTTTGTCGTTATAATATTTTTGCAGACATGTACACTGCAAAAAGACACATTTTACAATAGTTTTAAGGCTTTTTTCTACATTTCATTAATGCACTGTGAAAATGTGTGTCATTGTGTAAAATATCATTAGATTATAGTTCTCTGTCTTTTGTAGGTAGCTATTTTGAAAGTACTGCCAGAAACACACAGCACTCCCACAAATTGCCTTTTTTAAACTAAAGAACAGCTTTACAGATTCCCTTGACACCTATTAAGTATGAGCTAATACTGCCTCCATGCCACCTACACACCATCTCAGCATCCATTCCATAGTTTTGAATGTCTGTACTTCTACATCCTACACCTTTTCTGTAAAAAAAAAAAAAAAAAAAAAAAAGAAGAAGAAGAAGAAAGAGAGAAAGAACAGCTCCCTCCTATCCTTTCTCCTTCCTCCCAGGAAAAAAAAAGGAGGCCTGTAGCAGTAATTGAAGCTTTGGTAGTCATCAATGACAATTTTACTTAATCTTTAAAAAATGTGTCATTTTGAAAAATAACATTTAAAACCCTAATGCTTTTCTAATTAAAATAACTATGACTGTAATTCACAGATGGTTTACTTTTACAGGAGTCTGAATGACATTAAAATTTCAGACTCAGATGAGAGCACTTTGTAGTCCAGAAAGTATTGAAAAGTGAGTGCTTCAGTGGAAGAACATTTTAACCTTTTTTTCCCCTAGGCAAGCAGGAAACATTTTGTGATTAGAGAAAAGACCAGAATGAAGACAGGTGGCAGCCTCAAAAACTGTTTTGATATCTGGCATATGAAATTCCAACATTTTTCAGCATTATTGCTTTCACTGAACACCAGAACTGTACAGAGGGCAGTGAGACTAGCTCGTTGTCGGTCAGCTTTAGAGGGTATCAGGCTTAGTTCAAAGACTGAGCAACAGAGATCTCCAGCCATACTAACATAGTCAAATGTGTTATGGCAGTTTCTTCTATAATGCTTCTGTCTAGAGCGCTGCTCGCAATAGACCTGGCATATGATGTAAAATCTATAAATAGCTTTTATCCGAATGTAAAAATGAATTTGTATTGACATTTTGTATTTCTTCATTCACTTAAAAATGTAGCAAGCTTCTATGAGTAAAGTTCATAGCATAAGTGATGCCACAATAGCTCCATTTATATTGTTCCTAGGGTGTAGAGAAAAGAGTGCTAATGCTTTGCATGCTAGCTTTGTGACTCTACAATGCCAGACACTTGTAGCTAAACTGACCATAAGCTTGAGCAATTGTCTTGACTGTGATTTTGTGACTGCACACGGCAAAATAAATTGCAACTCAATCTTTAGTTAAGTTACACATTTGAAATATAGCCTAGATGTGACCAGTGTGTTAATTATGAGACTAATCGAGAATGGGATTAATTTTGCCACGGGCATTGCTGGTAGTCAGGGCTTTTTTAAGGTTTGAAAACGTAACTTTTCATCCTCTTTTCTACTGTCAAAATACTATAAGATTGCCCTGGTAGAGAGGAATGTTTTAGAGACTTCCAGTGAGGAAGTAAAGGGAGAAACAAGCATTTTGAGGAATGAAGGGAAAGAGGCAGAAATGAGGAAAAAGTGGATAATTTGGCAGAGCCCGAGACAGACGGGGAAAAAAAGGCTCCAATGTGATGTAGGGGGGTTGTGGAACGGAAAAGTGGAGTATAAAGAGAAAATGTGATCAAAGTAGAAGGATATGATTTTATTAAGTATTTGTATCCAGGCTTTGGTTGTCTGAGAGCTACTGAGATACAAATGGTAATTATAATAAGTACATGATAATTTAATTACAGTTAACCATATGAATAATAATTCAGTTATTCTTATAGAAGAATTCTGGATTTAAGGTGATATGAGCAAGATGATGGAGGGTTTAGTAGCCAAAGGTAGTAATAAGGAAAGTTCAGTAAGTGTTTTGACAAGATGGATGGAAAAAATAGTTGTTTGATGAGCAATCATTACAGAATTTGCAGGGTTTAGTGACAGAGTGAATGTGGTGGGAGGAGTCAAGGTGGAGTTCTGGTATCCTGAAAGAAAGTTGAAGGCATGAAAATAGAATACTTGATGGGAAGTGAAGAGAAAATTGACATGTTTTGCTGGGAAAACATGAAAAGTTTGCTTGTTAATGATTCAGGATTAGATGTCTAAAAGGGAAGCAAATTTAAACTGAAGAAGAAAGTGGTTGACCCCTTTTTCTCAGAACTTTTTGATGAAATAAGGAGGAAAAGAAGTGGGGACAAAAGGAAAGATGCCCAAGGAAACTTAGCAAGCCCTGGGAAAGAAGCAGACTCCAGAATAGATGACGGATGAAGAAGGAAGTCAGAATGCTAAGACAACCAGGCGAAGAGAGAGTTTTTAAAGCACAGAAAGAAAAGTGAAAACTTTTGTTGGAAGTCACCGGTCAAGAAAATGAGGATGAGAGTATGTCCCTGAGAGCAGAGTATGAGAGCGCAATGAAATCTCAGTAAGATTGCCTCAGATGAATATGAAGTTAAAAATTGCAAGCCATCTCTCAAGATAATCTCTTAAGCAAATATAAAGACAACATTTTACCAGGGTAGCTAGCATTGTAGAAACAGGATCTAGGAAAAGGCAATATTGTTCTGGAATAACAGCTCCAATTTGTAAGCAGAAGGATGATTCCAGAATAGATGGTCTGAATAGAGGAACTGCTCTGGAATAGCTAAGTTACACTAGTCTGTCTGTAGCTGCACAGTTTTCTAAAATAGCTGTTCCAGGCATTTTCCACCATGCAAAGAAAACCTATTCCCTATTTATGAGTTTCTACAATGGCAAGACAAGTAAAATGTGGTTTTTATCACCTTGCCTTCACACACTTGCAATAACACAAAAAGGCCTATTTTATTGGGAAAAGAGATACCAGCAGAAAAAAATTTTAGAAAGCATTCTGATTTTGCCATTTGAGTGCATCTGATTTTAACTAAAAGACTAACAGTTGCACCATCATTGTCTGTCAGCTTAAACTTCAGATTTAGAGACTTTTTAAAACATTTGGTTCAAAATAGTTTCTCTCTGGAGTAGAGAGAAGGGAAGCCAAGGGATAAAAATGTGCCCCAGTCATTTCTGAATTTTGTTAATGGAGTTTAGACATGGTATATATGTCTTGGCTTTCTGTAGTTCATCATTACCAGTGATGTACATCTGACAATAGTGTTTGGATTAAAAACAATTAGTTGAAAAGGTGTGACAATCTCCCTGCTCATACCTGTCTCCCAGATCTATACTAAAAAAACAACAGTGGAGCAGGATAGTGCAATGAGAAGAAAATGAGCTTGTGAGCTGCAGACAAACAAGAGCTGGAATGAATTTCTGCAATTTCAGCCAGACTTGTATTAATTAATCAGTATGCCTATTAGCCATACAAAATTAATAGCTAGACAGAAGCTATAATCTTCACAGGATAGCACAGTTCTCTGGTGCTGGTCCTTTTATTTCTAAGGAGTGAAGGAAAGGTTCTTCTAAAGAATTCCTGAGGAGAAAATGGTATAAGAAAACCCATTATTTATCCAAAGTTTTTAGTTACTGTTTGTAGAGTAGCTTGCTTATGTGTGGTGGTTTTTTTAAAGGCTATTAGAAAGGAATGCTTTTGAAGTTTATACAGAAAAGAATTTTGAAGGATTGTTTCAGCATGTTCAGAAGGTATCAAAAGGAAGGTGTTTTCTTTTGGTCTAACTAGCTAAATTTTTCTGTAAAGGGGGAAGAGCATCTAATGATTGTTGTTAAGACCCTCAAGAACTAGATGAGTTAAACCAAGAAACTCATCAGCACCAGAACAAGCTCATACACTCAATACTGAGGAGATTGGTTTTCACAAATGAGTCCTGCACAAAGGAGACCTGCAGAACAGCTTCAGCAAGCAAGGCTGGGAACTAGGATTCATAGTTTTATTGGACATTAGGAGTCATTCTCACTAATGGCAGTGAGCTTCTCCCACCCTCAAACTTGGGCTAAATTCTTCCTCTTCCACGGATGGCAGCTGTCTGTTACCATTTTCTGCTCCATGTGGGTTTATGGCTTGTCACCCTTCTCCTTGCCTACATCCCCCTGCTTTATGAAAGCTAAACCTTAACTTCTGTTGTGTTGTCTAACACATGAGCATAATTACATTCAGAATGCTTTTTTTTCCAACCTGTATTTAACTTGAAGATTGTAGTATTTGTTCTGGATGTTTTTGGAACTGAAGGGGGACTGTGTGTCTGACAGCTTGCTTGTCCTTTCCAAATACATCTTTTATTCTACCCAGTGATACTACCTCTCCGTACAAGTATTGGCACTGTACCATTCTTAAATTGCAGATTTCATCTCAACCCTTAGCTGGATTGTATGCGTGCTATCATTATTTACCTGTCATCATTTTGGCCTTTTTTGTTGATGGTGAAGGTTTCCCTGCTGTTTGTATTCTAGATAGGAGTCCGAAAAGTGTTTCTTAAGTACTGGCAAGCTGACCATCTCAACGATTTGTGCCTTCAGCTTCAGAAGAAAATTATAACCTGCCAAAAAGGTAACAATTACAGAACAAGTATTCCTGAGCTGTCGCTTTGTACACTGAGGAGAATATTGCATAAAAAAAAAATTTTCTCCTTCTTGAATAGTTGCTGTATTTTATACATTTCCCTACAGACGTATTTCCAGTTAACTATTTATACAGATTTTTTGAGATGATACTAACATTGGTGATGCTTGCACTTTCTGTCTGTCAAATAGAACATAATTTTATGGCAAACTGTTGACTGTAATTAAAACTTAGGGGATCTTGAATATTTCCTTTTTAAAGTATGTTCAGTGATTTTTCAAGGCATTAATATCACCTTTAACTTCTTGTTGCAAATCAAATAGCGTAACGATACAAAATTGCAGTGTGTTCAAATATATTGACAGTGAATACAAAGCTAATAATATAATATGTTTAGTTGCCTTTATTTTCCCCTTTTCTTACAGCTTTTATATTTGACAGTGCTTGGGTTTTTATGTTTATGCATTTTTTCCCTCTTTTATGCCTGCATTTTTACTAAGGTCACACTGACATCTTTTGGCACATTTTTAAAAGGAGGCATTATCCACTGCCTCCTGTTTTCCTGTTACTTCTTTTCCATTTCCTATCAAGATCTCAAATAACTGCTGAAAATGTGAATATTGCTTTGTTTGAAGAAGCTTCCTTCACACAATGCATTATTTATCTAATTGGCTGATGTCTGCAACAATTCCCATTATCACCTTTTTAAAGGAAATTAAAAAGACAAAGAACTTCTCTTGGGTTTTTTCAGTCAGATACATAATATTGCAGACCTAAGAATATGTAAACCCCTTTCATTTTAATCATCTGTTCTTCACTGTGAGCGTAGAGTGAAAAAGAGGAACCCAAAACTTGAAGCAAGTGGAATCAAAATTGTAGCAGTTCAGGAATGAATGTGGAGAGTGACAGTTAACACAGGCCACGGTTCAGCTGGATGTATAACTTGTGCCTGATATTTTATACAAACTACCTGGTTGTATTCACACATTTAGAAAAGCAATAGTGATTTATCCTCTTTCCCTTCTCATTATGACTTATCAAAGAAAGGAAATATTTATCTTCCAATTTGCAGAGTGCTTTAAAATAACCCTACACCAAAATGTGAAACATCCTTAGATATGTCCATATTTTGCAGAGGTAAGAGAACAGACATTTGCCAAACCCTGCCTGAAGAATGAAGATAATAGGTCTTTTTGGCTCCTTACAAAAATATTTATTTTGGTTTTGCTTCTAGGCCTCCTTAATTAGGCTAACCTGAAAAGTCATTTTCACCAAAACTATGTCTTCAAAGCTTTTTTCAAAGCTATGGCTCATCTGCATGTTTTTTATGGTCTGGGAAACCTGAGAAAATCAGGAACTTGCATGAGTAAGGAGTAGCTAGACATCCATTTCACAATGTTAGCTCATGGTCAATAATTTCTGTATCAGGCTTAAAACGTAATATCTTATACCCATATAAGGACTTAACTCAAAGGGGAAACAGGTCTTGCCCAAAATTCTTACCAACTGTTTTTACCTCAGTCTTAGTAGCAATCCTTTCAGCATTCCCATAAATTTGGGGAAAACGAAACAAACCAACCAGATAAGTCTTTTTCTGTTATCCTGAAAGTTAACTTACACAGGCAAAGAAAGGGGTCAAACCAAAGTGAAAGCATGTGTAGAAGCACTTTTTATTTAAAAATGGATCTGTGAGTTTAGGGACTTTGTCATATTTTTTTCACAGGTTTGAGAACTACATATGGGAAGTCTTGACCTTATTGAATCACCGAGAAAATTGTTTGTACCTGTAGGAAAGTCCATCATGCTGAAGTTCTTCCATCAGAGTTCATGTAGATTAGGAATTAACTTTAATATATTGTCTACACAATAGTTAATACGTGTCTCACATAACCCAGATCCATGGTCTACTTGAATTTTGATTATTCTGATCCTTATCCTTAGATGAGCTGTAAAGAAGTAGATATTCTTCTGCCCTGTGGGTGCTAACCTCAAATATTTTAATTTGCATAAGTGAGAATTATTTTAGATCTACATAAATGAGGAGCAAGTTCAGAAGACAGTCTTAGTACCCATACAGTAGTAGAAGAAACTGAGCAGTAAACGTCTAGGAGATGACAATTTCATTTCACAGCAATTTTTGAGGTTATGAAATTGGTTTTTTGTTCTGTGTTGAACTGAAGACAAAATCTTTCAAATGTTCTCATAGAGAAGGAAATGTGGTGAAATGTCCACCTTCTAATGAAAACCTGAGCTACTCAGATCATGAAAATGTGTGCAAAAAAAAGAGAGGTGTCTGTCTGCGAACCCTTCCTGAAAAAACTTTGTTGAATGTTTCTTCAAAACATCTCAATTTTGATGAAAATGCATAGTTCAGAGTAGCTATTCAGTCTCTAAATGCTACAGCTAGCTGGATATCATTTTACTGGACCATCCTAGGAGGCTACTCTGCATCATTCATGCCTGCTAACAATTCTACCAGAGGATTGACCTCTGTATTTCCTTTTCCTAACGAACCTCAGTGGTGTTACCGACCCTTTTTTTTGTCGAGGTAAAAGTACACACATACACACACGCTTGTAAAAATGTTACTTTAAAATACAGGGTTTTTTCCAAAGTCATCCAGGATTTGATGCTTAACCATTTGTCAAATACCCTATCTGCTCTGCAGCAAAGTTTAAAGAAAATACTGGAAGTGAGGGAACAATTTTTGATTATTAAGCTCTTGAATTTTTCATACTTGTGAGCAGTGAACTCTGATAATGTTCTATGCATGTATTCATTACCCTTGCAACAGCAATGTTATGAATTCAGACTCAGTGACGTGTATATTCAATGTGAACACTCTCATAAAATTATCAACAAATAACTGTTCTATTAATTTCCTTTTCAACTAAATTGCGTAAGTGCATTAATGTTTCAGGGTTTAAAGAAGTCAGATTTTATATAATGCAACTAAAGAGATTAAAAATGGCATGGCTGACTGTGATTATAAAAATATAAACCTTCAAAGTTGTCCATTATAAATAATCTCAAAGTACCTGAACTTGAATGTTTCCAAACCCAGTAAATTTTGCATAGGAACAGTATTAGTATGTTAACATTAACCTTTCTTATATTTCATCAGCTAAGCACTGAGCATCTCTAAAAAAAATCTTATTTTAAATATCTAAACAAGGACATAGAAGGTGGTAGAAAATACTTTACATTGTCCTCTGTTTTAGCTGTTTATTTTATTTAATAACATTTTACATTCATAGAAGACTAATTGTATCTTTCTCTGTTTACATTTTTCCTTTAGATTAATTCAGCTCGACTTTTTGTCATTTTATGTTGTTCTGCAGTGTTCCTAAGACTGAAATTTAATTACATTGTTAAAAAGGTCTAATGCATTTTAGCATTTTTTTACCTTCCAGTCTTAATATTAACATTTTCAGTATTTTCCCCCAAACTCAAATCATCATCTTATACAGGCTATTGCTTGCTGACTTCACATATGAAAAACTTTAGGTGACCAGAATAAGAGTAACCATAATAAGCAATGATGAAGTTTGACCTATTTTTGATACATGTAAGCTGATGTACTGGAAATCAACAATATTTCAGGCATCATTCAGGCGAATTATTTAGAATTATTCAGGCGAATAATTCTAAAACAGGTTCTTCCCTGTGAGGTACACAGTAGTTATTCCAGATCGGGAAAGAATCAGGATCTTGGGGAACTCAATAAAAAAAAAATAAACCCACAAATAAAGCATGTTTAGTTAGAATATCTCTTCCTTCTAAGCCAAAACATACACTCAGAGAATACTAATACCACCCTGTTGCAGATGGAGTGATTAATTTGGTGCCGAATTCATCATGGCCACGGAGGTCCCTGTGCCTTGTGTTTCTGATCAGCTGGGTACTTCTGAAAACTCAGGGGACTACGTGGTATTTAGGTTGAGTAGAATTTGTTGTAATGAATATACATACTTAGGAAAGTAGTACAGAAAGCTATTATAGGAGATACACCAAAATCTTCTCCTCACACAAGGCTGACAAAGAGTGTGAAAAATAGGCCTAATAGATACATAAAGCTGATGCAATGCAGATGAAAATTTTAAACTTAAAAATGCAGACATGATGTGACAGATACATTTGAGAAATTTGCATTAAATTAATCTAATTGTTTTTGCTGAAAGGAAATGAGCAACAAAAGGTCTTTAAGTCTCATTAAAAAATCTTGTGTCGGTTTTGATTTTTTTTTTGGTACACCGAAATATTTAAAGCATTTTTTTAAGTTGACCAAAAAGCAAACAATCATTTAATTCCTACTGCATTCAATGCAACAATCATTTATTCAGGGTTTTATTTTGAAACAAATGATCTTTTGACCTTTGCAATGTAAATGTATGCTTTCACAATCTGTAGCATACATCCAAATTTCCAGTTGTAATGTAATAAAAGATAATGTTCAGTGAAAGTAAACATTTTGAGTTGTGATCGCTCAAGTTTACGAATGAATTTTCTATCACTACTTTGTTTTAAGCACTGACAGTAGAAAACAGAAAGAGTTCCATTTTAGTATGTTATTTATATGCCGTCACATTTCTTTCGTTCTTTGTGTAAGACATTGACTGAACTTATTTGCTCATGTTTACAGCAGAAGACACAGTAATATTAAGTTATTCACTAATTAATTAGTTGTCATTCTTTGGTCCATAATTTTTCTTCTGTTATGGTAGTTGTAAGAGGATTTCTAGCTCGCCAGCGCTTGCTACAGAAGATGAGCGTCAAACAGCAAGAGGTCACCTCAGTCAAAAGCTTCTTGCAGAATGCCGAGGATATGGGATTGAAAACATACGATGCCTTGGTCATTCAAAATGCTTCTGACATTGCTCGGGAAAATGACCGGCTCCGCAATGAGATGAACACTGCTTACCACAGGGAAAAGTTAGAAGCTAGAAACAGACCAGAAGAAGGCCACAAAAGGTAAGATGAGGAAACATCTTCTGTGAAGAATTAAAGCATTTCTTCAGTTTTAGTGATTTCCTTCCCTGCTTAGAAAGTCGCATAAATGACTGAGGAATTGCAAGAGGATTCTCAAGTATATACTCAACCCAAATCAATGTTAGACACTATTTTTTTCTGTATATCAGATAATTAAGTCTGGAAACTTAAGGACACCCCTTATATCCTATTAAGGGGACACTGAGCTTCATAGGAATTTAGTCAAGTCTCTGAGGCATTTATTTTCTACAGAAATATGTTTTAATTCTAAGATAAATAGATTATAGTTGAACTTTAATCAAACAAAACAAACAAAAGAAAAATTCCTCTAACTTAAAATTCCAACATTGGGAAATTGCCAAGATAATGAAAAAGAGTAAGGCGTTAAGATACAATAAAGTCCAGACTAAGGAATCCTGATTACGCATTGAACTAGATAGATGATTGATTGTGAGGAGGATTCTTTCCTCTTATTTAAAAATAGGCAAATATTTTTTGTTTAACTCCTATCAGGGTTCTCAGGAGTGCTTATTTTACAAGCCAGCAAATGCTGGAAAGCCTTAGAGCGTTTCTCTAGGAACTGAGTCCCTGATCTCTTTTCTCTCAGACACCTGAATGGGCAGAGGTAGCATTTGCAGTTAATAGGTATGTGTCTATAGCAGGAATCTGTCTATAACTTGCTGGACATACAAATGTTTATTTTTGCATAGGAACTTGATTTTCATCCAGAACAACTCCCTTTGCTTTCATTGCTTTTGTCAGTGACTTTTATTAAAGTGAAAATGGCAGTGCATCTGCTTAATTAGCTTCAAATATCCCAGTGATTACATATTGGAGGAAATGCCTTTGTAGGAAAGACTGTAATTAAACATTACAGTGAAAACAAATTATCCACTGAGCACCATGCTTTCATCTTTAGCTATTTCATTTACTACATGGGCAGCTGGCTATATCCTGTGCATGAATTCCAGCTCTGCTGGTGATTTGCCATGCAGAAATACAATTTAAAAAACCAAATGATGGGGGATTTGTTTGTAAAATGATGGTATAGACATCTTCTATCTAATATATCACCACTCTAAGTTAAAAGGTTTTCAATGTTTTGATTTTTGGAGGAATAAAATGTTAGAAAAATTTTTGTTAAAAATCAATTTGTTGGAAGCAGCTGATAAACATCATTTCTCAATACTTATTGAAATAGCAAAAAAAAAAGGAAAAAATTTGAATAACTAAAACTCAAACAGCGATTGAAATAACGAAACATAATGTCATAATTAATATTAAAATCATAACTAATAATTAGGGTTAAACAGGAAGATATATAGATATCTGGGTGGAATTGTTCGAGCAGCCAATGTAGCTGGTTAAAAAGGTCATCTAATATTTTAAAGATTTGCATTATCTAAATAGAATTTAGAGTTGTCTTTTTAGAAAATAATGATAAAGACTCAGCATTTGCTGCCTCAATAACTTTCTATTAAAATGGATTTCCCAGAAATTATCATTCAGATTGAAAACCCAGCTTTTGATTGTGTGTAACAATCAAAGTGTGAACAATTCATTCAGTGAATGTCTGATCAACAATATGAAACTGCTTAAGGAAGGCTGCATTTGTGTGAAAAAGGGCCAGTGTCCTGATTTATCATGAAACAGGAAATGGAAGAAAGCTAGCAGCTTGATCTGGACTTGTTTGTCGGAAGATTACTACAGACATCCCCTCGACACAGCAGGGGAGTTGTGAGATTGTTTACCAAAAAGCTGTTGTTATGTTTGCATGAACAGGTTCATTGTTGTCGCTTGAATAATGCATCTGGGCCTCTTTTTTGTGTTTTCAGAGCTGAAGACAAGGGTGGGAAGGTCTCTGAGGACAGCTTTGCCGGCTGTCGAACGCCGAAGCACTTTCATTCCAGCTCCGTCCCTGTCCCCATGGCAGTGGATGGCTTGGTACATTCTGTGGCTGGGTCATCCATCAGATCCCCCTCCCTGCACTCCGTGTTCAGCATGGACGATAGCAATAGCCTGCCATCACCAAGGAAACAGCCTCCTCCCAAACCAAAGAGGGACCCCAACACACGACTGAGCGCTTCGTACGAGGCTGTTAGTGCTTGCTTGTCGGCAGCTTCTAAGGAAACCGCTAATGAAGGTTAGGCATAAAGGGAGAAACAGTCGCAAATGTTACTCTAGGTTATTGATTTATTCTTTTCACTTTGATCCTTTTAAACACAGGCAAGCACCTTTGAAAAGTCCCTGAAATATTTTAGTGGCAGTAAATAAAATTAGTCAATTTGTCATTTGTTTCCAAATCAGAAAATAATACTCATGTGTTTTAATTGCCTAGTTTGTCAACAGCCAAAACCTATTTGCAGAACTTCCTCTAGAGACAAATGATCTCTGTCAGCTTGAGCTATTCTACCTCACTGACTGTTTTATTTCACCTTTTAAACTGTATGTTAGAATACCGTGCATCACTAAAACAGAATGCTCGTATCTTGAATTTCACCAAGTTAAACATTAAACTTTCTCCTACTTCTTCTCTACGTTCACATGAATAACTTATGCATTCAGTGGTTTATGTTTGTGGCATAATTTGCTTAGAGTGAATTTTTTGTTTAGAAGGCAAGTGCTATGAAAGTCCCAAAGTGTCTCAATGCATTATAGTGCATATAGAACAGTTTTGAGTTCAGTTGTTCTATTCTCCTTTACCCTTGAAATCAATGAGTAGAAGATGAAGGGGAGGAATGCATTCTGCTTTTCCTTGATAAGCCTGACTTGTCATGCTTTGTGTAAAGGGTCCTCTAGGCTTAACGGGGAAGATCCTTCAGGTTGGGTTTAAAGCTACGTATAACCATTCTCTAATCCTGCATACAATGGATAGAAACCTGTGCACTCCCTCTTGCAATATACTTTTAAACTAGCGTGGCTTAAGGAGCTCTGTTGTGGTTTCAGCTTTCTGTGCCCAGCTCTGCAAGAGATGATTGATTTAACCAAAAAGCTCTAGCAGCAGTTTTTGAAAGAATGACGATTTATATATGTATGTGTGGTCTTAACATTAATGCTTGTATACACTCAGAAAACAACTTTGGAGTTCTTCTCATATGTATGAAACAATAGGGCCAGTTTCCCTGCTGTATACTCATTTTCCAAGAACTGTGTCAGTTTCCTGAGTCTTTGTCCAAAACCAGCTCTGATTTACACCATCTAATTTTGATTTTAAAAGACCAGTCACCTAGATATCTAGTCTCTCCACTCCATATGTGCCTGGAGGCTGTGAAAAGACATCTAGTTTAGTTAACTGTATACTCAGTTGGGGAATTGCCCTTAGGCTATGGGATTTCCCTAACTTTATAAATTATTTCCACACCTGCAGTACAAAAGAAGAAGAGATAGGGATAATATCTGCCTATAATTAGTGTTTTATACATATTACATAAAAGGGGGATATTTCAGTTACTGGCAATAACATGTGTGTCAAAGTAGCACCATGATGAAACTCCTAGCTAAAGCATGCCCCTCTCCCTTGGTGCAAAAGGAATAACAAGCACATATTTACATGTGTTACAGACCTTGCAGTGAACATTTGGATTCAAAAGATATCTTCTTAGGTGTTAGTTCTCGCCTTTTAGTGGCAGTAGAGATTACCAAAGCCCAGGTAGCAAAGGCTTGTGGTTTGGAAACGGAAAGTTCTGCATTTCATTCCTTGAAATATTTATACTTTTGACTGAATCCCTGTGTTTGTGACTGCTGCTCATTGTAAAACTGTGGACAACATTTGAAGGGCTTAAAGTAATGGACCTGTGTAAGAAAGAACTGACATTGATCTGTTAATAACACAGACCTTTTTCACTTTCCTAGTACTGACTCGTCCAAGGCCACACAGTGATGACTATAGTACCATGAAAAAAATACCTCCCAGAAAACCAAAACGAAGTCCCAATACGAAACTTAGTGGCTCTTATGAAGAAATACCTGGCCAAAAGCCTGGGGATGTAAAACAGGCAAGCACAGTAGCTAAACCAGGTGGCTATGACACTGCGACAGTACAGAGAGCAGCTTCTGCTGATGGGCCACAACATGGCGTGTTGAGTCTCTATATGTCACAAGAAGAGGAGGAAAATGAGCCTGTCTATATTGAAATGGTAGGGAATGCAATGAAAAGCAGTTCTGCTGAAGCAGAAAGCCCAGAACAAGGAGAGTCTGTATATGAAGAAATGAAGTATTTTCTACCAGAAGAAGGAAGCAGTGGTAGTGGAATAATTCCAGTAGTGACTGGATCTCCTCCTCTGTTGTTTGAAAGCAAAAAAAATGTTAACATTGAAGATGGAACATTGGATGGAAATGGTCAAGCAGCTTTGATCTATAAAGACTCATGTGACATTCCAGCCCCTTTCCCTAACTTGCTCCCCCACAGGCCACCACTTCTTGTATTTCCTCCAACCCCTGTCACGTGTTCACCTGCTTCTGATGAATCACCTCTAACACCACTAGAAGTCAAAAAGCTTCCTGTCTTGGAAACCAACCTAAAATACCCTGTGCAGTCAGAAGGCTCAAGTCCATTATCACCACAGTACTCCAAAAGCCAGAAAGGGGAGAATGAAAGACCAGCATCTCCAGGCTTGGTTGTGTTCAATGTTTCCAGCAAAGTGACTCCTCCTTCCACACCACCTCCTCCTCTCCCACCACCCCCTCCTCCTGTACCACCTCCTATTTCCTACCGGGCTTCCACACATTTTGCATTTCCTCCAGAGACTTGTGCTAGTTTTCTGATTAATACAGGGAAGACAGGTACAAACTCAGACCTGTCAAAAGTACCTCAGAGACCAAATCCTGCTCAGCTTGGATGCTCATCTTCTCCATTCTCCAAACTGCCTTACTCCCCAAAGGTGGCAAGAGCAGATCACAGGAAATTGAACTCGAATTCATCATCTTCATTTCCATACAGCCCTACAAACTCAAGGTCATTGACCAGTCCCCTTGATGAGTTAACTAGCTTGTTCAACTCAGGACGGAGTGTGCTACGGAAATCTGCAGCAGGACGTAAGATCAGGGAGCCAGAAGGTAAGACAGATCTCTGTGCTTCTGTATAGTGTATTTTTTCTGCACCGAAACTTTCTTACGGTGGAAGCTGATAGAGTAGGTAAAAATACAAACCAAAACTGTCTGGTTTTTTTTTTTTTTAAAGAAAGACCTGTTGTAGTCTTAAGAAACATATATAGAAAATACATTGCTTATAAAAGTTATAGGTCTTCAGGTTTTCTCTGAGATGTCAAAATTACCAAAATGTTTGTATGACACAAATTTAAATGGATTATTTTTAACATTCCAGCAGTCTCAGTAAAATAAACACAGAAGTTACGTCACGTGGAAATGAGTTTATGGTATCAATCTATAGAAACACTTCAAATGAAATACATGGCTAGGTGTCTGGTAGGTAGCATGTACTTCAACCTGAAGAATTTCTTTTAAGGTTTCATTATTTCATTTCCATTAAATTCTGAATTTAATGATACAACCATTACTATTCTCCTAAATAAAGCTGAGACAGAGAGTTGTGCAGCAAACTATATTTATTTCCCTTTTCTATCCTTTTATTCTTACCTTTCCTGTCATTTACATACGGTTATGTACATACCCAGAGATTACTTGGTATCCTGGCTTTCTGGCATCTGGAGAACATCTTTAGTATCTAGTGCAAAAGCCAACTATAAAAAGAAGGAAACTTGCCATTTTGCTAAAGGTTTTTGAGACCACAGTCCTCAGACATTATCACTTAATTATTTGCCTTGTCCAAGTAATAAAGGGTTTAATGTTGTTACTGGAACAAATCTATGGATCTTATGAATTCTGAAAATTCATCCTGATGTTAACAGATTCAATTACCTGTTCTGTAAGGGTGAGATGCTTCTGACCTAACTTTGTCCATCTAAAAGCTCGATATGTAGGCATCAAATCCTTAGGCTATGAAGAGACGGTCATTTTGAGAGTTTAATTCCTCCCATATATCTTTCTCCATCGGGTATGAGGAAAGCCTCCTAGATGATTAAACTAGTAGAGTTGTAACTTCTAAGTGATTAAAGTTGAAGTAAAACCTGGTTCTGCATATCAATTACAACACTGCCTCCAGTCTTCACGTTACTTTTCTGATTTTAAAAAAGAAGTCTCCTATTGGAAATAGTCAGTGCACTATATACAGAAACTTCTTTCCCTAGTAGCATCTCCCAAACACAAAATTCTATGAATTTAAAATTCAGAGTGATAAAATCTCTAGACTGTTTTCTCTGCTTCTTCACTTCTGTCTGTCCAAACAGCTTGTCTTAATCAAGAGCTGTGTGCAGCGTATTCAAAATGGGCAATATGGAGTCTTATTTTTGAAATATAAAACAAAACAGTAGAGAATAGATTATCTTCTTATTAATTGTCTATTTTCTTAAATATATACTGCTCCATTGATTTCAGTATCATATCCTGATTTATGCAGCTATAATAGAACAGAAGCAGGTGTGTGTGCTTACTCTGGATACGTGTATGTCTGCCTGTGTGCCACCCTATCTCATTGTCCCTATGAACCTTGGCAGCCTTCAGCCAAAACCCCTTTCAACCAAATACAACAAGGAGATAAAGTCTCAAAACTAATTGAGTTTCTGCAGGTTTCATGAAAGTTAGTGGCTAGGTGGAGACAAGAGACTGATACTGGGAGAAAGGCTGCTACCAGCTAGCAGAGAAACCGTGGTGGACAGAACCCTTGTGAGTCCTCCAGACATTGAAAAATCTTTAGCTGGACCTTGCATGTTCCTAGATGCTGAATTCAATCAGCCATGAGCTATGACTTCATCAGTTCTCAACTTCAAGAGAATGCCTTGTTTATTATTCTGAGTATATGAATTGATGAAATTTGTAAAGGAGATGTTGCAGTAGTTTTGCTTACGTTGGCAAAATTACTTGATAACATTCAATGCCTATAAATGTATGTAGAATGTTTGTTTTGTTTTGTTTTGTTTTGTTTTGTTGGGGGTCTTGTTTTATTATATAGATAATACATTTTTATCCGCTGTTAACTATTAAAGTCAACTCTTTGGATATATCTTCTCAAGGCTCTCAATGTACCTGGTGAGGAAGTGTGGTAAGCCTACTCCACAACCAAGTCACAAAACTGACCTTTACCTTAAAAAAAGTGTTTCTTTGGGATGGAGGATTTTTGCAAACTCAATTTTCTACTAAATGTGACCAAGATAGAGTTCAGCTTGGGTCTCCTGTGGGTTGAAGCTAGTGCATTAACAGAGGCTACCATATGAAAACTCTAAATTTACCTTTCGCATGGAAAATGTTGTACTTCTAAATATTTCATCGAGGCAGCACTAAGTATGAAAGATCAAAGTTCAAGAAAGATATACGATAAAAAACCTGAATCAATATTTTATGAGCTAGGAAGCTACTGTATAATACTAAGTGCAGCTACATATGAATAGTTCAATGATGAGCAGATGGATTGAAAGTAACAAAGAAATACAGGTGAATGTATGTGCGTGTTTTTACAATTTGCCTTTTTTCATGTACTTCATGTGTTTGGTTCATTTCTAGGGTAACAGCTGGAAAAAAAAAAACTTTTATTTAACCTCTGATGCAAACTAATAAGATGGCAATCAGCAGAGTGGACTCTGTTATGTAAAACTAGAAGTTGTCCATGTCTTACCTCCTGAATTTTTATCACCTATTGCCTAATGCATATTAAGTTCCTGTAAGACTCCTCTATTTCTGCTCTTTGTCATTTGTAGTATTTTATTTATAGGAGATGATATGGTGAAAAAAATTAAATTAATTTATACAGAAATTCATTAAAATTGAAGACATGGCCTAGAGCAGCACTCTATAATGTGCAATTTCCTTTACTTCCATAAGTTATAACCTACCAACAACCTTAACTAAAAACAGAAAGTAAAACCGTGGGCCATTTTGAAGTCAAGGAGGACTAGCTATGGGAATCAATAAGTTTCTGTATGGGATCATCAGCTTTTGAGATAAAAGCCTCCTTGCCAATAAAAGTGCAATACAGACAGATCCCCCAACATGCCTCCCTCTTGCCTGGAGGAGTAATTTCAAGGCCTGAGAACACTGATGTCCTTTTGGCTCCTGGCCTCTCCATGGGAAATGATCGTCCAGAATTACAATAGAACGGATTTGTGGTTTTCTGAGGGACTGCGGACTTATTGTGAACTGAACTGAGAGCACTCTTCTTTCACACAGGCAACAAAAAAAAAAAATCAAATGGCAACAATTTTCGTTACCTGGTGGCCCAGCCTGGCCATTTTTTTTATACAACAGTAGCATCTGCTGGTTCAAGCAATGATCAGGATCATATAGCATGCAATTTCTTGCAAAATACTTTACATGTAGGAGAAGTTTTCTGTTCTGAAGAGCTTATAGTTTAAATAAGCAAAACTGTAACAGGTGAGAACTGAGATAAAGTGATTTCTCCAAGGTTGATAGGAGTTGTCATTGAAGCTACAGCTGTATTGTTAGACAGGGTTTTCCTTTTACTCCATACAAAACGAGACTTGAGTGCAGATAAGTGATAATACACACACACACTTTTCTTCTCTTCTCCTTGATTTCTAGAATAGAAACTTCAGTTTGCAAGACAAATAGAAACTGTGTGGTCGTGTGAAGAGGCCCTACTCAGATATTTCTAGACAGGACCTTAGATTTGAAACTAGACTCCATGAAACCCAATTCAATGCCTTAATCACAAAACTACACTCCTTAGCAGAATGTGCAAATATTTTTAACTATTCAACATGTAAGACATTCCTTATATAAGGAAGAGACAATTACATGTTTAAGCATTTCATATTAAATATTTGTGGAGCAAGGACAGAATTTTCTTTTCCTTAACATGGATGAATGATACTCAAATTGCTAGGTCATAGTGTTATTTCTCTTGATTGGTACAGTTGATATTAAATTATTCCATACAAAGGGGAATCGTTTCAGCTTCAGAACAAAAGATGGAATAATTCCCAACCCATCATCCATGCTCAGATTGGCAGAGTGAGTATTCATGTGGATTCTAAAGGGAAAGGAGCAAAGGAAATATGATTTTCCCTTAACCTGGATGAATTTCCTTACCATCAGGCAATTGAAATAAAGACTTAATGCCTTCTCTGCTTCCTGCTTGTTGAGAAAAGATTGGCATGGATGCTTGGCTTCCATGTCTGAGCAAAAGAAAATGTGCAAGCTTGCAACCCTGGCTTTAGGTGCCTAAGAAATAAAATTAGGAAGACCTTTCCTTTATGTAGGTCATCAATGTATAGGCTTCCAAGTTTTGTGAATTATTGTTAGTGTTTCAATACAAGTAGATCTGTATATGCAAGCCTATACATGCTTCAGTGACCTATTCTTTTCCAAAACAGTTTAGTAACTTACCTAGTAACAACAGAAAAGGCATGCAAACATTAGGTTGTTAACAAAATATCGATACTGTTCAAATGTTTGCCCGATACCTTTGGCATCCATTAACTATATGAATCCTTTCTTTATCTACTTCCTAAGTGAGGTATTTCCAAGGCAGGTATCCTCCACATTCTCCAGTTTAAGCACTGGAAATCACAGGAAGATATTTACAACTGAGAAATAATACAGATATTTAGATGTACCTAGTTGGGACTAAAGCTTGCCAAATACTCTTTATTGAAATTGGCTCAAACTTGGAAAAAACAGGATTTAATGTGTATGTATGGGGAGTACTGTCCTGTCAAAGGCAGGTATCCCTTTGATAGCTAGTAAATAATTTCCCTCTATCAGCAGATTAGATTAAGCTATTGTGCAGCTAACGTCTCAACAGTGGATTGCAAATTAAATCCCCAGTGGGGTTTCTGAGATTAAATCCCAGTCCCTTATCCTCTAAGCCACTCAGCTTTTCCTCTTAAGCAACTTAATAAAGATAATATTCATATCTGCATCTCATTATTCCTAGATTATATGGATACGATGTAAGTTTTACTTTCTTTGTGGCAAAAGCTAACAACTTACAAAACATGAGTAATACAGAAAGCTGTGTTGTCACCTTTTATCTTCTTTTACCTGTGAGTGCTGGAGGAATGATTACATGAGGCATTGGACTTCTATAACATCTTTCAAATAAAATTCTCAAAGCATTAAAACTTTAATGAATTAAGTTTCACAACACTTCTCAGAAAGAGATTAATATCTGTTTATATAATTGCCTTAATTACCAGGGAGTGAGGGTGACTTTCTGTGACTAATTTTCAGATTAGCTATTTAAACACAGGAGAGTCATCATTCTCTGATTCACTATGGACTACTTGCAGCTCTCAATCTGAATCTCTTGCAGTAGGTACGGAAAAGTGGGAGAAAGCCAAAGCACTGCTAGTAAGAGCTTAATGCGAGTCATAAAAAAAGGCCCATATTTGGCTAGCTGTAGATGCCCTATGCAGAAAATTACAAAGGAGGAGAAAGAACTGCTGGCAGTATGGTTGCCATCCAGCCCGTGCTGGGTGATTTTTCTGAGGAAATAATTGTGGTTTGCATTACTGCAGGAGAAAAAGGCGTTAGAAGAGTCTAGAGAAAGTACCCTCCATTTCTGTTTGCAGAATATCTGTGAACTTGTTTACAGTCTGAAAGATACCACCTCAACCTGCAGTCTTCTCCTTGTCTATAGGTCTGCCATTATCTGGATAATTTCTGACAAAAAAAGATCTGTTGTTTTAGGATAAACACAATATACCAAGAATAATTTTCCATTTCAGAATCTCTGAAAACTAGTATATTTTACTGCTGAAGAGTTTTTTGGGTTTCTGTTATGATGATTTTTTTTCACTGTATCATTTCTCTTCCTGGTTGATTTCACTGTTTGCTCTTACAGCCTAAAATCATGTAATGTGTAATTTGCTTTGGTTTTCTGTTCTGACATGGGAAAGCAGCTTTGTGTGTGATTACCATAAACAATTTTAACCTGAAGATTACTGGAAGAACAAATCAAGTCTCATTTATATTTCAGGTGAAAAAAGAATAGATATTGTCATAAACCTTTATTATATTTATTTTGCATTTTAAATGCTTGTATTGAAAATAAAATCAAATCCTTACCACTCCTCCACGCATTTCCAAAGCTATATCCAGTCAAATAGAGATTGGAGGAGACTGTGCAGCCCCAGAATCACACAGGAAATATCACTGTATTTTGACATGATCTTATACTGTAAGTATCTACAGCTGACAGAAGAGGATCCTGGAGTAGATAGACCCTTGGTCTGTCCCAGTACAGGCTCTCTCATGTTCATACCTAGTCACTGCCTGACAGGAAGGAAGCTGAGGAGAAGTAATTGCACCGGCTTTTCTGTTCCTTTGACATGGTCCATTTCTGAGAACTGCAGGCATTCCTTTTACATTACTGATTCTTTTTTGCTTTCTTTCCATTGGGTTGGATTTATTTTGTGTTCCCTTCATCCTGTCCGATACTGGAGCACAATAACCACACCATACTTGGTTCAGCTTAGTGCATTTCAAGCCCATAGACTGTAATAATATCCCACCCTTAACAGTGACTTTGATCATTCAGGTGGACTTTTACAGGATTATTATTTTCATAACAATGTCTTTTCTTCACCATCTGATGAACATCCTTGTTCCAAATTCAGCAATGGTTCAGGAAGTTGTCTCATTACTAACAGTGTTGTGGGCTTCTTTAAATAGTAAACAGCCTTCAGTATTTTTTATTTGTGATCCAAGATGCAGAACCACGAAGGACTTTGTTTAGGAACCACTACATCACTAATTGTAAACCAAACATACATTAATGTGAGAAATTAACCATATCTGAGAGAACAAGGAAATTGAATTGTAGCACACTTCCGTTCCTGATACCAACCAAGAATATGGCTATTTGGCAGTAACTGTCATATCACTTGATTTTACAGGACTACAGGCATTTGGGACATAGTGGAGAATGACATTTGAACACACATTTTAGTGAAAGTTTCTAATTAAAGTCTCAACTTGAGTGAGAAATCTGTTCAGATGCTTTTAACTTATTTACATGCATTTCAGCATTAAATCGTCTTTTGCATAGAGCCTCAGTAGAGAACAATCATTCCATTTCACAGAAAATGCTAAGATTGTGACATTTATTTTTGTTTTGCCCTGGAATGAAAATCAAGCATTCTTAAATTCTGTGCAGAAATAAATATTCTTTCATATCCAGTCTTTCAAAAATGTTTGGGAAGTATTGAAATGGTTTGCCTCGAACATAGTGAAATTTTTCTTACTGGAAATGTTAACAATTAAATGCGTTGACTTTTTATTTTTGGACCTAGATAAGTTCAAGAGTGGCCATTTCAACACCAGTCAGGTTGTCATTTAGGGGTATGTCTACACAGCAACCAAAGATGTCTTATAAACAAACCAAGCTACTTCTAAACTCAGTGGCTCAGGTATCCAAGAGCAATGCAGTTGTGACTGCACAAACTCCAGCCCCTCAGTGATGACCCAAAGCTCTTGACAGGACTCATGCAGCTCACTGTGAAACTCTACAGACCCATGTTTGTGGATTGTGTTCCAGTTCCAGCGTCAGCATTTTGTGGAGCTGGATGGAGAAGTAAAAGAATACAGTTGGAAAGAGATTGGGAAAAAGACTTGGTCATAAACATGAGGGTGCCCTGACCCTCATGCTCTCTCCACACCACTGCACTCTGCTGTTGAGAGGGTAGGAGAGTGTTTGGAAGTGGAGCACTGGAAGTAGGAGTAGCAGTTTGGGGCATCTGTCTTCTCCCTGGGCCCACTAGTGAGTGGGAAAATAAAGAAACCTTCAAGTTCAGCACTCTTTTGGCTTGAGTTTTCAGTCTATTTTAAAACGAAAAACATGAAAATTAATTTTATCCTTTGTGTGGTACAATTTTTAAAAGAAAAAACATATGAAAAAATTAGACCTGAAGTTCCACATTTCATTATTTCTTTTAGCTCTTTCCTTAAGGGCTGGTTGCAGTATGATGCTGACATACTACTAGTATGTAGTGACAGTTTTTAGCCACAGGTTGACTATATTTGTGCACAGTAGGATGCTTATCACACTGCACCTGTGATAGCCATATGTTCTTGCTTTGAGGTTCACAGAAGTGTCATTGACCATCACTGTACCCCTTCAAAATGAACTTAAAAACAAGCTAAAGAAATATCTAAATTCAATTTTTATTTTAGAAGCTCACTTAGAAAGCAAATTGGGAACGTTGCCCGAGAGGTTTTCCAGAATAGCTGTCCCTGTTTGGTGGGCAGGATTACGGTACAGGTGATCAAAAAATATTCCTTGGATTGTCCCTCAGGATCTGCTCGAACAATTTATCTGCCCAACGCAGTCACTTACGCTGACTTCTGCGTTGCAGTCGATGCCAGAGCTGGTATGAGAGAGATCCTGAAAAATCTCTGTAGAAGTATTCTGTGGGAAAAGTAAATAGAACTGATGTGATGCTGTTGGCAGTAGTAAATCCCTGTCTGTTTGTTTGTTTGGGGTTTTTTTGTTTGTTTATTTTTGCAATGTTTGCAACTGTGTTTGAGGGGGAGGAAGGTTGAGACAGCGTCTCATCACATAATTCCTTCCAACAGCAGCTAAAGCCCAGCAGTAATGGCTGTTCTGTTACTGAGATACCACACACAAATGTAAACAAACTTAAATGTCTGCCTTCAAAAAGAACTGCTGCATCCACATTAGTTAGAAGAAAACAGTTTAAAAAAGGGAAGCTGTGTTTCTTACCAAATTGCCGCCTCCTTTTCCAGCACACCAGCAGTTTTTTAACCACAGAAACACAAGAAATAGACTCTTTGGTCAGCCAATCGACACACCTAACAGTAAACAAAACTATTACAGAGTAAAATCAGCTACTTTTTTCCATATTAGACTTGAAAAGGTAGGGAACATGGGAACATGGAGGGAAGAAATGCTTCACCTAAGGCAGGGAATTGTCCCAAGCAGTGCTGCCCTCCTTCTTGCCCTCTGTGGTTAGTAATGGACCTCAGAAAGGCCTGCAGAGATCAGTTCCTAGAGAAGATGGGGTGAATGAAATCCCCAGACTCTGAAACACGTGCACTGGCTGGATTCTAGCACACTTGCTGCTTTGAAAAGGTGTTCCAAGTTCTTGCTCAGATACTACTAAGCAGGAGAGGTGGCAGCCTGTCCAGATATTCTTCATCCATTACCAGTATTTAAGGAGGCTGTTTTCTCCACTTCAGCAGCAGTATTCTTTGTCTCATGCTGGGAACAAGCCTAATTCAAACAATTCGGAGTCCTCCAGACAGGGAAAGAAGGCACTTGTGTTATCTATCTCCCCCACCAACTCTGAAAGTTTACCTGACTCAGAGATGTCCCTAACATTACTTCCAGAAAGGAGGGAAAGGTTTGTAGTTTGTAATGATTGTCACTGAAATAAATGCAAAATAAGAGCACTATCTTCCCACCAGCTCAAGTCCATCAGCAAAGAAAGCAGAAGAAACCTTTCTATTCTAGGTGTATACTTTCCATAGCTGTGAAGCGATTTGCAAAAAAGTGATTGAGCTGATGGTTCTTAAGGGCTGAACCAGACCTAGGAGTTCCTGCGCTTCAGCCACTTCCTTCTCACTACCAGCCTTATCTTCTGAACTCTGGCCGATCGGTGTCACGCTAACACAATATTCTTCAGAGGAGCTCTTTACCTCCAGCAGAGTGAGTTTTGTCACTTGATGTTCTTCATGGCCTGTGTCTCCTCTCTTTGCTTTCCAGTGTTCATACAGAGCTTCCACGAATGCAGCTTCCCAGAGCCTGTTTCTGTATTTACCTGCTCTGTTGAAGAACGCGGCTTCTGGAGTGGCTTGTAACACCATCTGATAGCTCCACTTACACAGCTTAGAAGAGAGAAAGGGTGCTGGAAGTGACAGTACAAATTCATTGCTGCCTATCCTAAGAGCATCATTGCAGGGGGAAATCCTAGACAATTGCTGCTGTAAGGGCAGGCTTTGTGAGGTGAAATAAATCAATGAATAATTATTGCCTCTGACGGCAGCGGCAGCCGGCAGCACAGCTATGAGGGTGAGACAGGCAGTACATGCTAATAGGCTGGGGGAATCCTGTCTTGACAGTTTTCATCCTGCTCCATTTCTTTCAGCAAATAAGATGCATGTGTTTGCCTCCAGCTCTCAGCAGACAAAGTAAACAGTCATGCTACAGCAGGTCACAGTGTGACTTCACGTGGGTAAACTGAACTACTCTGAAGCAATATGCATTTATCCAGCAAAAGGACACCCGAGAAAACCTGTGCTGGGGGTAGCCAGTAAACGCCAGGGACAAGGAATGTCTCAACAGTAAGTCAGAGCAAAACAGGAAATGCCACGTGCAATTGTCAAGGTGCAACAAAGCACAGTGGTAAACACTCGAACCAAAATAAAATAGCCTGTTCTTATTTAACCTTCCTCTCTCTTTCCTTCATCAAAAAATATCTGCATAATTTCTGCAGTCGCCATCTTTTTTTTTTCCCCTCACTTCACAATGTCCACTTACCACAGTAAATGTAACAAATATTCAGGGTTGGCCGCTAGGATTTGGTGTATTCCTGACTCTCCCAGGAAAGAGTGAGAGCACAGATCAAGAATCCCTTCTGTCTGCAATGACTTGTCTTACATACGCTGGTTAATAGGATCCACCGGTTCTCTCTTATTCACATGTATAATGACGGGCTGCTTAATTTGAAATTTCCATTTTGCTGGATGCCACAGGTTTCAAGGAAATCAAGCTGTTGAGCTTTCAGATCCCGTGGTAGCCCAGGTACAAAAAGCTTCTCCTGCTGTGTTACATTAATTTTTCTGCCAGAATGTATGTGTTTTCCAGACTTCATAGTTGCTAATAAAGTGTGAATAGCTGTGGATCTTGATAACTAAAACCATATATTGATTATTGGTTACAGAAAGTCCTGTGTTCCGTGAATGAAGAAATAATGTTTGACATTATCCTGGGATTCATTGAAGACATTAAATGATAAGAAGGGGAACTATTTCCCCCTCTTTTCATATATTTCTTTCCATAATTACATGTGTTATATATTTTTGTAGGTTTGTGGAAAAGATTTTAAGCTTTTTCTATAATATTTGTGGTTTCTGTTTTATGGGGCTGATGTTTTTGTTGACCAGGACAGAGGTTGTTTCTACTTTAGGACCTAGATACATCCTGCCTAGCTTGTGGCACTGAAATTCCTTAGCTGGGAACTCAGTCTTAACTCTCTGTTTAATTAATGGAATGTGTGCCTTGAAAGAATGGTCCAGGTACAAGTGAAATCAGATCAAGAGAGGTGCATGACTTCCATTTACACTAGAGCAAATCTAGGGAGAACCTGCTCTCCCCATACAGTCAGGATGAAACTTTTAAATGTGGCTTCAGCAGAAGTGGTACAACAGGTCAGTGCCTCACTAGCCCCATCTGCTTTGAGGTTGCTTTTCTTCCATATTTTTCCTTTTTTTCCTGAGATGGACTTAATATTGACCACTCATTTCTGGTTGTGGTAACTAGTGCTGTCAAGGTGAAGGGCTATGTCTGGTTTAGTAAATGAGCCAGTGCCAGGGAATGTCCTGGGTGGGGCAGCTCAATCCTCCATGCATTCAAAGTGCTAGAGCAGTCCCTGGCATGGTTTTGGACCTGGCAGGCTGGCTCCCTTCCAGACAGACCTGGGCATGGTTCAGGACATGGCACAGGTCAGGGACTATTCCCAGCAGACAACTTGGATGCAGCCTCTCTGCTGTGGAGGGCAAGAAAGTGCAATAGCATAGACGTGGGTCTTTTACCATTTGCCTCAGGGCCAGAGAATAGTTATGATCACATTTGAATTACCAGGATAGACAAAGCAAGAGGCCCTCTGTATTTACGCTGTATTATGAATCCCTTGGTGCTTTGGCAGCGCTGCACAAAGCATCCAAGGTAAGCATGAATCTGATCCAAAACCCACTGAAAGCAGTGGAGGCCTTCTGTTGTTATTAATGAGTTCTCAGTCAGACTGTAAATGAGCACTAAATGTTAAAAGGAGAAGCATTTGGAAAAAAGAACATATGGGGACAGATATATGTTATGGATATACCTCCTTTTAAAGAAAGGAGAGCAAAAAAAGGGCTTTGACAGAAAAGAAAAATAGAACCCAACCAGGTGAGTTACTGCTGTGCTTTTAATAACATACTATTTTTTCATGTCTTGCTGCACAAAGAGTCTATGATGATTCCACCTAAATGCTGATATCAGTCATTGATTTATACTTTGCTTTAGACTTTATTAAATAAACTAAATATATAATTTCCTTACAAAAGTAACAGTTTCTCAAAATGTTTCAGTATTGCACTTTAATCTGTCATCTGAATAGAGCCTATACTAGCCCATTTTCGAATTTGGTGATAACAGCATTAATTCAGCCTAAATACTCCTTATGAAATAACTATGATGTTTGGGATCCTACATTTTATGTTTGAGAAAAATGAGCTTTATAATAGGATATTTGGAAGTCATAGCTCAATTAAAAGAGTTTAAGTTATTCTTTTCACAAGAGAGTTATATCATGTAGACTTTCAGTGCATTGAGTTTCTTTTAAGAGTGAGATAATGACTCAAAAAGGAAAATAAAAAGCACATATATTAAATCATTTCCATGATTGCCATACTCTGACTTTTCTTTCCAAAATAAGTGACATTTCAGTCCATCCTGTGCCTTATGACTTTGTCATGAGTTTTAAGCTCAATCTCTTCCAGTAACTCTGAGAATAACAAGCAAATGTGGATTTCGTGAGCTGCCTCTTTTGCATACCTTTCCTCTTACACTTTTCAAGTAATGTTGATGTAATTAATTATGGGTTTATTGGAATACAGAGCTTGCTTGTAAGGAAATAATTGTTACACTTTGATTTGTCATACTCTGATTAAAAGCACTGTACATGTGATTGCTTCCAGCTATTGACTATGCTGCAGTTGAGGGGCAAATTATGCCCCAATCCAAACATCCATACATCTCTGTAGTCTATACATCCTCATTAACTGCAAGATTAGTCAGAGCAGAATTTGACTGAGTCAGAGGTATCTTTTTGGCAAATTCACCGAAATAATAATCCAAATGCTGTTCACTGTTGCAAAGAGTCTGTAGGTTTTCAGTTAAATCTTGTATTCCTTTTATAATCATGAACTCCCACCATGCTCTTACAGCTGATACCTCTCTGTAGCTAGTCTCTCACAAGTAGGCATGGATGACTCTTCAAATAACATTTATTACTAGCTGGAAACTGTTAAGATGCTGTTACTTAAAAAAAAAAAATTGAAACCTGGTAAATCATCCATCCAACTGGTGAGAACAGCAGGGTGCAAGTCTGAACAAAAAGCTAATGTTCACTGTGTTGGCGAAGACGTTCAACTGTAAGAACCATGTTTTTTTCCTTTCCTCTCTCCTAAAGTATTTCTGATAGTTTCAGAAAGTTGATGAGGGATGGGAGAACAGTGCATACTTGTATCTGCAGGGATTCATGGCAGCAGAGGGAAGTTGACATTAATGTGGAGAAAAGTCTAAACTTCTATATGAGGTGACTGAGAAAACATGAGGGTGAAGTGAATTCCAGACCAATATTTGATGGATAAAATTGGAATCACTAGGAATTTTCTAAGTTTTTAGTGTTAACGAAGAGCTTCCCTATATCTTTTATAATGATCCAGTATTCCTGTCTAAGATACCATTGTGCAATGATGCACTGTGTGGAACAGAAATATTATGATAAAAAGTCAGGGGACACCTTTGTTATGCTCAGGGATATTTTGGGTAGGGGGGGAGGCAGGACAGAGAGGGATACCCCAGCACAGAAGATTTTGGCAGGCAGGGGGACAGGCTGCCCAGGCAGGTTGGGCAGGCTCCGTCCTTGGGGGGTTTCAATTGCAACCTGCTCTGACCTCAGAGCTGGCCCTGCTTGGAGCAGGGGTGCACGAGAGACCTCCTGAGGTCCCTTCCAGCCTGAATTTCCCAGTGATCTCAGGTGAGTTTTGCAGCACTGGGACAGTACACTGGTTACACCTGGCTAAAGCACCCTCTTGTTATCCTATTTATAGAAAAGATTTTCTTCAGAAACTCACCCATTTTACACAAAGTCCAAAACAAATAAACAAACAGTACTTGTTTGCTAGGGTTACACTCTGGCTGCTCCAGGAGTCTTTTAGAAATTAGCCAACATATGCGGTTACACTTTTTCCGCAGACTCACGTGACTCTGCTCCAACGAGGAGCTGAAGATGCCTATATATAGAAAATTAGTACAAGTACCTTTATATAATCCAGATTATTTTGAAACAAAATATAGGCTTCATTCCCACCCCCAAGATTAATTAAATAAGGCACTATGAAGTATATTTTCTCTATATAGTCTTCTATTTAGAAACTAAAGGTGTGCATTTATTACAGTGACTGAATAGAGCAAATGGGACAACAGATCTCTATCTAGATAGCTGTCCCAAAAGATATGCTGCATATCTGTCCACTACTTGTTTCTGCCAATTCAGGATGATATTTTAGCTCAATAGTGGCTATCCACAATCCTTTGTAGTATTTCATCTTACAGATGTAAAGGAGAAAAGATAACCTTTTTTTTCCAAGAGCCCTTCATGAATGCCACGAAAAGATATCAATGTACCTATGAAACAAAAGGCTTCTGCAAATAGGAATGCAAGTCTTTCTACTTGAATATTCTCAAATGAATTGCAGATGTCAGGCAAATCAATAAATCTTTTGGATATCAAGAAAAATAAGGATCCCAGCCACTTCCCCCGAGACTCTTTATGTAAAAGGTGGCACAATAATTATGTAGGTGGATTATGATCTATAGGCAAGTGCACTGACTATTAACATCTAAAAGTGACATTTCCTTTTCAGACAAATTTAATATGAGCTGCAAAGATGCATTTTTCAGTCAACTTGCTTGTACAAAAGCTAAATCAGGCATGCTCTTATAATTGTACTGTATGCATTTTCCAGCTCAGATTCTGGTTCTACCGCCTCTCCCAAGTCAGTTACTGTGGGTAGAGCTGGCCTAATTTTTCAATGCATAGCACATTTGCCTAAATACACAGTCTATGAAACAGTGCCACTGATTGCCACTCCAATCAGATATGGCAAAAAAAAAATGATCAGGGAATGAGGGCAAGGGAGGAAGCAAAAAAAAACATTGAAATGTTTTATTCTAACAGCTTGGAAATGAACTTTTTGACTTTTCAAGACACCTTTTTTTAGAAGAGGAAATGTTAAGAAAGATTCAGAGTTAGATAACTGAAAGCTAAACAAAACTAAGAAAGCCCTTTTCAATGAAATGAAACATTTCAAGTTAACCAGAATGGGTATACAGTTTTCATTTCATTAATTCATTTTTAAAATGTTGGTACTTTGTAAACCAGGTGGATTTTTTTTCAGTTCAGGCATAAAAACAAAAAATTGACCATGCAGTCAACATTAAGTTTGAAAATCTGCAAGCAAAGTATCTGTTACCTGGTGAAAAGACGTTTTTCCTGTCCTCTGGAAAAATGCTTATGTGCTCAAGACTTGTAAGAATATATTGAATCTTTCGGAGAGCAGAGGATGTCACTGGAAGTATGGATGAATGCTGTAATGTTGGTTTTAATAGCTAGTCTTTTGACCTCCTTTGGTTGTTGCTGTTATTATGACAAAGCTTAAATAGACACAACCAAAATCAAGGAATAGCTCTTTGAGAGCTGTCATAGAAGAAAAATTTCCGTCTTAGAGTGCTAAATGAGGGCCTTTGCACCCAGGTCAGCCACAATATGTCAGCCCCACAGCTAAGACCAGCTCTCGGAAGGGGTGGAAAGAGTTAGGAAAACTGAAATGGAGCTAAACAGAGAGACAACTGAATTCAGCTTTGTCTTCTGTGAAAGAAACCTGATTATGGCAAGGAAAGAGTATGTGTATATGAGAGAAACCTGGAAAAGAGAGAGAAATCCACCAAAAACTGCATGGCCTTGCCCGTGCAGCGTTTCATGCAGCTTCATCAGCCCTGCCGCACGGGGCTGGAGTGGGGGTAGCCAGGGATGCCAGAATTGCAGTGGGGGTCCCTCCTACCATCCCCATCCGTTCACGGTCTTGTCTCCCAGCCCCTAGCCTGCCTCCGGCCCCTGAACTCCGGTGGGGAGCACCGCTCGGGCACAGCTGATGGCTGAGCCCTATTCCTTATGGCGCGCTGGGCTGACAAAGCCAGGCAAGCTCAGAGCCAGCTCCAGGCACTTCGCTGGGAGCTGCTCTGCTTTGCGTGGATGGGCCATCAGTCAGAGGGGGAAGAGGAGAAGGGTTTTGCCCTTCTCTTTGAAGAAATGCCTGTGCATTGTACATAGCTTGGGAACTCCTACAGGATCAGGCCTCCTCTTGATGTCTTGAAGAAATTTAACTAAAAGGCTATGGCATGAAAACCTGGAACTTTATAGAAGATGACAACTGATGGCTGGAGAGCCCTGAGGCAGGGTAAATAATGCCCACGGGGAGGCTCTGCTGGGAGGAATCTTGCTACATATGGTTTCATATCAAAAGCCATTTCGTTTCTTGTGGGAGGAGAGAAGAGAAAAAAATAAACCCATGTTATAGCTGTTGCTGGTATCACCTAATGCAATAGTGAAAGGCATTGCAGTGATGACAGCAGTATATGAACTCATGTGAAATAGAATAGCATCTAAAATAGAGGCAATAAAAACATTTGTTGAGTTTTATCAGCTGATATTTGTGTGGAAAGAAACAGTACAAATGAAATGTTGTTAATGCCTTTCACTTCCGGAAACTTTAAATGGCTACAAGTGGAACACTAGCAAAAAAAAGAAAACCATGCAAAAATCACTGACTTACACTGTCCACATTTATCACTGGACTTGTGAATTTAGTGGTTAATTGAATTAATTTGATACAGTAATTTGTTTTCTGTATGTTAGTTTTTTCTACTTATATGTGAAAGCCACTTGTTAATAGAAAGCTGACAAGCTTTTTCTCTGTTTGTGTCAGGTGCTGAAACTAATCTGAACTTGAAGAGCAGGGAAGATCCAAATACATCAGATATTGGATCAGAAACCCAGGATAAAAATGCAAATAACCATGGAACTCAGTCATCTAATCCGTTGTCCAGTTCTGTGACTGCTGAAAATGGAAATTCGGTATCAAATGGTAAGCAGTTTTTAATCCCAAAGCTCTTCTAACATAAAATTGCTGAAGTGTTTCCTTGAATGAGCTTTTTAAGATATAGTCCAGCTGGAATCTTCTGAGTTGTGAAATATCTGTGTTGCTGGAATTGGCTTGACTTTGTATGTGTGAACTGATAAGCCCCTTTCCAATAAAAGCTGAATGTGAAGAAAATAAAAGAGCCTCTGTTGAGGAATTTGTAATTAACTCAGCTCCAAGTCTATAAGCAGTCCAAGGCATGGAGGACAGAGATTTGGGATTTCTGATCCTATAATCAATACAAATGGGACAGAAAATGGAAAATCAGGATCTCCCTTTGCTACAGGTGCCTTACTAGTGAATGACAAATTGTTTATCATTGCAACAAGATGATCAGAATGGGGCAAGAGCAATGACAGAAAGAATGAAATCTTTCAAGGTCCTAAAAGCATAAATGCTAAGGATGTAACACCTGTATTACATAAAATCACACAATAAAAATACACAAGTATGAATGGACACGAGACAAATAGAAAGTATTTATTTTGATGGATGTGGAGAAGCAAGTGTCTGAATACTTGCATGGCACTGGGTACAATTATCTTCGTGCTGAAAACTTAAATCTAAATATGGTTTGTGTAAGCAGAACAGTTGTATAGCCTTTACTTATAAGGGTAGAACACATAATGCAGTTGGTAGTTTGAGAGCTATACTGAAAAATCAAAGTGAGAAAATATCAGGTCAAGTGAAATATTGCGTTCTGTTTTCCAAATATGCTATCCTTTTTTTTTAATGCTTAATATGCAATGTTTTAAAATGAAAAATCAAACTTTATTATCAAAATGAAACATTTCACAATCAAATAATTCCTTTCTTTTCAAGAAAACCTATTCTCCAAATTCTGCCGTGCTTGGCCAAAATAATTCTTCCTGCTCTTTCTGATAATCAAAGCAGAAAACTCATCCAGTCTGAAAAGTTATACAAGTGTAAAGGCGCATTCATTCCTGTGTGGAACCAGGAACACAGTGTGACAGAACAAAAAGGCGTCTTTGTCCATTACAACCGTGTCCCCATTTGTATCAATATAATAATTTGGGGAGGAGGGGAGCATATTTTCACTATGTATAAGAGTCAGATTGTTAAATTAACACAAAAACTGTGGGTAGTCTGAGTCTTTGATTCCTTTCTATGAAGGATTTTAACCATATGTTCTGATGTCCTAATGGGACTTGTGGGAGATCGAGTTTTTATAAGAGCAACCATTTTATCCCCAGACCCCTTCACTGGGAGTTTAATCACAAAAGCTATGTTTCTTTCAGCTTAGAAATGAAATGATGCTTGAAGTTTATAATTTGTGATGATTATAGTTAAGTTAGTAAACGATCTCAGTTACAGAAATAAGTAGTCATTGCTTGAATAAAAGGCCAACTAATAGGTGAGATGGGTGCTTGTAATTGTTTGTGTGAAGTTTTTATCAGTGTGTTTGCAACCACTAGTAACCAGGGCTGTTCATATTGATAATATACAGTATCTACTATGCATAAACTAATTCTTTTCAAACTATTTGTAAATGGAAAGTTTAATCATAAAGGTGTAATGTCGTGCAATGGAATTTGCCAGTAAGATATTTTTTCCATTAAAAAACAGTGATTCATCAAACACAAACTTTTCATGGAAAGTTCCCAATTTTGATGCAGCTTTGATAAGGAATGGTTTTGGTATTCACTGTGTACTAAAGAAGAAAACTCCTTTTAGGTCTGGCAGTACCCCACAGGGTAAGGAATTAGCATTATTTGTGGTATTTCAAGGTTCAAATCTATGTTTTGCCTATTAGACTCTTGTAGAAATCATGCAAACTTTGATTTTACCCTGATGCAGAGCAAAATCAGATTATAAATTTTGTGATACAGAATGCTAGTTTTCCAGCCACTCTTAATAATGATTGAAAGAGTTGACAATATGGAAAACTTTGGTGTACTTTGATTACATGAATTCAAAACCAGTTTGCCAGTTTGCTTAGGAAAAAAATCCTTCCAGGACTCAACCTTAACATCTTCATGATTTTGAAATCTGTGTCTTGTTGGATATATCTAGGCAATACTGATATTTGAGGATGTGCCATGAGATGTTTCCATGTAAAATACTTTTTCATTTCTTTGTTACTGTATACAAACTCCTCTAGCTTTGAGGAAAATAAAACCTGAAATGCATTATTAAATAGTTGATACAGAGATTACAAAACTCTTGAATATAGAGTAATTTGCTTCCCACTGATACATAGTTCAAATATATAATTTCCTTTCCACTGGCAGAACTAAAGCCTAGATTCATACATTACTCATATGAGTTAATACAGAAGCAATTTCTTAAATAAGACTAGTCTTTTGCTGTCATGAATGAAGTGTCAGCACCACTCCTCTGAAGCATCATGAAACTTAAAGTCACTATGGTCATAAGAATAATCATTTTGATGACTATGTTAATCTTACTTATAGCCTGATGAATTCTTTAGAAAACCATTACTAAGCAGCTAGAAAGATGGCTGGCTCAGCTTCCAAACAGATTAATGCTGTTGCATTAATGTTGTTTTCGGAAGCTGAGTTTAATTTCTAGTACCGTTGTTAGTTCAGAATTTTAATAGCAGTTCCTTTTTCATTTTATATAATGTAATCCTCCTCTTCTTTAATGTATCTTTAATATTAGGAGTAACACCTTTCTATAACTCTGTGCCATCAAACTAACTTTTCTGCCACAAACCTTCCACACCTACCAAAGTTTTTAGTCTGAAAGAAAGAGCTTTTTTGCTATTTCTTGTCCAAACAAAAAGAGTTATCAGAAAGCCTATAATAACCTTTTACGTTACCATGCTGAAAGTTGTGATCCTAAATCACCCAAAACAACAGATCCTCTGGTGGGAGACACTCAAACACTGCAGGTAAAAGTTTACTGAAATTTGTTGTCATTTCCAACTAGTACCTAGCAGGATATAGAGGAGTGTTTAATCATTAAGTGAAATGTTTAAATATGACAACTATAATAAGTGACTGAGGTGACCAAACCTTTGGTTAGTGAAAGGCAGAAATTCCCCAGATACCTGACAGTTTTTTTACCCCCGGTGGAGTGTGTTGTAGAGGTACTTACTCTGTGTAACCCAAGTGAAAATTAGAGTAGATATTGTATAGATGAGACTGCCCTGTTGGACCAAAGGAGCACTAATGGTCATAGAGGCACGCACTCTGCACTGTGCTGTTCACCCAGCTCCGTCGGCATGCTGCTGTCCCTAAAGGAAGCTTCTCTGGTTATTCCTCTTCTCTTCAGTTATAACTGAGGTCCGTTGCTTTTGTACGGAGATCCACGTGAAGGGACTCACTTATAGTTTGTGCAGATCGTCGTAAGAGTAACTGTGAGAACCTGTCTGTTTCACCAAAAGCCCTATGCATTATTCAGGTAAGGGGATCAGTCTTGTCTAACTTTAGCTGTCGAGAAGGTAGCCATTCTGTCTAAGGAGGTCACCTGTGGGCTGCAATCTGCTATATAGCCTCTTGAAACTTACCACCAGATGTAAGCACATCAGGCAACAAGTCGCAGAATGGGAGAGATGTCCCAGCAGATAACCTGACAGAAAAGGGGCATGTCACCATGACATGGGCTACAGGCTGTTCAGCACAGAGCCTTACATCTTGCCTTTCCTGGTGATGCCTCTTTCACACTATATAATCCAATGTATCAAGTGGAGCTGATTGGTAGATCCAGCCTGTGTGTGAATGCAGAACATGGAGGAAGGTAGAAGGTTTGGGGAATGATGCGTGGCCACGGCTGCAAAGACCCAGGGACTCTGTGGTGTTGCTCTTGTTTTGCAAATATCGATGTTGGAGGCCAGGAGGTGCAGGGTCTCCCGTTTGGGGGTAGCAAAGCCTATGAGACTGGAGGTTCTCTGGAACCACAGAACCACTTCTAGATGTCCAGTGATCTATATCGCAATATGTGAGATGCAAACTATTTATCTGAAGGTTCCTAAGAGGAATATCTGAGAACGGGGCAGAAATGGGAAATAGGAAGTATAGAAAGAAGATCAGGGATTGAGTGTGGGATCTTCCTTTGAAAGAATATAGAAAAGGTATTACAGGGAGTAAGTGGGTAAACGATTCGGTTTCTAGTTTGAGTACACATGTTGCTTGGGACAAGGCCCTATTCTTGATTATGTGAAAAAAACGGAGTGTGTTTCTTTCATTTAAGTTCTCCAGTTAGAGATTATTGATTGAATCATATTCCTTGCTGTCATTTTCACCACCACATATAATTGCACTAATGTTAGCAAGCATAATTTTGCCAAAAAAATGCCAAATTAGACTTACTTTTGGTAATTTGAGAATAGACTCAAGAAAGCTCAATCCAGATGGTGTAATTTGGGCTCCAGCCTGAACCGCTGATTAATTTATGTTCTTGTAGTTCTGCTCCTGCCCCTGCTAAACTGATGCTTCTAACCCTGTGCTGAATTAAGCAAGGCCTTACTCAGTGCACAGCTGTGGTATCCTAATATTTACTTAGGTGTACGTAAAGGAAAACTCTCAGAATATAATGAACTACTCCATTTATCTTTCCAAACTTCACCAAGCCTCTGCTTGCCATATCTGTGATGACGTCTGTTGCTATACATGGAAACTTTACTTATTTGATAAGACCTCTTATCAAAGTGCTTTTCATAGAAATAAACAGAAAATCATTGATAACCTTATTCTTAGCTCAAGGCTGTCATGGACGGTAGATCATAAAGTGTGTGAATATAGTGCAAAAGAAGTATCTTTTTCAAAACATGCCGCTGGCCTAGGAAAGTATTTTCATTCATGAAAATTCTTGTCTAGAGTCATGCAAATATTTCACATTATATCATTTATTTGAATTAAATTAGGCATTTTGCATTAAAATGTGGATTTTTTTATTACTTTGTTTGAGATGTATCCAAACTGAATCCATGTGAATAAATTATTAGTTCAGGAAATGATTTGAAAAAAAGGGATTTGTTTTGTCTTGACAAAAACTGGATTTTTGGAGGGAAATTTATTTCAAGCATTTAATTTGACCAAAAATATGTGATTTTGCTGCGGGAGCAGTTTAAGTTGGAGGACAGAGAATTTAATATAAGTAAGAAGGGAACAGTGGTAACTTACATATATTTTACAAGCCTAGTACGCTGAAGACCTTGAACATCACACCCTGCCCCAGTACATACATACCTAATATATCATGGACCAGCTTCAAAAGGTGATAACTCCACCTCGAAACAACACATAGTTCAAATCACTGAGAGAACAGGGTCAGACTCCCTCTCTGCACCAGGCAGAAAAGGACTGAAATGCTGGATTCTCACAAGATTTGACCTGGCTCCTGAGCTGCAGTAGGGGTTCCACCTTCTTCACTGCCTGTGTGTGTCCAGAGGAAGTCCAGATTATTTGAAGCTGTAAAAAAAGATCCATATTTATTAATACTTTACACAAGCTTTATTCAGAAGAACAAATAAAAAAAACCAGCTGTCCCTAGTTACAAAGCTGTGGAGGTGCACCATTATAAGGGGGAAACTAAAAGCAGGGTAGAGAGGCCAAAAAGGAATGAGGATCGTTCCTTCTCTTTTAAATTTTTGTTCTATTTCTCTCCCAAAGTCAGGTTATTTTATGGGATTATTCATACAATTTATATTTTCATTAGTTAAATCATGTATCAATAACCATGTAAGAATTAATGCTCATTTATCAAAATAAAAAAAATTTAAAAACCATTTTTAATACTCAAAATAGCAGGTTGGAAGACAAGCATATTTCACAGTGTGTTTCTATGCCAGTTTCGTGATTGAACAAGAAACTGAACATGAACATGAAACAGAACTATGTCTAGTGCACTACATAATCCCATAAGTAGTTCATGATTCATTGCATTTGAACTTAGAATTGTTTCCATTATGATTCTGTGTATAATATGCAAAGAGTGGGGCTCACGTCATTTTTTCTTATCTAAGAGTTACATATCTAGGCTTAAACCACCTTACCTAGTTTTAGCCACACAAAAGGTAGATGCCTAGTCTAATCGAATACTTCAGATCAGATGTTATCCATTTCTAGTTAGTAAATCTCAGGTGACCTACTGAGAACAATTCGACTTGCATATCTCTTACCAGGATGAATCCTCTTCTCGTGGTGGCTAACTCTGTTCAGTTGACTAAAGAAGGAGCAGCGATATGCTGTTTATGGATGCCCTAGTAGCATGAAAATTTGAAATATATGCTATACGAAGCAATACCAAAATTGCTGGATACCAGACCTACCATGGTGTCTATGATTCTAATTTGTGACGGGCTTAATAACGCCTATCGTGGACTCACTGTGTTTCTGCTTCTGCCTTTGCTTCCCCTCACCCCGCCTTTCAGATCCTCTGTAGTGCTATGTGAATGGTCTCCCCACTCCGGCAGAAGTGATGGGGAAGCGCCGGCAGTGAGCCTCGCTCTAGGATCACTGTGCAGAGGTGCTTGTTTCTCTTGACTACAGAGGGAGACTACCTGGCTCTTTTACACTGGATGACTGGTTTTTACACAGCTAAATTTTGGGCAGCTAATTCCCACATGGAGAGTGCACAATAAGTACAAGAATTACAAAAAACACTCTGTACTGAGGAGATGAAGTTGTAAGTCCTGGACCTACTACCAACTTCCCGTGTGACCTAGAGACATTAATTTGAGAGCAGACCGCAGGCCTGTTTTCTGTTCCCTTTGCATTGCTTCTGCAATGAAAAGGAGCCAGGGGAAGAGGAGCCAGGGATTTCCGCATTGCAGGAGGAATCCCTGGCCAGTGTATAGGTAATGTGTTATTTGTAGGCTCTTTCAGTACAATTGCTCCTTCTGTAAACCAGCATGCATACCTATGATGCTATTCATACTCAGTAAACAATAATTGTTCCAGTTTCAGTAAGCATGGAAATAGTAAATATCCAGGCAAATGTGTGATTTTTTTGTTCTTTTTTAGTAAAACGTGTCAAGGTCTTTTTAATCTCATGTTGAAATCAGCCAATGCATAAATGTCAGATTATAAATTAGTATTGTTCTGCTTTAGGTTTACCAGAGGAAAATGAATATTCAAGACTGTCGGCCAGCACTATGGCAGGCTCATCGATTCAAAGACATAGGGAGAGCCACACTAGTCAGGTAAATAAATATTTCATTGACGGTCTACTAGAACCAGTAAAAGAGAAAAAAATCATAGTAGCTGCATGTTCAAAGCAGTCTTGATTCAAATTCATGTGTTGTCATTGAAAAATGCAGACTTCTTTTATTTTTAGGTTTGTATTGAGCTAAGAACAATAATGAATTTACTCTTAACTTTTTTTGCTGGGAGGATAATCATCCTGAAAGGTTCTCATAGTAGAGTTCAAAGTTTATGAAATTTACTGTCGCTGGTTGTGAGGATGCTATTTTCAGGCAGGAAGTATGTCTCTTCACCCTGAGAGGACCAAGATGTTATCTCTCACAAGATATTAATTCATACCAGAAAGAGTTGCATGATAATGAACCTCATAGGAATAAATGCATAATTATACCATCCTTTTGTGTAAAAAAGCAGTGAAGACTTTAAAAGCGGTCTTCAGTGTTTTTATACAAATATCAATAAGTAAAAATTAAAACCAAAATATCTATCAATTAAAACAGCAATAGGTACTGAGGTAGTGTGAAGCTTGCACTTTGGTTCTTTTAAAATTTCTGTTTAGTTAGTGTCACTTTAAAATAACAACACAGAATTAAATTTTCTGTGCATTAAGTGAACAAAAAGGAATAAAATTTGTCATAATATATTTTCTTCATTCTTTTCTTCAGCATTTTATATGTAATGTGAAACACTTTACTTTCTAAGTAGCCAATTCAGGCATGAAGGCATTCAAGAAATTTTATTTTATTTCACTTAAATGGCATTAGTGTATTCTCCTGTTGTCTTTATGTCTTTAGTCGACTTTTCTAAAAGGGTAGTCTTGAGTCATTTGTTTATTTGAGAAGACTGTAAGAATTTTACAGTAAAGCCAAATATTGTCCAAAGAGAAAATATTTTGGAGCTGAGAGGAATTTCCTCAACAGAAACCTCTCACTAACCAATAGTACAGTTTCCAAACCATTTTACCAGAAGGTAAGGGAAGTGCTTTATCACATTTAAAAGCTACTTGTTGTCTGCGGGGGACAGCCGACATTTCATTACCACAAAATGCTGGCCCTAACCAAGTGAATGAATGTTTGGCCATTGACTCAACAGGAGTGGGATGCAACATCATATTCAGTCTTAATGTAACTTTGAAAAACGATAGGTTTTAACTGAGTAAATACGTGAGCAACCTAGTGCAAAAGTCTTCATTTTCTGTTTTTCTGCCCCGTTGTCCAAAGCACAGGCATTACTACAGTGCCTGTTCTGAGTTGAAAAGTTGTGCCAAGACAGCACTTGACACTACACTATTCTCTTCAGATACATAAGTGAGGCCGGCCAGAGCTGCCCTGGCACACATAGGCACATACCTGTCTCGCACACAGTAACAAATCTTTGCCATCACCATACCTCTTAGACTCTCAAAATGTACTTTGACCATATTGTGAAAAAATACTTACTATCTCCAGATTAGTATACTGGATGAGGATATGGGATTACGAAGACGACTGGAGGCAATGTTTTCAATTGTCTCTGTTACATTTTTTAATGATCAACCAAATACTTATTAGGCATGAGAGTGGCCAAAAAGCCCTCTCTAGTGAATGAAAAATCCAAGTCCCAGACACTGCTGCAGTTATTAACCTCACACAGTAAGACACATTTGTCCTGGAGCACCTTAGACCTCCATTGCTCAAAATGCTTACCTGGGATCAAGGAGGATCATGTTTAAATTACCACATCAGTGCAGTACATGGAGACTACATAGGGAGCCATTATCTTCTTCTTATCTTTGCAAATGGAAACTGTATCCTTGTGTGAAATTAGTCTGCAATATTTAAATGCTTTATTTTAGAAGCAAGTCTTTAACCATTTACAAACTTGTATTTTTGATTTTTCCAAAACTACTTGCCAAAAGCTGAACACAATTTCAGTTCAGTACTTTGAAATGTCACTTTTCAGTAAATAGATGTTTTGCCAAAGTGTTTCACAAATCTTTAAAATAGATTCCATGCCATGTACTCAGAATTACATGCAGGGACAACCCTTAAATGCAAGCTAAATAAGAACTGTGACAAGTTTAGAGAAGAAACCTACAGTTCTGTGATTTTTGATACAATTGCCTTAATGAATAAACATCTTCCAAAATGGTGTTGCCAAAAGAAAAAGATAAAATCTTCTTCCCACAAAAAGAAAAAAAGAATCTTAAAAAAAGTCTGTGCTCACAGGGCTGAGAATTCTTACTGTAAAAAGCATTCCTCACCATTTCCAAAGTAAGGCATATATTTGAAAATGATTGGTTTTAATTACAGTTGACATTTCTTAGCATGCTGCTGGTGACTCTAATAGTGTACAACCCTATTGTAAAAGTCTTTGCCAGGCTTCACTGCAGTAACCTTATCACCTTAAAGTAATTCTTGCAAGATGTATGAAATAGGACAGATTGTTTCACAGATCTGTGAAGGTACTGATTGACTAATTGCTTTCGAGAGAGAAACATAGACTGGGTCCTTGGGTTTCTCAGCAGACACTCTGTCATTTCAGCTGAAGGAAACTGGTTCATTAGCTTTCAGGGACTTCTAATATTTACGGGTTTTTTTAATATCTCCCTGCTAGTTCCTTACTGAAGTGATAGGAGTTAACTTCATTTTTGTCACAGGATCTCCAGGCTCATATACATCCAACTAAAGTTTAGGCATTGTGGCTTACGGTAGCATTATGTTGTCACATCAGGTGATAATTACCTGCATTGCTGCCTGATACTTCCTGCATACTGCAAACCTACACTCTTCAGAGAGCAAATTCTTCAGCTCAATATCTGTCAACATGCATCATGAGGATCAATCTTTTAACAAACACTTTTGGAAGCAATTACCAAGTATAAAATATCATGCAGATGTGAACTCAGCAACTTAACTGATCATGTCTAAAGTAAAACAACAAAAAAAAAGTTCACTGTTGGCCATAAATGCTACTTTTCCAGGGCAATGGTTACTTAAAAGTCAATTTTTATCAAAATGGAAAAGGACAAAAATTGAAAAAAAAAAAATTAAAATACTAACAAAATATTTCTCATTTGAAAGTTATGGAATAAAATTCTACTTTCTTCTGCTAGAAAAAGGGGAAGATTATTAAAAATAAAGTTTGTTTTTTGTCTCATCGGAAATGAAAGAACTTATGTCAAAAGAAGTGAAAGTCTTGCATGTTAAAAGAACAACAAAGCGTGGGTTTTTTAAACTAATACTTTTTCCTTCATGTTGTTCTGTGGCTGTACAGTTGTAGATTTCCAAATGATTATATCTATAGGTTGCAAGTAAGTACCACATAAAAACATAAAGAACCCAAGATCTGATGTAATGCTGTAGCACCATCTTCATCCTCAATGAAGATGAAAACTGAACCATGAATTTGGGGGTCAAACCAGTTATCAAGAAGTTTTATGCGCTTTAGTTTGTTTGGATAGTAGATCTTTAAGAAACTACTTGTTAGCAAAGAGCCACACGTATTTTTTTCACCAACCCAGCACACCAGCTTCTATGTATTTTGTGCTTTCCTTGTAAACCAAAACATTCTAGTCAAGGAAATCTTCAAAATATAAACTAGAAATCTACAGGAAAATGGTTCTGCAAGAAACAATATTCTAATCTACCCTTACAAGAAAACCTACTTTGCTCTTAGCGACTAAGCCCATACATATCAGCTGCAAGGACTGCATCTAACTCAGCTTCTACAGAAATCCTTTTGGTAGCTGTGCTGCACCTCTTGCTCCCTGAAGAGCAGAAAACTAGGAAACTTCCTTTTCCAAACTTGATTTTAAATTACTGATTTAAAATTATTTAAGTGTTTATTGTTTCAAATTGATTCAGTGATTTATTTAAACAGTTTGGGACTTCCAAATATGCCTGGATCTGTAGTCTTGAATTCTTACCCCATAATTTCCTTCCAGAGACAAAGAAACCACCAAAATGGAAGAGATGTTTCTTCTGGTCATTTGTGCCATAATCTTGCTTAGATAGGAAATTTTGTTATGATTAAGAGTCATTTCTATTCAGTCAAACTCCAGGAAGTGATCCCAAAGCATACTGGAGACTCCACAAATGTTGAAATTGCTTAGCTGGGTCTAAAGCCCCAAACCTCCTCTAAAATAAAAAAGCTTTATAAAATATTACCTCTGTGCTCTTTTTCTTTTACACGAAGCATTTCTCGATTCCTTAGCCAGTCCAATGGGCTGTCTTCTCCAGACTGTATTTATTGCTTCCTCTGTTCTCGATAGCTCCTATGAGTGTGTATGTTTAAAAGATAGAGCATAAAGACTTGAAATATATAAGTTCTTTGGAATGTCAGCAACAGCAGCAAGATGAACTAGCATCAACAAAAGCAAGACTGTATCTTCGGCACCTCACACAAAAGCTAAGCGGCCCTGTCGTCTTCTTTCTCACAGATCCAGGACTTTATTTTTTTTATTTTTGGTAAAAATATTTTAAAGTTGTTATTAACATTCACTACGAAGTGGGATGTGGTGTGAGAAAGATATAGTGGAATGAAGAAAAGCAGGCCAGCTAAAAGACTCCCTGTTTCTTATGTGGGCAGCAAGAAGCAGCATGGTCTGTCGGTAATGGGATGAGATGGACAACCTGGAGATAATGAACAGATGGGAAGTGAGGGGCAGATTAAAGACTAGAGTGATAATAAGCATGTGTGTGGGGCGGGAGTGGGGAGTAAAACAGGCACCAGATAAAGGATGATTCAGAGAAGTAAGGTTGGAGGAAGAATGAAATGACTGAGAGAGAAGGTAGATAATAAAATGCAATGGGGGATTTAGAAATAGGAAAGAAGGAAAAGCCAGAGAGAAGAAAAAAAACAGAGAAGTGAGAAAAACAACTAAAAGGAAGGTAAGAAAAACAGGAGGGAAAGAATCAAGGACAGAGCACAGGGTGGTGGAGTAAGAAGAGAGAGGGACTAAAGAGTAAAAAAGTAGAAAGTCTATGTGGTGTTCCAGGTATGATATTCATCTTCATACACATAGCAATGTGATCTTTTATGTTCCATAAAATAAAAATAATTGTAATAATCCACCTACATTTATAGGGTTGCTTTCTATGCAAGTTAGTTCGCAACCATAGCCTCCTGAAGATTCAGCCATCCGAGAAGAAAGGTAGAAAATTTCCCGTTAAAAGGTGCAAAGCCCGTTTGTGCAGTTTAGCTTTCTAATGGCTGAATGTTGGCTTATTTGTAATCCGATGATGTCACATGCATTCAGCGTCCTATGGAAATACTCCCAGAACAAGACACAAATAAGCAAGCAGCTTGCCACCCTAGTAGGTTAAGTAATATCAGACATACAATACACCCTGGTGTAAGATTTTGGTTACCCACTTCTGAAACATGTTTTATCTGCCACGTGCTCAAAGAGGTAAGATAAAAAATGATGGTTATTTTTTCACATATTGTTATATTAAAAAATCTGCAGTCTTATCTCTTCTATTTTGTTTAAACCCCATAGTGCAGGTTGGCAGATTGCAGTAATATAGGAGCCAACATCTGACAATGAAAAATTGGAAATGTCTTTTCATATTCGTGAAGAATGTATTTATTGTTTCATTATACCTTAAGCCATAGCTCTTATTTCATGAAATCTCATTGCTTTCAGCAGCCTCTTCCCTCAGAAAGAGCTGCATATTCATTATAGTTTCAAGGGCCGCCTTTGTTCCTACTTGATTTAATATTTGTTGCCAATTACTTCTTTTGTTGACTGTTCAAAAGTTAAAAAAAAAAGAATAGTGAAGAATGCAAAGTGTTGCTACCCCCGGCCCATTGTCACAGTTCTAAACACTGGGCTCTAACATTCGTTATTAATGTCTGTCATGTTTGCCTATTAGCTGGAAGTAATCTTCGATCATCTTTGAAGCAAAACGTGGCAATCAAACAAGTCTGGTGTAATAAAAAAATCACTAGCGCTTTTGCAAACACATAACATCCAAGAGAGGACATAGAATGTTATATATTTATCATTGATCTGAATCAGTATATCCCCCTGAATTGTGTTTTGTTTATTGTTTTGACAGTAAAGTCAAAGAATTCTCTTTGTAATGTCACATACAGACAAAAATCAGGTCTTATAACACAGTGTGGCTTTATTTTTAGAAGACTTACAGTCAAAAACGTGTGCCTTACAGATTAAATGGTATGAGGTAACGCATAAACTTACCTCATAAATTCATCAGTAGGTACAATACCTGTGTTTCTGTATCAAGGGCTTTTGGAGGGCTGATGCCCCTCTCCTCAGCAAGTATGTCCTAGAGCTGACTGCTGTGACCTTCAAAAGGGAAAGCGCATATTATCCTCTTTGAACCAGCAGATGCCACAGTCAGCTCCCTACACATTTGAGGCCCCTTTTCTATCTCCACTGCTTCATCCTCATTGCATTTTCCCCTGGTAGAAGGCTGTGATTGTTAAGGAGAAAGGAACAAAACCTCCTGAGCATCCATGTGCCCTCCCTAAGCTCAGGTGTTTGGCTAAAGTGTGTAGTTATTCCCCTTGGGCTGCCAACAATGGCCAATGGGTCACCTTAAAAGGCTGCTTCAAATTTGAGTTTGTGGTCCACTACCCCACTGACAGCACCTGTGGATTGTGGCTTCACTGCTGACTTAGTCGTAAGTGCCTGGTGTGAGAGAGAATACACTGGTCCCCCTGCCCTTCATTCTCTTGCTGTCACACACTGCTGCATACATGTAGATCAGCAGAGATTGAGACCGCTAACAGACCGTAAATTAAGTGGTGTTTGCCTCTAATGTTGTTTGACCATAAGCGTAATGTTTTTATGCAAGAAAGGATGATACACAACATTAGCAAATATGGGTTGAAGATTGTTTTCGTAATTGCTTCGGAAGCATTGTGGCAAACCTAGTCTTTAACTGATCAGGTGAAATATCTCCATTAATATCTCAAAGCAGCAGTGATTAAGTAGCAACATGATTCAGTTTTTCAGATATTTTTTGTTAGATTATGTACAAAGTGGTATCAGCATTGTTAGGTCAGCTGTTCTGAAGACCTCTACGATAAATGATTTGTTTTCAGAACTCATCTTGAGAAAGGCACAGTTGCTGTCCTGAACGTAATCTTTTCCTCAAGTGTCAGAGGTGAATTAGGAGGATGCTCTGAAGGTTTTAAAGAGCACTGTGTAGTCATTTTATCTGGAAAGATAAATATTACCTTAGAGAAAAAAACAGTATATTTCAATATTCGTTGATGCTTTAGTCACTCCGGGAAGGTGTCATTTTGTAGTTGATATCAGAAATCTAGAGTTGAAAGAAACTCAGCCAAAACAAATAATAATAAATAAATAATTGAAACCCACAAGATCCAAATAAGTAAATAAACTACACCCCTGTTTTGAATGTATAGGCTTGTCCAACTGAATTCCCAGCTCAGGTAATCAGAGTGCCTGACGTGTGCTGTCATATATTACTGAATATTGCCTACCTTGTTCTAATATTTTCTGCCAGATTACACATTACAGCTATACACAGGATTTGTGTATTGATTTTACTTTGCAAAGATATAATATCTTTGTTTGATTGCTGAAATACCTCCAAGCTGTATAGAAGATGGTTAACCTAATTAATTGAGAATATTGTGGTCCCAGGCATGTTACTACTTCACTGAAGGAAAGGTACAAAAGTATGGAAGACCAAGCCCTGCTTCTTGTAAATGTATTCCTGCAAAAAATAAAAAATGTATTAAATGTATTCCTGCAAAATGTATTCCTGCAAAAAATAGAAAAAATCACCCAAAACCAAAGACCACCCCCTCCCCCCCAAAAAAACAAAACAAAACAAAAACAAACAAACAAAAAAAAACCCCAGAAAACCCCAAGAGTGTGAGAGAAAATCAGACAACTTACACCAGAAATAGAATTGCGGTCCAATGAAGAATCTAAAATTTTCTGTCTGAGGCACACCAAAGGGTGTGTAACCCAGGAGTCTTTCTTTCTTTCAGTCTCTTTCTCTGACAAAAACGAGAAGGCACTGCTGTCTAGGGAAAACAGAGAGGTGCGGGGTGCCTCTTTTGCCAGTGTGATCTCTCAGTTTCCAGCAGTCTGTGAGGAAAGGTCTTCTCGAGGTAGAGTTCATTTTGTAGCTAATAATCCTTTTCTTTCACGAATTTTTCTGGAAAATCCTTTCAGAAAGCCAAACCAAGGCAAACAGTGGAATTAATTTTTTTAGGATGAAGCTTGAGGGTTTTCCAAATGCCATATGATAGCAGAGGGCTGGGCTGGGCAATCAAAGATGCCTGTGCCTGCGTGGTCTCTGACACCAGAATATCCTGCTTCCAGCATCGCTCCACGACTGGTTTGGAAGAAAATTAAATCTGTCCCTCAAAAAATCCAGATAGCCAAAAAAGCTTGTCAGAAGGGAAAGCATTTCTTCCTGACTCTTGTGGTGATCCGATTTTGTTCAGAAATGTAGTCCCTTTTTAGTTTTATTTTAAATACAAAGTTACTTTTAAGATTGCCCCCAATTTTTAAATATCAGCAAAGTTATAACTTCCTTTGGTATGTCATCTCTATAGCACCTGTTCTAAAGATAGTTTATTCTTTCGATGTAATAAGAAATTTCAACTGAGAGAAAAAAAAATATTTTCTTGTTTAGAACAAAGCACATGCAATATATATATCAATTATGGATCTCATGTTTAACTCTATTTAAGCTGGCATACCTCCTCCAGAGCAATTCCAGATTTGCACCAGACAGAGCACCTGTCGTCTTTGCCATTTTCTCCTTTCCAACAAACCCACTTGCCATCCATTTGGAGAGTTTTATTTTTGGAGATTGTAAGGTTGCTCCAACAGAAAGAAAAATCATCAGCATTTTAAAAGAACAATTAACTAAAATCACTTTATTGTTGCATATCACATATCAAGTTATTATGTCCTGTGGGTCTGCATTTGCAAAAAAATGCATGTCCCAGCATTCACAAGACAATCACATGAATCAGCTTGGATCCCAGAGGTACATTTGTATTTGAAGATTTTTAATTGGAATTTAGAAGCATGTAAACTCATTTATCATAGCTGCTCTCTACTCCCTGCTGGGGTCTAACGTGGCCAATGCAGGTTTCCCAATCAAACATAAATTTACATATTGATTTGATTTATGTTGAATGCTTGCCTAGGCTTCTTAACACACCCACAGTTTACTGTGTGCTTTCCCCTTGTGTCTTTAAATGAGCACTGTATTGGTAAATAACAGGTAGGCTGACAGATTTTTTTTCTTGATTCAAGAATTGGTGGAAAAGCAATCCTTTCCCTGATTTATGCTTTTTTGTAACATAGAAAAAACCAAACATATCTGTTTGAACCTGAAGGGTCAGGCTTTTTTGAGAGGTTGCAGTGTGCCTGTCCTGTCGTTTGGAAAAAAGATGTGACGTGCGTGTTTGGAAGCAGTCAGTGTAGGAACTTATCAGATGCAAAAGGAAAACAGAGAGAGATTAAGCCATTAAAACGAGTTAGAAACATGTTTGTGAGAGATGCACGCCTGTCACAGGTTGAATCAAAATGTGTTGATCTTGCTAATAATCGCATACAGTAAGAATTATTTCCAGAGTTACTGAATGAAATTGTGTCTTTAATTTTGAAATGAGAAGTGAGAACATCCTGATCACTTCTGTCTTTAAAACTGATGATCCACAGGAGACCCACTGGGGTTTGTGAACTGCTTTTGAGGGCTCTAATAAAGATAACTGTGAGTCATCTCACAGTTGCCTGAAATTTGTTCTGCTTACATTTTTTGGCAGCCTACAAACTGGAAAAGATTAAAAACATGGGTTTTGTCAAGGCAATTCCATTTCTGAGATAATTATGATCATTTGTCACCAACGTTTTATATTTATTGCATAATTCACTTTAGATCCTGATCAAATTTTAGAAGGGTAAAATCATTGCTGTTCTAGACTCAGTCTCCCCATGGATTCCATGATGGGACCTCAACTTTACTAATAATTTAAAACACTAACGGAAGAGAAACATAATAATGCTGTAATAATTAATTGTCAGCATCTACTGACAGTTACTTGAAAGCACCCACATTGACAAATCTATTAAAATAATTGGCAATATTTCTCTGAAGGGAAAATATGGACTAGCTACCTCATGCAAATGTCTCAGGAGCACAAGTTTATACTCTATACACGTCCTTAAATTGTGTTGTGATGTCAAAATCTGTTTTCTTTTGTGCTTATATGTCTATATTCAGGAATTTTACTAAAACTTACAGAAGCAACTAAAAACACAACTGTAATAAAACATGCAGAGCTACACTGTGGGCAAAAAAAAATTATTCGTGTGTTTTAACATCCAAGAATGTAATTAAATACTTCTTTTCATTTTCTGGTGAATAGTGGTAGAAAAATTAATGCAATCACAAATAACCAAAAAAATGACTAGAGTACAATACACATATTTTTGAAAAAGTAAACCCTACATTTGGTCAGGGACAGAGCAAAATGAAGTGAAATACTCAAAAGAATCTACTAATGCAAATTAATAAATCTCTGTTTGGCAGATAGTTTAATGAGTCCTTTAGCCATAGCTTGATGATTAAGACTGTGTTGCATTTGACACACAAATAGACAATATAAGCTCTTTGTTACTTCTGAATGTTACAAAATATCCCATGTAAAGTTACAGCATTTGATCTTTTAATGCAGAATGAATTTCCTGAGATTCTAGAGCCAAATCTCTAAATAACTCAAATTAAGGTTAATTTTAAACAGACCTCTTAATCTTTTTATCTGGCATACCTTTTGTCACAAATGATTTAAAAATATGAAACCTTCAACTTTCCATAATTAAAAACTCTCTGAATTTTTTAACTAGCCTAAGAAATAAGACTATAATTAAAATAATTTATTGACTTATCTTATAGCAACTCATCTTGATTCTAAGACAACATTGAAATCCAGTATGTCTGCTTTAGACCGTAAAGTGAAATTTAGGCAGAATTTAGAAGCCTAAATCCAGAAGGCAATTCAGGGTCTCGTTTGCCAATGACTATGCAATACCTAAATGTGTATAACTCAGTAGGCAAAATTGTGCTCTGAGATTTTCATGGTTGCCAGCATACTACCAAAGTGCTCTGTCTCCACTCTCTCTTATGTGCTAAAACCACAAGGGACTCACTCTCAAGGATTTGCTTTAGCATACTTATCACACATGGACAGCACAAAGCACAGGAGCCAAAGTCCTTCTTCCTTGCACTCAGAGTCCACCTCTTGTAGTCGCAGTGTCCTCTCAGCATGCGGGAACTCAGCCACTCTCTTAACCTGAGAGAAGTCAAATCCACATCTTCTGATTTCCCAATATGCTCTAACCAATAGATAATGGTGAAAGCCCTTCCATGCATGTCCTGATGGAACCAAGCCATTGGTGCGCTGTCACCAAGCAAAATCCCTAGTGCCAGGAGGAGAGCACTTGCTTCTGCAGTCTGATAGTTTGGGCTGTGAGGTGGGAGGAATGAATACTGGGATTTCTTCCCTGGGCTGCTCGTTACAAATTTATTTTGTTCATCTTGCCATATTTTGCAGTGGAAAATACAGATCTTGTTTAACTGCTTCAATCCATTGCACTTTCCAATGAATAGCTTTGGTAACTCCACATGCTCTTCTCTTGTGCATCACTGTCTTTGACACTTCAGCTTTTCTTGTTTGCTCAGTAAGGACTCTGGATACCAAACAGAGGGATGGTGTTTCCACCAGATGGCAGGACTGTTAAATGCTAGGCGTTCAAATGCTATATGTTTTTGTGGGTCTAGCCCAAATGCTATGTTGCCCATGTCTGATTGACCATTGACTTTGAGTAGGAAAATGCTGGTCTACAGTTGGTACCATCTCTACCCCTTCATGGTTGAAGTTGTTTGTTCAGTGTTCATTGAAAAGATCAGTAGTCCTAAAGTAATTACTTCCTACACACCTCATTCACCCTTCACAAAATACCCGTTGGGGATATAGAATAATAATGAAGAAACATAGCTTGCTGTTTTACGTTGCGCTTCATGTAAAATTATTCAGCAAATCTTTTCTATAATGAATATGTATAATAAATCTTTAGCTTGTCACAGGTCTAATCATGCATGGGAAAGAGAAAAGATACCATGTTATTCAAATAGGTCTAATTAAATTAATTGATACATTTAAAGCTCTGCCATTTCTTGTGCATTTTCCCCCATTTCATTTCCACTGCATTTCCATCCCATGTCCTTCATCCAGGTTGAAATACAAACTTTTTCCAGCTTACTTACCAGATCAATCTCGTAATGAATAAAGATTTGAGATATTTTTCCATCCTTGTTTAAAAAATACAATAAAAGATGTACACTTACTTGTGGACTGGACCAACATTTGTCCACTATACACTGGAAAATGAGCTCTATATTGAAACTGCTGACCCAACATTAATTTACAGCTTGCATAAGCAGGGTCGGGATAATAAAGCTTCTTCAGTGCCTATAAGCTATAAATAGGATGCATTTGTCAATTGCCTTGCCCAGGCAAATTGTACTCACTTTTCACCCTGCACCTGTGTGCCTTTATGTTTCTTAGAATAGCAGTGGTGCGGTCTCTATTCAAATACTTTGTCCATCTTTCAAAACTGAAAATTCCTCCGTACTTCATCAGAGTCATGCTATCAAACTTTTGTCACCTGAGCACATCCAATAACACAGAGTTTCAAAATATCTGTTTTCTTATAAGTATGCTTATCTACCAGTGTTCAGGCATGTCTTTGATTATTTCTCTCTTTCATATGAAACTCTTGCAATGACACTCTAACACAGCTTGCTTTTTGTATGTTCCCTCTCTGAGAAGCGTGCCTAATGTTCATGAAATGCCTAAAAGTTAGATGCAAATAAGGTGTCTAAATTGGGAAGACTGGATTCCAATCTACCTGTTTTCTAAACTGGGTTATGCCCATAATTTAAGCCCACAAAAATCTATAGAAATTGGTCACAGTAAGCTGCAGTGCCTCCCAAACTATACACCTGTTCTATAGGATAAAACTACCTGACCTGTCTTTCCTGATAAATTGTTTCCAATTACAAACTTTTCATTTGTGTTCTAATCTTTCATACCTACACTGAAAAAAAAAAAAAAAAGAAAAAAAAACGTAATGTGTTTTGGTACACGAGAAGTCTCTGATATCCCTCTAACAATATCTATGGAACATTTCATTTTCCTTTGAGTCACTGAGATGCCCTGTTGCATTTTGTGTAAACATAAAAGCAAAGAGGTTTTTGATTTCATAGTGGTATGCAATTGAGATGGCACCAAAATATACTTTAATGAAGTCTTTCAAACACTTTCCATTTTTCTTCTTTTTTTCTTAAAAATGCAGAATTTACAACTGTACTTGAAAGTATAATACCTTTCGTTAAGACATTATATAGGTTAATGCATTTCTCTTTGAAGTATCAACCAACCAGAAATTAAGCAGATTCCCCATCGATCTTCAGGCATCTCCATGTAAGGGCTCATTCCTTCTCTGACAGCCCGTGTGAAAGGTCTGACTTGCCCAGGACACATTTGAAGCAGCAGTGTAAAGCCCGTGTACGCCTCTGTACCCAGGTACCTGCTATTCCATGAAGGAACAGCAGGAGCCACAGGCAACAGCAAAGTCTTCTACCCCGGGAATCTCATTGCCCATCAGTGACAAAAATGCCTTTCATGTCCCTCAGCCCTCCTTGCAACGGGAACCGACCACGTGCGTAGTGTCTCATGAGCATTTAAGGGCATTGCACATCAATTCCTTTATCATAGTAATTAACATGCAGCCACCTCTCATTATGACAAGGAGTATAAATGCAACCTTGACAAGAATAGCCACACTTCTCACGTAAGCCCGTTGTGTGGGGTGAAGTATGGGCATTTTAGTCATGTCATAGGTGCTTCTTAGAGGTGCCCCTGTGGGGTCCTTAAGAAGGAAGGTAGCAGGGTGAGGGCCGTGGGCCATTAGCTGTTATGGTGGGTTTGGTTCACATTCCCATAGATAGGCCCCTTCTGCTACAGAACCCCCCCGAGCGAATAGCTCTTAGTACCGGCTCTAGGTGCTGCTGTACAGCATAGGTGCTACGTAGGTCTTAAAGGATGGTGAGATGGACTTCATGGCTTTGTTGACTTGTGCTGTCATGAGGGCTTCAAACTGACTTGAACAAAATAAATAATCATTGGAACAGAAAAGTTAAATGGGAAGGAACAGTTTCTTCTAGATGGATTATGAATCTAATACAGAACTGATTGGCTGCTTCAAGATGAATTTATAAATAGTTTCAGGCCAGCTGAAACTACATTTTAAGTTGTTAATGTATTATCTGGAGGAAGACAAGGGCCAGCCCCTGGTTCTAAGGATAACACCTATCTGTGACAAGTAGCATTACTAATTCTAAGCAGCAAAACAGGTTATAGTTTCTTGGTTATGGCTATTTGGGTATTTACATTTAGGGGCAAAACCTTGCTACTCCTGCAGCTGCTATTTGCTCCGTGCAAAGGAGTATTTTGTGAGTATAACAGTATTATATGACAACAGTTTTAAGACCAAGTTGTTAGAAATATGGACTCCTCATCACTGTAGGCAGTCTGTTTTGTGTGTTTCAGAGGGTTGTGTTCATGTATCCTTTGCTGACACAGGGGAGTTTTTTCCATTTGTTTCATTTTTGGCACCTGCTTCATACAACTTCAGTTCCATGACTTTCAGACGTGAGATTGAAATAAGGCAATTCTAAACCGTTAATGTTCTTTACTTTCAGTGTAAAGAATGATAAATGGGGAGTGGGGGCAGTGAGGTAGGCACAAAGTTTTAAACTCTTTTGCAGGACAGGGTTGCTTCAAATTATTAACAGGTTGTTTGATCTGTTTTTTCAGCTGCAGTACAAATGAGAGCAGCTTTCCCTCAGCAAAAGTGTAGAACCTGAGTGCTTACCCACATGCATCTATTTATTTCTTTAATTGTAAATATTAGAATGGGAGCTCTCACAGCCACTCACCATCTAACATGGCTAAGCCCGGGCACACTGTAGCAGTCTCAGGATTTCTGTTCATCATCCTACTAGAATGTGTGGATAAGCTTATAATACTCCATGGTGCCCTTTGCAAATAATGGATGGAGAGCAGAAGGTGGTTCCCTCCTCACACGGGGCTTGGCAGTATAAAACACCTCTCATGAGTTCAAGGGAAGGTTATTTTGCTGAAAGTCATTATTGTTTATACATCATTATACATGTCACTGAGTTCTTTACAAAGGAGAGAAGAAAACGGGACCTGAATCTGCCCTGCCCACAGGTTTACATCCATGACGAAAGAGGCAGAGGATCCTGTGTGCAGTGTCATTCAACATGGACGTTGCAGTTTTACACTGCCAGGAGAATTAACTTTATCCACCTTTTTTATTATTTCCTTCTCACTAACAGGTTATTCATCAGCTTAGACTTTCAGAGAATGAGAGTGTGGCTCTGCAAGAGCTTCTAGATTGGAGGAGAAAGCTGTGTGAAGAGAGGGAAGACTGGCAGCAAATCTTGCACAACACTGAGCAAAGAATCACAGCCCCACCTCCACCCCCGTGTAAAAAGCCAACGCTGCTGAAGAAGGTAGAAGATACCTCTTGCAACAGACTCTCCTCCGGCATATGGGATACCACCATGTGATTCAGATGTGTGTGTTTGCAGACTGTTAGGAATGAAACCATCTAATGACTTCAATCTGCACAATCAGCAAGTTTTCTTCTCTTCACAAAGCGTGCAGGAATTTTTTATAAGCACTCAACCAAGAGCACAGGATGGAGGAGCTGTTTAGATCTGTCGTGTGTGCGTGTACGTGTGTGTGTTTGTTCTTTTCATATATATACACATATACATATATGTGTGCATCTGTGAGTATATATATGTGTGCATGTGTATATATATGGAGACAAACTGCACTATGAGTACTTAGTTTCAAAGTACAAGACGGTCACTTAGAGTTCTCCCATGGACAATGAAGAAACTATGTTAAGCAAATGATGATGGGGAGAAGCGATTGACAGGCGTTTTAAAGAGATCAGGAAAGTCTGTGTGCACACTGTACAGCTGTTTTATATAGTACAAAAATATGATGTTTCTTGTTCCCTAATGAATGGTTTTATTATATTACATGTATACATATATATATTTCTTTGTAGATGTCTGTGTTCTGTTGGCGTTGCAAACCTGAAGATTATTTACATGTTTATTACTGGTGTTTTATAACTTTATGCAATTGGTGCTGTCGTTCTTTCTTCAAAATACAGGTAATAAATTCAGTACTCGCATTTTTCTTTCATAGTTTATCTTCAACAACATACCAAACAGTTTCAACACTGTGTTGTTTTTTCAGAACTGGCAATATCCTTTCTAAAATCCAATCCTGAAATTCTTGCAAAGCTCCTATATGCAGGTGTGATTTGATGCTGTTCACAGTCATGAATTAGAGAGCATGACTTCTTTTTGGTGGGCCGGTGTTTCTGAACGTGTGAACTATGAATTCTGCAGTTACATCTCAAATCTTATTTCATTCTGGGTTATGTAAAATAATGAGGCGCTCATTTAGATTATAAGTGTGGTTTGAAATTCATACCTGATTATGCGTAAGGTCAGGTGTCAGTGGAAAGATACATAATGGTAATGAGGTATGAAAATAGGGCTGTGATTTACTGTTAGAAGCCAGAAGGCTTTATGGAGATGGGTATATCAAAGGATTATGTCCTTACGGTGGTACAGTGATGCATTTATACCTCAAATTTAATGTAATGAAATGGTTTCAAAAATTGGAGCATTCTAGTTGGTGAACATGAGTTCTGAGCAGTAATGTTAATTTATGAAAAACATGCCGCTGGAAACTTGTTAGCTACTGCTCAACAGTGTTTGAAATACTGCTTTGCCACTAAAAGGTGTAATTTATATATACGCAGGTATTTTGTCAGGGGCCGCTTATTTTAAGTTCTTGTAGTATCTAGAGCCAGTGTGAAACACTTTTCTTGGCTGTTTGCCCCATTCCTATTGGGATCCAGGAAAAAGTGCTTGTAATTTTGCAAGTGGATGTAAAACTAATATTTTCAAATGTAAGCTAGGTTTAAAAAAGTGAGCTCACACTTGGTTGGAAGTTGTTGGGAAAGGAAAAAAACCTGCTCAGAAATGTAGGGTTTTCCATCATGTTTGACAGAAACTTCAAGCAGGCTGAATGGCGAAGAGCAATCACATGCTTGCTTGCTTGTTTGTTACGGGGAAGCAGCAAAAGTCAAATTGTTCCCATGAGTATCATCAAGCTGTAGGCAGAATTAAGCATCTTCTCCTGCTGGAGATTAAAATAGACATTTTGAGTGGACAAGGAAGAGAAGACTCCAGGTTAGCTCAGAATTTTACCTTGTTACCACTGTTAGCTTCACAGAAGTCCTCTCTGTAAGATTACCCATTTCTATTTCACACAGAAGCAGGGACTCTCGACTCTGAATCTTGCCTTCGGCCGATGTAAATGGCCATAGATCACGACTTTATCCAGGAGGGGCAGCTAACCACTGTGAGGTTATGCAGAAAACAACTCTCACCCGCTAAACAGTTATGTCAGAATGAGGCTTTGCCTGGAAGAATTGAGGTTTCTGCCCTTTCGCTCAGATAACCAGGGACACGCAGAGATCCCTGTGTGAGAGCGAAATGAAGTGGCTCCAGAACTGGATGCAAGAGAGCTAATTAACCTGACCTTGCAACTACATTGCTTCCAAGTGCAAGTTGCTATCCCTACATGGCACAGCACCGCTATACATAGCCATTAACAACGTCCACCCAGCTAGCTTAGCCATCCTGAACACCTCACTGCACTGAGACACGCAGGCGTGCCCTCGGGCTTATCGCTCCTCAAACGGGCCTGGCAAATAGCCCTCTCGTAAGCTTTATCATATTGCTGACTCTAATGCCCACTAGCTGGCTTGGTGACTGGCAGCAATCAGTCCGCAGCAGCCTGGAGGTTTAGGGCAAGCTGTAGAAACTGACTGAGAAGCCAGTTTAGATCATGCCAAGATCCCTGCTGCGGCAGTCAGCTCGCTGCCAGTCAGCGAGCGAGCTATGTGTAAGGTGAGCTTGTGTATCTCCAGCCAACGCTGTCGTCATTGCTGCGCTTGCGATGCGGGAGTACCCGGAGGGGAGAGAATACATTTGTCAAGAGGAGTTTAAAATGGAGTTTAAAATGGGAAATAGTATAAATGCACGTTATACTATTTGCAATCCTTACTAAAAGTCGTCTTAGAGCAGCGATCAGCCTCAGCTGCAGGAGCTCAAATGGGGTCTAAGGAACCTTTTTGCTACTCTCTCGGAGTCTGTATTGTGCCCTATTTGGGCAGTATGAACCAAGTGTGGAAAAAAGGTGTGTAGGTTTTCTAGCATTTTCATCAATACAGTTACACGGGAGAAGCCAGTACAAACCTGATTCAGGCAACCTGATTCTCCAGACAAAGGGCAAAGCAGATTATCCCCCCCTGTGCGGAAGGTCTTTGTTCTATTTTTCGCAAACTTGGGCAAGACATATATTTTCTGGGGCTTTTCCTTGAAGCATGTAACCACAGTGCAATACGACAAACTCAATAGCAGAAGATGTAAGACTTTTTTTTTTCAAGTTTGTTATTAATTCCAGGTTATGTAATGGCTAACTTTTTACTTGGGAAGATTTTTTAAGATATTCCATTAAAATATAGTACTATAGGAATAAAGTATTTGTGTTGAAACATGTTTTAAATATTTCTCTAATGGCAGTAAGACACTCCAGAGTGTGACTTATGATGTCATAATTCACACCTAGTGTGTTCATTGGTCCCTTGGCCTTTGGCCTCATGCCTAACAATGCAGTTGGTAGGGAATTATTATACCATAATTCACACCCTACTGTGTCTTATTGCTTAAATAACCATACCCCCAGAGGTGTTTTAAAACTACCATTAAAGTTTATATTGTGTATCAAAATGTGTTTACAGGGCTGGGAAAATATACTATTGACATTTTGAAATGTTGAGAAGTAGTTTTAGCAGAACTGTACGGTGCTCGTAAATTAATCTCCCCAGTGGAGTATGCACCAGCCAATTACAGTATTTCTTGACTATATGAAGTCCTCTCTTGCACATTAAAAAATAGCTTAGACAAAAAAAAAAGCCTTATGAATTTAATATTCTAAAGGGAAAGATTAAACTCTATGAGCATGCTAATGCCCTTAATATCCAACGAACAATCTAAAATATATTTATATTTGCAATAAAGCAATTTCAGGAAGCTGGGGTTATCATCAGATAATCACTCCTCCACATTGTGCCTTATTGCTTAATTTTTAATATGTGAAACAAACAAAACGTCTAACAAATCAGCCAGTCCTTCAGTATAAGGTAAGAAACATCAGAAATGTTTTACACCTGGTCTTAAAGCCAAGGGAATTCTAAAACCACAATAAAAGAAAAACAACAGCTGTTGGCATGAGAAATTTTTAAAGCTTGTAAACCTTGCTTGTTATTCCTGAAATAGCACTTGGTGTTTTTTAGTTGCTGTAGTTACATTCCTATTGCAGATTATAAGCAAAACTTTGCTTTTAAAAACTGATTTAGACATTCAGAGAAATACATGCACCAATATTTTACAAAAGATCTGTGTACAGCATGAAGTGATAAGCCTTTTAAAAATTTGTATTGTTTACAAAACAATAGTATGATTGTTGAATAATTGAATTACATTTCCCTTTTTGCCAGTGATCCTTTTTATTCCTTCTAAAAGGTTGACTTATTTTCATTAATAACTTTATTATGTTGCAGGTCCTTTGTGTGTGGGACAAAGAATTTCATTAACTTGCTAAGAAAGCATAATAGATTGTAGCATAGTTCTAAAGTGATAGTAATAGCCATATTCCTTGTAGTTTTTAATTCTGCTTTATAGTACTGAGATCCCTAGTAATCCCGTTATTCTTATCTCTATAAAGCCTGCTAATATCTGAAATGCTCTGAGGAACCTAAAATAAGTTTTGCCATTCGCTTGTGAAATAATAAATGTAATTAAACTCTGTACAAGTCAGTTTTCCAGAATGGTATTAAACATTTCATGGCTTTGTGTTCTAAATATATAGTTTTTAAAAAGAAAACACCACCTGAGCATAACTATTTGACAGTATCTGAACAAAACAGAAGGGCGTATAAGGAAATGCTTTTCTTCCAGTTTTGCTGTTCTCTGTATACTCAGGATTTTCATTTTGAGAAGAAATAAATAAATCCCAGTGCTGGCTTATACTGTGGCTGTGAGAATTAGATCATCAGCAAAGACTGTCTGTCCTTCCACCTGTGGTTTGGCCATTTCCCCGACCACATGAATGTATGCTGGATCTGGCTGAATCATGGATTTTGCTGTGAAGCGTTTTAGGCAAAAATTTTGTCAAGTCATGATTTGACTTTTTGAGGATTTATTACAGTAAACAAAAAAAAAATCTTGAATTAGCTAGAAGTATTTAATTCAACCTTAAGTAGCTTGTTTTGGTTCTTATGTATGTGAATAAAATCCCCTCGTAGTCCTTTCTTATTTCCTTTCCTGTCAACTTAGGTTATTTTTCAAACAGACTTTTATAATGAGGAAAAAAAAAAAAGTGGTTAACTGACATTACAGCATAACGTTTAGGTTTAATTTTTTAAATGAAACATTTTCCTTTAAAAATACTGAAATAGAATATTTCAATATTTTCAACATGTTTTTCACCTTTTCTTTTCCACCTGATATTGTTTGTTGGATGCAATCTGAATTTACACATAATTTCAACTCCTCACAGACATACTTTTTCATAAATCCACTCATCTCTGAAAAGACCACACTACTGTATATTTGTTTTGAGATGCAGGAGAACTGCTGAGGTCCTTAGAAGCATCAACAGGGAAAATTTGACAAGCACAGGTATATTGCCATCATGGCAATGTTCATGTGACAGCTATTAGTTAATGCGTGTGCCCTCACTGTTTTTACCTGGGGTCTAGCCCCTTCTCGGTCTACATGGATATGTAGTCACCTGTCTTCTGATATTCACTGGACTACAGAAAGAAAAGTGCTGAATCTGTCATACACTCCCAAAGAAAGGGGAGAGATGTGCTCCAGGCTCTTTCTAATTACTGCTTAATACAAATTACTGAAATATTTCTGAAAATGGGAATTGGAATGCAACTTTCTCACTGTCCAGACGTGAACAAACCACTAGGCCAGAAAGCTGTGCTATTTCATTGCCACGGCTATTAAATGAACAGTTGTGGAGATATAACTCCTCTATCGCACAACATAGTATAACTTGGCAGTCAGCAAAATATTCCAAAAACGAGGGAGGCTGATTTTGCATCCTTTCAGGAAGACAACTCCATATAGATCATTTGAATTGAAACCATCTCTAGCTGTTTTTAGTGCAGACCCTCCCTAATAGAGTGGTCTGAGCCTCACAAATCAGATAGGCAAGGGGATGTCTAGTGTTTAAGTGGGACAGGAGTAGGATAGGAGATCAGTCGTCTGTGGAGGGTAAGTTTCAGTAAGGGCTTTGGAAATCTCCAGACATTATGACCTTCCTCATGGAAGCCATAAAGTGCAGTGTTGGATTTCAAAAGGACCTGATGTCTAGATTTTGCCTAAATCCTTGTTTTATGATCTAGTCCCAATCAGTTTGTGCAGTTAAGAACATCTTGAATAAAAATTACTCCTCTATTGATCTTTATTTATTATATTTTAGTAACCGGATTACTAAAAGCATGTATTCAAGTCTAGCATTTGCTGATATAGCTCCCATGTCTGTAATATGAACTTGCGTTAAAAAAAAAAAAAAAAAAGAGGAACAATATGAAAATAAGTGCATCTGAAACATACCTTCTGGGTCCATGCTGAGATCTGGACTCCCTGAGCCTTAGAGTTACCATAAGTAACATGTTAGATGCCACATCATCAAAGATCAAGACAGCAACCCAAAAGTACCTCTCAAAGTTTAAAGACTTTCTTCTGGCTTGTTTTTCTGTCCTATGTAATCCCCGAGTCCTCATCAGGCATGAGCAGTTACCATGGTCAGAGAGGATGCAGCTTGAAAAACACGCATCTTTTGTCTCCTGGGGGTGCAACATCTAGACCTCAGCTTCTCTAAGGTGGGAGAGGCATTCTGTTTAGTTGATCAAAGGCACTATGGCAGATGCCTTATATCAGATATCTCATGTAGATGTGTTTACTTTTCTATACCAGATATCATTCCCTTAAACATTCTGCAGAAGGCTTATTTGTTCAACAGAGACATTGATTTGTAGCTGGGGAACATGTGTCTAGTTTAGGTCCATGATTTTACAAAGATCTTCAGTTAAATTCAGGATTTGACTCTGGCTGATTTTTAAGGCCTACAGATGATTTACTTATTTCTGTATATGTACAAAAGTCCTGCTTGAACTTCCAAATAAGTTCTGCCAATAAAAAAAAAAACAATGACTCATGGCAAATCTATAGATCTAATCTTTTATTTAATCCCTGTATAGGAATAAAAGGCCAGATCCTGGTGAGGATTTGAATCCCATAAGGAAGTTAACATAAGATCTGGCTTTTAGGTGCCTTGGAAAGGCGTATAGGACTGAGCTGGGTTTCCATACCGCCTGTTCTGTTCTTCCATTCTGACTCCATCTGACTTATTTCTCATGGTGGAAGAAGCACTGTAGTTCAGGGAGAAAGGGAGAGGACCTCAGCAGCTTGGAATCCCTTGCGTTATAATGGGCATATATCGAGGTTTAACCTGGCTGCTGGCCAAATACCACGCAGCCGCTCGCTCACACACACCCACTCCCCCCCCAGTGGGGCAGGGAGAGAATCAGAAGGGTGAGAGTGAGAAAAAACTCGTGGGTTGAGATAAAGATAGTTTAATAGAACAGAAAAGAAAAAATAATAATAATAATAGAATATACAAAACAAGTGATGCACAATGTAATTGCTCACCACCCGCGCTGACCGATAACCAAGTAACAATCGCCACTTCCTGGATCACGCCTACCGTTCATATACTGAGCATGACGTCACATGGTATGGAATACCCCGTTGGCCAGCTGGGCTGGCTGTCCTGGCTGTGCTCCCTCCCAGTCTAGCAGAGGATAGTTGTCCTTGAGAAGGTACTTAGCAACAACTGAAAACATCAGTGTGTTATCAACATTCTTCTCATACTAAATCCAAAACACAGCACTAGGAAGAAATTTAACTCTATCCCAGCCGAAACCAGGACAGTATCCACTACTTATTCTATACCATTTACGTCATGCCTAGGTCTCACATTTTTCAATACATTCCAATTAATCACCACCATCTTTCTTGTCTTTTATATATATACATATATATACACATACACAGATATCATTCCCTTAGTCTATGGACTATCCCTCTAAAATATCCATTGAGTTCATTAAGTCCACGACTTTGGGCTCCATCTGTCGTAACAGTCCTTCAGGGCAGGAGAGATGGTGTGTGGTGTTGGACTGTTGCATCCTGAAGCCAGTTCTGATTTCCAGTACTGCTGCGCTCGTCCGGTTCTATCGTTGTTGCACTTTGCTCGGTTTCATTGGAGTTAGCTCGTTCTTCATTAATCTGGGTGATTTTACTGCTATAGCAACCATAGAAATAATGATGATATACAATATTATATAACAATTAACATCATACAATTTTGTTCATTGGCTATTTTCACCCAAAATCAAATCCCCTTGAGGTACACACCGGACTTCCCCATGCTTTCACATTACCCACCAAGTGCACCCAGGTGCACATTCTTCTCATACTAAATCCAAAACACAGCAGTAGGAAGAAATTTAACTCTATCCCAGCCGAAACCAGGACAGTATATCTCTGCACAAAGGAGGAGGTGGAGGGAACAGGGACTCCATCTTCCCAGGAAGTTTGAGAATTTCCGAGCCAGCACAGTACATTTTCCCAAAGTTCCCAAACCTCCATGCTCTTTACCTGCTAAAGCACTGGGATGCTGTGTTTAAGAGAAGTGATGCCTCACCTTTAAGAATGAGAGTACAGGCATGTATCAAGGTCAATGTCCTTGAAAATACTCCCAGGTAAAAGTAAAGGCCTAGGCAAGGACAAAAAAATCCTTGAGGTGAGCAAATTAGGCTCACAGTTAGCAATTGTTATCCAGAACCTGTGGAGGATGTGGAAGATTATAAAGGATAAAGATGAAAAACATTAGGGGGTTGGGAGGGGGAAGAAACCAGACTTCTAGTAAGCTAGTCAGCTTTGTTTTGTTTGTTTTGTTTTGTTTTGTTTTTGTTTTGTTTTATCCCATTCTAGTACTAGGAGAACATATGTAACAAGTACCTGGAAGATGAGAAGATTAACAAACAGCTCATGTGGGGTTCCCAGAAACTGTATGTATCATTCCACCACATTTTCTTCTTTAATAAGGTAACTAAACAGGCAGAGAGCATCAAAAGCCTTATTAATGTTAAAGGAGAACTTGGATACTGGGTTGGTTTTTTTTCTGTGTCCTGTCACATCCTTTAAACAAGCTGAGGAAATAAGGACTGTCATAGAGAAATTTAGGTTGGAAAGGACATCTGGAGGACCAGTTCTCTAAGTTTCTCTGTGGCTGCAGAGGCCAGTATGGGGCTGGCTTTCTTTGCCACAAAGGCATGCTGTTGAAACTTGTTTCAACCTCTTATCCCCATGGACCCTCATGTCCTTTCGGCAAAGCTGCTCCCTACCCAGTCAGCCCCCGGCCTGTACTGTTGCATAGAGGTTTTCCACTGAGGATGTAAAACTTAAATTTGTTTTTGAACAATGTTAAGTTTCTGCCAGCCCATTCCTCCAGTCTGCCAGCATCCCCTGAACATCAGCCCCATCCTCCAGAGCTTCACTGAAGTATTGACTCCTCTTCATCCCAGCACATATGCAGAATTTGCTGTCTATTATTCACGAACTCAATAATTTTTCAGCTCATTAGTAAAGACAGATTTGCCCCAGTATTAACCCTGGAGGAATGTTACTATTTGGCTGACAATTGGATTTTGTGCTGTTGTTACGCTCTTTGAGCCCAATGGTCCAGCCAATTTTTTACCCACCTTAAAGTCCACCTACCCGAATCATACATCTCATCAGTTTGGCTATAGGGTGCTGAGGTAGATACCAACCTTGATTCACAATGTAGATAAATAGATGGTTGAAAATAAGTTCTCAAAAAATAATCAATGGCAAACTGGCAGGAAAGTGAGATTCCACAAAGGATCTCTTCTTAGGAGGCATCTGAGACCTGCTTTTTTTTCAAATATTTGTTACCTGACGGGATGGCTGAGCAGGAAGGACATATATAAAACTAAGGGTAGCACAAAACTCAAAATGAGCTTCTAAGAATGCTGGGGCAGAATTCAAAGTGGTGATACAAAAACTGCAAAAGGTTCTTCCACGAGAAAATAAGAGATGCTCATTTCTCCCTCAGCGGAGAAAAGCATGCCCACAATCCCAGAGGCAGTAGGGCTTCAAGCCTCATAACTCTCCAGAGAGGCAGGGAAAAGACCAGTTTTGGAAGACCATGTTTAGGAACTGAGTAGACTGGTGGAGTCTGTGTGTAATGTGCTGAGTTGGTGAGCTGTGGCACACAGCACTCGACATGAAAGCTATTGTATTGTCATAATTGTGGTTTCACATGGATATATACTTTGCGAATGTGTGTGTGCGTGTGTGTGTCTTTCTTTCGCTGTCTATGTTTGTAAATTTAACACGTGCTCCTTAGTAATATGCTTACAAATAAATCCCTTAGAGGAACATTGGATTCTCAATTCAACCTTGACAAAGAGTCTGCGGCGGCTATTCCATTATATGCCTTCATGGTGTTAGAAATGTCCTCCCTTCCCCGTACAACCCATGCATGATGGCTCTGAAACCTGTTATTTGGAGAAATAATACTTCCCGTGTCCCCCTCTGCTTTTCATACAAGGAAATAAAAAGTGGGTGGGAGTTCTGTGAGGAGATAAAGTGAGATTTAGCTCCATTTGGGCACAATCAGAGAATGTATTTAAGGTACCACTGGACAAGGAAGTAGCTTCAGAAGACCATGACAGCTGAAAATGAGGAAACGAGTGATTTTGTCTCTCCCTTTCAGTGTTGCTTTGCTTAGAGGTATAAGAATTTGTTTTAATATATTTAAGGTACAAATAATAACATACTTAAATTATGTTATGGCAGTGAAAAATGCCTTGAAATCGCCAAGGGCCAGGAGTCATCTTTTTACTTCAGATATTGCTATTACAAGATCTGTTTTTCTTTGTTGCAACCTTGACATGAACATACCACCTTTAAAATATGATAAGGTAAACATCTGTAATCATTTAGCTTTCAAGGCCCGTGAGATTTCTAGCTAAGGGTGAGCTGCGATAGCTCTCTAGCAGCTGATGAAGCCATGCACTCATTTCCCCACAGGATTTCAAGCTGCCAACAAGTTGTAGCAAAAGTGCTCACTTAGTTTAAGTGTTGGATGTTGTCCCATATATAGAAGACAAAAGACATGCTGCTGCTTTCATAAATGTTCTTCTGAATTATAAATGGTTACTTAATAGATATGAGAATGTCTCTCACCTTTACTGAGATTAGTTGGTCTTGAAGAGGCTACTTCACCATCAGAAACAAGTGGGAACCACCATAGAAAATCTTTCCCACAGCTTGTGGGGTCAAGTGACAAGCCTGAGAACTCCTTATGGCCTCTAATAAAAGCACAGCTCTTGCTTTTAACCACAGGATCTAGTTCAGCACAATTCCTAATTTAAACACATGTAAACACATAGAGGGATATAAACCCCACAAGTTACGACCCAAGAGCACTTGCAACTGGAAGGGGTCGCCCAGACACATAGAAGTTTCTGATTTCAATCTGATCATTGACCTCCATAGGAGTGAAGTTTATGCAAAGTGTGCCCTGAAAACTGTAGACATGATGCTTGTGGTTTTGGAAGTTTTGCTTTTTCCCCTGATTACAAAGTAAGAATCAGTAAAATAATCCAGTTTAAGACACCAAACATTAAAATGTAGTGAAGTGCAAATGTGAAGTGGTGAGCGATCAGGTTCAGCACAGCTAAAGATCCAGTGGAAGTCATGAGTGGTTTTGCAAGGTTGTGCAAGATGGGGCTGAAAATTACTGCTGAAGAATAGTTTGGTTCTGAGAGTTGACAGGAACATTCTTATCTGATAGATCTGTTCATTCCATGTATTTAGCTTTACCTACTCTTTTTACAGACAAAAAACAGTTTAGCTACTTTTTGTACTCCTGAACAGTCAACACATAAACAAATAGCTGTGCATTCATTTTTCCAATTGTGCTTCATCATTTCACTCCAGCTCAGTTGCATCACTGAGACTTTTTGCAGTGGGAATGAAGACAGCGACTGAGCAACAATTTATTCTTCAAAAATTTAGGTCTGCATGTGTTCAGTAAGGCAGGTTTAGTTGTCTCTGTGCTTGTGAAAAACACTCCTTTTATTTATCAATAATCTGATGGAAGACAACTTGTTTCCCTCATTTCACTCTGATCTCCTAGCCAGGGGGAAGTACTCCTACTTCTGCTGTGCGGTTCCTAGTGCACAATAAGCCATCTACTAACAACATTTTTGAGCATCTATTGAACACGCTGCTGCTACAGATTCTTTTTCAGTATAACAGACATAATTTCTGTAGCAACATTAGTAACATTAGTAAATTCACAGCTCTGTGAATGTTAAGGTAATAAACTGTTAGTACACATTATAGTCCTAAGCATTGTGGCTAGAATGAACTCCCTTTCCCAGCCACGCAGACCACCATGCACTCACACTCATCATGTTAGGAGGAAGCAGAGTTTTAGCCCTGTCATCTTGTAAGTATTAAACCATATCTTCGCCTTTAGTTTACTTGTGATCTTTAAAAAGAAGCTCCGTTAGCGCCCTAAGGGAACTGTATACTATGAAATAAGGATAGAAGAACATTAACCACAAAGACCTGATCGTTTATTAGATGCAAACAAATAGGCAAGCAAAAAAATAAAAGCAACTTGGAACCTTTCTGCTTTCATATTCTTATCACTTTTTATTCAAATGGAAGTTTTGGCCTTTCAGTATCAGTATAAAATGGAGTCAGAGACATTTTTACTTCATTATGTGCAGCAAAAAAGGATCGTACAATAGAGAACTATTTTCCATCTCTCATGCGGATATGGTCATTATTTACTGGAGGCTGTTTTGTAACACAATGACCATCTGTCAGTAAGCGCTGAAAACACTCAATCATGTTGGCTGTTATTGTTAAAATGCCACAATCAGTGACTGCTGTGAGGGATTAATAGATTTTTTTGCACTAAGAACAATTACATATTTAGAAGGCTAAATTAGCTTTCATTGGAGTTGGTATAAATCCAGAGCTACTCCACCGGAATCCAGGTATCATCTCTGGATTTATAGCAGGGTAGCAGATGCCAGACTTTGACCCAGACCTTTAATAGGAGGATATCAGGGAAGGAGCTCCTTCTGAATTGGTTATTTTTTGAAATATCTGTGACTGAAAAATATATATTGACATTAAATTGCATAATGAAAAGAACTAACTGAGACCATGTTTTCTTCCTACATCGAAGGGATAGCTCAGAATTATGTTCAGCTATTCTGCAGAAAGGTACATATCATTGTTAAAGGGGTTCAGTTTGCAGTTATGTTCATTAAGCTTTTCTTTTGAATGTTGTGTCACATTTCTTTGTGCACACTTGGGCAGGAGTGTAGATGCTCAAATGAACCACCAGCTACACTAGCAGACCCTAGGATTACAACTGGGTGTAATTCTGCACAAACCTGTATAATTAAACCCTTCAGGGAAAGTCTGGAATGAGATTCGTTCAAATGCAGCCATGTGATTACAAGTGCATCATTAACATTTTTTTTATATATATGAAGGGAAGTGGTGCCCTCAGGGTGGCAGAGTGGGAGAGAAATATGGCCTATACATTGAAGGTCATATGCTATACAGGGGTGGGAAAACATTTCTTAATCAAAAAATCCCCTCTCCATATCATTTATTATAACCATGGGCTATAATTACTTAGCCTATTAAAATGCTTAACTCAGTTAATGATTTAGTTAGTAAGTATTAGACATTTCAACTGAAGGAGGAACAGGAAGGCAAAAGGAGGGAGTGATGGGGGGAATCTAGTCTTGAAAGAAGCTGAGTGTCTCTAAGAAGTCTTTGGAAACCGTCAAATCCTTTTGGTTTCATGGGCCACGGGGGAGCTTGTGGATGCTCAGCATTTCACACAGAAGGCTCCGACATGTGGTGGAGCTGGTCCTTACGGTTGCTACTTCAGAAGCCTCATTCCCTTGTTAAATCCCATCTCCCAGGGTTTCTTACTTCTCTTTGGCGCCGTGCTGCCAAATGCCACATGACACCCAGACTTTCAAAACAGGTGAGCTGCATGCAAGAAGTCTAATGCTCCCCACTGTTTCATGAGCCCTTATCACTCCATCACATGCATGAGACAGTAGGCAAGGCACGAGCGTAGCAGGGACAAGGAAAGGGAATATCCCAGCAGCCTGGCAGGAAGGGCACAGCTGTGCGTGTTCCTTCCCTCCCTACGTGCCCAGTGTGGAGTGGGAGGAGGAGAAGGGAAGCAAGTTCGTATGTTTCTGTCCTGTGGTCTGACAAAACCATGCTCATTGAGATGGCACATGCCTGTACTCACAAGACAGAAAAAAAATGTAGCTAGATGAACAATCAGAAGTATTTGCTTTGAAATCTCTTACTTCCAGGTCTACACAACCTCTACGTGCCCAGAAGCAAAGATCTTCCGAAAGCAACTCCACCTGCCCACTCCTCCACCCTCGCCTTGAGAGAGCTTGATAGCCACTCTCCCAAAGGGCCACCAGGTGTAATTTTGCAGCTGCATGCAACTTACCTGTCCTTAGAATATTAAACCTTTACTTTTTTGATTGCGTGCAAGTCTTTGATAAGACTAGCATTGTGTAGGCTGAGTAGGCCTGGAGAGATCACTTAACCAGCTTGCAGGGTGAATGTATCCTTTGCCTGCCTTCTTTTCCAGCCTGTGAGCTTCCCGTGGACTGATGATAATTTATTCAAACCTGGGTATCACTCACAGTTGTTTGTTAGCCATTTGACTAAACAGCTTGACTGTGGCAGTCAAGCTCCATGGTCAGTCATTTTTGGGTACGTGTGACTCGTCCCCTGAGTCACAAGGGATTGCTTGAGTTTCCCATTCAGATGACACAAACTTTATAAACAGACACAAGCTTGATTAAATTGCTAGGCTTTGACTCATAGGCTGATAGGAGCATGGTAAGCAGGGCAATCTCACAACCACGCAGAAGGCAAGGACAATTTTATTGGGCAGTTGCCCTCAGGTGCCATGCTCTTTCACCTCAAACACGGTAATAATTCAGTGAGTCTTAAGCAGCAGATTTCCAAGGAGTTGTGGTTCTGATTATTGAAAAGAATTGTTCAAAAGATTTGTTAACACACAGCAAAATGATTTATGGAAATAATACCAGAAGTAAGTAAATAAGCCCCAAATAAATTATGCTATATCTGTTCATTTGCATGAATATTGCCTTCAACTTCTTATGTGACTGCTAACTGTTAAAATAACCTATGAGACAATGTATTTACTGTGCTCTTGTTACATGATACCTAATCTGAAAACAGTGGGGCTGACGAGCTGTCTTAGGTTAAGATGTGACACTGTATGACATTTAGCTTTTCTGATATGATGAGGTAATGTGACATGACATGAGCGTATGCCATGAACCAAAGGTCAGAATAGACTCAAACGGATACACCTGTTTTAAGCCTGGCCAGTCACTGTCAATTTGTAAAAAAGGCTTCCAGACCAGCACACATTTCTGACAACAATTGATGGTCATGAAATAGGTGTATTAATCCATTGGCAGTAAAGCTTACCACCTACTTATCCATAACACCTTTCTATCTAATGGAAATTGATTAGAAAATATTTCTTCTCCTCAGAAGCTTTACTTATTTGCATGTTTAATTTTGGGCAGCTGCCTGGGCAGATTCAGAGAGACCATGTCTATACTGAAGGGCAGAATACCCCTCCCTCGACATCCACTGCCGGCTTGTGCAGGAAAAACAAATATATTGTCCCCGCTCATATGGCCTGAAGGATCACTTATGCTATGCTACATGTCCTCGATGGTACCCTACTTCACCCAGTCCTGACCCCCTCACTCATTTAGGGGACTTGTTGAGACTTGCTGTCACTGTCTTCTTGCTTGTATGCCTGAATATTCTTTGGCTGAAGACCATAGCCTGAAGAGGAAAGGCAGATGGTATGTGCCTAGATTCAGTTTCAGGGATGCAGAAACTGGCAGGCGCTTTCCATCCCACATCATCAGCAGAGCCAAAGGGACTTACCAAAATTGGGACTTGCACAGAACACATAGGCACCCAAGTCCAAAGCTGTGATCCTGCTCAGCTGCTCAAATTTTGCTAAATTCCGTTTCAATATTTCAGTTTAACGTTTTCCAAATACATTGAGTAACACCTCAGTTCATGCACAGCCCTGTTCAAGTCTTGGCAGACGGGAACAAGACAGTCTCTATTCTCCTGCAGCACTGATGGGGAATTATAAAACACGGCTGGACCTTGGCATATGTGTCCTGTGTTAGCTCAGAGATGTTTCAAATGCAAAGGTTAAGGTTTTTCACAACGTTGTAACGTATGAGGTTGGAGGTCAGCGAGCCCACTCATCCTTTCACGTACTGAGTCAGAGCAGTAGGATCTACTGTCTGCAGATCATCACTGACAGGCGAGGTGACCTGCTCTTACACGCTGCCAGTATGTTACACGCTGCTGCAACGCCAGTTTCCTTCTCCATTGTTCCACCCTTCTGAGAAATTAGGCTGTTTTCCTGGTGCCCAAAATAATTATTTTGTGTTGAAAATTATTTCCGCCTGCCTTCACCTGTGACTACACAGGTTGGTTGCTTATTTTCCCCTTTATAATGCATTTTCTATAGCATGTCATCACGCTGAAATCTTACTTGAGTGAGAGGATAAAAAAAAGAGAAAGAAACCGGAGAGAAAGGATATTTCAGGAGTGCGTCTTGAAGAAATGCTCATGGATTTGCGTGTTTCATCACAGTGTCCAAAACTACTCAGTGTATGAACTGTAGCATTTTGAAGCCAGATCTCTCAATATATCACCACTGAAATCAACGATGCCTTTGTGGATCTGGATGTCAGGCTGTGATTCCTCTCACTTAACTTTAACTGCCTAACAGTGAGATGAGCACTTCAAGCTTTCTACATCGGCTGAGAGGCAAGCACATTTAAAAAGCAATTCATTTCACCTCCTTAGATACCTGCCTTAGACATCCGACGCTTTCTGTTCCCAATAGAATCAGATTGGACAACAAGCTTAGACCATACACTGAACTTTTACATGTTAGATGTGAGATTAACCCCAGCCCAAGTAAGTTAATAAAAATATTTTGTGAATAGATACTTCAGAGTAATTAGGAAACAGAAGAGCAGCATTCTCAGATCTCTCTCTTCCAAAAATCGCAGATTTGTACCACCACACATTCTAAATTTACCCATTTTTTCTGAATTTTTACTTCTAATACTGAAATCGTCCTCACTTTGACTAGAAAGTCAAAGAAACTTCAAAACTAGTAACATAATAAGTCAAAGGTAGAACAGATGTTTTCATTATGCCAGTGGATTGTTTTTATCTCAGTAGTTGTTTTTAATTATCTTGCTTATGAAATTTAGAGCCACAAATCCTATAAGATCTAAACACTACCTTATTCTCTACTTTTCACGTGTTTGTCTGATCCAGGTTTGCATATGGACCTTGTTCCTGAAGTAAAATGTTTTACAGCAGTCAGAAGAATTTGATCACCTGAAAATGTTAGGTAGCAAGGTAGGAGTTAGGTGAATAAATAAAAATGCCTTTGCGTACTTGGTAGTTTCTACCCTAAAGAATTTTAACTGAAATATTGGGTAGACCCTTAGGTGTGGTCTGAATTTCTGCTCCGCTCTGTTGAGAAGAAACATATTTCCCATTTTCTATGCTTCCTTAACCCTGCTCTGATATATCACCAAACCTGAAACAGGCTCGAAACTGTCATTTTTGTATTCACTGTTATTAATTATTCTTTCAGTTCTTTGATTGTGCTTTTGATACTTTTAGTTCTCAAAACTGAAACTGGTTTTAGTGGCTTCTCTGCTTATTTTTATTTTATTCTGACATGAGTTAAAAATGTGGTGTATGGCACATTCTCAGAGGAGAAAGCTGAATATCATGGAAACAGATTTTGAGAATGCTTTAAATAAGGACACCATACTCAGGATCAAATATTAGAGAGAGGAGTCAAAATTGGTTTTGTTTTCCTCTCTATAATCAATGCAAACTTAATTGGATTCAGCATATGCCTTTTTTCCTATTGATTTTTGTGTTATTGTTCCTGTTTGACTGCTGTTTTTCTAGCACGTCCCAGGCTTTTTGGATATTATTTTCTCCATATTTTTTTGGCTTCTTCCCATTTAACTGCCTCTGAATTCTTTTTAATAAAAAAGTAATCACAGACAACATGTTTTATCTAATTCTATAAACACATTTAATTCTGCAGAGCACCAGAACAGTCACTGGGTATGCATTATCCCCTTTCCCTTAAAAGGACCCTCTAGGGTCAAACGGGGCTATGTGATGAATTCATATGCATGAATTGTGCAGATGAAGGTCACTTCAGCCACCATCACAGAAGAGCCTTTAATGAACGCCCAGTTTATATGAAAAAAGAAACTCCTTGTAAGCTGAGGTGTCTCTTGACTGAGCAGTATCTTTAAGTACCCAGGACCAGAGTCTCCAGGAAACACGAGTGACTGATGCGCAGGTACCAGAATTATATGCTGGCTTTTCATGTGCCTGAACATCTGAGCCATGGTCTTCCGTACAGATCTGCAATCTCTTAAGAGCTATATTGAGTGTTAAGACATAGAGTGTGTTGGTGCCCTCCTGCTGTCCTGACCACTTGCTGCCCACCTGCCGGCTGCCTTGTATGGGTTTGCTTGCTGCCTTGTTCAGTGGTTTAGAATTTACATTCCAGGCACAGGGAGGACTGGGAACAAGAGAAGAGGAGGAAACATAGCAAAGATACCCCCTCCTGTTGTTATGCAAACCCTGATTCCTCTGATACCCCAGTGACAGCTTATGGCTACCGGGGTCTGCACATTATTAGAATATTTTACATAAGCCTAAATGACAGATAAGCACTTCAGGAAAGTGAGTTAGTCCATCCTATTTCCTTATCAATTCTCTAGATTAGCACTCGCTGCAGCTGCTATTCCACAAGTAGCTTCCTGATGAGCTCACTGTGCAAGGCTGAGACATTGTGTCTTTATTTGCTGGAAGGTACCATGGCAAAATCTTCATCACAGAGCAATTAGATATTAGAATAAAAACGTGTTTGGAGTTCATCGCTTCATTTAAAACAAAAACAAAAAGCCTCCAAAACAAAGAAACTGAAAATCCATACATGTCGCTAAGTGGTTTTACTGTTCTGTATACATGCTTCCTTATTTTCATTGTTGTTCAGACAGTGTGTAAAGTGGAAGAAAGTGAAAAAAGGCAATGAGCCTTATTCCACAATGACATGCACAAAACTAAATCTTGTAGCAGCATTTCACAAATCTTCTTGATGCCTGGATACTTGGTTTATGAGGAAATGAAGTTCCTTTCATATCTACCAGGAAAGTATGGCCTTTTGAGGTTAATTTTCTCAACAGGCACCTTTGTCAGCATGATTTGCAAAGCTTCAGAGCCAGGGAGGTCCCTCTTGCCCTTCTCTGTGCTGCGCTGGCGAGGACCTGCACATCAGCTCTGTAGCCCCTGACACTCTGGGACAGTCCTAATATGGTGTTAAACCTGCACATCAGTTGCTATTTTCAAAACTGCCCTGTGATACCAGGCATCTGAATCACTTCAGCAGCAATGCAAAACTCAACTTTTGGTCTCTGACCCGCCTCTGCAAAGAAATCTGAAGCAGGATCCCAAACAGAAACTTTATCAGAGAATTCAGATCCAATTGCATAGCTGGGCCCAACTCCCATTCAAGCAGAAAAATAAAGTGTTTGTTCAGGGAACACAGAAGCACTGTTTTATCAAATAAATCATGAGTAGGACTCTCAGGGTGTTTTCACACTGGGAGCAAGTGAAATAAAAATTGTCGTGGTTTAACCCCAGCCGGCAACTAAGCCCCATCCAGCCGCTCGCTCACTCCCCCCCGGTGGGATGGGGAAGGGAATCGGAAGAGTAAAAATGAGAACACTCGTGGGTTGAGATGAAGACTGTTTAATAGGGAAAGCAAAAGCCGCGCATGCAAGCAAAGCAAAACAAGGAATTCATTCACTCCTTCCCATCGGCAGGCAGGTGTTCAGCCATCTCCAGGAAAGCAGGGCTCCATCACACATAACGGTTATTTAGGAAGACAAACGCCATCACTCTGAACATCCCCCCCTTCCTTCTTCTTCCCCCAGCTTTATATGCTGAGCATGACATCATAGGGTATGGAATACCCCATTGGCCAGTTGGGTTAGCTGTCCTGACTATGCTCCCCCCCAGCTTCTTGTGCAGCTGGCCAAGCATGGGAAGCTGAAAAGTCCTTGACTACATTTAAGGACTAAGCGCTACTTAGCAATGACTAAAAAAATTAGTGTGTTATCAACATTCTTCTCATACTAAATCCAAAACACAGCACTATACCAACTACTATCTCTATCCCAGCCAAAACGAGGACAATAATTAAACAACTCGATCGCTTTTAGAAAGCAGAAGTTTAGCAGTTGTAGTACTTTCTGCTATGCACAAAAAATGAGTATCTTCTCTTTCTAAGTCAAAATATAAAAGTTTTTTAGGCCCTATAAGACTAACTTAGGCAATCGGTAGTAGGCCCTTAAATCTAGAATGATGAGGAAAGGTCAGAAGGAAAAAAGGACAGGAGGTGAGACACTATGCACAAATAAGCAACTGCAGTCCCTACACAGCAGCTGTAGACAGGTAAGAACCTCTGAAAATCTGTAAAGGAAATCTTCACAGATGACTACCCATGTTATATGCTTACGCTTTTACATTGACTAACCCAGCAAGAAAGTTTGGGAAGTTTTGTATACATGTAGAGATCACTTTCAAAAAACTGGGAAATAAACAGTTTCCAAACACTTAAGCCCACCCCTTATCTTAAAAAGCCCCCACAACGCTAAAGTACCTGTAGCCAGCCTCTGTACTATCAGGTAATTCAAATTTTCTGGTTCACGAACCCTTATTACCCTTATTACCGAACAAATACTGTTCATTCCTCTGGAGCAAACCATCTCATTCTCCCTGAAACAAGCCCCAGCTGCTGCTCAGGGGTTAGGTTATGCAAAGCACCACCTCCAGTAAGCAATGTGAACACAACTGCATCAGGTTTGGTGCCTTAGACTTTCTGCTAGGTGGGCTATACAATTTGAATCTATCTATAGCAAAATCCCTCCATGGGAAACAGCTTCTGTCAAATGGTGTGGGAAACCTTATCTTGTACCGTCTGTCCCATGGGGAACAGTCCACGCAGTCTTTGGAGAACAGGAGCTGCTGGTTGTTCCCTTTCTACGTCAGAGAGAAATGAAACGCTACAAAACTTTGCATCCTCCCTCTCCCCCGCCACTCCATTGCTAATTTATGGTGAGACAGCATTTGCCTTTCAAAGAGTTACTGTGTTGTAACTAACAGATAACATTGAAGAGAAAACTGAAAGGTACTATGTAGATTATTGAATCCATGTCCCCTGAAATGCAACGTTATTTCAACATACAACAGGCATCATTGTCTTAATCTGCAGATTCTCCTTTTTACCTGGAGAACAAGAGAAGCAATCCTCAAGTTTGGGGTCGAAACACAGATTTATCAGCTTTTACCATACATCTACAGTTTATCAATGTCCTTTAACCTTTCCCCCATTGCCTCTAGTTTGAAGTAGTTTTACTTTAGCTTTACCACGTCCTCCAAGCTTACACTGGCTGCCGTCCACAGAGAGCATACATATGCCAAGCTTAAGTGTCTTGAGAAACAGGGATTTCTTTCCAAACCTGCAGAGTCTCGGGGCATTAACTGGTAAAATCTTACTTCTCCAGAGAAAAAGTTCTACTAAGAAGTGCAAACTTGACAGTGTCTTAGCCCATAATTACAAAAATACTTTAAACATCAAAAAGCAGCAGTGCCACAGGTGGAGCCAGTCCTGCCCATCTTCCTCCCCTCCCTCACCCCCCTCACCTCCACCCTGCGCTGCCCACTACCCTGCATCTGCACCAGCGTCAACTGGTATGGCTGAATGGTGAAGAGCGGGAAACAGGCTTGAGCTCTTAAAAGAGCTGGTTTCAAACTGGATCAATTCCCTGAACTGCTTTTCCGTGCCACCACGTGGACACTTGTTCTGGCCCAGGAGCCGGTGCGGTGCAAAGGGCAGGAGCAGAGGGAGAGGGAAGGAGGTGTAGAAAAGGGGGAGCTGCCGCTTTCAGCAGCACTGCTAGCCTCCTCCTCCTCAGGGTGCTGGGGAAACCGCCCATTTAAAAACCCCGTCTTGGAAAATGTAGCTAGACTCAGTCCAGGCTAAGGCAGTTTAAGAGAGGCTTGGGTTCGCATTTAGCGACAGAATGGCAGCTTTTCAGAAAGCGATCAGCCCTTGCTCTAAGAGGAATGAAAACCCAAATCACTGTTTTCTGCCTGGCTTCTTAGGCCTGTCTCTTTGCGGTACTTGGCCTGCTCTGAGCTGAGTCCTAGATCAAACTCGTGGAAGACACAGTGCTCTTGACTAGTTTAGTGAGACAGACAATGAAACGAAGGGACGTTCATCTGAATGTGTAATGTCTATTTCTGTACAAATAAGATGAAAAATGATGAAGATTATCGACGTTTATACCTATCGACATGTATCGATCACCGTTGTAACTCAAGAGGGAGGTAAATTTAAGATCTCGCCTTTGTCTAACACGTTATTGACTACTCAGGTCTGTTCTGTTTCTGACAGAAAGAGGCAGAAGCCTGGATTAATGTCCATAATCTGATCCAGAGTGGAAATTCCAGTGTTCCTCTTCCTGGGCAAAAAGTGAATCCCTTTTAAAGTGATTGCAAAAGCCCCAAAGTCAGAAAGATCTAAGAAGGAGTAAATAAAGTAGAAGAGGGCAGCCAACTCGCATAGTTTCCATGTCATATTCTCACAGTCTAACATTCTGTTCTCTCCAAGGAGGAAATAACAATATAATGTACAGCCCTACCACTACTGCTATTAATATCTTGGAATGCATCCAGGAGCACATGGTTGCAGGAGAATATGCTGTTCCTGGTAATCACATAAATGTTTAGATGTTTTTCTTTAGGAGGCTGAGCCTGGATCTCTTTTGTATGCTGCACTGCATAGGTCCCTATTTTCCAGCTCCTCGAAGGCTGGGCCAATCAAGTCTCCCTTTTTAAAGTCCAGTTGCAGCGTAACAGAAGTACTACAAGTTCCAAAACAATGTATGAGCTATTTTAGCTATTTTAGTGCACAAAAAAAAAAAAAAGGAGCGGGGGGGAGGATGGAAAGTAAAAGGAAAACAGAAAAGCAAACTGGCACAGAGTGAAAACAATTCTTCCTAATGTTTAGCAGAATATGCGTGTGCAATTACCCTAGGAAAAGTCTTAATGATTTAAGATTATCTTAACAAAGTATACACAACTACACATCCTTTTGGTGTCTCTGAAATCCTCTCCTCAGAGGTTTTGTATGGTGAACTTCCCCAGTGCAGCCTGTGTGGGGAATGCCTTAATGGCCAGCCAGGGACCTTCACTCCAGGCTGCACTTGTCCATCACTAGGTACACCTGAGCCCTAGAAGGACAAGCATAGCTGTGTATGAGTAGTACCTGAAGTCTTTAGCCCTGCCAAAGATGTGCTGGGAGGAGGCACTGCAGTGCCTCCTGCACTTGCACCCACAGCCATGCGACGGGGCCGTAGGGTCACGCCGTGTGGCACGCCTCTCTGGGGAGGTCCCTGGGGACCTGAAGCTCTGGGGACTGCAGTGCAGGTAGACCAGTGCCAAACCATTGCCGCGATGAATCTGAACTCATCCTGGGAGACAAAGTGCCTGTGAGCCTATACTAGATCAGTTCCACTACCTGAAGAAGCTGTTTTGAAGCTTCCTTAGGCATTTCTACGGTAGTGCAGACACGCCATTCAGAATAGCCTCCACTCATTCAACTGTATAACCCCAAGGGTACAGAGTCTTTTTTCATACATTGTAGAAATGTATGGGAAGGATAAAGCAGAAGCTTTTTTCCCCCTAATATTATTTTTATATCAAAATACCTGAAAACACAAAGACGACTTTTATGTTCAGATGTAAGTTTTCTCTGAGATCTCTAGCTACAAAGATATTAACCATTTTGACACTTTATGCTAAATTTTTCATAAAATCATTTCCAGACAGTTTTCAGAAACCTCATATTACAGTCCCATGCACACTGCCTTAAGCATTAATGGGCTGACAAGATGCTCAAAGATGGTTTTGTCTGAAGCAGAGAAGTATATTTGGTGCTGGAGGGGAGTCCATAAAAGAGAACACAGGTACTGTGTTCCTGGTGCCTACCATATGCAAGTAGCAGGAGGCTGAATTAAACCTCTGAATATTCTGCCAGTTGTCAAGGACACTGTTTGGGATGTTCATTTTGACATGTGGTTTGTTTTCTAGATTGTTGTGTTAGTTCATTTGTTTCTGGTCTAGTTTAATTTACTGGACCACTCAGTAAATGCGAGTCAAGTATTCAACACATTCAAACGAGATGCAAAGACATTAATAGATCCATGATCAGTTCATTGTAATTTCTCAGGGAAAGAAAGACAGGGAGAAAGCATGCTTCCAGGACTGTGTAAAGTGACCTTTTGGATTTGCCATTCCTGACATCACAATAATTAGGAAGGAATCCGAAAGCAATGCTGCTCGAAGAATTTGGCCATGAAACTGTCCATGCAGTTTCCTGGCCTCAATATGAAAAAATGTCTTGCTCCATCTTAGGAAAAAGATTGTCCTATTTAAATAAATTCATCTTCTTATTTGTGGCCATTTGTAAGCAGGATAAAAATGTCACGGATTCTGTTATCACTCTATTTCTTTTCATGTGAAGTTAAAGGGTCACCATGGACCTGGGCAGACACAGATGCATGAGGGCAGCACAAGGTCAGCATTCCTGACAGGACTTACGCAGATCACACAGAGGTGAAAGAATTATGTAGACTTCTAGTGCTAACAATAACAGACATGTCAAATAAATACGTGTAATTAAGCCGAAAAGCACAGTCTGAGGTATCAAAAATTTCAAAGCACATTGCAGATTCATAGGAAACATGCTTAAATCTGCTAGGTCATAGGCACAAACATAAATGGAGGGAGAAAAACATAGTCTTGTTCATAAATACTACCCCACTTCAACAGTCTCCCCTCTACCAAAAACAAAAGAGAGCTCAGAACACTCCCAAGGGCAGAACAGAAGAGACTGAAATGGTGATCTCTCCCAAGCTGGTCTGATGAAGGAAAAAAAAAAAAAGACAAAACAAAACAAAAGAAACATTCAAGCAGCAAAGCACTCTTCACACAAAAACCCAAGAACTTGTGCCTGTTTTGACACACTGCCATGTTTTGGAGGTGGATAAAGAAGAGACATGAGCAATTAAATAAAAGCAGCACATACTTGTGCTTTATTCAACATACAATTACTTGTTGCAAACACCCTCAAGTGGCTAGTGCACTTAGGACCATCTGTTGTTGCTGTTGAAAGCCTGTGGGCAATATTTTTGCCCACAAAGTAACAATGCACACTCAGAGCAAGTCAACGATCGTTAGTAAAGAGCATAGATCTATCATTCTGCTTACCCAGTTTTGAATCTGTCTGGGCAGAAGATAAGAAGCTTTTACGTTGGTCGCTGTTGCTAGGGCTTTGTACACAGTTAGCTCAGCAAGCTGGACCAAAAATACGGAAACACAGTAAGCCAGAACTCCAGCCAGCGTGAATGTAGCTAGACATGGGCAAGGAAAGTGCTTGGTATCAAGTGCAGTCACTGCATTAGCCACACAGTCAAGTAGATTATACTTGGACCTAAGATAAGCCCCCTCAGTGTTGTGACTCCAAATGGCTGAAATTATCACTGGAAAGAGAAAGCAATATGAGCGGTACAGTGTCCCAGAGGCGTCCTTAAGAAGACCAAACCTCTAATACAAAGCAGCTAGGATCACTGTGGGTAGGAGCTGGAATAAAGATGATCTATTATGTATTTTCACTCTGCTAGAAGTGATCTTCTGTCGCAGAAGCATCCCCTTCAGAAGAGGAGATATACCTGTGATGAGCTGCTCATTTGTCTCCTCAGTGTTATGAATGGGTCACTGCAGACCCATTGAATAAAGTTTAATGCACATCTGTGGTGCAGCCACTTCTGTCAATGAAACATAGCATCAAGAAGTTGGAGTTACATTTAAAATAGCTACTCATGGTAGAAATGTTCCAGTCAGAGCAATGCAAGGTTCATCTGAAGCTACAAAGAAGAAGGGTACATATTCAGGCCCAATAGAGTGTTGCAGCTATAGCATCCATAATAACTACTTACAACTATCAAGTAACTCTGAATTTTTTTCCAGCTTAGACACATCTCTATATACATGTCACTGTCAACTTTTGAAGATCCTGACACTATCACTACAGTGTGTATGCAAGTTGTGCAAATAAGGTGTGAATATGAACCTTACCTTACGTCATTTAAACAAAAGATAGACCAACTGGATATGAAGCCCTTGTTTCTAATTGCAAACACCGAACTATAACAAAAATCTGCTTATCTATTAGGTTTTGCTTGGAATAGTCTGAACAACTTGGAGGAAGCAAAACCTTATTAACTGAAAATGAATTATAATGAAAGCGTTTATGGCTGGTTTACCCCATTTGGAAGCAGCTGGGAGAAGGAGTCTCTTTAAGGGGTCTTTGTTTTTCCCCAGGCATGGACTGAGAGAATTTGCAGGACAAATTGGAGTTCTGCATATGCCCATGACACTGTATGCACATCTCTGTTCATATGCCAGAAAGGTTCAAAGCTAGACATGGGCACCCCTGTTAGTTAATACTGACCTAAATCAAACCACCCACTCTGGGAAAAAAATGGATACACTTTGCCTCAAAGTAGCTAACAGAAATTGACCACAAGCTTCCAATTACCCACAAAAATGGACCCGTTTTGCAGTGACTTCAGCTCTACTTCCAGAAGCTTGTGGGCAAGTTATCAGCAACTCCTAGTTGAATGTATCAAAGTTAATAGGCTTTTCTAAACTATTCCTCATTGATAACTGATCATTCATACAGCAGAGATTATCAGCCAAAAATCTCCGTGCCATGCTGATACCTAAACACCAACAACTGAAGAATCCGTGCCATGGTGAAGCTTTCATGGTTGATTGCTTCAGAGTAGATTGTGGTTAGTTATATGATCCTCTATGGGACAGCAGCAAGAAATATGCTATTTTATGTATATATTAACATTGCACAGAAGGAAGCAGGCAACGAGTTTGAGATTTGAAGTTTGACAGAAGTAATCGAGCAGCTCAGTAGAGTTAGGGTGATTTAAGCTGTGTATCTGATTTTATCTTTGACACTAGTACTAAATGTCCATTTGGTTCACAAAAGATGAAAAGAACCTCCAGATGAATAGCGGTTACTGTGCCAGATGAAATACAATTCAAATAAACATACACACGAAAACCAGCTCAGATACCTGCATTGAAAGGTAAAGAACAATCTGTGCTTTCTAAATGATCTCAGGGTTCTGGATCTGCATAATAACCTATAAAAAGAGCAGACTTATGGCTCCCTTTTTACCTATAGAAGGTAAAATTAACTTCATTTTTCAGAGCCCTATGGATCCCATTGTTGTTAGCAAATAACAACAAATGAAGAGTCAATTCTCTCAGGTTCAGAGGAGGAACGAGATGATGCATCTCAGAGCCCCTCACCACTCAACGCTATTTGACATTTTTTTGGCAGACTGAGGAATCCCAGGCAAACTGTCAGGTTAGTTAAGTATGGATTTGATTATCAGAGCCAAAGAGCCTTATGAAAAGGTTATGAAGAGGGAATCACATCTGCTTTTTGCTCAAGAAACAAAATTTAGCTATGAGTTTTGGAATCTGAGAAAAGGAATCCCCACACCTACATCTGAAAAGGTAAATTTGCACACCTCTAATCCCCCCCTCCTGACAATATCATTCACTCACACAAAGAAAACAGGTACAGCACGCACAGACAATAAGTAATAACATTCTTTGGCAAGACTGAAACAACCAGTGGTTGACGGTGAAAGGACTGAAGGGTTCTGAGCTCTGATTGAGCTCAAATTCAGGGTCTCTCCAAACCTTTTTTACCTTCTTCTATAAGGGAAGGGTCTTCTGACTGTGCATCATTATACAGCAAAATTCACTCTTGCTTATGTGAAGGCTTCCACTTTCTTCATTGCATCTCTGTAGTCAATAATTAACTAAGAGTATACCTATTGTTAACACTAAGTCAGTCAATATGCCATTACTCTGTAGAATAAAGGGAAAATTCCATTATCTCTTCTGGAATCTAAATACACCATTTTGTTCTGGTGAGAAGCACTTTGAGCATGTCTACTTTGAGTCAATACTGTTATTATCTTTTAATTCCTATTTTATCACTGGTATACCTGGTGCTCAGTAAGGAACTCCTATGCATAGGTATTCCAAAACCAGTTTTAAACTAAGTAGCTCAGGTACAGGAACAGCCAAACTATGCTGATGAGAACTTCAGGGCAGGATGCCAACTCTGCCCATGAACCCAGGGGTGTCAGTGAACCAGATGGGAGGTTAGCCTGCCCTCGCCTACTCCTGATTCGGACTGCAACTGTGTATGTATACTGCCAACTTTAAAGCCAGCTTTGATATGCCACAGTCACAGTAGTCATAAACCCTGGCTCAGTTTTGGATAAGCTGCAAAAAATGATTTTGATAAGACCAATATAACCAAACACGTTTTTAATGAAAGGTGTTTTAGAAAAGAGATATTAAAGTAAGACTCTTGTCTTTTCATACCATAAAATGCCATAGAAAACTGACTTGAGAAAATACATACTTTTTATTTTTCTTAGATCAAAATATGTCTTAAAAGATACCCATGTTTTGCAGCTAAAGCAGAGGGTGATTCAAATGTTTGTGTTCTATACTTCTACTCCCTCAGACTCTTTATACAGAGTTGGAAATAGTGTTGTGGTGGGTTGACCCTGGCCAACAGCCAAACACCCACCCAGCTCCTTGCTCACTCCCCTCTCCCACAGGACAGGGAGAAAAGAGAAGGAAGAAGAGAAGACTTGTGGATCGAGCTAATAACAGTTTAACAGGGAAAGCAAAAGCTGTGCGCGGAAGCCAAGCAAAACAAGGAATTCGTTCACTACATCCCATGAGCAGGCAGGTGTCCGGACACTTCCTGGCAAGCAGGGCCTCGGCATGTGTAACACTTGCTTGCAAAGACAAACACCTTCACCACGAACGTCCCCCCTTCCTCCTTCTTGCCCTGAGCTTTTCTTGCTGAGTATGACATCGCATGCTATGGAATACCCTTTGGTCCGTTTAGGTCCGCTGTCTAGGTGGTGTCCCCTCTCAGCATCTTGCCCACCCCCCAGCCTACTTGCTTTTGGGAGTGTGGGGGAAGAGAGGAAACCTTGATACTGTACAAGCACTGTGCAGCAATAGCCAAACCATTGCGGTGTTACCAACACTGTTTTAGCCCCAAATGCAAAGCATAGCAGCATAGGGGCTACTATGAAGAAAGTTAACTCCATCCCAGCCAGACCCAGTACAATTGTTAAAGTTAGTAGCACTTTATTCAGAGATAAAATGAATGTAGATGACAGAAACAAGTGTCCTAGAGCATTTCCAGCATGTGTGTACTCTTGATACTATAGAATCACTCTGAATTCATCTATGTGATGAATTTCACAGTTTTGAATACTTTCATTAGTTGTTTTTTTTTATTATTATCTTGCCCTTAATGTTACTGATATTTCCAGAAATCTGCAATTCTATTTTATCCTGATTACCAAGCTGGGCTTTGCAAGCAACTGCTTGAATCGCATAAAGCAAAGGGGGTGTTTTGGGAAAACAGGCCCAGTAGACACTGTACTTTGCTAATGTAATAGGTATTTTATCCTTTTTTTTTATCTCAGTTCTTGTGATTACTAATGATAAAGGTCATCCTGACAGATGATAAAGCAGTTTTTATTTTCATAAGAATGACTTTGATTTTGTTTATTTGCTATTTTAACCATGTCAGCAGAAGTTATCACACCAGCAGAAGTTGCAGACAAGCTTGTATGTGGCAGACTACTCCGACTTTCCACTGTCAGATACTTTATGAGCTTGTTTGCATAAATGCAGGAACATAGGATATTTCTGCGTAGGTTCCTCAGGTTTCCTCTTCACCAATTCTCCCCAAGTGTTTCTTCCTTTCTTGGAAAACAGCACTAAACCAAAAGGACTGAAATAGGAGATACGGGGAGAGACTGTTGTTCAGTGTCTGCAATTAATACAAATACAAGTATATCCTGTGACAAGCGAGACGTACGACAGGAAGCAGTGCTCATCTGCTTCATTGCCACTGTGTGGCAATGGGAGAATGCAAGATTGCCACAGGTGACATCTTTTGCAGGTATCTGGAATTTGCTTGCCTTTGCATGCAGGTTTTTTGCTGTGGCTCTTTTAAAAAGACACATGGCTAGAAGAGCTAATAAATAGAAAAATTCCCAAACTCAGGAGTTCCCTTCCAGAAACGTCAATATGCTCTCCTTAAGATGTTTGTCTAAATCATGTTCCTGCAATTCATTAAGATCCTATCAAAAGACATTTCAAATATAGGTGAGTGTGGAAAAATAAGCATGCTTTTACTGTGTACATAAATGAGACATCTTCCAGAATACTGGGCAGTTAATCTGAAGGTAATATAAGGACAGACTAAAACACAAGAAAATAAATTTAAAAAAACCCAAACAAACAAATGACCTTGCTAAACCAAACTCCCAAGTGAACAAAACCATGAAGGCTTATGAATAAGGAAATAAAAATTATCCAGAATCCAGCTTGTAAGAATGTGACACATCTGTAGAAACCCTGCCATTGTAAGAAATGTTTTCTATCAGTTGAATGGATTGGACTAAGTCAGCTCACTAATGTACCAGGTTTGTGGGATATTTTGCATACCAGTGGTATAGGAACCATCACTCTACCTGGAGAAGATGTAGCTTATAACACTCTCCTCCTTATAATCTACATTACCACTGAAGACAAGGTAGCTGTAGTGTTGTCCAACATAACACATACATACTCTCAATCGCATGACATCTTCCATCCAGCAAACAGTTGGGTTTTGGCCCAGCTCAGATGTTAACTGTAACGTGGAAAGCAGTCAGCAAAGTGTCGGTTCTATTTTATATCAAAAAAAAAAAGCTGAAAGTTTGCACTGCAAACCAACCCCTAGCACACAAAAAATTTCTGTGCTGCAATATTACGCTTATCCTCAGTGAGTGTCCCAGAGAACTTTCATAGACATTCAACAAATGGAAAATAATAGTTTTGAAGGATTTTAAGAATTCAAATTACATCAAAGTTACTTATACGTGTGGGAAGTAATAGGAACTCAAACCATTTTAAAACAGCAGTTCAAAATGAAGTTTCCTTATTGACTTGACCTCTCATTATTATCATCTTATATCCCAAGGTGGAAAAGTTTTTGTACTATGAAACCAAGACCTTTTTCCCTTCCTTCCCTTCCCTTCCCTTCCCTTCCCTTCCCTTCCCTTCCCTTCCCTTCCCTTCCCTTCCCTTCCCTTCCCTTCCCTTCCCTTCCCTTCCCTTCCCTTCCCTTCCCTTCCCTTCCCTTTTTTTTTTCTGAAAGCAAAGGCTGTGGCCATTTCATTACCCTGAAACCTGATGTTATGAGATATTGCTGTAATATTAGCAGTTTTTTCATTCTGAGAAATCCCTTGGGAGAGACTTGTTTGTTTAATTGTGGGACTCAAGCCAGCTTTATTAAAATATTAAATAAAAGCAAGACAATAATCTATAACTCTTTTCTCCTTATGGCCTGTTTTGATGGGTGAATACTTCGAGGTATAATTTTCTAATTTCAGTTCATGGAAGATTTATTTGCCTAACTACTGTTCCATTAATAGATGTCATGCTGAATTTTTAAACACATTGCACAGTTATGTTTGGACACTTGCTTTAGTAAATATCTATCCCCAGACATCACAGAGTATAAAAATATTATAAATATAGTATTAATAAACAGAAAAGCAGGGTGGTGGGAAAACAATGGGTTTTCACAGGAGGAAAAAAATTAGGTCTAGGTAGAGTGGTGGAAAGAGGTACTGCACCAAGTGGAGAAGTCACAGTCTTTTCTTCTCTGTTTATTCATGTTTAAATCACAAACTGAAATGCCTCACTAACATTTTACCTTTATCAATTCTGAGCCTAAAAGACTTGGAAGGCTATTTCAGCATCCAGCATTACACCCACTGATTTCCCAAGGATTCCCTGGAGCCCTGGATCAGACCCTGCATTTGGTAACCAACATCCTTTTTTGTCTCCTTAGTGGCTGCACGTTGCATGCACACCTGCACCGTTAACACTCATTTTAATGTCGTAAAACAGTGGGAAAGGAGCAAGTACTAGAGTGAAATAGGTCTCACATGTCTTTTCCTCATTGTCGTGAATCCCAAATGAATTTACATGGGATGAGAGTAATTGAGGCTTATTTCTGTTATTCTTTAAAGTGCTTGCATTAAGATTGGAATAAAGATTTTGGAAAACAGTAACTACACAGTAGCTCAGCTGCACAACATGAGTACAATGACGTAATGTAATCTCTTTCAGAATTGTACATAGTTGAATAGATTTATTCTCTTAGAGATGAATCTGCTTTCCAGTAGGGAACTGACACCCCTTATCATTACCCTTTAGAAATCATTTCTTCTTTTGGCTTATTGAAACTAAATGTTTATACACAAGAGCCTGAGCTAGAAAACTTTCAGGATGACTGTGTAAGAAAGATGAATGCAACAAAAAAACCCCAATATTGCTGCAAAAAGAATGCCACCTACAACAGTCACTGGCAAAAACACCCCAAAGCAAACATTGCCTCATGCAACCTAGCAAAACAACAGATCACAAGGCCTAAAGAAACCTTTTACAAACTTTGTCCTTACAGCTGGTCAAAATTTATATACATATATATGTGTTTACATGTATACAAACATTTTAATGAGAAAGTCCAAACTAGGGGTAGCAGTGGAAAGGAAAGAGCATGTCTACTGCCTTCCCACACAAGAATATTGCACAGCCTGATGCCTCGAGCAGTTTTGTCAGTCTTTAAGTTGAAAGCTGATAAGTCAGCCTAAATAAGGGAAGTGATCTGTACCTTCATCTCAGTGTGAGTGCTCTCTAAGGTGGTATGTTATTTCCTAAATGAGAATTGCCAAAAGGTCATAGCTTTTATCCTGGTGTGGAATGGAAAATATTTTGAAATTTCAAAGATTTCATGGGAGAGACAATTTGCTTTGCTGCTCTGCGCGGTTTTCCTATCTAATTAAACTGTGAATCACATAGCTCAGGTAATAACGTACAGAAAGCTTTAATATTAATAACACGTACTATAAAGTTACTAGTGTTTGTCAAGTTTAGCTTCCTGGGGATTTTGTTTGTTTATGCCGCTATGGAACTTGAATTCATCTCAATGTTATTACTTCAGCTATTTTCAGTGAATGATTCTATAACGATTTCTATTTTCATTATTCCATTCTAGAATGGAAAAGAAAAAAGGCATTCAAAACTATTCAAAGTAAAAAGATGTTCTTTTTCACAGAGCGGTGGCATCCCAGCTAAGATCTAACCTAAAGAAGTTTTTTTTCCACAGAGTCACGTTCTATATGTTAATACATGCAGCGTACTAATAATGCCCTAGGCTTGCTACAGTTCAAACCAACAAATTAAGTTAAATACATATTGGGCTATTGGCACTAACAAGTAGTTAGAATATACTCAGTGAGAATATCAAGATAAAGGCATATAATTATCCTAAAGAGGAAGAAAAAAGATCAAGAGATAACAGTACAGCAACTTGTATATGTATAGTAAGCCAGTTTTATCATATTTAGACGGTTACAGGGCAAAATCTTTGTTCAGGAGCAGAAAAAAATATTTAGGCAGCTTCTGCACCCTATGAACCATCCATAGAGAGGAGCTCCTTTCTGGCTGACAGAGAGGGTAGTATCCTGCCCACTGCCAGGACCTGAAGAGACTTTATGACGGTTGAAAGAGGAAGAGGGCTCAGGCCTGCACCCAAAAAGGAAGCGGTATACCTAACTCCAGGTATAAACCAGACATTTCTGGCTATAGGAAAAGACAGCGCTTTTAACCTGTAGGGAGGTGTAAGGCCCACAGCTGGATGCCTAACAAATGAGACACATCTATAGTTACAATGGCAGCAAAGCAGGTGTTTTCAAAATCTTCAGTTTGGACTTAATTAGATTGCAACTTCAGAGGGCTGCTATAGGCTTTCTGGGCATTGTCTCGCAGGGGAGGGTTATTAGGCCCACAAAAATCTCAGTGCTATCTAGATGGTTAGGAATGCGGATGACTGAACAAGAAAGGTATGGAGGGAATGACAAGAACTGAACACACCAACTGTGCAGAAAGACAGAAAGAAGCAGTGGAAATGAGAGAGGAAAAAGAGATTAAGAGAAAAAGGGAATTGTCTTTCTTCCTTGCTTTCTTGCAAACGCCCTACTTTACCAAATGCCTATTTGACCACGATAGAAGTAACATCTCTTGCTCTTACCCAAAATGGGATTCAAAGTCTTTTTTCTATTCTGAAGCCTAAATACACACTCTCCAGTGTTGTCAGGGAAATTGGTTCTGGGCACTCCTGTGAGGATTTACATGCTTTCACTGATCTCTGGCTATTAGAGATCCTAGTCTTTGGCTTACAGTACTGTCTGCATTGTAATGCAGGGAAGAGGCTTACTAATGTTAAAAGCTATACCTTGTGTTTTTGTAGGTTTAGGTGTGATTCAGAAATGCATGTTGGCTTTCAGTGATAATAATGCTTTCTTTCATCATGAAGTGCAAAACTGCCTGGTGCATGAAGAAAAAACAATTACTGCTGTAGAAATGTGTATTAGTGATGAAGAAGTTGGTAGGCATTGGAAGCTTCTCTTTCCTGGTGCGTTGTGTAACACTTGCTCTTTTTTATCTAAGATGCTTTTGTGTGCACAACTAAGTTCTCTGAAATAATGGACTAAATTCGTTGCAGGAACAGTCAGCAAATATTTTTTTACATTTGAATTTAAATACATAAGTGATAGTTCTATTTGTTTTTTACCTATTTTCCGAAGATGATAAGTGAACATAGTCGCAATCAACAACTTTCTATAGGTGACACATATGTAGTGACGTTAATAGCCCATTTCAAAATGTATTCAATAAACTGATTTTTTGTAAACAGGCACTTAGCAATTATCCCTAGAACTAGTTGTTACACATCACAAATAAAATGTATTATGGTGCCATTTATTTGCTCATATTTTTCAAAAATAGAATGCCTACTCATCATTCTTTAGATGGATGTCTTTCAATGCACAGTATGTTCTGTGATTCAAGCTTGCATTTCAAAGATGTTGTGAATGCTTTCTTTAAAGCTGCTGAAGTGTGGTTCTGTCCTGAACAGTGAGTGTGCAAAAATAGCACCTCCTTGTACATCTGATCTTCTCACTATGTTTACCCCAGCTCATCGGGAGTAAAATATTAATATTGACCATGCTTTTTCTGCTTTCTACTGTTTTAAGGTTGTAAAGTCAAGTCAAGCAGGGAGAATAAAGTTATTTCAATTCATTCTTTGATAGCTTCACCAAACACACTACCAACAAAATGGTTTATCAAATTGAAACCAATTCTGCTTGTGCAAAACCATTCAAATCAAGGGAGTGAGTGAAAGTGTCAGCTGGGATACATTTTGCAGTCAGTGTGATCATAAGCTTAATCTTTTTCGATGTGAATTGTTCAAAGAATATCCATCTAACACAGAGACAAGTGAAACTGCAAATATCTTGAACTAGCTCTGACAAGGGAAATCTAAATCAATATATAAAACTCAGAAAAAGGCGGATTATTGTTTGTATACTGATTCACACTAGAAACAAATCTCTTTTTTTAAGTTTAAGAAAGTTTAACTAGTTATCTCAAAATTAAATGCTTTACTTACTTTTAAATGGGGTTTTGATACCTTTGTTTAGAATATAACGCTTCAGTATCAGATGTGTGAGTAAAAAATACTTTGTTTTACAGAACTCATTTAAGCTAAACCCAATATATTTTGTACTGACTTAATCAAAACAGTCAGAGTTTAAACATTTTAGATAGGTCACAAGAAGATATTTTAAGAAGAAATCAGATAGCATAGCAAATTTCAAGATAAATTTGACTGCATTTATGATTTTTTTAAAGTTATATCAATTAGTAGATCCAGATATGCAAGTGTGAATACAATAGCAGGCCTTTAGCTTCACGTCTAACTGAAGGTTACAACGGCTTCATGGTTTCTACCAGATCACCTCGTAACTTTTATGGTTTTGGCTGCATATGGTCAATGCTCTATAGCTTGATGATTATTATAAACAGGAAGCACAGGTATTAGTTTTCTCTGGCCAAAGTTTTCTATTGATGAGTGCTCTAATTAACATTTTATTAAAAATGAACAGTGAACATTCTTGCTTTCAAATCAAAGTGCCTATTTTTTATTAGTTGTGTTAGAGTTGTTAAGCACAATCTTAGCTTGTCTATTGAACTAGGCACATGAGGAAACCCATGCACAGGGATATCTAGATTTTGAATCCCACGTGACCATATAGGGAAAGTTAGTCAAGATGGTGACATTTGTAGTAGCCTTGTAAATGCCAAACACTTAGGTGAGTTCCATGTTGAAAACTTAGGTGTCTAAGTTTATGTCCTCACAGACACAAGGTGATGGACAGAAGTGTTGGCAGGCAAGCTCTTTCATACTGGTTCCTGTCTACTGACTTTCCGGTCCTCATGAATTGGTCGTCAGCTTTCTTCATCTTTTGGAGACACTCAGAAGCCTGAGTTACTTGCTTCTGAAAAGGTGCAATTGTCTTCTCCTGAAAAATAGGAAATTGCAACTTGTCCAACTGGATTTGAGAGAAAAAAGAAGTAGAATCTGAGAGATGTGCTGCTGAAGGGGAAATTCAGCATCTTGTTACTGACAAGTCATATTAAAAGTGTTTAATGCTAATGGGCTACTGACAGCACCCTGGACTGCAAACAGCTCTGAATCAGCAATTATGCCACTCTTGTATGTGTAAAAAGCAACAGCCATTTGACTTCTTGTCTTGGTATATTCTCTCTGTCTTGGAAGACAGTCAGGAGCACTATAAAAATACTTCACACAGACTTTGAGGAGAGGTGGAAATAATAAGTGCCTCCCTTTCCTGAACAGTGAGCTCTAATGCTGCAAAGCCCTCACAGGGAGATTGTCCTCAGACCTTCCAAGTATCTGCCCCTGTTCCTTTCAAATATGTAAGTCTGCTGAGAACAGTAAATTATTCTTCAGCTTCTAGATTAACACAGATGAGTAATCATCTCATTTCATGTGTGGTCCTCAGTTCCCAAGCCACAGGTGATACGTCTGGTTCAAAAAGGAGGAGACCTCGAGAATAGGACAGTTTTATTCTGAAGTGAATATCTGGTTTATAAGAGTTAGGTTTAGACTTCCTTTAGTAGAAAAATACGTGTCTGAATTCCATTTTCTAATAGATTTCCCCAACAGAGAACTGATGCCAACCATGAGGTAAATATTCAACAAGTGAGACCATTTTAGGAACAACCAGTATAGCACTGTAATCTCCATAGAGAAAATCAAAGCAAACCAAAGCAAAGCAAAGACAAGAAAAGAGAAGAAAATCTGCAAAGCATTAAAAAAGCTGTGTTTCCCTACCTTGTTGCTCTTTTTCAAATGCTCTCATCTTTGGTTTTCTATTCCCGCCTTTCACTGTCTCCAGGAGGAAGACTCGAGGAATCATGCGGATTTTAGAGTACTTAGGAGAATCCACTTTTTCCAAAAGGGAATTCCCTGTATTGACTGTAGCAAAGCTGCGGCTCTACTACATTTTTGGTCATCACACCAAGACTGGTATACTGACTCATACGTACCGTGAATACAGAGTTATATAGATAAAAACAGAACTTGAGGAAAGTAAGGACTAGAGTTAGGGCTAGGTGATCTTCAGTGCAAGGAACATTGGATTTAAGCAAAATGAAATGGGAAGCTTAGTATGAAGCTTATTTTAGAATTGTTATTTTGCTAATGGAGAAGACTTCAGGAAGGAGGCAGTTTTCCTTCCAGTGTACATGCTCAAAGTCAAAGAAAACAGAAAGAAAGTAATACTGTTTCTCATCAGCCTAAGCCTCCTTCTTGTTAATGCTTATGATCAATCTATGAGCAAATCATAAATGTGTGTTATGCAACAGTAATGCTGAGACTGCTTGTGAACAGTTTTCTGTATTTATGCAATCTCTGATATTTGTTTTTCTAGTTGTGTTGATTAGTTGTGACTGGTCAGACAAGTCATATGGTGTTGTTTCTGTTCTCAGATTAGAAGAGCACACAAATACTCTCTCATGTGTCAAGTGGTTTTGCTAATACTTACTCTGGCAGCTTCAAACCCAAGACGCATGGTAACAACCCATACATTTTTGAAAATGAATACAAAAGGAGAAAAAGCACAGCTGAAAAGAAAACAAACCCTGAGCAAACGGTCACATAAAACTGCTTGCCATGCTTGCCTGTGGAGCTATACACATGCACGTTCTTTTGTTTCTTGTTAAACATGTGCATGTGCTAGGAATCCAGGTCATTACCTTTGCTCTTGAAAAAGTATTCAAAGGGATCTTTTGTGTTTGCTTTACTTTACTTGGTTTTTCGGTTGGTTTTTTTAATTATTTTTATTTTAATAATTATAAATCTATACCAGGTTTTGAGACTCAAAACCTTACAGCAGGATTCTGTCCACTTCTCTCTGAAGTGCTGAAAGCTTGTATTGCACAGGGAGAGAGCATTCGCTCCAGAAATACTTGAACCATAGAAAAAGGTGGGCTTACTTTCTAATCACATTTGAATACTGAAATCTTTACATCTTAGCTCTGATAAGGAGTGCTGGCTTTCCAATAAACACCGGTTTGTCTCAAATCCTCCACAATTTCAAACATTTTTTTGAAAAGCCGACATACTCTTTATTACTTTTATGAAGGCTAGTTTTGTCCCTGAGCCACAACATCTGTAACAATAAAAAGATATTTTGCAGGATCTCACCAAAGATGAAAATACTTTCCTCAGAAGGAGCAATGAAGTATTCACTGCCAGATCAAGGCAATGAAGTTTTGGCTCTAATTTTAACTCAGCAGTTACTCTCCATGACAGATGTTTTGACTAAGGGCAGCACTATCTGAACTTTTATAGAAACTTATTGGTTGCATTCTATTGTCCAGATGGCTGATGGTTTCAGGAAAACATTGCACCATACTTTTGTATGCAGGCTTCAGATAGCCTGCGTGGAAGGATGTAGAGAGGCTCGGGGATGGATTACTGTAGCTGACATTGAACTGGTTAGCAAAAAAGAGAGACAGGAAAGTGATCCATGCCACAGAGATCCATGGCAGCTCTACAATAAATCCTCCTCACATCAGCAGTGAAGAATCATGTAACATGACGCACCAGGGGGAGTATGTTGAAGGAAAGCGTGAGGATCCACTTTCTCCCTTCTCCATCAATGCTTCCCACAGGCTGGTATAATAACAGTGACCATTCTCAGTGATTATATCCAGGTTTTGCTGCTTCCATGAGTGCAACACTTCTCTGAGCGAGGTGCAGAGAAGAGCAGGCAGAGCAATCTCCAAGTGGGGAAGTGATTAAATGGCAAAGACCAGAAAAAGTTAAAATTAAAGCACTTCAGAAAACATATTAAAAGAGACATGAGAGTTGGACTAAATAACCTGGGTTGAACCAGATGATCTTTAAAGGTCCCTTCCAACCCAAACCATTCTATGATTCTATGACACAAACTCAGAATTATTTCCTCTACACTACACAACTTATTTAAATCTAAAAAACAGGAACCAGGGAGGAAAAGCATATTGTACTGAGACAATTACAGCCCAGAAACAAGAAGACATTTAAACATCCTTCTATAGTCACATCCTATTTTTTGAAAGCAAAAGAGATTTTAAAGTATTTTGTGTACAATTATATCAACTTTTTCTTGGAATTCCAAAAATTAGTTTTTCCTATCCTAATAAAGAGAAGAATATCCTAAAAAGAGAAGAAAGTGAATATCTTTAGACCACAGAAAACCTAATGAAGGGTTTGCTTTCCTGTTTTTGTCATCACAGGAACCTTAGTGCTGGGTAGAATTTAAAAAAAAAAAAAAATTGAAATAAACTTCAGAAGACTTTGGGGATTTTTCTTTTATTTTTTCCAGTTTGAAAACTTTGATACTTAATGCTTAAAAGGCTACTTTTGGGGGGGGTACTCTTATATTTGAACCATGACCGTGGAGTATATAATCTATTCCAATCCCTTCTGGTTCTGCTTCTACCCGTTGGTGTTGGACATTTGGCTGCCATGAGTTTTGTTCATTGAAAATGGTTGTGTTACTGATACTGATACAGTTACTGATACTGATCCTGTTACTGATACTGATCTCCAAAATATTTACCTGAATTGTACACAGTTCCTATGCTGGACACATCATAAAGCCATAGCATTCTAGTACCATAGAAATGCTGGGTGGAAGGGACTTCTGGAGACTCTACTCCAAAGTCAGAGCCAAAGCGGATTGCCACTGGGTCAGGTCAGCCACGGCTTTGTTCAGCCAAGTTATGAAACTCTCTAATAATGGGTATTGCACAAACTGTTTGGGTAACCTGCTTCAGTGCTGTAATACCCTCTCAGTGAAAAAGTCTTTCCTAATGTCCAGTCTGAACCTCCCACGTCATTCCTTGTGGCTGTTGCCCCTTGTTGTATCATCTGATACTACAGAGTAGCTCATCTCTCATCTTTGTCGTTACCCTTCAGTTATTTATAATCAGTTCCTTTAGATCATCTTGAGTTCATTTTAACCAGGTTAAAGAACCCAAGCTCCCTCATCCTCTCCTACATCATGTCCTACTTACTAGCCTTCTGTTAGACCCTCTTCAGTTTCACCTCACCTCAATAGGGAGGCCCAAAACTAGACAAAATATTCCAGATGCAACCTCACCAGCAGCAAGCAGACTACAAGAGTACAAGAGTACAGAGTAGATCAATGTTCCTTGACCACGCACCAGCTCAGCACGAGATTTGCCTTACTCACGATGAGAGTGAACTGTTGATTCACACTCAGTTCAGGTTCCCTCTCAGCATAACTGCTTCTCAATCACCTGGCTGCCAGACTGCAACACTGCACAGGGCCGTTGCATCTGCCAAGCAAAACTTGATGCTTCTCCTTCTTGAATTTCATAAGGTTTTTTGCTGGTCCAGTCCCCCAGTTTATCAGGGCCTCTTCTTTGTTACAGTAATCATACCCTCTAATTTAAATTTGTGGGGGTACGCTCCAAAATCATCCAGGTCATTGATGAACATGCTAAACAATAAGGGCCTCAGTATCAACCTCTGGGGTACTCTGCTTGCTGCTGGCCACCAACCAAACATCAAACCATTGATTATTAGCCTCTGAACCTGACATATCTGCCATTTTCAACTCACCTAACAGTCTGTATTATTTCCTGTATTTTTTAAAGCCTTAAAGGCAAGATTATTTTACTCTCAATTAAAGTAAGCTGATGGGGAAAAAAATTACGTTTGGGTGCTTTTTTGCCATGCCTACCCTGAATAACACACTTTTAACATAAGACAGGTAGAACCAGGCCCCTCATTATTGAAGTTAATGGAAAATGTGTAAGGAAATGGCCGTAGAATGGAAGCAATCATGTTATTGTGGCTAAACAAGTGACTGCTGCTCTGCCAAGCTGTGATAAGTGAAACACATTAGATCAAACCACCAGTTAAACCACAACTCCTTGATGGTGATTTTCTTATGCACAGTTTCATAGTGGTTTAAGCTAATGGATTTTACTTACCAAATGGATTCTACTAGGGTGTGCACTTTGCCAGTTACCACAGCTCAGCTGTTGAGTAGTAATTCAATAAGACAAGGTAATTAAATAATTTTTGACCTTGTAAGTATACCATATATAAGGATAGATGTTGACCTCATTATTGAAAACTTTATTCAGAAGATCAGATGGAATTGTTTTTGTTGATGCCTTGGCATGCTGAATCATGCTTAGAAGGGCCTGAAAATAGAGAATGTTATCTTTGGAGGGTTTTAATAAAAAACTTAAAGATTAGAGATGCCATTCCACAGGTTTAAATTAGAGACATAATCAGTGCATGGCAGAATTAGTGTAATAACAGAACTTGCATACAAGTATTTTAAAAATAAATAGTGTTACTTTCACTCCTTTTATTTGCTAAGTATATTTGCTACATACTTAGGGATATAGCTATTGTGATATATGTCTTCTGCAAAAAAAAAAAGTTGTCTATTCCCATGTTTGACCTATTTATCAGGTGATTTTTTTTTTTTATTTTAGTATATGGCTCTGCATATTCTTTTCTATTTTTGTATTATCTGTACTTAACATGATGTAATGTTTGCTGTAGTTTTCATGAGACGTATTTTTCATTCTATTTCAAAACTGAAGTATTCCAATAACATTTCTCTAATAGTAACACTTAACATTGTTGTTTGCCTTTTCTGAGATGTGGTTAGGATATTTTTAAGGAGAGCAAACAATAAATTTTTAATATGACCTAAGATGAATAGTGAAAACATGTTCCAGCTTTATGCAACTGCTGACTATAAAGGCTCTCATGCAGGAGTACTGTAATTATGTCTTAGGACTATTAGACTTTTTAGGTATTTTGATAATTCCATTCAACCGTGAATGACATGATCGGCTTGCTTACTAGAGATGGAGACTAGGAGAGGGAATGTAACTCCATGACATAATTGCTGGATAGACTTGGCCGAAAGAATTAAGCTTTATTTATCACAGCACACTTGTCTTGCTTTTAGGGATCCATTTAATCTAACTAAACAGTCAGTAAAATCACACACTTATCCTCCCACCCACTCACTTACGACCCAAAGATGGAAAGAAAGGTAGGAAAGTATCGCATGCATGCTGTATTTTTGTTCCTGAACAAACTTTTGATCTTTTGCTGAAAAAATTCTTTCTTGCTAGTTTAAAAGGATTTTTTTTTGGCTCTTACATAAGTATCTTTTTTATTTGTTCCATTTTTTAAAGAGCTATCATTCTATTTTTAAATAAATAACCTTAAAATGTTATTGAGCTAACTTCTTTCTTTCCTTGTATGACTGTTATTGATATTTTGATGCCTTAGAAGTTTTGCCAGTAGAGTTCACAGAGTTCAAGTTAAACTGATTCATATGCAACGGGTAGTTTCAGGCAAGTTGGAATGAGCATCATAACGTAAATATTTTGAGTCTGTAACATTAATTTGGGAATCTCTTGAACAGGCTTCTACACGCAATCTGTAGGAATTGCTATTTAGTCAAAATGATCTGAAGAGTTGAGTCCATTAGCTATTTTGTAGCACTATGTAAAATGTAAAAAAAATCACTCAGCGCATTCATTTGTTATTATATTAGGAAAAAGATTACTGTCTTACTGGTTGTACTGTGCCATCTGTGCTTGTAAAAGTAATAATAAGCAATGAATTGCATATGCCATCTGTAGTCAGATCTTTAATAACAATTAGGTAATAATAATCCCCAATAAATCACTTGTTAACTGTGATAATTGATTAAATGTAATTATTTTGTATAATAAACTCTAATCAATGCTTTACAATGCTGATAATGTCTTTTTTCTCCCTTTTTTTTCCATAGTAAATGCCCCAGTATGTTTGAGCAGCTGTGCAGGAAAATTACTGATTTTCCTGGGTTAATGACTGATTTTCTACCCAATCAAAATCCAAGACATGATCTGCTAGGTTTATAATCAGTTTTCACATTTTTTTTTCTGAACAGGGTACAATGTAAATATAAAGAAACACTTGGCAAAATTAATTACTTTAGAGTAACTCCTTATAAGTTTAAGGATGAACAAAGGTTAATTATTCGAGTAAAAAGTACATTGCAGTACACTGCAGTATCAATGGATTGTTCTATAGCAAAGGTGTTTCCCCACAAAACTGGTGATAAGAAATAACCCCAAGACATAGAAGGTGGTCTATTGATTTGTTTGCAACTCCAATCCTAAGGCCCCGGTTCTGCAAGGACTTGGGCCCTAAATCAGGTGAAGCAGTCCATCATTTGATTAATGCCAGTATGTACCCGAATTCCAGCTTAAAGTTAAGTATGAGTTTCAGTGCTCAGGTGATCTGAATCTTTACACCTATACTTAATTCTGCACAGACGAATAGGGTCTTGTGCTCCTGCAGCATATTCATTTGCTTAAAGCGAAGCTCAAGCAACAGCATTTGTGAAATGAGGAACTACATCTGAACAGCAAACTGTAGAACGTATGTCCCAACAAAAAATACCCTGAGAAGTGTTCAAACATGCCTCTTCAAGAACAAGATGAATTATTATATTTATATAATATACTATGGCAGCATAAGAGTGAAAAAAGAATTTTGGTTTAGTTACTATGACAATATGAATCTCTTCTGTATGACTAATGTAATTAAATCACATACACAGCTGTAAAAAATCTCTTGGAATTTTTTTTCGTTTTAATTATTAGAGATGCATTACAGAAGGAAATGCAAGACTCAAACTCCATCTTACAGTAGTCACCAAACATTCATTAGATAGAAGCGATCCTGATTCCCTGCAATGAGTTTAAACTGGTAGTCCAAAAGAAAACCAATAATCCAGAAGCATACAGTGCTATAAAATTAGAGGATAAATTAGAGATCTGCATGCAATTGCAGAGCTACAATCTCATTGGGATCACAGAGACATGATGGGATAGCTCCCATGGCTGGAGTGCTGCAATCACAAAAATGTTTAGGTTAGAAGGGACCTCTCCAGATCATCTAGTCCAGTCCCACTGCTCAAGCAGCATCAGATAGAGCCAGTTGCCCAGGACGGTGTCCAGTCAGGTTTGAAATATCTCCACAGATGGAGGCTCCACAGCCTCTCTGGGCAACCTGTTCCTGGTTTTGACCACCCTCACACTAAAAAGCTTTTTTCTTGTGTTCATACTAGATTTAATGGCTTTTGATTTGTGCCCATTGCCTCTTGTCCTGTCATTGGGCACCACTGAAAAGAGCCTGGCTTGCTCATCTTCATTTGCTCCATTAGGTATTTATACATTTTGATAAGATCCCCCTGACCCCTTTGTTCTCCAGGCTGAATAGTCCCAGCCTCTCCTTGCAAATCCAGAAACAGTGAAAAGAATTTGAGGAAGAACAGTGATCACAACTGAACTAATTTTTTTTTTTCCAAATGGTGTTTCTCTAGAAAAAATATATTCATTAAGAGTTTGGGGGTTTTTTTTAGATTTTGTAAATGAAAATACCTTAAAACTCAGCCCAACTGAAATATGTCAAAATCAAAACTTTGAATTTCTTTTGCAGACATTTGTTTTCAGTTTTTATTTGCTCTGTAAGATGAGTTTATAGTCTTGCAACTGGCCTCCCTGATTTGCACTAATTGGTCCTTGCACATAGACCAAGAACTAGGCAGAGTAAGAGGAAGATATTACTCTTAATTTGCTTAGAATAAGAGCATTTATTCAGAAATAGATCTACACAGAAAAGCTTATTCTAGCTTGCTACCCTGTAGAGTCCCAAAAGAATTTGTTGACCAGGATATTTAATGTTTTTACAATATAAAATTCATGTGTCTTAAACAGTAAGTATTGATTTTGTCATTCACAGCAAATTATTGCTAAATGTGTAAATGAACTGTATATATTACTTGCCTGAAATTCTAATGCAATGGAAATCACATTTACTTTTTTTTTTCAGTAAGTAACCATTTGATCCTAAAGTGATCCTAAATTTCATTTATGTTTGTACTTGCATTTTGAGTCCATTTCAGGTTGACTTTCATCTTCAGAAATTAATACAAGTTTTGCTGGAAAAGCTTGTTCCATGAACATTTAAAAATGAGGAGACCTGACATTCTTTAGACTCACAGACCATCTGTTTTGTGTTTTCCTGGTATGTCCCATGAGTTTTTTAAACTCATAGGGCTTCCAGTATTACTCTGCGTATGCTAACTACTTCCAAGCAAATACTTTGAGTATACAGATGTCATATAAATGCTAATACAATGATAAAATTTCCAGTGCTTTTCAATTCACTGCAAATATTTCCTACACTGTGCTTAATATTGTTTATACTCAGTATTATTTATTTCTTATACTTTCATGGATGTGCAAAATAAAGGGGGAGAGAGAAAATACATATCAAACATTGTATGTAGGTTTCCATTTTTCTCAAAATGGCTATTTTTATTTTAAAAAATACATAAAGATTATTGCTTGTGGCTTAAATTCAATCTCAGAAATTAAGTACATAATAGGTTTTTTATTGGAGCTTACACTAAAATCTGTCCCAGCATCATTATCCTAAGATAAATATAACAGTCAAAAAAGAAAAGCCTTAGAAATAATTATAACCCAAAACAAAGAAAAGATTGCAGACCCATGATCTGTGTTCTGTGTAATTTTGTTCTTCTCTAGATAATATACGGAGTATTGTATTGCAAGAAGGTGGAGGTAGACACGGAAATACTTCAAGAAGCATGAAGGGTTTTTTGAGACAGTTTTCTCAATTTAGCTGAAAGTAAGGTACCAGGCAAGAGCATCGTTTTTGTACCAACATATTTAAAACTGCTTGCCTATTTTCTTGTTATAGCTGCAGTGAAATGCCTTATATACGCTTCTATAAATGAAAGGAAAAAATGGATGATTTCCTATATTGTAAAACTCGCTGTTTCAGCAATCTGACATGAGAATGTATGAGCCCTTTTTCCAACAGCATGAGCCAGGATAATTAGTAGTATACCTGGCAGGACTAGGGAAGGATTAAAACAATATACTTACATTTTCGTAGAGCATCGCTAGTATTATAAATGATAATACAGACAGCTTGTTACCTTGTTGTAGACTTGCAGTTCCATCAGCAACTGTACAGTACTTAAAGTTTAATAGATAGAAAGGAGCCAATTTACATTATTTTCAGAATAGCCCTTTACCTATCACAGTGACAGCCAATCACTTTAGACAGAGACTCAGCTACTTGATTCTCTTGGCCTATAATTGCAATGTGAGGTTTGCGTTTTCCCAGGTAGATCCACAGTTTAGAACAGTATGTGCTGCAAATTATTGCTTTACTTCGCAAGATGGGTAATTTCAGAAGGACCGAACCAGTTCCCAGCAAACATAATTCATCTGGATATTTTCTTATGGTATGATTTATATAGTCCAGAGCATAGACTAGCCATTATGGAGGTTTTCAAGAGGCGGTTCTCTGTTTTGATAGCTTTATTGTTGATTTACATTACCATAGATAACATAAATATTGAAACACTAATGACATTTTTAGAATGTAAGTGTTACAAAGCAGTGGTTAATAGTACTGTGGCTACCTATCTGTTTTTAATTTTGGAGACTTAAATCTTCATTCCATTAATATGGTGGATTGGAAGACATCACAGCTTGCATTTGCTCGTTCTTTTCCCTTTAAGTCATTATGAATGTACTAGAATGAGTCTTAAACATCTCTCTGTGGGCTGCACAAGCAAGCAGGTTTCAAGCTGAGAGATGACAAGAGGTGAATTGTTCTTCAGCACAGAGGGAAGGAGGGGTGAGTAGATTGACCCAGACAGGGGCTTAGCAGAATAAATCAGAGTAAACCAGGCAGCAGATACCACTGGATAATTCCCAGTCCAGTAACAAACCCATGGCCAGCAACAGGATGCTACAGTGGAGGTTTTCCCCCTTACCCCTGCTTTCCACCATGGAAAAGAAAACAGCAGGAAGAGTTTTCTGTGGCAGCACTGAGAGCTCATTTGACATTGTCAAGCAGGTCAGCGCAAGCATAAAATCTCTGAACCACTTTTTTAGGTGCCAGGACACCAGCCTAGGCTTTTGGGAAGGGACAGTAGCTGGTGCCCTGTACTGTTAGAGTGCACAGATGCTAATGTGGGTCTGTGTCAACTGGAAAGGCTTTCCCGCAACCTTTCCAAAAAGATGAAGAGAGATGGTAGGGAAGACAAGCTGCTGAGAGGAAGTAAAAGGAAAATTTTCAGACAGAAAAATCTCTAAAAGTTTCAAAAGGAGGATGCCTTCCTTAAAATAAGTGTTAGATGAGTGATGACATGATTACTCAGAACTGGAAGAAGGGAGAAACAAAAAGTGAATTTTGAGGTTATTTTTCTGAGCTATTTTCCTTTTTCTATTCAGTATTCAAAACTAGTTTTGAAAATCAAGCAGTGATGCTGAAAAGCTTCCATAAAATTATGGAGCTAAAATTACAGCATTGATTTGCCTCAGGGGACAAACTCGCAACCCCTGTAGAGAAATGGTAAAACACCAAAGTCAAGGTGCCAATCACGGTTACAGCGGCCAGGGATCTGCCCCAAATTTCCCCAGTGATGTTTACACCAGAGGTACTGGGTCACTCAGGTGTGGTCACTGGCCCACAGAACAGCTGATAGAATAGAAGAGAAAACCCTTGTCTTATCCTTGAATGCTCAGCTGCAGTTTGCATGAAATGTAGTTCTTGGTCGATGACTCAGGTCACAGGGTCACAGGGCTGAATTGAAAAACTGACACACTTGGCAGAAAATTTGTGCAAGACGTGACTATGCAGGGAAGGCAAAAACAACCAGAGAACCAGAAAGCCTCCGGGCTAAATCATACACTAAATTAACTACCAGTGGAAAGTCAGTTGAAACCAACTTTTTATGAAATAATCATTAGTCCAAGCACTATTTTTCATATATTATTGTATAATATGCCATGTATTCCCTGCCCGAGGATTCTCACAAAGAATGAGGTGATTTTAGGACAGAATCATACTACACACCCGCCATGAATTGTCTGCTGAAACTTGAAAAGGAAACACTTCTCCAAAAATCTACAGATACAGAAGACTCTTTTCCTTTACTTCTTCCCTTTTCACAAAATCAGACTCTCAGATGGTACGTAGCTACTTCAAATCCAAAGCAAAAAATATTTGCTCATGCAGCCCTGGATTTCCACTCCTTCCCTAGCAGATTTACCTTGTTCCTCCACCCTTCTTCCTCACAAAACTGACATATAATTCATTTGATTCTTACACATCTATTGGAAAAGTAAAGTCTGAGAATAGTTTGTAGGAGTTGTGCATGATAACTTATACAGCAGTTCTGGGAGAGTTTTCAAGTAAGTAGTGCATTGCAAAAAATACAGATGTTCTGATTCAAAAACTTGAGGAAGCTGAAAATCCCAAAGGCGTTTATGAAATTAAGAGCTAAGGCTTCAGTGGAAGTTATGCTTTGAAATGCCTTATGAATCTGGATGATGCCAAACCTGAGCCACCCCCTCGCAGGAGAGAGTGGCCCAGGAGACAGAGCTGAACCTGTGCAAGTGGTGGTGACCCACAGGGCAACCTGAGAACAGTGGCATACAGAAATGTCTGTCTGACCCCAGCAGTTAGCCAGTGTTTCAGGGCTCTCTGTGTTAGGAGAAACTGATGGTGGAGTCAGATACTTGTTTTACGCCATCCTTTGTATAGGCAAAAAAAGTTCACATGGCCCAATCCCCTAAACTCGGTAGCAACTATAGGCTGCAGTTGCTTTGTCATCTGTTGCAAGTCTTTCTCCACTTCTACCACGAGACTTTTTTTTTCAGAAGTGTGTTGAACTGCTTTTGCACTGTTTATGCTGACTGTCTCACCAGCATCCAGTCCTCCTTCTTGCTTTCCTCTTAGCGTGCTGTTATTTCTCTGTCTGCACTCAACATGTTTCTGCTGTTTATCTTTCACATTCACATCCAACCAATCCCTCTTTACTTTGCAGCACCAGCTATTCTTAAGGGGAATGTAATTGCCCTCTCATTTAGCCTGGAAGTATGAAATGGAAGGATAACCACACAAAATGAGTGCAGTGGCAGATTTGGCATAAATTCTAGGTAAAAGCTGATTATCACAGAAACAAATTATCTAGCTGCAGGGACAGAGTGGAAGGGTTGAATTTCAAATTGAATAGACTCAAAATGTATTAAAATCTACTGGATTTACAAACACCAGTGGAAATGTGGGGCTGTACCTACACAGAAAGAAAGGCATGGGTTTCTCTCAGATACAGACTTTAAGTGTTTTATGACAAAATGTTGAACATGATTCAACATTTTGGGGAGAAAAAAAGTTGTGGCAAAAGATGTGTCAAATGCTCCTGTCCTATGGAAAGAGCATATATGAATTTCTTGTTAATTCAGTCTTGCTAGCCAACTTCACGAAACACAGTGCTTTCTTCCACCGTCCTCAAGGTTTGCATGGCAGAAGATCAGAGCTGGTATGCAGACTGTTGATCTAGACTTTCCCCACGTCCTCCAAAAAAGTCACACTTGCAGATAAATACTTCTCTTTCTCTACATTGGTTGTAGAGAACTTTCACAGTAGTATTATAGGAAGGAAAAACAGCTCTTACAGTATGATGTTTTTCAGAAAGACCTCATAGATAACAATTAGGCCATTAATTTCACTGAACTGGCAATTTAGGCCAAATTCCCTCCTCTACTTCAGTGTTTTGATTTGAAGCAACAATGCAGTTTTGACCGACTATATCCTTGATTGTCCCTTTGTATCAGTTTGATTTGCAAAGCGGTTTTATTGCATGAGTGAGATTCCTTTTAGAAGAATTAAAGCTTGACTCTCTGTTCTAGATGCGCGTCTTCATATTAAAACCACGACAGAACAACGCAGTCCTCACTGGGAATGGTCCAGAGTGACAGGGGAGGAAAAAAAAAACTGCAGATGGAGAAGCCTGGAGACTGTCTAGCAACACACCTACAGAATCTGACTTCTCTCTGGAGAGCCCCTGCTTCCAGGTGGGCACCGTCACAGTTATGTCCTGCACAGCTGTTTCACAGATTCATCCTTTGAACCCTGTCACGTACCTTTGAGGCCCAGCAAAGAGGATTTCACTATTGGGTTTTACACTGTGGTTTTCTTCCCTCTCGTCATTTGCGGTTTAATGTTCTGATTTTTGAAATTGCACGTTTCCTTATCCTCTGGATGAGATAAAACCTTATGCGAAATTCAAACAAGATCGATTACAAGACTCATCAAGTTTAGGACATTCGGGCCAAGCTGCAAAATAAAATCAATGCCAGTTGCTGCCTTTCATAATCTGTTTATTTCCTGACTGTGTGATGCTATTAAAATGCTTCATCTCCAAGTAATCTTATTGGCCTTCACGTTCATGCTATGGCTGACAGGATTAGCTCTGAAAAGCACTTACATATTACCTGTGATATAAACAAGTAGATTAGTGGATGGTGCTTTGGGCTGAAGTTATTATTTCCTTTGTAATTTATGTACTGGATTCCAGGAGCAGAACATATCCTCTTGTACAGGTAAAATGCTTGTCACACAGGCAGATGTTCTGGAAAGAACCTGCTCCTCTTCTCAAAGGCCTTTTTGAACCCTTTCTGGGAGAAAAATCTCTTCTCCCCTGAATTTTCAGCAACAGACTATTTGAACACCTGGTGCCAGTGTAGCTTCTCCAGCAGCACACTCCAGACAGTGCAAGGAAACTGGCAGGCAACAAGCTGACATGGTTTTCACCCACTCTGTCTATTTTCCTAGCTGAGATGTGGGGCCATTTCCACAGTCTGAATTTTATCCATCTGGTAAGTAAACTTTGCTGGAGACCCTAACTTTCCATGAAGAATACAATCCAGGAATTCAGGAAGCTATTGTTTCGCTGAAGATCACAATGAATACTTGCTAAACTTGGGAGATACGACACATTATATATGTGATACGTGATGCATTGTACGATATTCTAAATATATACACACAGTGAGCCACATCTCCCAAGTATAGATTTATGTAGATAGATCGATCAATCTTCCACGTATACAAATGTGTGTGTGTGTGTATGTGTGTATATATACATATATATACATGTAAACTAGATAGGGGACTTTGCTAAGGACCTCATTTCTATCAGTCTGGTACTCCTTTTCAGCTAGTCTTTCTCTGTAACATAATATGTAAGTCGATACCCTTGACATTGTCATAATCAGTATTCATCAGTCTAACAACAAAGGGGATATGCCTCTCACTCCAGTAGTTTTGGTCATACTATTATAGCAAAGGTTCATTAAAGGTTTTCTCTTATTGTTTTCCTTATGTTTACCAGCAGAGGCATATTCTTCAACTTAAGATACTAGGTGATATACGAGCGTTCGGTTCTTGTGACAAGGTCTGTTTTCTAAAAGAGGATATATATTTTTCTGCAGTGTTAAGCATTCACCCTTTTGTCGCTTCCTTGGCTTAAATTGCTGAGGTTATTTTGAGATCAATTTTCATCTCCTATTTAAATCATATGGCTGCTGGTTCAAATCCAGCTTGAGTCAGTAATTCTGCCGTATACATGAAACAAGTTCTTGGCCCGAGCCGATTATTCCTGTTGAAGAGGTTGTCATGCTACAGGGAAACAATAGCAGTTCCTTTGGCATCCTTCCTACCAGCCTCCCTGGAGACATTACTGAAGAGGTGTACAGGATGATCCCTCCAAGTCAGGACTGAGAATTGCAATGCCTTTGAAAAAGCACTGTGAAAAAAAATAAATATGCCTTTCACTGCAAAAGTGAAAGAGTTAATCTACATACTAGTAATGACTCAGTAATAGTAACTAGTAATTGTTATTTGCTTACAGATGAAATCTATTTTAAAATTACAATTTGTAAGTAAAATGGTGACTTGTCAGCCGTGACAAATCATTAAAGAAAATAAGAATTTCTGGAAATTAAAAAGAAGTACTTAAAAATCTCTAACATTAGCAAGGACCCTCTCTCTTTCAATGTTTTCTTCCTTGCTTTAAAAAAAATCTTTGTTCTACACTGATATTTTGGTTCCAACCAGGTACAGTGGCAAGCAAGATCTGACTGATTTCTGTCACGTGGGGGATTAGGTTAGTAAATGCTGACAAGCTTTATTGTGTGACCGTTTTTAACCTGGAGGGGTCTCTACTTTTAGAGGAAATTTTAATCTTCATAGCACTTGCCTAGGCAGCAGGAAACCCTTTTTGTCAAATTCATGCCTCAAATTAAACCTGCAGACTTTTTTTCTTTTTTAACATGTGTATTTCTAGTGCGTATCTTGGCTTCCCACCCGGGTGTGTAGTTTTGCTGTTGTGACACCGTTCCCTGGTAGCGGGGGCGGAAAGTTGCTCGCCTCTTCCTAAAGGTGAGGACAATGTCAGGCCGTGATTGCGGCAGTGTGGGGCAAGGGGACAGCTGGCACTTGCCACCCACCCCTTACCCCCTCGGGAGCGTGGATATCCTTTCGGCAATATGCTAAGCCTCTGCTGAGCTGGGGCCAGTCCTGCACCTGGCTCCCACAGCTGCCGGCATGACGTGCTCGGGCTGCCACGCCGGTTTGGATCACCCCCTGCCTAAGAGCCATCCTAGGGGGCTACGGCAAGCAGCCAGGATGCGAACACGGCATCTTGGTCGGGAGGAAGGGTCTTCTTCCCAGAAAACACACTGCCGGGTTGTCACGCCCCGCGGTGCAGCGAGGTGCAGTCTGTTCGAGACCTGGGAGCCGTGGTTGTGCTGGGGGTGAGAAAGGACAGAGGTTTCCCCGTGGCCGCTCACCCCCCAGCTCTCTCCTCGGCGCAGGCTGAAGCAGCCTTAGGGCCACCCAAAGATGCCCACACGGGCTGGATCTGCTGTGCTGCCGGGAAGGCATTCCCCCTCCCCTCACCAGCACAGCTAACCGTGGGGGTGTTCAATACAGAGGGGCAGAAGCAAGTTTTACAGTGTCAAGGGTTTCCTGCCAGCAGCCAGCCAGCAACCGTACACCCGAGAGGGGCTTTGATGCATTTCAGTGAAAACAGGGGAGCTAAGTGGAGCTGATAATCTGCCCTTTTGCATGACACTCCAGAAGTTACCTGGATACTCACTAGCTCGGAAAACAACATGGGATCTCAATAAATAAATAATGAAATAAGCCTTGTACCATTTATAAGTAATGAAAATGGAATGTGCCTGATAACGTGAACCCATCAGTAAACAATAATGCTTTAAAAGGACACTGCCAGAGTCAATAGGCCACAAATTTGAACTTTTATTCTTGTCTCTGTTTGTAAGAGCATGTAGATCTCATAATATCAACTTACATGTTCGGAGCAACCTTATCTTTCTGTAGCAAATAAAGCAACACTGGGTTTGCAAGGAAAAAAAGAAGAGATAAGTCAATATTAACATTTCTGCAAGCTGCAGAAAAATGAATAAAGCATAAATCCACAAATGATATTAAAAAAAGCATATCCAGATTTTTACTCGACTATTAAAAAACATACAAATAAAATGTCTTCTCATGTTTTGAAAAAAAAAGAACTTGAGGTTACTCACTAAAAATGTACTTTCATACTTCAAGCCATGTACATATGCCCATTCTGAATCTGATTCATGAAAGAAGCAGTGGGTTTTCATGTCTTCATGAAAGAAATACACTTCATTAGCTGTCGTCTTCTGAATTTGATTGTTCTGCGTGCAATGGAGTTGATATTCTGGTACTTCCTAAAGGCGACAGAAATCTGAAGATGAAATATAAAGACCAAAAATATAAATAAGGAGCACTTTGGGAGTATGCAATTATATAATTATTTAGCAGCTGAAATAAATAACACAAATGTATAAGATATTTATCTTTCTGCTACCTTGTAGCCTGAATTTTGTTGTAAAATTGAAATTTGAGACAAAAAATTGGATAAATTTGGAAGTGAATCTTTGTTTAAAAGGAATTACTAGATTTGTGGAGGGGAGTGTCATTTTGGAAGAAATAGGAAGCATTTTATAATATTTTATCTGATTTCCAGGGGTCTGTTTGAAAACAGTTTCTTTTCATATGTTAAATATTTTAATAGAAGGCCTCAGGAGCAAATAGAATATGTTTATTTACTTCTCACTTTTAAAAATAACTTTAAAGTAACAATTGAAAGAACTATTCAAATTCAACTATCGTCAGATATGGGTTTGAAGATGCATTTTCCCTATTCTTATACCTAGGAAGTAAAAAAAGACCAATTCTCCCCTCACACAACTTCTTTGTTGAAAATAAGTATGAATATTTTGTATGCAAGTAGTCATTCTTTCAGTCATTCTGCTGAGAAGTAGAGGTTTTCAATAGGTGTGTTTTGCTGGCTGTAGCGATAGCAGAGCTATTGTTCTGTTAAAACAGGAAACAAAAATTATCACTATTCAATGAAGTTTTAAACAGGCTCACTAATGACAAAGAATGTTGAATAGCCATTAAATTTCTGAAAATGAAAACCATCTGTCCATTACTCTTTCACTGAATCTAGCTCAATGTGTCATTTTAAAGTGTTCTGTCAAGCTACATCAGTCACTTCTCGTTACCCTACACCCACAACTTCCAGAGACACGGAGGGCACTGCCTGGAATTGTGCCTGCCCCAGCTCAGCCTTTCTACAGCTTTTTGAATGACCAACTTTCCATCAACATTTTTAGTTCATGCTAAATTAGAGGCCTGATCCTGCAAATCTTATGAATACGTTTCAATTTTAAGGGCTTTAATAAATTCCTACTCAGTCATTTCCCAGGCAAACTCCCATCGACTTCCCAGGAGGCTTGCCTGACTGACAGCTGATTAAGCACAGAGCAAAAGTTTCGGGGTTTAGTCCACTATTCTCAGTCTGACTAATAAGAACGATTTACCTGAATAAGGGAAGGAAATATACGACATCAGGTCATGGTTCTGCAGCCATTTGTCACCAGACCTACAGCTCACAGCTTTGGATAACTCCCTTCCCAAGAGTAATAATCCACTTCTTTAAAATAGTCTCACATCATTCTAGCTGTAAGTGTTGTTGTTTTCATCTTAAAATCAGTCCTATTTTTAAAAATGTTAAGGAAGACACACATTTTTCTCTCTTCTTTTCAGAAGAAAATGGGCTATTGTGTCAAGAGGCCTGAAATGTCTTGCAAGGCAAAAGAGAAACAGAGTCCAATGAAAAATGTCTTGATAGAAAGGTCTAGTTGTTATGCAAGAAATATACTTGTTGCAATATTTTAGTATTTCTGCAATATTTCCCTGCTTTAAGCAGAGAAAGAGGTATTCTCCTTGCTTGTGTACACCAAGTTTCCTTGCTTCTGATGGATTTTGAATGGACAAATGAATTAAGGAAAACAAAACTTTTTAAAATGTATTAAAATGAAGATTGATTTGATTACAGTTATAAGTCATATATACCTCTCAGCTTTTCCATACGAAATTTTTTAAAAACCCTGTTGCTTTGGCAAAGTTGTTCCAGATTTTTGGCTAGTAAAGACACAGGTGTCTGCTATACTTTTCCTGGGAAGAGAAGCCCTATGATGAATAGAAAAGATAGATATTCCAAATGTTATTTATTTGTCCAGAGTTTGTAATTTTAGGTTAGATAGTAGTGAGAACAGAACTGTTTTAACAGAATATAGGAGTAACTACTCTTAAATTGAATGCCAGGTTGTTCTGTCAACTTCAAGTATCTCTAATGATATTAATTAAAACTCAGGTTGCTGCATTTTTCACTGGCAGTTTGAGCACCATTGACTAGCCCGGATTAGCCCAGAACACATTGGATCATTTTTTCTTGGTATAATTTAGAAACCTTCAAGATTCAGAAAGTCTAAATTTTTTCTGTGTGAATTATTTTAGACCAGCAAGTACTTGAAAGGTTTAATACCAGCTCCAGATAAGAAATGAGTGCGGTCTTTTCAGTAAAAAAGGAAAAATTGTAAGCTTGAATAGCATATCTGACAATCTATGTATATTGAAAACTGTCTTCCACACGTCACATTTACAGAGGGAACTGTAGGAATTTCAGGATGATTAAAATGCGTTAGAAACAGTGGTTGGTACACATTATAATGTCAGTTATCTGAAAAAAAATGCTGACAATTTACAGGAAAAACCTTCCTGTTCTAGGGTTGGAGGCACTGAAATGTATCTCTCTCTTGTTGCCATTTTTCTCTTTTCATTGTTTTGCTGGTATATTTCAAATCCTTGAATAAAAATTAATTACTACTTAATTACTACTTTTTGCCAAGTGTAACGATCTGGTAGTTCAAACACTATGAATTTAATAAAAATAATGTTAGACAATGGAACCTATTTTAGATGTAGGATTTTTTCATTCTTTTCCCTCTCCTTTTTGTATGCAGTAGTATTAATCCTTATTTTCAACATAAATCAAAGCATTATCACGTTATGACCTCAAAAATAGTTAACCTGGATAAAGACTAGGAAAGGAGTATTGTGCATTTGGAAAACTCAATCAGCACAGTGCAACAAAGTAATGAGAATTACCTTCAGTCATAGACCAGCAGGCTGTAGAATTTGAGAAGCCACCAAAAAAACCCTTGCAAACTCTTCATTTAGTGTCTTTTAAGTGTCTGACCATTACAACCCTTTGTTGAAAATATCTTTTTATTCATGAAGTATGCAGAGGATATATCTTTATAACGGAGCATAGCTCAGTAGTGATAACGTGAGATTTTTTAATCTCCCCTTCACATCTAATTTCTGGTAGGCTCACCTATTTGACAAGAAACAACTGGCTTTTGCACAAAATGAGAAAAAAAAAAAGTCCAAAAATGGATTCTCAGACTGCAAAAATCCATTGTGGTAATTTAGTCTGACCATCCACATAAAACAGATTGGATCATCCATAATTATCTTAATCATAACTTCTATTGAACTATAGGATATATTGCTCAAAAAAAATGTCTGTGGCCAATTTGGGAACAAGCAGTGATGGAGAAGCAACTGTATCCACAGGCAAGTTGTGCTCATGATTGATTATCCACACTGTTACAACCCACATATTAACTCTCATTTGAATTTGCATAATTTCAGCTTTTAAATACAAATCTCAAGACATTATACACGGTTGCAATACTACCTTTGATTTCCAATCTAGACACTCGAGATTGCAGCTGGCCAGACTATTTTTCTGAACAGTCATCAGGTATGCCTCTTTTTACTGTTTATAGGCGAGCATTGATCAAGATTTTTATGGATTTGTAGCAATTGCCTAACAGATAAGAACCCTGTACTTATTTGTGCTGGATGTTATTGTGCAAATGCGCGTCTCAGAGTGTTTTTTCCTCACGTCACCATTCAGTTGCAGCATCCCCATGTCTTGCTGTGTGATTGGTCACATCATTAGCTATTTTAACAAAGATGTGACATGCATAAATGCTGTAATTCCTGCTTCAACGAGTTTATGAATGAGTCTCCGATGGGAATGTAACTGTGGGGCTTGACAAAACAATAGACCAGAGGAAACACCAGTAAGTCACGGGACACAACAGGATGGGTTATTTCTGCAGGTAAATTAAAATGAATACGCAGAACACACGGCTATTTCAGGATCGTAAGTACTGATAGGAGGTAGGTTTTGCAAGAATAAAAACTAGAGGGTTTGGTTAGCATAGAGAAAACATTATGATTTGGGGAGTGTGGAAGAAAGGATAGAAATAATTTTCAAACCAGCCAAAAAGAGACAGTATGAAAGCTGACTTCTTCAGTGTGGACTGCGCAAGGGTGAGATGAAAAGAGACCGTCCATGAAAAGCACCACACAATATACAGCAAAGCAAGCTATGTATACAGATTGCCTACTGACAGTGCCTACATCTCATCGTTAGAGAGGCCCACAGAGGGAGTGTGAAGTGGCTACATTCCTAATTTAGGCATCCCTGATAATCCCATAATTACACAAGATGAATTCAGAACCTTGTGCCTCTTAATAATGCAGGGCTAGCCGCAATTTCACCCCGCAGGCAGAGAGACACAGAAGTGTAAAGATCAGTTAAGACCTCGGCACACAACGTCCCCTTCGGCTGTGCTCAGAGGCTGATCCCCCTCCCCAGGTTTTGTCCAACATTACGGGCAGATCGTGCTGCCTTTTGAGGCTGAAACACACTAAATGTGTCATTGGGACAGGGAGTTTGCTGCTATGTCAGCATTGTCCTCGTGTTACACCACTTCTCTTTGCCGCTCCTGCCTGTGCTGGGTGATGTATCTGAGGTTCTCTGAAAGCCACTGGCATTCACACTTGCTCTTTTTCTCATCTCAGAACCTTATCCACAACCTTAGCTCATGCAACCAAGCGGTACACAGTGTCCAGGTGAGAACAGCCTGAGTGTGGCTTTCCGTTGTTTGCCTAGAAATACTGCCTTCATGCATGAATTTCCATCTCTGTTCCAATGAAAGCACTTCTCCAGGTGAATTAAAATTGATTGCATGAATATTCATAGGCAAAGAAAAAACATTAGTCTATACATAACAGGATTGCACATACTTGTTTGCAAATAGATTTTCCTAAGTATTAACCCAGTGTCTCTTGAGAAGATAAAAATAATCATTCTCTTTTTTTCTCTTTTCTTTAATAAAAATCTGCTTATCTTACATTCCCTGTATGTATTTCCACTGATATGTCCCCCTTCATGCATTACGCCATGCCATACTGGCGCTATGGCAGGCATAAAATTGTTCTTATGCTCATGTTTCATACAGGAAACTGATGTTAAATGACTTGCCCAAGGACGTTCTGAATGTCTGGAGCAGAACCAGGAATTAAACTCAGATCTCTTACTTCCCCTGTCAGTGACATCTCCACCAGTTTTTTATTGTATCTGGTATCTGACAAGACCTCAGCTTTCTCCCTGCCACTTTATTCTGCCAAGGGAAAATAAATAAAGTGCATTTTTTGCTTGCTATCCTACCAAAGTTAAAGTTATCAAACTCTACATTTTTCTGCTGAGCAGTCTTTTTCCAGAGCCAGCAAGGTAGAGCTAGTGTATTGGGCAATACAAGGAACAACTGTGCAGATATTCTGGTGTGTATAGGAAATATCAGAAGATACTGTATGTATTGCAGGGGAAGCAAGAGGTCCTGAGATTTAAGTGCAGGAGGTGGTATAGAAACAGCCAGAGGTAATTAAACTGAGAGAGAAGGGGACGTCTGCGCTGACAATGCAGCCTTTGTATAGCAAACTAAAACATCAGTTGACTACAAGCAGGAATCACTGGAAATCAGGCATCATCCCTTGTGGTGTACACAGAACTATTTGGTAGAAAGCGAGGTGCTTGCACGCTCTTCTGAGACCCCCAATTAGCTGGGGGTGCTGATCTACTGCTGATGCATTACTTCTATGAAGAGGAAAGAGAGCTATTCTAAATGCAAATAAATGTGTTGGCTTTTTTTTTTTTTTTTAATCTTTCTTTCCCCAGAGTCACTGCTGTCAGGTAAGGAAGATCTTACTCTTAACCTGTAATTCACCAAATTTTTCTTTTCTTTTCCAGATCACTGGATTATAGCAAGGTCTGATAGCTATCGCTAACTTGTTTCCAGCATCTTACTAGTCTTCCCTGTGACTGAAAAAAGGAAGTTTATTTTAAAGGAAGGAGAGGGTGTTCTCCAGTACCCATAGCTTGTTCACATTATAGAAGCAGATTAGGGCAAAAAGTCAGAAATATGTTTCTCAGTTACTTTAAGAGCAGGTTTGAAGTTGCATGTATGCAAGGCAATAGTGGTAACCTGTATTGTCAATAACGACACACTCAGAACCATATAAAAGAACTGTTTTAATGTCACAACATAACTATGTGTGTAAAAAGTTGCAATGTCATATTACACTACTTTTGAATACATTTTTTCATAAAATTGCAGGAACAGACTTCACTGTTGTAAATACATTAGTCAGTGAATCTCTGGTTCTTTTATAATAAACCCATCAATTATCCCAAGAAGCTTTCTTGCCCCGAAGCGAGTGCTCCTTAGGATCTCTGACAAGTGAGAGGAATTTACAGATTGATACCTGACAGCTTTTATTCACAGCAGAATCCATTTTTCCCATGAGCAGTTCCAGATAGAAGATCCAGGAATAGTTTGTAGGACAGAAACATCTTACACAAATGTCAGTGCTTAATCCAAAAGAGTAAAGTAGGAGGATTTTGTTTCGTTTTTACTCACCTATAAATTCTTCAAATTATAAAGAGTCATTTAAATTGAGCCAAAAGAATGAAAGGATCAATATTATTTCAGGTTTCAGAAAAATACTTTGGAATTTTATAAATGCAAAATCTAAACCATATACAAAACTTGCCTCCTTTAGCTCTTATATTCTTTGATCACTGACTGATTTATTTTTAACATGATGGGCTTAATAGTACATAGATTGTTTATACAAGCTAATATAAATTCAGCTACATGGGCTCCAATGAACAGATGTTTTTTACTCTGCAATATTGATGAGAATGCTCATCAATAAATAGATAAATTTATTCCTGAAAAGTACATTCTGGCATTTCATAGAATCATATAATCGTTTAGGTTGGAAAAGACCTTTAAGATCATCAAATCCAGCCATTAACCTTGCACTGCCGAGTCCACCACTAAACCATGTCCCTAAGCGCCACATCTACACGTCTTGTAAATACTTCCAGGGATGGTGACTCAACCACTTCCCTGGGCAGCCTGTTCCAAGGCTTGACAACCCTTTCAGTGAAGAAATTTCTCCTAATGTCCAACCTAAACCTCCCCAGTGCAACTTGAGGCCATTTCCTCTCGTCCTATCGCCAGTTACTTGGGAGAAGAGACCAACACCCACCTCACTACAATCTCCTTTCAGGTAGTTGTAGAGCGTGATGAGGTGTCCCCTCAGCCTCCTCTTCTCCAGGCTAAACAGTCCCAGTTCCCTCAGCCGCTCCTCAGAAGACTTGTGCTCCAGGCCCTTCACCAGCTTCGTTGCCCTCCTCTGGACACACTCCAGCACCTCCATGTCCTTCTTGTAGTGAGGGGCCCAAAACTGAACACAGTATTTGAGGTGCGGCCTCACCAGTGCCGAGTACAGGGGCACGATCACCTCCCTGCTCCTGCTGGCCACACTATTTCTAACACAGGCCAGGATGCCATTGGCCTTCTTGGCCACCTGGGCACACTGCCGGCTCATGTTCAGCCGGCTGTCAATCAGCACCCCCAGGTCCTTTTCCTCTGGGCAGCTTTCCAGCCACTCTTCCCCAAGCCTGTAGCGTTGCCTGGGGTTGTTGTGACCGAAGTGCAGGACCCAGCACTTGGCCTTGTTGAACCTCATACAACTGGCCTCGGCCCATCGATCCAGCCTGTCCAGGTCCCTCTGCAGAGCCTTCCTACCCTCGAGCACATCAACACTTCCGCCCAATGTGGTGTCATCTGCAAACTTACTGAGGGAGCACTCGATCCCCTCATCCAGATCGTTGATAAAGATATTGAACAGGACCGGCCCCAAAACTGAGCCCTGGGGAACACCAGTTGTGATTGGCCACCAACTGGATTTAACTCCATTCACCACAACTCTCTGGACCCGGCCATCCAGCCGTTTTTTTACCCAGCGAAGAGTACGCCTGTCCAAGCCATGAGCAGCCAGTTTCTCCAGGAGAATGCTGTGGGAAATGGTGTCAAAGGCTTTACTGAAGTCCACGTAGACCACATTCACAGCCTCTCCCTCATCCACTAAGCGGGTCACCTTGTCTTAGAAGGAGATCAGGTTAGGAGATCAGGCCTGAAGTTCCCTGGATCCTCCTTCTGTCCCTTCTTGTAGATGGGCATCACATTTGCTAACTTCCAGTCAACTGGGCACCCCCCCGCTCACCCAGGACTGCTGATAAATGATTGAAAGTGGCTTGGTGAGCACTTCCGCCAGCTCCCTCAGTACCCTTGGGAGGATCCCATCCAGCTTGTGTGTCTAAGTGGTGTAGCAGGTCGCTAATCACTTCCCCTTGGATTATGGGGGCTGCATTATGCTCCACATCCCTGCCTTCCAACTCAGGGGGCTGGGTACCGGGAGAACAACTGGACTTACTATTAAAGACTGAGCCAAAGAAGGCATTTCATCCTTTTCCTCATTCTTTGTCACTATTCTTCCCCCTGCATCCAATAAAGGATGGAGATTCTCCTTAGCCCTCCTTTTGTTGTTAATGTATTTATAGAAACATTTTTTATCGTCTTTTACAGTAGTAGCCAGATTAAGTTCTAGTTGGGCTTTGGCCCTTCTAATTTTCTCCCTGCATAACCTCATGGCATCCTTGTAGTCCTCCTGAGTTGCCTGCCCCTTCTTCTAAAGGTCATAAACTCTCCTTTTTTTCCTGAGTTCCAGCCAAAGCTCTTATTTATTTTATTTAAAACTAATTAAAGGAAGATATTTCTTTTAATTTTGGGGGTTTTTTTGTTTGTTTGTTTGTATACATGTATATAGATTCCATATAAAAGTCTGGTTCCCTTTTTCTTGTACTAAATGAAATTGTTTCAAACGCACCTGTCACGCGACAACAGACTATGGCAATATGCTTCTAATGAAGAAGCTAAATACATTAAATAACTTTCTGACAGGTATTTTTTTTCGGTTGTTTGGACAGGTATTTATTATTGTTTCCCAGTTTTTTACCTATTCAGTTCAAATTGTCAAGTAAAACAGAAACAAACAAACCAACCAACCCTGAACCTATGAAATAATAATCCCATGTGAAAAAACTACATAGTGTAGGGGGAAAAAAAGAAAACCAGTGCTTTTAAAGATAATTTTACAAGAGGTCACCTCGACATTTCTTCTTTACTTGACTGAAACAGTCTATTTAGAATGTATTATGGAAAATGCCTGACCTGTGAACTAAACCAAACATGCTGTAAAAATAGTGGGATCTTTATTAATGTATATTAGCAAACCCGAATATTTTGTTGCATGGGGGTCAGTTGGAAACACTGTAATCTAATTACTCTTCAGTTTCATTTATGTGCACAGACATTTGCTCCTGTAACAGGGAAGACTGCTTCTTTTGGCAGCAGCCACAATGTGGAAGCCTCCAGTATTTGCAGGCTGATAATAGGACTAATGTGCTGGCGCCCTGACAGAGGGCACAGGAGGGCATGCTATTAGATAAGTGTTTCTGCTACATTACCCAGACAGCATTGCCCTTCACAGAATGTTCCAGCCATTGTGCAGTTTGATATCACATAGCCATAGAATGCTAATGCCAACATAATTATGTATTTTGGCTTCCTTTTTGGCAATAGTCTGTACTTAAGCAAAATTTAGTACCGTCTTATATGCTGCTACAGCTGGATAATTAAAGGGCATTTCAGTTTTCAGAACAGGGAACTAATGATATGAAGATCAGTGGCTATTTAAAGAGTTATTTGCTGTGCTTAGGGAATCCTGACAATTAGGTCTGTTTTCAGGCACAAAATACATTTGGTAACAAAAGGATGACAGTTTGGTGCCATTTAGCCAAATTTGTTTCTCCCGGGTTAATGTGTGTGTCACGTAAGCCTCCTTGCATTTTCCCTCAGCAAAGAAAACTCTTGCTTTTAAGTAGAATTTGCAGGTGCATAGCTTTAGTTTGAATGTGTGACAAACATTATGTGACAGAGCTCCAGGAAACTCAGAATTAAGACTGCATTTTCACAAAATGACACAGACCGGTAGTGAAGGAACAATGAGACACTTGCTCCTGTCCCAAAGGAATACGATGTCTCGCTGATCAATTTAAGGAAGTCTCTGTGCAGTACAGGATATCTTAAAATGAGATAAATCTGGAAAGAAGGTGAAGGTATTAATTTGATTTATGGGCCAGCTTTCTGACTTGTCCTCATGGGCACCCAGCTAGAAAGTTATTTTCAATTCTTATCTATTGGTGAATATCAGCATAGAGATGTCCGAGGAGCACAGCTGGGAACTGCAGGTATATTAATGTGCTCTGAGCAAAACGTGGTCACTAGAAACTAACTCAATCCTGATAGCTGACTTGGCCAGGAGTGTGTAAATGAAAGCCTAGGTCGGATTCTTGTGTCGAAACAAGTGATAACTCAAGGAGCAGGACTTGACCCACCATGCACTTAGAACAGTTTTAAGATTAATTTAAAGACATTAAATTACCATGAGTTTAGCAGCACACGGTAATTGCTGCATGAGAATTGCTGCGTTCCCGAGGAGGAACAGAGGCCATATGTGTTTTGAGTCTGCTTTTCCCCGCACGATGGCAAGGGCGAGATGCATTGGCATCGTATTGCTCGCGAGCATGTGGCATCCGTGGCTGCTCTCAGCGCTGAGGAGGAGCTGCCCGGCAGCTCCCCTCAAGCCTCGCTCCTGAGCCTTGCGAGCTTCCCGGGGAGCCTCTCCGTAGCCTTAGAAGGTTCACTGGCTTCAAAAGAGCTACGTAAGCTCTGGATGACAGCCTGTCACACAAAGCAGCTGCTCCTTCCCGCTCCCCTCGGAGGCTGGCTCCCGACCCCAAATTCCTGCGGCATTCCGACCCCGTGGTGTTTACACGGAGGGAGGGCCGGGAGCACGGGGGCCAGGGCACGGCCGTGCCCCGCTCTGCCTCCTTGCCACTATCGGCAGCGAGAGGGGTGGCTCAGAGCGGGCTGTGAGCGGGACCGGTTTTGCCACAAAATCATTGGCCTGATTAATAAAGAAGTCATTATGCTCAGCTTCTCAGTGGCTCGGTATCTACTTAGAATATAAATAGATAACATATTCCACCCCCCCATCCCTAAACTGGATCTATAGCATACGGAGGTTCAAGTGACAAAGCATTCCACACAGCAGGGTTTGTATATCCTGGATTTGAATCTGTGTATTCACAGCTATATTCTGCACGGAGCCCTGGTTGCAACGGATCTTGAAGTAGCTCTTTCTCATGCAGAACTATTAGAATTAGTATGTTATAGCTGGTGTCCTCAGCTGTTCAGTCCTGTGGAGAAGCGTCTAAAATGATTGCACTTCTGCCTTCTTCTTCATTCTTGTGCTTTTGATACACAGCTTATGAGAAACAGTAAGGTATAACTCATCAAATAAGGTGTACCTAATCAAAATTTTTTAAATTTTGATACCTAAAGGCTATCAGTGCTATGCAGCTTGTTTGGCACTGATAGATGGAGTAAAATCATGTGGTCAGCTCTAAGAATCAACAATAAAGCATTTTATAATTATATATTTATAACAGGAAGCCATGCTCACAAATTCCCCTTGAAAGGGGGAAATCGGTGAGTGATTTACCCATTCCATGATGGGTAGGAATTACTAGGAAAGCACAGCAGAAATGGAAACAAAGTCACCAGCAGGTAAACTCTAATGAAATGCTGTTTCTGAATATTGTTATATGATCAATTTGCATCATGCTTAATAGCAATCATCATTAAAAATGGAAATGCATCAATTATTGTATATATCTATTGTATCTATCAATTATCTATTGTATATATCTATTGTATATATCAATTATTGTATATATCTATTTACTCTATTTATGCTTCTGAGAACACTAAAAAATGAAGGATAATTAATTAGGGACCACATAGCATCTAATTTTTAAAGTTTCATCTTGCGATTTTCAAAAGAAGCCATACTCCCATGCATCTGCGGCCTGGAGAGTGAAAGGAGCTCGGCACGGTGACAAGAGTTGCTTCAGCCCTAGCAGCCACAGGAGGGTCTCCTGTTTCCTTCCAACACCTCTCCCACTCCTGTTCTTCCCTGCTCCTCTTCCCCAGCAACTCTGGTAGCACGTACAACGCTTTGAGCAGATGGTTAGTAAATACAGAGCTGGAGGTTATGTCTGACAATTAAAATAAAAGTGTCTGACTCGACATTATGAGTTACATTAGCTAAAGACCTCATATCGGGCTTCTATTTTAAATGCCTACATTTTCTAAGTGTGAACATTTTTTCCTGACTAACCTTTTAAGAAAGTGCAGTGTTTAGAGATACCTATGTTTCGGAGTGCCAAACTTGATACCATATAAGGGTCTGTTTTACGGAGGGAGCCAAGAGCTCTCCCTCTCAAGGCAGGCCCCTCGCGGCAGCCCCAGGGTGGGCACCGGCTCCCCGGTCCCCGACCAGCATTCCAGCCCCCGGCTCACACTTTACGTGCTCCAGCAACCGGGTGCACACAAGTGTTAGGCAGTACACCTGCAAAACCAGTTGGTCCCTATAAATTTTACAAGTGCGAATTCTAACACTTGCGTGCCCCGCTGCTGCTGCTGCTGCTGCTGCTGCTCCTGCTGCTGCTGCTGCTGCTGCACTTCCAGCAGGGAGGCTCGAGTGTAAAAATTTGCCGTAGCAGGTTTACGAGTGAATGCTCAACCCAGTGCCAAAAATTCTGCTGTAATGCCATTATTAGAGCTCCACGCCTTGCACCATTCTACACCGATGCTAACAGTAACTGCTGAATAGGTCTTAAGCAAGGGAGGCTTGTGAGCTTTTTTCCAGATCTCGTGAGGTAGAAGGTATCACCACCGACGGAGATTTTGTATTTGTTTTGAGTTAACTGAAAACAAGAAGTCTGTAACCTTGGCAGAAATCAATAAGATTTATCCCCAAAACCAATGAAATGTGACACACCCAAAAACTCTTGGCAGTATTTCATAATGAGGTATGTCACCACATTTTAGGTTTCCGAGCTGTTTTGTCTTGTTTTCTTTACTGATTTTATGTTGTTCTAATGCTATTTGCAGATGACAACGTTAGATAAATTTAAAGGCTACATGACTTAAAAGTTACATGATATAGTTTTCCTGGCCTGATAGCCATAAACAGAAATGAGAACAGGAATAAGCCTTTTATGAAAGTAGAATTCATACCTGCCAGCCAGCTGAAACTGGGAGCAGTTTGTTCCCAGATTTATTTTTTTAATTGGATACAGTTTGAGCAGATGCCTGTAAAGAGCCATTACACAGTAGCCATTACTTAGAAGGACCCTGTGAGGTATTGGAGTGCTGCTACAAACAGAGATTTAAAGGGCTAAAGTCACACTTTTAACAGACAAAATGGCTGTAAAAGACATAAATACATTTCTCTGTACCATTCTTTCCTTTTTTAAGTGAAAGTGAAATTTAGAACAAGGACTATAATAAATATCAGCAATATTCAATTTCCTCTTCTGCCAAATGCTGAGCCACTGAAAGCAGCTGGGAAAAGTTCACCACCAGATAGCTTCCTCCACTGGAAATGTCTTTGCACTTCCTTTTCTGCCGTATCAATACCATTTCATCATTCCATCTACAACAATAGTAGCTAACCCCCATTGCCTTGTTCCAGCCTCTGTAAGTTTCTTTGCCCTCTTCAGCCTTCTTATTCTTAGCTCTCTTTCTCTCTGGTTGGACCTTGGTAACTTCTCATGGAGAAGTTCAGCATAGACCTGCTGTCACTGCTTTCCTCCTCTTCAACTCTTTCTCCAGCTCTCTTATTGCTCTGCATGCTCTGGCGTCCTGACTTCTTGCTGTTCACAGTGCTTGCCTCAGTTTTCTGCTCTTCACCTCCTTACAGGGTTCAGGCCACCCTGGCTCCTGTCTTCTACCTGCTTTCCAGTTGTTCTTACCAGTGCCCTCAATGATATCTCTGTGTCTCAAGAAGTCTCCAGCTGAAGGAATCGCCTGCATATTCAAACACCTTACTGCTTTCAGTAGTTGTTTCATCATAGCCTTCTCCTTGACTTCTGGACCCCTGTGCTACCTTCTCCTGATTCTCTTCTTTACTCATTTGAAATGTTGTTGCTTCCCTCCCACCTTCTCTAGGCACTCCATAGAGTTTATACTACGAACTATCATTTAAATTTAGGCTATTGGCTATTGTTCCTTACCTAATTGTAAAGATGCTTAATTCATATTCCACTTCCATAATAAAATATCCCCAACATGGTTATCTCATTTGCAAACCTGATCGTATTTTTTAAAAAAAAATATTTTGTTTCAGAACTGCAAAACTTATCACACAGGTAAACACTTTAACATATGACCTATATAGTATGTTTACCATTGCTCTCTTAGAATAAATCAGAAATGTTCTGCTGCCTGTCATAGGTACTATAACGTTAAAGAGCAAAGAAGAAAGAGTATTCACCTTATCTCAAATGGCAGAGGTGTGTTACTTGTAATCTATTCCTGCTCTCTCCTCAAAACTCCCTCCTCTGCAGATGATAGAGGTTTTAAACCCTTGTAGGAAAAAAGTTTTGCAGACTTTTCTCTTGATGGCTTTTGCACGTTTGGATTGCATGTTTGGCCCAATCTTATCAAAATTAGGACACAGTCAGGCACTGTCTCAGCTGGGAGGCAGAAACCAATAGCTGAGAGCTGATAAGAGGCAGCTTCTTAAAACTACCTCCTACCCGCTCCTGAGTCTGTAAGCACTATTCCTCTGTTTCATTTTGAAGTCTAACAGCTCTAAAGAGCCAATTATTTAAGCTTGTTTGCCTTTCCACTGGATCTGAAGGGACAGAAGGAAAGGCTTACATCAGACGTAGCATTCCCCTTCTCCGTGGGGGTGTATAAGTGCCATTGGGAACATGCCACCGTTCCCGGCCAGCCCTCACCCGCAAGGTTTCATTTCCATGGGCACGCAGGAGTGGGCTGGAGAAGGCTGGTGTGCAGATCGGGCTTTGGTGCAGAGTTAGGAGTTAGGATATGGCCAGAGCACACAGCCAGGCTCAGAAACATGGAAATGCTCTCGGATCAGGTAATGCAGGTGTAACCTCAGCCATGACATTGTCTCAGCTGAGGTGCAGGGACTCTTGGCAACCCCAGGATTGCAGCTGTTATTTTCAATCTCTCCCTCCAATTTTCTCTCACCAGTTGAGGGGGTTCCAGCTATGCTGCACCACGGGGAGGGTTCCCCCTTGGTCTGGTTGGCCGGCTCCCTTCTGATCGCCAACCTCCCATATGAAGAGTTAAGAGAATAAATGGTCAGAAGGGTAGGATACACATTGAAGGTCATCCTGGATATACCTAACTATCTAGGCACCCAGGGAATGACAAGGTCACTTGATGACCATCAGTTATTACAACATTTGAAGTAGGTCAGAGAAGCCCTGGAATATCTGCTTCACTGACTGAAACACATGTTAACAGTCTGAAACCCAATATTATGAGAGGGCAGTCAGGACTTGTGTGACTTTCACAGTTAAACCCTGCCAAAGTGAACCAGACAGCAGTTTAAATAAAAAGAGGAGAAAAGAGAAATTCAAACATAATCTTCTTCTGGGAAACAATAAGCTTACTTTATTAGATTTTGTGCAAGTGACCTTGTAGAACATTTCTATATTGCAGAGGGAAAGATTTTATGTCGTAAAAACAGTCAGAAAAAGAAAAAAGGAAAAGGGACTAAGTTTTGCCTGGGGTAAACTGTTACTACTGAAGCTGTGCCAGTTTATACTATGACTTTGGTCAAGGTTTCCCGTGATCAAAAAACCCAGCACCAAAACTTGGGCTGAAAAAGAACCATCCACAACAGGGAGTCTAATACATCAATATAAAGCTGATCTACAGAGCACTCAGATTTATTCTGTAGGGAGCAACCTTTGCTGGCTGGGGCACGGACTGCATGACCTAAAAAGCCTTTTCCGTCTATTTCGGTGACGCACAGTTATTTTAGCAGCTTCTTTTCTTTTTTCCTCTGCCGGGTAATAGTATTGGCGGTGGATCTGCCAGAGGAAACCGGGGCTCTCAGACAGTTGTAAAAATCGACGGATGCATTCAGAGCACGTGAGCGAGCACCTCGCAGCCCGGGCTTGGAGCAAGCTGGAAGGAGAAATTTAGGGAAGGCTGAAATCTCTCCCGGCGGCAGCGAGCGCTGGAGGCTGCGGCTCCAGCCGCCGAGCGAGGGGCGGTTCTAGAGCCGCATGTGCACTTGTTTACTACAGATTGCAGGCTGCTGCCCTGTTTTGTTGCCTTGCTGCTTTGCTCCCATTCATTATTCCCCCTGTTTGTTTATTCTGCAGCATTTATGGATATCCCTCTGGGGATCTGAGGAATCGCATTAAGGACTCGTCTATCTTATCACGGGAGACAAGCTTTCTACTCCAGAGGCGATCTCCGGCAGGCCCCGGGAGCCGGCAGGAGAGCTCTCTGAGAGGCACCGCACAAGCGCAGGCAGGGCTGAAAACAGCTCGCTTTAACTCTTTCCTTGCGGAAGACTTCTCGGCCAGAGGGGAAATAGCAGCCCCCGCTCCGATCCAATTACTGGCTGAAGTGGTACTAGAAAACTAAGCAGGACTGCTTTAACGACAGGTCATGAGGGGGGATTGCCAAAGGCACAGTCTTAAAAAGTAGCGCAGGAGGGGTTCAGACCCTGCCACCACCCCCAGTCTCTTCCCAGCTTTGAAAGGAGACAGTTTTTCATGCACTGATTGCTGGTACAAAGACGAAGGGAATGAAACCTGCAAACCTCCCTTGGCCCAATGCCAATTCCCAGCCCAGAATAAAATCAAGGCTGGACCTTTTCCTGTTGCAAATCTGCTTACCTCCCTTCAAGCACCTGACTTGCACTTAAGAGAAATGTACATATGTGCTAGCGTGCAGACTGCACCATCTCATCCTTATACACTGCTTTTATCAGGATATGCAGGATTACGTGAGCAGTTTACACACACACGCAAACATACAGCAATGCAATTACAGGCATGTGTGTAATGCAAACAGATGAGCCACCAGCAGAACTGGCAGAAGGCAAAGATCTGTCTTAGCTGTTGGCTCTTTTCTGAAGTACCAATAGCACAGCAGTCACCCAGCTGAAGCAATGGAAAGAAGTGCGTGATTCACCTCAGTGCATTTCTCATGTGTCACAGATTCTTCCCTATCTGAAATCAGAGGGACCAAAGTATCTCAGGAATCCTTCTGCAGGGGCTGTCCTTGCATAACAAAAGTACCTCTGTTTGGACCATGAAATAAGCTCCCTGCTTTTACCTGTGGATTTCCTTTGAACATCCTGGGCCTGAAAACTACTGAATTCTCTCCAACAGCTTGCAATGGTTTTAAAGGCACAAAAGAAAAAGATCCTTCAAAAATATCCTAACCTACCAGCTGTTAAAAGAAAAAAAGGGGGCTGAAATACCAGGCGACAGATGTAAAACAGAGTTCATCTCTTAGTGTATAATTTGCACAAAGCTAAAACGGCCCGCTTGTTTACAAACATATTTTATTTGACAACACAAATTACAAGAAACAGAAAGCCCATTGCAGAAATCAGCGGTGTCATGTAATGATAGTGTGATCAAGACCCCCACAGCTCTAACGTTAGTGGAGGGAGCACACTCCTCTACGTGCAGAACCTCTCTACTCCCCAAGTCCTGCTTGGAACAAGAGCCCTGAAGATGTTTTGCTTTGTTCCTAAATTGTATTTTTAGACAGCATAAAATGTGGCATAATAAGGGAAGCTTACTCCAGTTTCAGCTGTGCTGAAGGACATGCCGATTCCCAAGCTGAGTGAACAGATACCCTTTACTATTAAAAGAGATCAGGAAGATTGCTGATTTGCAGCCCTTTCCCTCTGCAACCTTAGGCAAACAGAGTTTAATTAGATCAATAATGATCAAAGTTACTCTGGGCAGAGAGGACTTTCAGTTCCTTTAATGTGATGAATCCACTGCCTCAGAAAGGAAAAACAAAAACAAAACAGAAAACAGAAATTCAGGGGATTTTTGTCAGCCCTAATCATTTAAAATAGTTTTGTTGTTCTCCTTACTTCAAAACGCTGGGTACCGTCACAATAGCTCTTTGATATCGGACACTGATATTGATCTGGGTGCATCTGTCTCGCTCAGCAGCTGATAATGACAGCACACGTGATTTCCTGTTATTGAAGCCCCACAGACATTTCTGGAGCCAGAGCTTGGCAGCTCCAGGGATCCTTTCCCATCAGCAGCCCAGTGTCCAATGCTCTCATTGCCTTTCAGCCGATGTAAGGAGGATACGCTGCAGCCCCGCTGAGTTGTAAACAACTTGTTTACCTCCTTCTCGGTGTAATTTGTCCCTGCTTCTATCAGCTCCTGTGGCATCAACAGAGCATTAAAACACCCTGAGCTCATAGGCTGATGTGCAGAAAACAACCCGAGGAGCCTTTCCAGGCTCTTGCTTTCTAGGGCACGGGAGGTTATTTATACCTGTTGTTTCCAGTCAGCCGAAGCAGCCCTGCTTTTGCCTGTGGTTAGCTTTGAAGAAAACTAGTTTTTGACGTTCATTCCGCTGGCGTGAAAATGTAAGCAGCGTGGGCCTGATGCTGCTCTTCCTGCAAAGCTGCATTTGGGTCAGGCAAAAAGCAACACTGTCTTTTTCACATGCTGTTGACATTTGAATAGAAAAAGTGCAAGGTGTGCACGATTTATAGATCCCCATATGCCGGGGGAGCGCCCACCAATACTGCAGCAGAAGGCTGGGTCGAGGTGTAAAACCCCTACAAATTTTAACCAGCATGAAAAAGGAGGGGAAACTGAAAACATTGGGAAAGTCTTGAGTCTGTCCCCTCCGTACTCCTGGCCAGGACTTTGGAACAACTGCACAAGACACTGACCCAGAAACAACTTCCCTGGGGTTTAGTGCAGCGGGCAGTGAATAGGAGTGACAGGGCTCCCGTTGTGAATGCACTGACTTTGTATCCGAGGTGCAGAGCAGCTCTCAAGCGCCCTTAGAGAGCGTGATCGTGCTCCTGTTGAAATCGAGGGCAAACCTCCGAGCAGATTTGGGGATTTTAAGAAGTGGTGGGTATTCATGCAGCACAGATTGGAAGCTGGCTGTAGTTCATAATGCTCTGCGCCCACGCATCTGAGACACCACAGTACCCACGCAGGGGGATGCTTTCCCTGTCAGCCTCCTATCTGCAGAGCACAGAGGATCAATAACTGGCAACTGTTTTTGGAGATGCTCTTTACTAGGGATTTTGAATTACTTTTGCAAACTTGTTCTGGGAATTAATTCCTCTTAATATAAGAATACCTTTCCTTGTCTTTTACACTGCCTGCTTGTTCAGTTTCATAAAAAACCTGAAATGCTATAAAATAAAACTCAAGCAGTTACTTTGAGTGCTCATGCTTGAAAATAGAAACTTGGTTTTGATAAATACGAGCTTCTGTCACCCTCAGGCACAATAGTGTCAAGAGTTTTTGACATTCAAATTGAACTGGACCAAGATCATGACAGTGTATTTAGCAGAATAACCTGAAGAGGGTGATAATCCAGGCAACCTCATTTAGGCATTGCCTCATCTCAGGTAGGTGCCCCTGGGAGAGGGTGGATGTTGGAGGGGAGGGTGAGGAAGCATCTAATCTGCCTGAACAGAATTGCCCAGATTCTCCGGAATGTCAGAAGGGAGACGTGGAAACTGATAGAGAGAGTGCCAGTGTGCCTCGCCTTGGCACTTCCCTCGTACTACCTGTGCAGGCAACTTGAGGAGCTCAAGAAGTTGGTCCAGCCAACCAGCATCTGCCTCTTCTGCTGACCAAGAGCTTGTGCTGGATGAATATTATTTTTGCCTCTCCTCTTGAAGCTCAGGTATGCACCTGAAAAGGAAAAATATTGAAGGCCTTTTCCCAGTGGCTACGAACTTGGTTGTGAATAAGAATAGATTTAAATCCTTGTCTCCACTTGTTTTTTGCCCCATGTTCAAGTAATATGTGCAAAAGATAGTACCTTCTGATGATTTCAGTCACCTGGAGGGTTCCTCAGGGAAAAATGGGTACATAGCTGACTAAGTCTGGCCCACAACAGACATGTCACTGACAGGATGGGACTCACCTGCCCAAAACAGGTAAATTAAGGTAGATCCTAGTGAAAAGAGGCACTCACAGGGCTAGATCAGCCCTGGAAAGGAACGGACTGGACTACTGCCTGGGCATTAGATGAGTTTTAGACAGCATAGAAAAGGTTTGACTAGAAGATGAGAAATTGTGCAAACCTCATGAAGTTCAACAAGGCCAAGTGTAGGGTCCTGCACCTGGGTTGGGGCAATCCCAAACATGGATACAGGCTGGGTGATGAGTGGATTGAGAGCAGCCCTGCGGAGAATAATTGGCAATACTGGTAGATGAAAAGCTGGACATGAGCCGGCAAGTGCACTCACAGCCCAGAAGGCCAACTGCATCCTGGGCTGCATCAAAAGAAGCGTGGCCAGCAAACTCGAGGGAGGTGATTCTCCCCCTCTACTCCGCTCTCGTGAGACCCCACCTGGAGTACTGTGTTCAGCTCTGTGGCCCCCAGCATAAGAAAGACATGGACCTGCTCAAGCGGGTCCAGAGGAGGGCCACGAAGATGATCAGGGGGCTGGAGCACCTCCCCTGGGAGGAAAGGCTGAGAGACTTGGGGTTGTTTAGCCTAGAGAAGAGAAGGCTCTGGGGAGACCTCATAACAGCCTTCCAGTACTTAAAGGGTGCCTACAGGAAAGATGGGGAGGGACTCTTTATCAGGGAGTGTAGCGATAGGATGAGGGGTAATGGTTTTAAACTGATTTAGATTGGATATAAGGAAGAAATTATTTATGATGACGGTGGTGAGATACTGGAACAGGCTGCCCAGAGAAGTTGTGGATGCCCCCTCCCTGGGGCATCCCTGGAAGTGTTCAAGGCCAGGTTGGATGAGGCTTTGAGCAAACTGGTCTAGTGAAAGGTGTCCCTGCCCATGGCAGGGGGGCTGGAAATAGATGATCTTTAAGGTCCCTTCCAACCCAAACCATTCTACGATTCTATGAAATAGAATTTCCTGCTTTTTTTTCCATATGTTCATTAAAATCCTGCTCATAACTGGCATTGAAACATTGAGGTTTACTTCAAACTCAACTGATTCCCCACTGTATGACCTGAATTACACAGTTAACTTCTGTGTCTTAGCTGGCCCATGTAAGAGGAAGTCATTATCTTCTGATTGCAGCTTGTATAATAGACTGATCTATGACTGACAATGTGGTGTATTTAGTTCTTTTAGAAGAACTAAATGTGGTTGGCAAACTGTTTTCACATCGCCTTTTTCCTTATGATCATATACTCATGAAAATATCACAGAAAACAGTGTGACGCTAAAGGTAGAAACGTACAGACAGTAATAACATTTTCAGAAAGTTCAGAGTCCTATGATTCCTAAATGTATTCTGCAGCAAGCTTCTAGATAGTAAATCATTATTTAGTCAGACTATGAAGAGTGAAAAAAAAATATTTCCCCTTTGTTGTAAATAGTCCGCTTCTTTAAAAGAAAGGAAACACATCCAGCTCTTAAGTTTTGTTTTTCATTGTGGTTTGTAGTGATATGGTTAGGAGAGGTACATAATAAATTAATGATAGGAAATTGCAGAATAGGTCAAGGTCACTTTGTGCATAAATTGAAGGTCTAGGAGTTGTCCATTTTGTGCTATCTGGCTTATACCACGATATTGATTTTTCACTCGGAGGAAAAAAGAGAGAGGAGGTCTTTAATAGATTTTTATATCCTCAGTCTATTCTAAATCCGCCTTTGTTCTGATCTTCCTGATGTTCCCACACTTTCATGGCAATAGCAAAGTCCTGCTAAACTGCAGTGCTGTCATAACACAATGACTCAAAAACCAATGGCCATCTCATAAAAAAACATTTGCCAGAAAAATCAGAGAGACTTGTAGCCCACACAGCCAAGAGGGAATGGACAAGGAAATCTCCTTTAACCTTTCGTCTGACTGAGAAGCAGAAGTCCAGTATCACCTGCCTTCTCCGTCTTTCAGTATCCTTACGAAGAGAACTGCAGTGCAGTGTAGAAGTTTAATTACCACACCCACAGGTAAAACTTAACAATAATGCTATATAGTGAACTGGTTTAGATACAACTGAAAAACAATTCACAGTGAGGTCAAGGTAGAAACAGATCCCTGTGAGTCGGTTGCAGTTTCTGAAGGGAATGAAAACAACCCTGTCACTCAGCATTGCTGGACAGAAGTAAACCTTTATACCTCTTGGAAGGGACAGCTTGCATCGGGGAGCTGACGCAAAATTAATGCCAGCGAGGATGCTTGGTTACATGGGAAAGAGAAGAGACCATCTGATGAAAATCACTAGGCAGGTTCCTCAAGGATCCAACCATTAAAGGATTAATTGTTTTATATTTAAATAATGGATTTATTTGAAAAGATTTTTGGTAGTAAATGTTTAGCAGTGAGAGTGTTAGTATGATCCCTTGTCTGAAAGGATGGTGTCAAACCCTGGTCTTTCCGTATGCCGATGTTAAATAACTGTTTTACTTAGCTCATGTAAACAAACAAAGGGCGTTATTGGTCTACAGGAAACTGATCACAACAGTTGAATGGAAAACTAATTTTTCATAGATTGGAAAACTTTTTTCTATTCTTTTTATCTCTTTTAGAGAAATGGAAGTAAAGTACATAGATAGCCTGTCCTAACCTTAGGAAGCTTTCAAGCCTTAGCTTTTCATTTTTATTTCTGCCTGTTTTCTATAATATAACCTTAATTTCTCTGACTGTTCTTAAATACTTTTGTTCAAGCTTGTTGAACAGTATAATTAAATGCTTCTTGAGCTGAAGAGAAGGGTAGCATGTGAGACTACTTTCTAACACTATTAGCAGTGCGCCAGAATCATCACAGTGCTAAGAGCCAAAAAACATGTGCTGCAGTACTGGAGTTCTGGAAATAGTTGAGCGTAGGAGATAGCACCAGCTCCTCAGCCATGCCATTGTCACAATGCAGGATGAAGGCTGAAGGAAGGGGACTGGACGTGAGCTGGGACGCACAGTAGTCCAGCAGTGTCAGTGCTAGCTGCCGCTGCTGCCGATGTTCCTCCTAGGAGAGGGGAACAGGAGTTACCTGGCACAGCGGCCCCATTGTTACTTGCAATACATGGTATCAAAAAAGGAACAAGAACCTGCGCGTGGCCCGACAGGCAAAGTTTCTCTGTCCCAGACTCTCTGGGAAGGAAGTTCAGCCAGGTAAGGGACTGGGTTGCAATCCTTTCTGCAGTGTGCATTTTGGTGTGATACATTGCTTCAAGTGAAAGCCAGGATTTCCATCTCCTGTCAGGCACGTGAATTCCTATTATGTTTCCAATGTTTTGATTACTTTCTTTGCCCCAGTGGCTCTGTGTCTATGTCTATACTGCCACATAAAAGGTGCCTAATGCAGATTTACCTTTTGAGTAGTTTGTATTCATCCCTTTGCCACCAGCTACCTCGGAGCAGACCCCCGCTAAGTATTGGGCCACTTCCCATGTTTTTCCAACCATGATTCTCATCAGAGTACGGTCTTTGTTAGGTAATAGTGAAATATTGCAGTCTAGCAATCTGCTTCAGTAGAAAGGAACCCATTCCCTTCTCCCAAACAGACCCTCTCAGGTGGAGAAGGAGGTTTAACACCCATCACTCCCACGTGGGTTTTGTAGCCATCCGCAGCAGAGTGGCGTTTCTGTGAGAAATAGCTGTCAGAGGTACTAAGCATGGGAAGATGGCTCAGAGCTGACCGGTCTTCAGAGGTGCCTCAGGCCCAGAAATCAGACTTAATAACCAGTTGTAGAGTGTCACTTCTTGGGAGTTGGGTCCCACTTCAGATGGTACTGAAACTGGAGATCAAGAAAAGGAACCAAACGAGAAAATACAGATGTTGAGGTCTGGCAATGATAATAAAGCGGTATTTAAATAGTAGACTGTGATGATAATGAAACCATGCTGGTTTGGGAAAATCTGAGACTTAAAGGTAATGGTTTATATAAAGCAGATAAGTAGCTACTAAGAACATTTAAACAATACAGGTCACAGTTCCTGAATGTTAACGTGAAACAGTGTGTGTATTCAGTTCATATGAAATATGTTGTCAAATAGACAGGCAATCATTTAGGTGATTCAGAATTAAAATTGTATCAATACTTTTATAAAAGAATTTCGTATTAAAATAGGAGGTGTTTGTATTTCTCATTCACTGGGTTTACAGGCTTCCCTGACAAGATCAGCAAATACTACAAGAAAAATCTTGTAAATCGGACTAAGACAAAAGAATTATAAATTAAAGATCAGAGAAGAATTATTTTATTGGCATTTATTGCTTTATTCACATTAAGTAATCAATAAATGCAGGAGCACATGGCATATGAAGTTGACAGAATTCTTAGTACTTTGTCCAACATTGGCTATTATTTGAAAAAAATTAATTTGAAATGGCTTAGAAGTTCTGGCATATGGATTTTAGATATGTTGAGATGTTGTAAGTGCAGGTTAAACTAATAATAAATGACTGATATATCAAGAGAGAATGAAGTGTCCTTTGGGTGGTTTCTGGATTAGTAGGAGGTGAGGCAGTCAACAGGTGGGTGGTGAGGGAACATTCATATATATTTAGCTGATATCACACAGGGGACAAAGCCTGACAGAAGCCTTGAAGTTTAGGCTGCAGAGCTTGACAACGGAGGTGTGCCATCGTTCAGGTTTGTTGCTGATTTGACTTTGGTGAATTCAGACTTCAGAACACAAAAACTGTCATACTTGAGGACAGATTTATCTAGCACACCACCAGTCCACCAGCAGGGACCAACAGCAGATGCTTAAGAGCATTCATAGCTGGTTTCACTTTATCTCACAATTTTCTCCTCCCATCTAGCAACTTCAAAGTACCACAAAGGGAACACAATGGAGAAACTGGCCAGTGGAGGAGAGCCATACAGTACCATCCAGAGACATCTGCATAGTTTCCAAAAGCTGTGCAGATATATTGGCAGACTATTATGTTTAAGCTAAGCAGACTGTCCCTCAGTTCCACTGCTGACGGTTGAAGGATCTCCATGCAGCACACCATTGCATGATCCAAACTGTGAATACAGTAGGGTAATACAGGATCATGCTAACGGGTTAATTGGGGTTTTATAGGCTATGCTGACTTTCTCAGATAAAATAGAAACAAATTTTTCCAATCCCTAGAGCCAAATACAAACTTAGACTTAATAACTGAACATATTTGGCTAATGGCTCACCATCCTACACAATACTATTCTTTCAATGTCTACTAGTGAAGAAACAACTGTCTGTCCCCTTCTGCAGACAAGTTTTCTCCTACACAAAATGCCTCCAAAGATGTTTATTCTTGCTCTAAACCTTGTCCTCAAGACTGCTTATGCATTTTGCATTATACAATCCACTGCTAAAATGTATATATTATGTCAGGCTCTATCAAGTGAATGTCTTGAGATCTAGCAACTTCTTCCGGCTTGCTCTGTCCCTTTCTCAGGGGCATGATGGACACCCCCTCAGTAGCAGTGGTGGAGCATTTCTCTATCTAAGCCTTGTTCACTGCTTCATGGTTAGGGCACCTCTATAAGAAACTAAAGGCATAAAATTCCTTTCTTTCTGTCCAAATCCTCTGGCCACGCAGCTATAAGAGATAGGCATAACCAGCTAAACTCGCCAATGAGAACATCTGCTGTTCTTTCTGCCAAAGCCATTGCACATGGCATAGTTTCTATGATTGGGGCCTCTCTGGTGGTATAGGCAGGGGTTTGTGAATTTCAGCCAGGCTTGGGAAGGATCTGGGCAAAAGATGCTCCATTCAGCTGAGCTGATACCCTCGGGTTGTCACAACAGCCAAACTTCAGACACAACTGCTGGCAAGAGGCATGTATTCCCACTAGTGCAAACGTGTCCTTTTGTAGAGCAGATTGACGTATTCTCACTGCCTAGTGTTTGCCCTGGGTTGTCTCCTGTGCATTCTTGTTCCTAAGGCCCAGCAGTAGGAGCCTGAGGAAAACATGAACCCAGCCTGGACTTTATTTGTGAGGGAACTAAGTTGGATCTCTCCAAGACAGAGACAACAGTGGTACTGACATTTATGCAGTGTGATGGTCAAGCACCAGGGGATGAACTGAGCAGCTAAATTACCTGGTAACATAGACACAACCTCACTTTAGGACTTTTTTTTTCTTTGTTATGTCAGGGCCACAACCTTTAGTATTTAAAAGCCAGATACCATCAATGCTTACTTATGCAGGTGACATTCCAGCAGAAAGTACCACTTTTCTGGATTAAATCATAGAATCATAGAATCATTAAGGTTGGAAAAAACCTCTAAGATCACCAAGTCCAACCCTCAACATCACCATGCCCACTAAACCATGTCCCTAAGCGCCTCATCTACACGTCTTTTAAATACTTCCAGGGATGGTGACTCAACCACTTCCCTGGGCAGCCTGTTCCAACGCTTGACCACTCTTTCAGTAAAGAAATTTTTCCTAATGTCCAATATAAACCCTCCCTTGGCGCAACTTGAGACCATTTCCTCTCATCCTATCGCTAGTTACTTGGGAGAAGAGACCAACACCCACCACACTACAACCTCCTTCCAGGTAGTTGTAGAGCGCGATGAGGTCTCCCCTCAGCCTCCTCTTCTCCAGGCTAAACAGTCCCAGTTCCCTCAACCGCTCCTCAGAAGACTTGTTCTCCAGACCCTTCACCAGCTTCGTTGCCCTCCTCTGGACACGCTCCAGCACCTCCATGTCCTTCTTGTAGTGAGGGGCCCAAAACTGAACACAGGATTCGAGGTGCGGCCTCACCAGTGCCGAGTACAGGGGCACGATCACCTCCCTACTCCTGCTGGCCACACTATTTCTGATACAGGCCAGGATGCCATTGGCCTTCTTGGCCACCTGGGCACACTGCCGGCTCATGTTCAGCCGGCTGTCAGCCAACACCCCCAGGTCCTTTTCCTCTGGACAGCTTTCCAGCCACTCTTCCCCAAGCCTGTAGCGTTGCCTGGGGTTGTTGTGGCCGAAGTGCAGGACCCGGCCCTTGGCCTTGTTGAACCTCATACAGTTGGCCTCAGCCCATCGATCCAGCCTGTCCAGGTCCCTCTGCAGAGCCTTCCTACGCTCCAGCACATCAACACTTCCGCCCAATGTGGTGTCATCTGCAAACTTACTGAGGGAGCACTCGATCCCCTCATCCAGATCGTTGGTAACGTTATTGAACAGAACTGGCCCCAAAATTGAGCCCTGGGGAACACCGCTCGTGACCAGTCGCCAACTGCATTTAACTCCGTTGACCACAACTCTCTGGGCTCGGCCGTCCAGCCAGTTTTTTACCCAGCGAAGAGTGTACCTGTCTAAGCCATGAGCCGCCAGCTTCTATTGGAGAATGCTGTGGGAAACGGTGTCAAAGGCTTTACTGAAGTCCAGGTAGACCACATCCACAGCCGTTCCCTCATCCACCAGGTGGGTCACCTGGTCATAGAAGGAGATCAGGTTGGTCAAGCAGGACCTGCCTTCCATGAACCCGTGCTGGCTGGGCTTGATCCCCTGGTTGTCCCGGACATGGCTTGTGAGCGCCCTCAAGATGAACCGCTCCATAATCTTCCCTGGCACCGAGGTGAGGCTGACTGGCCTGTAGTTCCCCGGATCCTCCTTCTGGCCCTTCCTGTAGATGGCCGTCACATTGGCAAGCCTCCAGTTGTCCGGGACCTCCCCTATTAACCAGGACTGCTGGTAAATGATGGAGAGCGGCTTGGCAAGCTCCTCCGTCAGCTCCCTCAGTACCCTCGGGTGGATTCCATCCGGCCCCATAGACTTGTGAGCGTCCAGGTGGCGTAGCAGGTTGTTAACTGCTTCCTCTTGGATTATGGGGGGTTTATCCTGCTCTGTGTCCCTGTCTTCCAGCTCAGGGGGCTGAATACCCTGAGGATAACTGGTCTTACTCTTAAAGACTGAGGCAAAGAAGGCATTAAGTACCTCAGCCTTTTCCTCATCCTTGGTGGCAATGTTCCCCCCACATCCAATAAAGGATGGAGATTCTCCTTGGCTCTCTTTTTGTTGTTCATATATTTGTAAAAACATTTTTTGTTATTTCTTATGACAGTGGCCAGACTGAATTCTAGTTGGGCTTTTGCCTTTCTAATTTTCTCTCTGCATGACCTAACGAGATCCCTGTACTCTTCTTGAGTTGCCTGCCCCTTCTTCCAAAAGTGGTAAACTCTCCTTTTTTTCCTGAGTCCCAGCCAGAGCTCCCCGTTCAGCCAGGCCGGTCGTCTTCCCCGCCCGTTCTTCTTACGGCACATGGGGACAGCCTGCTCCTGCGCCTTTAAGACTTCCTTCCTGAAGAACGTCCAGCCTTCCTGGACCCCTTTGCCCTTCAGGACTGTCTCCCAAGGGACTCTCTCAACCAGTGTCCTGAGCAGGCCAAAGTCTGCCCATGTCCGAAGTCCATGGTAGCGGTTTTGCTGGCCCCCCTCCTTACTTCACCAAGAATCGAGAATTCTATCGTTTCATGGTCACTAAGCCCAAGCCGGCCTCCGACCACCACATCTCCCACCAGTCCTTCTCTGTTTGTGAACAGCAGGTCAAGCGAGGCACCTCCCCTGGTAGGCTCGCTTACCAGCTGTGCCAGGAAGTTATCATCTTCCATACACTCTAGGAACCTCCTCGACTCTTTCCTCCCTGCTGTGTTGCATTTCCAGCAGACGTCCGGAAAGTTGAAGTCCCCCACGAGAACAAGGGCTAGCAATTGTGAGACTTCTGCCAGCTGCTTGTAGAATGCTTCATGTTATTGAGGTTATCCAGAAGTGCGATGTTACTGCATGCCTTCTAGTTTCTCTCTTCAGCTGGGAAGGGGCAAAGTAGTCAAAATTACTTTGAAAGCAACATTGTCTCAACCACTTTTTTTTTGGTTGATAAACAGAATGACTGCAAAAACTTGACGGAGGAAAAATGTCTTTGATATCAAATTGGTTTTAAGACTGATGTAATTACACTGACTTTTCTGGAATTTGTCCAGGGTTTCATCTGAGTCTGAGTTAAGCCCAATAACTCTCACATCATGAGTTCTTTATTTGGAAGAAGAGTCTAAACCTAATTTTATTTAAACTGGGGTCGGCTGTGCAGATGCTACTCCAGAAGTTGTAAAAAACACTTAGTCCAATTACACAATTTTTTATATAGAAATTATTACTTTTGGATTATTTTCTTTTAAAAAAACCCTCTCAGGATTTTTTAAGGTTAGCAGGAGTTTGGCAAACCACTGCCTCTGTCTACACATTGCCTAGACATAACTACACTGCGCGTTATAATTCTGGTGCAAAACTACCACAAGACAAAGGAGTTGGGTTGTGGTGTAACTACTCTCCTATACAGTTAAAGGATTTCACCGAGGCTAATTTAGTGTGGGGAGATCAAACAGATCTAGTATGTCTTCACGTGAAACACAGCCAAGGTGTAGCTCTGGGCTGAAATGCAGTCATGTAAAATTGACTGTGCAATTACCTTTTTTGCTTGGCTTATCAATAAAAAATGTTGTTTCCACCTTCTGATTTTCCAAATGAGATCTGGGATGACTAAGTCAAATCTTGATGTTTTGATCTTCCTATGTAATTACTCATAAAATTCCTATACTGAAAATTTTAGTTAAACCCTTAGACTGGAGTCTTTATTTGAGTCATAGAAGTTAGCTCCTGTAACACCAGATGTACAAGAAAACAGGTCTACTGAGTACAAAGGTACTGTTCTAAGGCTTTAATTCAAAACAGAGCCAGCAGTAAAGGGGTTTTTAACTATATGTTTTTAACTTTCATGTGCAAGTAAAAAAATACAAGCACTAGAAATATGAAAGCTTGTTTGTTCTGCATTCTTCATCTACTCTCTCATATTACCAGACTATTTTTGCAATAAATATTGTAACTATAGCAACATTCTTTAATGGATAAATAGCATATTAGCAACTGGGCTGAGATGGTTTTTGCAGAAATAAGCTCAAGTAGAATAGTTTGTCAATTTACTTTCTCCTTATATAAATATATATGTGTGTGTTGTAGTGGAAGAATTCAGGACTTGAAGTCATTATGTGTCATTTTATCTCCATAATAAGTACATTTTATTTGTTTTCAGTGTTCACAGCTATATTTCTGTGACATTATTTAAAAGCATAAGCTCTACTATGGGGAAGGAAAAGAGGAAAAAATCTGCTTTATTTATTGAGCCTTCATTTACAGAATGTTTTTGTCCTATATTTTGTCCTATTTGAAAGTCACTTTTTTACCAGCTTAAATAAATATGAACCAGTTTTACATGCACATTTTTATTAGCTACTTAAATATCACAGATAAAAAGTGTTAAAATATTTACTTTCTGCAGATTATGCAAACTAAGTGGTTGCTTTTTTTGCCATTGAAGTTAATGGGAGTTTTGCCACAGACACCAATGGGAACAGGATCTGGCCTTCAGGAATTCAAAAATGTAATCAAAGTAAATATGTACTCTTCTTTTCCAAATAAAACTGTGATTAAGCTATGGTTGTTTCTGTGCTGATAGGAGTCTTCAAAGGAAGTCAGAGCAGCAATTTTTCAAGTGGTTGGTGTCACTTGACTTTAAAAGCATTTGAGGTGCAAATTCTGCAGCAATTTTTAAATGATGAATGGACTGAGACCACAACAGCAAGCGACTTCATTAAACAGCCACAGACCAGGAGTCTCAGATCAACGTGCTGCAGAATCTGAAAGAAGGAAGAGAATATGACTTTACAGGAATCACAGACATCACATTGCCTCTAACTGTAGTTAGATCCAAAACAATTAGCACAGAATAGTCTGCTATAGTACTAAATTATTATTTCCTATGGGAGGCATCCAAGTCACTAGGGGGTTAGCCTTTGTCACATCACCCATAATTAGCTTTCAGAAGTTGCCTTACTAGGAAATGGTGCCTCTGGCAATCAGTGGTATGGTGGTGAATAAAATAATGGATGAACCCATCCCTGATGTCCCAAGCTGGACAGTGGAAAGTGCATAAATAATATTTTGTCAAAACTTTAAAAAAGATATTTTTATTTACCCTTAACTTCACTATCAGTGAGAATGGCATGTCAGATACTGAATCTAACCCACACTTTGCCATTTTCCGATGGAGGTATTTCCAGATGTTACATGGAAAAACATGCCTGTAGACTTTTGGCTGTTGTAAGATGTAAATATCGAAATCTTTGTTTTCAGCTAAAGGGATATGATTTGGTTACAATGAAAAGCTTTCTTAATATATATTGTATCCCACAGTTGTCAATGTGTTTTATGACCATGAAGTCTCCATGGAAGATGGATGAGGCTGCCCTGAAAGTGCCCATGTTTAATCAGTCTGGCTATGACAAATTGTCTCTCAGATTCTTTTGCAGGCGTGTTACATATAGCATGAGTAAATACGAGCCAATTTCTGACACTGTAGGCTGTGCCACAAAACCTCTAATTAAGAAATGCAGTACTAACAGCTTCTAACTCAGTCCAGGAGGAAGGAGTGGAGGAGTGGCTAGATGAGGACCGTAGGCCAGGCAAGAAGCGAGAAGTGGCATGAGGCTGTGCTGAGTCAGTATATTCCCACAGAAAATTAAAACAGACATTTTCCCTTTTCTCTTAGGGAGGTTCTGAGTCAGAGAACCTACTCATCTATTTCATCTATTGTGTATCATATCGCTTGGAGGAGGATGAAAAGAAAAGAGGAAGATGAGAGGCAATTTGGAAGAGAGGAATGATATCAAAATATTTCCTCCACAAGCTTAACATCTAACCCATCTCTTTGTGCTACTCTAATTGACTTAATTTCTTACAAGATGTTAAGATAGAAGAAAATGTTCTTCTGCAGAAATACTTACTGGGAGTAGAGGTGGCGGGAGGCTGGCATGGCAATCCTATATCTCAAAGATCTCCATCTAGATCCCATCCATCAACCTTACAGAGAGGGACTGGGCTTCAGGTATCCAGAGCAGATGTTTTGAAGAAGGAAAAAATCCTGTTCTTTGTGTGTGTGGATGTTTGGGGGGAAAAGTGTAGTCTAAAATTAAAAGTCAAAGTTAGTATAGGTGCTATTCATCACCGCATGATGTGCCTGATATTGAGAAGATATTATTCATTGACAGAATTTCTAGTTTAGCTGGTACAGATAACTGAATGGGCATAATATAATTTTTCTAGTTTCTTGGGAGTTTGACTTAGTTCGACTTAGTATTACACAATATTCTGATTAAAAATTATCACTTCATAAAATATGTATGTATGAAATGAATTAAAAACCAGCTGAGACGTCACAGAACATAGGGAGAAAATATTAATGAGCAGAATTGCTAATCTATTGCTGGTCAGTTTTCAGCCTAGTTTCTCTTTTAATATTTTTATTAATGACTTGGCATCAAACATTAAATTGCAACCTGAGAAAAAAAATGCAGGTGGAATAAGGGTTGATTAAATACTAGTTGACAACAGGTTACAGTTACAGAACAACCTGGTTTGCTTATGAGGTGGAGACAAACAGTGAAGACCTCAATACTCTTCAAAGACTACAGAACAACAGAGGGGCTAAGATCTTCCTTCTTCTTTGCACTTACATTCATAAAGTTAGAAAGAACTCCAGGAAATGATTAACATCCAGTCATTATTCCCAATCCTGTGGCAGGAAGAATGATATGTGTAGGTGGTACCTGACAGGTGTAGTGGAGGAATGCAGTCTTCCTAGGCAAAGTGTACCTGTCTTTTATGATATTGTTAGGGTATTTGTACAGATATATGTATGTGGATCACAGCGCTATAGTTACAGGTGTGCTTTTCTGCATTCAGGATACATATTAGCAGCTTTCTGCTCCACCTTGTCATCCTTTTAGAGCCAGGGGCTCATGCCTCTGAAAAGACATACTGACTTTCTTCTATACCTTCCCCTTCTCCCTTAGCAGGCACCATCTCACATAGAAGAACCACATAGAGAAGTTTAGCCCCAAGGTGGATAGAGATGCTCCCTATTCATGGCTCAGGCAAAGCCTCCAGTATCCCAGGGAACAGGGAAAGGAAACTCAGTCTTTTCCAGGGAAGCCCAGACTCCATGTGCTTTATCTCAAATGAGGGGCTACAGTGCAAGGCATTTGGGTTCCCTTAGAGGCAGAGGGCTACTTCAGTTTTGGCATTTGCAAGGGAAAGAAGAAAGTGGGGCTGACGCACTTTTACCCAGTCTACCCATCCTCATGTCACTCGCCTATTTCTTCTAGTTCAGCCTTTTCACAGTTCTAATCTCTCAACCACTCCCAATAATCCTCATCCCCGTCACTGCAGCCCAATTCCATCACCTATCTACTCCTCCATACCTCTTACTTCACAGCAAGCATTCACATGCATAATTTGTCTCAAAAGCAGAGTAAACACCTCCTGTATGTTCTGCTGTTCCAAGTTCATCCATTCAAAAATAAAAATAATAAGGTACAACACACTCACAGAGGCTGATTCAGTGTATGGACATTCTCTCGGTTTCTCTTTTCCATATCTCTCCCCAACGTTGTATTTGAACTCACACTGACCAGACGAGATAGGGGAGAAAGAATACTCCATGCCCCCACAAGTTACCCAAGACCCATATAGGGCAGCTGGCTCAAGACCCTTCCAACTGCCTGGGCTGTGGTCCCACAGCAGTCTAAACTGATTCAACTGCCAGCTACAAAATTCCCATCCCTGTGTCTTGAGTTTAATGCTTATTGGAACTGAGTCTTTCTCAGCTCATTAAACCAGCAGAAAACTATTCACTTTTCATAGGATCACAGGATAATCCAGATTTTAAAGGACCTAAGCAGGCCTCTGGTCAAACAACCTGCTCAAAGTGTGGTCACATCATGGCTCTGAAATCACATCAAGATGCTTTGTCCAGTCAGGTCTTGAAAACCATCAAGGCTGGAGCCTGCACAACTTCCCTGGGCAGACTGTTCCAGTGCCTTCCTGTCCTCATGGTGAGAATATCCAGCTTGAACCTCTCTTGTTTCAGTTTATGCCCACTGATTCTTGTCCTCCTGCCATGTAGCCCTACAAAGAGTCTGGCTCCATCCTTTCACACCTAATAGATACAGGCAGACTGCTAATAGTTCCTCTCTGAGTCGCCTCTGCCCCAGGCTGGACAAACCCCACTCCCCCAGCCTCTCCTCACGGGGCAACTGCTCCAGCGTCAGCCATTATGGGTGCCCTGCTCTGAACTCGCTACAGTTTGTAGATGCCTCTCTTGTAGGGGAGGAGGGGAGGAGGTGTGTGTGAAGAAACTGTCCACAGTATCCAGATGTGGTCTAACAGCGAGTGCTGGGCAGAGGGGACAACCCCTGCCCCAAGCTCCTGGCGGTGCTCCTGCTGATGCAGCTCCGGTGCTGCTGGCCGTCTCTGCTGCCAGGGCTCGCTGCCAGCTCCTGCCCAGCTCCCAGGGCCCCCAGTGCCCTTTCCCCAGAATTGCTTCCCAGTCTCTTCCCCAGCCTTTATCATTTCAAGAGAGTCTTCCTTCCCAGGTGCACAACCTGTCCTTGCTGAATTGCACAAGGTTCCTGTTGGCCCATCCCTCCAGTCTGTCTAGGTCCCTCTGGGTGGTAGTCCTACCATTAGGCATATTGACTGGTCCCCTTGATTTCATGTAATCTGCAGACTTAATGAGAGTACCCTTTGTCAACTCCTTCAGGTCATTGATAATGATGTTAAGTAGCACAGGTCCAAGGATAGACCCCTGCAGTATCTACCTTGTTGCATCTTCTAGGGAGAGTATGACCCATCAGCCATACCGACCCTCTGAGCCAGACCATTGCTTTTGGGGGTTTTCCTGCCAGCAGAGTGATCTCAGTGCAGAGTCAGACAAGCTGCAGAGCCAACCTGAGTGAGGGGACATCAGCATGCACCTGGGGTAGAGGAGAAGAGGAGCCCAGGGTCAGTGAGCCAGCCAGTCCTGTCAGCTTAACTGTGTGAACCTGCCCTTATGCAGCATAACATTGTGTTACACTAAGACAGTTGGCTTCTGAGCATCAGTCTGACTGATTTTTCAAAAAGACTTCCCATTTTGCCTCCCCACTGAAGATGATGGAGGCCAAGACTCAACTGGGATAAATATTGAGATAATCAAATCAGTTGGAGCAACTCACTCCACATGGGGCAAAGAAACCAAATGAAGCAAGAGATGCAGTCTGAAATGTCATGAAGGGCCAAATTCAGAGAGCTGCCAAGCAGTTTAAGGTATCAATCACAAAAAATGAAAAGCCTTTATATAAAATGTTTATATAAACTTCTATATATGCATGCATAGATGCATCTCTATATGAATGCATATAAATTTGTATGCATGTATTTAGCATATATATTATTTAGTAGGATTATTTTCTTAGGTTGGTTTGGTTTGCCTAACATTTTGGTACTCTTCTTTCTGCAAAGCTTTTATTGTGATTGTATATGCAGGATAATAATGGTTAGTGAGTCTTAAAGATTATAAAAGGTGAAAGCTTTTAAAGACCCATCATAAGGATGTTTTAAACTATTGTTGAGCACAGGAAATTTAAGCTGATCTCTTTGTTTACAGTAACCAAAACTGAAAATACAGTACTCTATAAAATGTGGAATAAATAATAAAGGAGAAACGCAACTGGGATGTCTGCATGACAGGAAAATCATGAATTGCAGAGTGTGAGGGGATGGGGAGAAACAGAGGAATGATGACTGTTCTGCAGCCTGGAATACCACTAAAATAATCCAAATTAAAATTAAGGAGCCACTTCTTATATACACGATTTTTCACGATGATAAAAAATCTCTTTCCCTTGTTAAAAAAATGATGTGCTTTTTCAGGGGACATGATACGGGGGTGATTACTAACCATTCCTATTCCCCTTCAGCATGCAGATATATACATTGATTATTCCTGCTGGTTTTACTAGCAGTGATGTGCATAAAACCCCATACATCATCATGCAATGCGATCCTGATAAATGTTTTTCTTACCGACACCCTGGAGAATATTCAATGAATTCACTTACACCTGCTCTCTTTGGTGTTGTCCTCATTCATAGGGGATTTTAAAATCTGTTAAAATGAATCCTTTGGTCAAAGAAGCACCAGTGCAATTGTGGTCTTCATAAACAGTATGGACAAACAGTTAAAAAAGGCCTGAAAAAAAGAGAAAGACACTCAGAGACACAGTGAGCCAGGGAACCTTGCATACGCTCAGTGAATTTATTCACACATTTATTTAGCAAATGATTTTGAGTATTCTCTAAAGCAAAATAATAAACAACTTTTTTATCACTTTGAAAAATAACTTGGGAAAAAGACTGATTTGCTGCCTCGCCTTTTTTACTCATGATTCATTTTGAACTCTTGAAATACTGCCTTATGTAGTCCTAATTCTTCTTTCTCCCTTTTTTCTTTCCTTCTTCCTTTCTCTCTTTTCTTTCTCTCTTTTTCTTCTTTCTCCCTCTTTTCCCTCTTCCTCCCCTTCTCTCTCTCTTCCTTCAGGACTGGCAGGCAAAGCCAATCTGTATCATGCTAATTGTCATGCGGGCACTGCAGTTGTTTCCCTGGTTTTCTCCCTGTCCCTGCCATAGCTTGGTACTCCCGGCAGCCTGGTGCTACATGAATAGCTTGGCCTATGGGGACCTTTCTGTCTGGGACAGTACCATTCCATCCAGACAGGGAGAGATGGGTTTTTTTTTGTTCTTTAGAAAAATAAGGGAAGAAAGAAAAAAAGACAGACCTTGCTGCAGCCCTTCACTTTGGATTCCTCCTCAGGAATTCTAATTCCAGCTGCACATTCCAAAGGGGCTCGTAGCAGTGATTATGCCAGGTGTAAATCATCATTCAATAGCTTTGTCTTCACACACCAGTTCTGTAGGGATTTCTTTTTTTTTTTTTTAACTTTCATATATTGTACTGTACTATTTGCTTGCAAATCATAATCTAACACAGCAATTGTAAAGGGAGATCAGAATTAGTAAATACTTTGTTTAAAAATAATTACTGATTTGAGAATTACCTTTGAGAAATTATGAACAGCACAGCTGTCAGTAATAGCAATTATTCATATATTGAATGAATGCATTTGTGTTTTACCTATATGGAAAGGCATCCACTGTTCCCTTTCTCCAGGAACATTCCCATCTGCAGTTTTACAGCTATGTTGTGACCATTTCCGTGTGAACAATTTTGTTTTACAAGACAAAGAAGCTTGTTTCTTAAAAATAATTGTCAAAATATGTCCCCTAATTTCTGAAAAGCAAGACCCAGATGTGGGCTAGAACTTGTTGGTTTGCGCAATAAGAGGTTAACACGGAACACGCCCTAAACTCTCTGCTTTGTTGCAGGGCTGGATCCAGATGTCTGAGCTCAGAGTCTTCATAATTACTGTTTCTTAAGCACCTACACTTTGTTCCATCTATATAAAATGGACACCAAGAGCTTCATCATGTGGATGTTTTGCCTAATCAGAATGTTCAAGTTGCAATTTTTTGTAACCAAAGATTATTTTCTTGAATTAAAATCTTTCATCTCCATAATTATCATACATATATCCTTGACGTACTGCATGGTCTTCATTTGCCTATAATCAAATATCCATAAAACTAAAAATAAAATCCTGTGCTAAGCACTTCTGCCAACTGCATTTCACAGATTAAAACCCAAAGAGCAGATAATTCTTGTGTTGCTATTTATTAAACTGAAAAAGATCACTGCACATTGAAGAGTCCACTGGCGTGTATATATTGTAATAGAAGTAATAGGTTTTTCTGAATAGCAGTGCAATGCACCACACGTCTGATAGAAAAATGTCACCGATAAACCTAGTTAGCTCACTATAAACTAAGAGCACACTCAGGGAAGCAAATATATTTCTCATCCTCATGTGGACAATATTTTAAAGCCTATTAAATTGAGCTAGGCTTTCTTGGAGAAGGAAACAGTTGTACTCTTTCCCCCTTCCCTTTCCCCCTCTCCTCCCCATTACCACTGCCCACTTCAGGGTCTGCACTCACAGGGGAGAGAGGCAGTGGAGCTGCCCCATAGTCCATCCCCACCCATCCCTCCTGTTCAAGGCTGCACCCAGCTCTGTATTAAAGTGCTGCCTCTTTAGACAGTGACAGACACCCTCTGCTTCCCTATTGACTGGCCAAGATCTTTTATTAGAGCTAAGACTATACATGCAAGCTGCCAGGCTTCCAAAATATCAACTCTGTTTACCTGATGGGCCAGCCAGAACTGGAGTTCAGCGAAGGTAAAGTGTATAAAAAACTTGGAGGGTTTTGGCCTTAAATGACACACCAGAAGTCACAGAGGCGGTCTGCGGCAGAACAAGTATGGGCATGTAGATCTCCAAACTGTGGGGGTCACTAATTACTGGGGCGTCCTGCTTCCCACAAGGATAGTAAGTTTATTTTATCCAAAAGTCTGATGGCTCTTTGCACCAAGGAAAATTGTCTGCACTGGTGCCTCATTACAGTCTGTCCTTTCTTCACTCTTCACTGCAGATACCATTATGCCTTTGACTTGTTTTTACAACTTGTGTACAGGAAACCATGAGTCTTGGGAGCCTGACCCTGAGAGAGAGTCTCCATGCACAAGGTATTCCCTGGGGAATCCTCTGTCTAGTCTATGGTCACTCGCCCGGCTTATGCATTGCTTTGTCTATGCAGCGGAAGAAAAGCTTCACAGACCAGAGAAACATGCATCTAGTTTTGTTTCCAATACGACATGTGTGTAAAAATAAAATATTGCCTAGCAGAAGAAGGCATTGGGAAAGCAACCAAAGATCGGGGTGTACGGTACCTGATACCTGCTGCTGACAATGCAAGCATTCACTGGTTGATAATATTAGTTTACATCACTATTTACTTTTCCATTTGACAGAAAATTATAATGGCTTTTTCAGGGAGTAGTTACCCTTTCTAGGAAAGCACTTATGTCTCCAGGTGCCCATTACAGTTCCTAAAGATTCGTTTGCTAACAATAGCTTTCCAGATTCCAAAGCAAGATATTACAATTTAGTAATCCCAGAGAATTGCATTATTTTAGTTGGTTTTCGATATACAGAAATGCTAAAAAAAAAAAAAATCCAAGCATGCCCTTCTTACGCTCCAATCCACTCCCCATACTCTGGCTAGATCATTATTTGCACTTCAAACATGGGCACGGGCCCAAACTTGTCATGCAGTGATGCTGTTTGGTGGCAAACCCAACCAGATCTCGAGGCAACATTCAGATCATCCCACCTAAGGAATCTGAGGATTTTGCTGCCTTTAAGCATGAACCTACTTGGCACATGGACCAACAGGATCTTCTGGTGCTTTCTTAGTATGACTCCATGCTCCTTCTTCTGCTTTTGGGAGCTGTCACGATTTCAGTCTGTTGGACAATGCAGGTCTCTGGCACCGCATCTGGGAGCATGCTGAACTCAAATTGGTTTCCTAGCCCCACAGCCCATTATTAGCTATAAGTGGAATTGACACGATAACTGTCTCTGATATTTCTATTATTTTCTGTATTATATACAGAGACAAAGCATGAGAAAAAGGGAGATGATTGCTGCTGTTCTTGACCGCCTCTCCTCATGCACACTCACTATGGTCTGCAATAAACTACGTCACACACTGGTGCCAGCTGTGAGGTGAAGTCCTCACCCACACTGTGCCACAGATCTATTGATGAGATTACCAGTGAACCGTGTGGCCCATTTTTTCCATATGTGCATTGAAAGAGAGAGATGTGGTGTGCAGAGAGTGAAATTTAGGACAGACAGGCAGCATGCAGTCCAGCAGCTCCCCATGGGAAGAGAGTGGAAAAATAAAGCAGTGTTTAGAAAAGAAAGTATGTGCACTACTACATACACAAATGATACCTCAGAAATATAAAGCTGGTAATAGCATCAGAAGAAGTGTACTGTTACCCATCTCTACTCCTCTTTCCCAAGTAAATCCAGACTTTGAGTGATGCTTGTAATTTCTGAGTTTCATGAAGACAGTCAGTCATGGGATGCTGACCATGATCCCCATAGGCATAAAGAAAACCAACTGAATCAGCTGAGTTAGGAAGAGCTCTTGGGTGATTCAGTCAGAGAATCACAGAATGGTTGAGGTTGGAAGGGACCTCTGGAGGTCCAACCCCCCTGCTCAAGCAGGGCCACCTAGAGCCCATTGCCCAGGACCATGTCCAGACAGGTTTTGCTTATCTCCAAGGATGGAGTCTCCACAACCTCTTTGGGCCACTTGTGCCAGTGCTTGGTCACTGTCACAGTGAAAAAGTGTTTCCTGATGTTCAGAGGGAACCTCCTGAGTTTCAGGTGGTGCCCATTGCCTCTGGTCCTGTCAACGGGCACCACTGAAAAGACCCTGGCTCTGTCCTTTTTGCACCCTCCCTTCAGGTGTTTGTATACATTGATAAGATTCCCCCGAGCCTTCTCTTCTCCAGGCTGAACAGTCCCAGCTCTCTCAGCCTTTCCTAATAGAAAGGATGCTCCAGTCCCTTAATCATCTTTGGGGCCCTTCATTGGAGTCTCTCCATTATGTCCATGTCTCTCTTGTACTGGGGAGCCCAGAACAGGGCACAGTATTCAAGGTGTGGCCTCACCAGTGCTGAGCAGAGGGGAAGGTTCACTGCCTTCCACCTGCTGGCAACACTCCTAATGCAGCCCAGGATAATCCTTGCTTGCTTTGCCGCAAGGGCACATTGCTGACTCAAGTTCAACTTGATGTCCACCAGGAGCCCTAGGTCCTTTTCTGCCAAGCTGCTTTACAGCTGGGCAGCGCCTAGCATGTTCCTCCCCAGGTGCTGGACTTTGCACTTCTCCTTGTTGAACTTCATGATGTCCATTGCCTGATGACCAACAGACCTCCAGCCCACTGAGGTCCCTCAGGAAGGCCGCACGACCCTCTCGCGTATCAGCCACTCCTCCAATTTTTGTGCAATTTGCAAACTTGCTGAGGCTACACTCTGCCCCATCATCCAAATCATTAATGGAGTTGTTAATACAGGACCCTGTACTGACCCCTGGGGTCAGTACATCGCTAGATACAGGTCTCCAAATATCACTGTTGTGAGCGCAGTTGACTCCTGACCTATACACTCTGCAACAGTTGTGCAAATTCCTATGTGCACAGAGTCCACCTGAGTTTTGAAGTGCTCTACACACACTATAGCGGTGCATAAACAGTTGAGAGGATGCGGTGCAAAATGGACCTAAAGCTCACTACACTCCAGACCCCTCCCATTCCCTTACCCCCCTTTCCACAACAAGCCCAGCCACCCTCACTTTATGTTGGGAGTTGCTCACAATGAATTCCAGCTGCCTGCTTTCCTTTTGTGCCTCTGGCACTGGAAAACCTTCCCCTTCCCTTTCTTTCTCTAACAGGAGGTTTTTCACCTGACCCTGCAAAGCAGCTAGTCTTTTTTCTATCATTTCCTGCCCTATCCTCTTCTTGCTGAAGGAAAGAGCACAAAACTAATTCAAAAAGCTTGGCGGTAAGCAAAGATCCCGTAGATCTTTGCAAGTAGTTGAAAGGGAATCGCAGTCTTCAAGGAAATGGCCTGGACGCTGGTTTGTCCTTTTTTTTTTTTTCTTTTCCTTCTACTGGTTCAGGAAAAAATGCACGAAAATGCAGGAAAAATGAGGATGACAGTAACAATAAGAGCAATAATAACAAGGATAACTTACCTGTGACCTAAAAGAGAGTATTCTTTGTATATTTGTCAAATTACTATCTTTAATCCTTTCTCCAGTTGGGTCTACTATTTCTCGTGCTGTTCATGGTTACAGTAACATTCTGCTGGTACAAATGTAAAGTTGGTCTTCAGAAATAGCCAGAAAGGATAATAAATTTCATGGTCAGCTTTAGGAACTTCTTTTTCTCAGGCTGCTAAACTTGTCTGAATCATACTTTCCCCATGAAAGCTGCTAAAAATTCTAAACAAGGAAAATTCTAAACAACAAATTCAGCATGTTGTTCTACTTGCATATGGAATAACTATCCTAGGTCTAATAACTGTGAGCTTCTTTCAGGATCCTGAAAACTTGTTTATCATTCTGTCTTTTAAAAGGAAAAGTAAATAACCATGATCTGTGAGGAAGGTGTGAGTTCAAAGCAATTCTGGGTCAAGTCTTGAAATCAACATCTTGTTTCAGTTTTGCTTTAAATGATGAGTCTAAAAACTCAGTTTACACCAACTACAAATGGATATTTTAGTACAAGTCTGTTTGTAAACCAGCTCTGAGCCATGAATTCTCATACAAAACTGCAAAGCAGTTTTGCATTCAAAAGTCCAATCTACTGGAGTAGAGGGATTCATGCCTATAAGCTTTGCTGTCAACTGCAGCAGCTCTTCATAAGGTCAGTCAAAACCAACCAGGAACACAAGAGGTTACTGACTAGCCCTACTGCATTCTGCAAAGTATTCTTTGATGGCCACGGGCCAGTTTCAGTGCAAGGCATGCAGATGTTCTTCCCCACTGTAATGTGCTCACCTAATCCTGCTATGTGGCAGTTTAAAGACTCAAAGTCTTGACTTTTATTTGACCACCGTTTGCTGACATACCCTCATCCGCTGGAGTCACATAGTGTGACAACAGTGTTTTCTTGCAGCAAATAAAAATGCCTGTTACATGCCTGCTTCCAGCTGAAGTTATCAACTATTTAATAATGAATTATGGAACGGTATTTGAGCTCAAGCAGCACTCCAACCACGTGTTCACAAAGGAGAATCCACCTTTGTATTTATTTCTGTGAAATAAACTCCCAAATCTAGACATTTCAACCACAAGTGTCAAAATACTTGCAATAAATAATGGAGGGAAAATAGCAAATTGTAACAAAACACAGAACAACACCCTTACTACCCTGTAATTCCATAAAGGTGTTGCTAATCACATTTATTACTGTAACCTTCTTGCTAGAAATTAGAGCCTAATCATTACAGCTATGTAAATTTTTATTTTATTTTGATAAACACAATACTGGGCTGGTACAATATGGGAAATTATCATTCTTGGGTTTTATTTTGATACAAGGAGAGAACTTAATAACACCACTTCAGTTTTTTTCTGTGGGAAGCAAAATGTTAAAGCTAAAGAAGCCACAGACATGATGGACTGCTTTTAGACAAGAGCAGTTTTCTGGTTTTAATTAAAAAAAAGAAATCTCTTTTTTCTCCTACCCCAAGTAAATTTGCATATTAAAAAGCTACAGAAATGAGGTTTATGTTTATTCTTTATGGCTATGACGTGGGGGAGAGAGCAGTTATTGTTCAGCATTGACATCAGCCTTAAGACTGCAGACTGCAGGCCTTTACAATAGAATTAGACTTTTGTGTTGCATAATGAGATTCATTATAATTGACATGCATAATTCCAATCATGTTCTGTGTTGATTCAGCCTTTTGTTGTCAAGACAGCCTGTTATTACATACTGAACTAACCTTACTCACATAAAACAATTAAAACAAAACATCTTCAAAGGTTGTTAGTTTGGGGTTTTCTTTTTCTTAGATGAATGCAAGGTACCCCTTCTCTCCCCACCCCCACCTCCCCTGCAACATTTTCTCAGTGAAGCCAGAAAATCCAATGTGTAGCACAGAACCTCAGTGAGAAAAACTATTCTGAAAAGATGATCTCACAGGACAGTTTCATGATTGTTCTCTCAACATTATAGTGTAGGAAACAACACTATAATAAATATATAAATTAATAAAGGCAGAAATGGGTCTCCAGTATTCCCAGAGTTGAAAAGCATGGCAATTAGTAAAGACTATCAAGGCTCTTAATGTTCATAAAGTGCCAATCAAGGTCACTCAGGGGTACTAATTCACTAAAATATGGCAAAATCAGAAGGTTTGACCTTTTCAGCTGCTCTGCATTTTTTTTGAGGAGAAATAATGAAAAGTTGGCCACACAATAACGGAAATTTTGGTACTAATTTATTTGAAACAATATTTGGGATTTGACACTAGTTTTTCTTGGACAGTTTCTCACCAGTAGAACTGACAACAATTGATACTAGATTTACAAAAGGGACTGAGATGCCTAAACAGGCAGTTCACAGAATCATGGAATCACACAGTGGGTAAAGTTGGAAGGGACCTCTGGAGGTCATCTTGTCCAACCCCCCAGCTCAAACAGGGCCACCTAGACTCCATTGCCCAGGACCATGTCCAGATGGCTTTTGAATATTTCCAAGGATGGATACTCCATAACCTCCCTGTGCCAGTGCTTGGTCACCCTCACAGTGAAAAAGTGTTTTCTGATGTTCAGAGGGAACCTCCTTGAGTTTCAGGTGGAGCCCACTGTCTCTTGTCCTGTCCCATATTTCAGTGCCCACCAGGACTCACAAAAAACTCATTCACCTCATCTATAAAACTGATGGAGGGGTCATTCATCTGGCCAAAGACATCTGTGATGGAGACATCAACATCTAAGTTGATCAGCATCCTTCATAGTTAATAGAAAAAAAATAGGTATTTCTAGGAAGCCATTCATCTCATTTTAAAAAAGACATCTAAAATAAGTCAGACGAATCACATCCGCAAAACACCCATTAGCTCCACTGACTTTGAGGGAAGTCTAAGCTGACTTCTTGTAGCTGTGGACATCTGTATGGGAGCACTGTCTGGTGTTCTTTCAAGACCATATGTATACTGGCAAGGTCATGGGGACATGTGAACAACCAAGGATGTTCAAATATTGCCAGACAAGCAACCTAATTATCCCTACTATTTGGCAGGATTCACAAATTTGATGTTCTCTTATTTGTGCCATGTCCAACATATGCAGACTGTTCTGGTCATAGCAGAGCATACACCTTGGAATTACAGTCTGTCTCAAAAGCATAAATGTCCACATGATTGTCACTGTGCCTGTCACTTAGGACACACTAATTAAGGCAAATCAGGCTGGAAGCAGAAGGGTCATATGCCAGTACTTGCTTTTCCCACAAAACAGTTGAAACAATTTCCTTGTGCTGAGCTACAAATGAAAATTGGCTTGAAGGGAAATGCCAGCGTCGCACAAAGTTCAATCAACAGCTCTGGCAGCTCTGGAGAGGCATACCAGAGAGATTTCAATGAGACCCATATTGACCATTACTACGAAATGAAAATGTAACTGCCAGTAAGGCAGTCTGTCTGACTGCCAGTTAGGCAAATTAATCACCCTCCGCCTCCCCTTGCCATGGGTGTACTATCAAGAAATTACATCCAGGTCTGAGGGAATGGCTGTGAGGAGGCAGGTCTGGAGCAGGGCTCTCAGCTCAAAGCCCGAGTGAGTCTCAGGCCTGGAGAGGAGGAGGAGAAGGAAGCAAAGGCAGGCAGGAGGGGGCTGATAGCTGCTAGAGGCAATACTTCATAACCTCTTGCAAAATGCAGAGGATGGTACTTGCTAGTGGCCAGTTCAACTTAACCAAGGCAGACTGCCTCCTGCGCAGCTCTGGCACTTGCTGAAGTCACTTTTCAATGGTTGCTAAAAGAGCAACCACCCTTAGCTGTTTGCTGGGGATGGGAGAGAGACTCTGAAAGATAAACTCAAATAGAAAGTCCTAGCCCAGAAGAATGTCATTGCTCCTCACATGTTGATTGTTCTGACTGAATAGTCTGAATGTGTAGTTATCCAGTCAGATTGGGGGAAAATCCAAAATTAAGGCCCAAATAAACAAAGCCTGAAGACAGGGCGATGGCCAAGACTGTAAAGAAAAGTCTGCTCTTGCTGGCTAACCACCAAGGTACTCTTTGCCTTCTTATTTTACACCTGTTTTATTTTGAAAGGGGTCACCTGGGGGCTTTCTGCAGTGACATTGCTCTGGCTCCAGAATCTCGGTTTTCATGAGAGAAGCTGCTCGGTGAGCTCTGGGATCGGCAAATCCCAGCACCCTCTGCATGGGGTCCGCGCTGTTGGTTGAAAACTTTTACGGGCACTTTCTTCAGAGTTGGGACATTTATAATTCTCCTTTCAGTCACGGATTTCAAAGCCTATGAAATTACATTGCAGCTTTTCTTCAGTCAATAAGCCGAATGAAAAGGAACAGGACCAGCAGGCAGGACCTACACCCTTCTGGAGCAGCAGTGAGGAGACAGTACGGACAGGAGGCAACTGCATCCCCCACTTGGGCTGGGATTTAGTACAAATTCAGACAGTCAGACTTAGCCATCTAAGTGCCCACTGTGGTCAGTGGAGATCCAGAGCTTGATTTAGTTGCCCTTTGTAATTCATAAAGTATTTGAACCATCCTTATGGTATGATAAGGGCCTACTGCATGGTCTTCTGAAGTAGCAGCTGGAGGCTAGGAGAAATACATTAGGGCATCTCATGTGGCTCTAGATGTCTATATTTAGACAGGTGACTACCACTTCAGATTGTCATTGACTGTAGTCTGAGACAGTGCCTGGTGGACAAACACACAACATACATTGCAAGGTCCTAAACGGTGTCTGCAATTAAGCTAAACTCACATTTAGGGCATCTCTCTTCAAATTGCCTCTTCTTGTTTTTTAATGACACTTCTAGAAAAACATTTATCATTGAGGTCTTCATCTCTGTCAGCCAATGGATGCTAAAGTTAACACAGTGTGAATAGGATATTTCCTAGGTATTACAGTAGCTCCCAACAGAGAGCACACAGAGAGTTATCACCTAGTTTTCAATCACTCCACAAAGTCCAAGATATCCTGCCCCTTTCTGACTATGGCAGACTGTTTAAGAAGTTTGGAAACCCATGCAACTTGTGACCATCTCTGTCTGAGTAATGCCACAGGTATCAATTACTTTCTCAAGAACACGGTTACTGCTGCCACAAAGATGTTTGGAAGACTGGGAAAAAAAAATAAATAGCAGGATAAATAATAAAAATAGCTGTAAATTCATGGTCAGCACTGAAAAAAGGAAAAAAATATTTCCATGAGCTTGATAATACATTGGCCATAAAATGATGTCATCCAATTATTAGATACCACAGGGAATCATAGTAATTTGTGGAGCTATAGGACAACAGAAGGTTATGTTACTACAGGTAAACAAGGAGCTCCTTCTTCTAGTTTTGTCTGACAGAAAATTTCCTGTGTAACAAAGAAGGTAGTCCAGATATAGTCACTTTTCTTCATAAGCAGCACCACTCACTTCTGCATCAGACTAGATTAAACTTCTTGGCTATCATTTAAGATATACAAAAATGTTTCCCTTTAAGCTTTCTTGTATATACATGTGTGTGTGAAATGAGACACAGAAGTACAATTTTTCATTGTCACTTACTTAAAAAAATGGGAAAACCTTTTTTCCAAAAAGATATACAAATTAATCAAAAGATGACATGCATAAGAAACATTAAAGGGTTTAAATTGCTGAGATAAGTTCATCTTCAGTAAACTAGCCATACCTCAGAGACACCCAGATTGTAATATGAAGCGCTACATACAGAAAATTCATATGCCTCTGAAGCTTTATAGAAAAAGAAATTAGTGAAAAGATAGTCTTATTTAGAACAAAGCCATCAGAAAATTCGCTATCATTAGGTAAGTTTGGTAAGACTAGAGAAATCTACTTGGGGGAAAAAAAAAGAGAAAGACAAGGGGCAAAAAAAAAAGAAATTATGCACACTTTTTGCTATACCTAGCTGAGGTACTCTGGCACTCTAAGGTGAATATTATACCTATTTATAAAATCATTATCTTTGCCAACTAGTATTACCTAGAGTCTGTATTAGCAAACAACTGCAAGTATTTACATCTATATTTTTACCTATTAGATTAAAAACTCAAGGTTTTAGGCACCTTTGTTGATCCATTATTTTTCAGTTTCAACTCTGAGTAAAACAATTTTAAACCTCCATGTTCAACTTGTCATCACAAATCCATCCCTGTGTTTACATTTTTTTGCTTTAATACAGATCTTGGAATTCACAGTTTGCTTCCTTATTTTAATTAAATCTTCTCAAATGCTAGAGAAGCATTTGAACTAACGTGAAAACCTGCAAGCAGATTAATAGTAGAAAAGTGTGAACAAATGCCTTGACTGATGAAAGTTGTCGTCTTCTTTTGTCTATGATATATATCTGTGTGCGTATGTGTGAGTAGTGTTCTCTGTTGACAATGTTTTCTCCTTTGCTACCAGTCAAGCAATGGCAGTTCTTCAGAGAGAGTCTAAGTTAGGCTCATTAGCTGAATTATACATATAGCCATGCATATGCAATAAAGCTTTTTAAATCATTCTCATAAGCTTACATTTCCAGTATACTGGTGAAGTCTTATGCTATGGAGTCCCCTGTTACAGTAGTATAAATGCTATGAGACACATTGAAATAAGCAAGAGTCCCTTACACAGTGAAATATTGAAAAAATATCTTTTTTTTTTCTACTTGGCTTTGAGTAAATATCAGAGCTTTCCACAGGGGCAGCTTACAATAATAAATGAGTCCTGCACTGTATTTTGTGAGGACTCCTTTACACCAGTGTGGCAGTGCAATGAAATCTTCCAGTGGGAGTAAAGTACACCTACATTCACTTTAAGACCTCTTTGTACTCCTAGAGGGGACAGTTCAGAATCTGGCTTTCAGTGAGCGAACACCTCAGTTCTGCAAGGTGATGGATGCCCTTAAAAGGTGCTAATGGAAATTGAGGCCATAGAGTGCCTTATAGGTTTTGTCTTCATTTAAACGCACATAATTTATGAAGATGTAGCTTAGGAACCCAACAAGTTTTGTCTGACTGACAAGGAGCTTTCTGCATGAGGTAGTATGCATGACTTTGAATCTTTAAACCAAAAATGTCTATCTATAGACACATAAAACCATATACACACAAAAAAAGTACTATACATTCCTTTCCTGCTGACCACACAAATGGGTTTTAAGGCCTTAGGATTGTCCTTTCCCTAATGACTCTCTAAAATATGAGCAGCATTCATTGCTGTTTGATGATAGTAGTGACCTTATAATAGTTTCCATGGAAAGAATCCTGAGATCATAAACAGTGACAAAGTGAGTTTGTTAGTTACCAAACATACACATTCCAAAGGTACATGACATTTAATTCTAATCTATTTTTAGAAATCATAGGAAAATGAAGACAAATTAACTTTTTCCAGCAGAAGCACTTACATTGCATTTCCAAATACAATTACAGAGGAGAACTTCTAATTGACTATTATTAGAAATCAAGTCATTTCTATTACACACTCTAAACTCTTCTCCAAAACAGGGTGTTTAAAAGGCAGCATTTATGATGGACTCAGTGAACTGAGTGTCTGAGTCAGATGACCTAAATTCCTCTAAGCCCCTGTGTCTAATATTTTGTGTTAGATGACACTAGGCTGATACTCATTCAGCACCTTACTTAGGCTTTCTGAACTCCACTTCATATTACGGTGCAATGTGTCCTCACATACAGAGTCCAGAAAGCATAGCACTGGGTCTGGGACTCTCATCTTTGACGTAAAGAGATATTTACCATTTATTGCAGGGTGTCTGATCCCTATATTGTGACCTTGTAGAGCAATCTGCTCAGCTCCACAAATTATACCTGGAGCAAAAGAACTGCTTCCATTTAAGATGAAACCTTGGCACAAGCGAGAAGAGTTTTTTCCATGCACCTGTCATTATAGGCAGTGGGAACATATTAAACACAAGCGTGATTCTCTCCTTTCCCTTCACCGTGGACTTCTCTAGCTATTTCTCCAAGAAATTCTCACTTCTCCCAAGATCCTGTCAGTAGCATCTGATAAAGGCTGACAGCAACAACTGAGCTTCGGTTTATAACACAAAGCAAATACCTTTTGTACCCAAAGAAACAGTCTTCTGTTTTGTCATGCCCTTTCTTTACATCCACGGAGAAATCTCTCTGACTTTGTTGTTCATACACTTGGAAGTTTTGCCAGTTTAACTCTTCTGGTTAGAAGCATGGGGTGAAAAAAACAGTCCTTTACTGACATGGCTATAGGGTGGAATACTCTTAAATAGAAGCAATTACTCTAGCAAAAGTTCCTTTAGCAAAGGTCAGTTATTCCGTTTGGAGAGGACTGTTAAAGCTACCTCTGCAGAAGAATCCTTTTGCCTCTGTGAACAGCTTCCTCTGGGAGTGGGGGAGGAAGTAAGGGTCAGGGCAGTTATGCCATGCAAACCCTAAGAAGTACTGACAAGCCCGCCGTGTCTTCCCTGCTGGATGGAAGGTAATCATTTTCAGCCTGATAGGCTATTGTAAGGCTAAATAAAGGTAAGGGGAACATGTTAGTTAATGAGACACTCATAAACCACAGAGAAAAGGGCCATGTAAGTATCTAGAGAGCAGGAACTATCATGGGGAGGAATGTTTAGTGGGTAAAAGCTGAAAATAGATTTTGTGAAGGCAAAACAGCATGGGGTATGTATGTATTTTAATAACTGTATACAATCTGCAGCCTCTGTATAAGGCACAAAAGCATTAACAATCCAGCAAAAACAGTACTAGTTCTGAAATACAAGGAATAAGTTTAACAGGGAAGGTACATCCCCGTGAATTCTAGAATTGTGCACAGCTGGGGAAACTAGCAAAATTTACATTACGATATAGTGGCAGAGAATCACAAGCTGCTGAGTTAGGTCAGAACAGTGGTATAGGAAAAGACAGACAGGGTTCAAACCTCCCCCGAGTGAAAGTTGGAGACCTTCTCTGCCACCTTCCCATTTCTTCCTTCTCTGCCACCTTCCCATTGCTTCCACCTGTATGCGGGATATGGAAACGCCTCCCATATCCTCCCAGCAGTGCCCAGGAACACCCTGTATGTTTCCCCTAGCACACTGAGAAGATCCCACCTGTGCTACTGAATCCAGGCACTGCTTCTTTGGTAGTCTCGTGTCCTGCCACAGACAACGTTTAGTAGCAGAGACTTCAAAGGAAAGCTCTAACACTCCATTAATGGAAAGACAGGGAGAAAGTACATCCTCCTAATTTTTGCCAGATAGAGGCTGGTTTCTGCAGGTGTAGTCATATTTGAATAAGGGACAATGCAGACAGATTTCTTTGTGTTTCAGAGCGTATTCAGCTCACACAATGATAGCTATTGTAGTGTAACCTAAAATGCTTTACAGTAGGATGACACGCTATGATTGCAGAATGCTTTCTTGCTAGTATTAATAAACACATTGTATTTAATTTCCAAAACAGACACTGTAGATCAGCTGTTCGAATTAACTGCTGGATTTTTCCAAGAGTGGGATTATTTCTCATCTGAGGATGCTTCTTTTACTACAGTGATGTTCTTGATACATGCAAATGAGCTTAAAGTGCACAGTGGAAGAGCTCATAAAAGGAAGGAAAGTTGTTTTTTTGAAGCAGTAGAAACCCTACAACGTTTGGCTGTTAGCTTGTTTTATAAATAGTGCAGTAAACCCTAATGCTCACTCTTCTCTGAAACATCTATAATTAAAGGGTGATGGGCCAGATCGTGAATGCCTTATTCAAAGTGAGACTGCTCGTGGTACAAAGTACTCTCCAGAGTGAGTAAGTGCATCATAATTTGGGCTGCTGTTGTCAGAGTTTAGTAATAGACTGCTACATAAATAGGTCCTTGGAAAGTACCAAAGTGTTCAAGCCATTGTAATTGCATTAATATAGCTGACAATAATCAGTGGGGAATATTCTGGCGTCTTCCGGTAAATTCTGATTGTATCTACGCGAGGGTAACTCTTGTAAGTCTGTGTTGGCATTGAGAAGTGTGTGTGGCTTGCATTAGTGTTTCTACTCAGAGGCAGTTGTGCAGACACAAAAAGCCCTTTGTATTACTCACAAGCCTGAGAATCCAAAGCCTTAATTTATTGACATCCTTCTGATGAAGATGAGAGACGGTGACTTTTAGAGCCTCTTGTTGCTGTTGGACTTCTTTGTTATATGTATGTTTACTAGGCATCAAATTTTCAAGGTATTTATATTCCTAAGGATGTAGAGAGATGCCTTACAAGATTTTCAACAGACACTTTATTTCTATTGAATGTGTGAGATGTGATCTACACAGAAAAGGAAAATCATCTCTTTCCATGTGGATCTTGAGAATTTGACTCTACAAAGCTTTTTATCTCAAATTGTTTTATCTCTTCTAACTTCATTTCCTCATTAAACAAAAAAGAATATTGATACTTACTTTGCACATTGCAAATATTTGCAATATTTCAAGGTTATTGCAATTAATAATGGAATTTCATAATAAATACTTAGCTTTCAAGAGCTAATGATTAATACTCTTTTTAAAAATCCTAATAGAAGTACCATCCATTGGATACATTCATGCTAGTTCTCTGTCCTTCTTTGCCTTTGAATTACGTGCTCAGAAGCCTCCTTTGGCTGCACATCTTTCTAATCCATTGGTCTCTCTGGCACATGTTCTGGTACTCTTTTGTTTTTTTAGCCTTTCACATAAATGGGATGCCACACCACAGTTGCCCTAGATCATCACAATAGTTTTGAGGGGCTGACTGACAAGTAGCTTAAGCCTACTGACTCCCATACCTGTAAGGTCAAGGATCTTGTGGCAGCAGATGCAGACAGTCACTAAACATGCAAAGATCCCAAAATCTACCTTTAGCTAAGTCTTTACTTAAGCTGGTATAAGAAATATGTCAGTCTACACAATGCAGTAAAATACTTGCATGCATTCGCTTATCCCAGTGTCATCAGTATTCTCAAAAATAATTTACACAAATTTTCTGCTCAGTCAGGAATTTATAATCCCTCTTCCTTTCTGTGACTCCTTCCCTTAATTATGGTGTGTATCTGCCTCCACTGTTTCCTTCCTCCTTAGCTAATGTAAAAATTTCCCTCTGCTATAAACATATCCCTTCCATTTTTATGAGTCGTTTCTTCACTTCTCTACTCCTGATCTCTCTTGCTCTCAGTCTGTCATGTGCCGTATTTTGTGTGTCTCAGTGCTAGTATGTTGAATGTTTGTTATTCTGGCTGAACTGTCCATGTCACTAAGTTACAGAGCTCTAATCCATAGACCCAAGGCTAACTGAAATGGACAGGCTCACTTCTCTGCTGGTTAGGGTTGTCTCATCCAGAGAGAATGGCCACATCTTCAATGTATGGCTTATCCTTTGCTCTTCTCTTACCCCTCTGGCCTGCAATGCAATTATTATCTTTTATTATTAAGGGGAAGGAGGTTCTGTTCAAACTCACTAAAATAATGTGAGGGTTATGCTGTAGACCACTGGAACAGTGTTTTTATAGCATGAAACCAAGAGTATGTGCTCCAGCTTTGGGATGCATGAAAGCACATGAGAAGACACAAAGCTCAACAATGTTAGAAGATGATGTAAGGCAAGGAAGACAACCCTGTGGCAGTCTTGTCCACACTCATTTCCAGGAGCAGTCTTAGAAGTCAGTGGAGCTGAAGACCATGTCCAGGCATTGTTGTGAGCAGCTGATTGGAGCCATTGGGAGCAGAACAGAGCTAGGGAAAAAGCCAACAAATAAACTGTGTGGAAGATCAGTGGTCCAATACTTTCGTTCACCTCAGATCCTCTTTTGTTTGCAACATAAATGTACCCAAACAGCCTAAATCCTCACATCTTGCTTTCACAGTTGTGTAACTTCAAATGAGGCACTCTTCATTTAAATTCACATAATAGAGATTAAGACATAGAGGTTTCAGTCATCAGAGTCACCTCAATATGTATTATTTTAGCAATAATAGTTGTTAAATGACCATCCACCCTCTAGCCAAAATAAAAAAAAAATTCCTTTCTATGTACTGTATTAGATGGATAAACTCAATTGCTCTTAATGAATTTTTGGATGCTCAAGTGTAACCCATAGCTGAATTTCACTTCTGTCAGTAGCAGTGACTATTTTTGGTTTTTTCTTTTAAGAAATGTTTTCTGAGATCCTACCTCTGAGTTCTTAATACCACACAGCAAAGCATCCCCATGGCTTACATCTCTACTAGTACATTTAGCACACTTAACAACGACCAAACTGCCTCCTGGTAATTGTTCCAGGCCGATACTAACACTCAGTTGTTCCCAGAAACTTTTTGGAAGAATATTAGCTGGCTTACACAAAAACAATGCCAAGGGCTGTTCAGGCAATTTAACAGGATAGGGGATTGCATTTCAGTGCCTGGCAAAATTTGCTGATACTGTTTAATTTCTTGATATAGATGTAGTCGTGATGAAACTGGAGAAGTGAGATGCAGTTGTATTGCATTTATACATTAAAAAAAAAAACAAAACCACAAATTAGAATTACAAGTGTAAAAAAGACTTTTAAAATTCATAAAGCTTCTATATTATACAGATAGTGGATGAATAATGCTAACTATCTGTGGACTCTGAATACCTGATTGTATAGAGTGTCTCTTGGCCCCCTGTTAGTTCATGTATATAATTAATGCAAAGCAGCTGCCTGCCAACTAACTAGCTTATCTTCTGTAATGAAAAAGAAACATCCATGCTTGTTGTATTTAGGTTTTTATAATTATTTCCATTCTAATCCCCTACTATAAACCATTAATATCACTCCAGACATTATGTCATTTGGAAGCTCTATCTTCCAGGCCTGTTGCCTCCTTGAAGATCGTTTCACTTTCATTTCTCTTTCAAGAAAGAAAAGGAGTTTGCGTATTGTGCAAGTAAGAAAGAAGCGTAGGCTATTCTAGTTAAACAAATAAAATCAAGCAGATCTACACAATAAAAGGTTGTGCAGCATTGAGAGTTCAATTTTTTCATACTGAAGGCTTTTGATGAATGGGTCTTTTGAACGTTATAAGAAGTTGACGAAGTAGATTCTGAAAATAACATACCTGGCATGCACGGTATTCTCTCCATTTTGTCTCACTCAGTTACAGTTGTACCAGAAGCCTTTTCTTTGGCATTTCCTGACTTTTGACTGCACAAAAGTGTAGTCCTCCCATCCACACAATAGAGCCTTCTTCAGATTCCAGAAAGGTCTAATGGGTTGCATAACTGATCAGCATCTTCAATGTGTTAATTATGTGCTCTGCTATGAATACAGACATCTATTCAGCATATAACATATATTCATGACATACAACTACATAATTCGGTAAATGAGAATTGTTCAACATGTGATCCATTTCAAAGTGGAACAGTAGCATTTGTCTAAGTTCTTGTATAAAATAGTGCTGTGTGGCTTGTGAAATGAAAAACACCCAAGCAAAAAGGACTAAACATTCGTTTAGGGGATTATAGTTTTTTCTTTCTTTCCTTCTTTCTTTCCTTCTTTTCTTTCTTTCTTTTTTTTTTCTTTCTTTCTTTCTTTTGTTCTTTCCAATTTTCACTTGAAAGCTATAAAGATGACACTTAAAATAACCAACAGCAGAGGGCTGATGAATCATCAGTGTAGAAAGTCCATATTTGATTTTCTTCCAGACACAGCTTCTAAGTTAGCCACATAAGCCTGTGCAAACATAAAATAAAACAGGACAATTTTTATGTGGATTACATGTTAATTACCATCTCCACTAACAAAAGCTCTTTTTTTGTCTGTTTTGAAAGATGAGTTGATATTGGATTACTACTTAAAACATCCTACATCCAGTGAGGCAAATCTATTCTGAAATAAAAATAGCTTGGAGAAAATCTTGCCCTGTTTTCAGGCTTGCTAAAATTGCAGTAAGCTTGGTTCATGCTTTGACTAGCTGGCAAACATAGGTTATGAATTAGTAGGAGGACATGTGTATGCACTGTTCAATGATAATGAGAAAAGCTGAGAAACTCTTTCATTGTGGATCTATGAATGAATGTAGAAATTCAAAGCCCCAGCAGTAGCGCTCTCAGTTATTCTGGTCATCAAAGTATCAAAAAGTTTTAGCAAGTGGGATTCTGCCCTTATTGTATCACTTTTATTTTGTTACCTCTTTGCATTGTTTGAAACAAGTTGGAGATGCAGGAGAGAAAAGAAAAACAGTTTACTGGAGAAACTGTAAAAAAACATAGGTATAGAGTCCTCCGAGAAAAAAGTCTCTGTTCTTACAGATGGGTTTTCTGTTGAGATGAAGACTGATTTAGCACCAAAATGAACTCCTCTTATAAGTGACAAATAGATCCCTACTGTCTGCAGATCAGAAGCAAACTGGAACAGTGAGGAAGTCAGAACCATTGCTACAAATAACAACTTTCCCACCAGGGTTTTGGTTGGGTTTTTTTTTTTTTCAGATTTTCAGGAGGAAGTGATAAATTTGTCATCCTGTTCATTATGCTGTAGTAATTAAAAACAAACAAACAAACAAACAAACAAAAAGCCAAGGGAACCTTTAAATTAAACTGCTTTTTTTAACATTTAGGTCACAGTCCTTTTTCCTTTTTTTTTTTCCAGGACCTGATTTCATGGTCCACTTTTATATCTCAGTGGGATTGTATATGAATGAAGTCACTGTCACATAGAAAGGACAAGATCAATACAGATGAGAAATAGACACAACAATAATCTTTTTAGAAAAGAATAATGGCATTCATATTCATAATGGTAAATTTTAATCAAATAGCACAAAAAGGCCCAGGAAGACAAAAGCTAGACAGCTACTGGAGAACTCCTTACTCAGTTATTCTTGGTAATAATAATGACAGCATTCATCATTTGATTTTAAATGTCAGAATGAAACAAGTTCACACAACCATCTTCAGGGGGGGGAAAAGTTAAAAGAAATGGATTGAGTTTCATTTGAGGCCCTTAAAAAGTGGAGGGGGGAAAAGAGAAGGGGGCAAAGATCTTTGGAAAGAGACAAGTCAGAAAATACGAATGCATTGCCATGAAAAGTGTTCTTAGGGGCATTCGGAGTGAAAGTCTGACATCCTCTGAAATACGCAGCATGTTTTGCGATGGTGGAAGACCTCTGTTACATCCACCTGGTGTCACTGGGTTTTCAGGTGGTTGCATGATGAAAATTGAAAGCAGATCTTAACCGTTATGTAGCAGACTGCATTTTTTAATGTTCATTTTCACTGGGGCTAGTGTTCTTTCCCATAGTATTTATAGTGACCAGAGGAGAGTTTCAGTGCGAGCTGAGCTTTTACTATTGTTTTGGTTTTAGCTGCCAGGAAAAAACTGACCTCTTACAGCCTTCAGCAAGTCTGGCTTGTGTTTAGATGGATGATCATCTACATTTCAATTTAAGTGAAAATAGCTTTATGCAGAAATAGGTTGAGGGCCAGCGTCCTGGACATGCAGGGAAGGAAGAACTAAACAGTCCCTTCTTCATCCTATTACATGGTCAGCATAAAAGGGGATCATGAGAACAGTCCTTGCTTTCAAGAGAGGAAAGATTGTTTCCCCTGTGGAGTGCCTCAGCAGAAAAATGGTGTGGGGAGGGAGTGCAACAGGAAAAGCAATTGCTCTTTTGCTTCTGCCTTTCAGCAGGCACCGTGCCTGGTTTGCTGAGGACGTGAGAGTATGCCACATTCATTAGGAGACTGTAGGAAAGAAATGCCCAGCACATATGGGAAATCTGAAGGAGCATTGTGCTTCCTCATGAGCAACATTTCCTGATGATCCCTCAAGGACAGTGCCCATTCTGCACCTCCTAACCAGGTGGCAGCCTCCTGAAAGGCAGCTGAGTTTGTTGTGAAGTGCTAAATACATAAAACAGTACATAAAACAACACATAAAACCAAGGTAATTTTATATAAGCCTGGGCAGAAGACTTGATTTGCCTTTCTTTATGCATGTTGTCTATTAATTTACTATAAGAGACACAAGTCTCTGTGCAAGAAACAAAACAAAAATAACAAAATCTTTCACGAGGACCTCAAAAGAAAAATAAATATCCCCTGTCAATATATTAGCTCAGACTGAGATATAAGCAAACGTTAGGAGACAAAGGAATTAATCGTATTCTCCTCAGAAATGAAAGGGCATATTAAACCAACACAGTGACAGATTGCTATTAGTGTTCTGGAGTGTCTGATCAGAGCACATGCTCGGGGCATAACTATACAGTCCCATCCACAGCTGAAACATATGTGGCATAGTCTGTTAGCTCATGATCACAGTTTTGTGGACAACAAGGTAAACCTGAATATAAGACGGTGCAGTGAATATGTTCATGCACACAAATATGAAAGCAGTGTTGAGAACACAGGAAAATTATTTCCATAACTGCCTGTCAACTAGTTTCACAAACTCTTTCATGAGGAACCAAAATGGATTCTTCAGGCAGGCAAATTTTCTTGCAAAAAATCATCTCATTTCTCTTAAGACATTTGAAGGCAAAATGGTGCTACAGGCCTGTGGGGTTAAAATCTAAGAAAACCTCTTGGTTCTGATTCAAAGAAAGGAGAAAATAGAAAAATAAAGGAAGAACTCACCAAAACCCACTGTTTATTTTGTTGCAGCTTTAAACTTAACAAATAGTCACACCTAATTATTTTGTATTTTGAAAAAAACAAAGAAAAAATGAATGCTCACTAAGGCCATATGCTTTGTTGCCAAGCTTTAGTCTCCAGTCAAACTTTATGGCAAATTTATAAGCCATGTAATATGTTAGGTTTTAGCAGGTCTGCTGACACAGCCTTTTGCTATGGTGCTCACAACAGCAATAAATAAGCCTTGTACTTTTGATTTATGGTAGCGTAAGAACTTGATCTACGTTCCATCAAACTCAATGGGAGTCTCTCCATTGACTTCAATGGAAGCTGAATCAGGCATATAAATGAGATGGGAGACAGGCTTGGAGAGCTTAATTCAGAGCTGAGACCAACGAGGATCCAAGGTGTTTTACTTATTCTTTCCCCTTCTCACCCTACAACAGGTCATCTGTAAACTGAGCATGAGAATTTGACCTGCATTTGAGGCTTGTGTTTTTGTGCATGGTGCATGAATCAGCCCTGGCCTCTGCCTTTAAATGCTTACTGGGATTTTGTAGGCGGGAAGCCATTTCGTTGTAAAAACTGGCATCAAAGGATTCCTACCATCCTCTAAAGCATTCAGGGACCATGAAGGAAGGGTAAAATTGTGGCAGTTTAGGTCATGAATGAATCACAATTGCCAACAGAGTCCTTCAGCAGCTCAGCTTCCCTGTGAAATCCAGGTCGAGGCCAAGAAGGATGTCAAGATAATTGATGCCACTGTCATCACAGGATGCAGAGAAAAATAAGTAGAAATTGAGTCATCAAACGGCAGCCTTCTCTTGTCATGTTAGGTGTTAAAACCCAACTGCCTGATGTGAAGGAGACCTGTTCTCATAGAAATAATGAAGAGGCCAGGAGGTACAAGTAGGTTGACCAGTTTCTTCCATGCAGCCAAATTCCAGTTGGGAATTTGTAAAGCTAAGGTTGCCTGTCACTGAAACTTCAAAACCGAGATGACTGGTAAAAATCACAGAGTAAATTATTTCCTCCTTCCTCTAACTTTTACATCCCAAACTAGACAAGCACAGTGGTTATATAATTGATGCCCTAGGGTAAAAGTATCACCCTTCTGTTAAGTTGACCAGGAACTTCAAAGCACTTTAAAAAGCCTATAAATTCTATACAATCTTCACACCAAATGTTACAATGGAATACATTCGTCACCTTTTGCAGTTAGGCTTTTACAGCTAGGTTTAATCTCATATTCTTTCTGTGTCATCAAATACAAGTTTCCTTGCTATTATTCACCTATACTTTTGTCAGACCACTCTGACATTCTGTTGCTGTATTTGATTTTAAAATTATTATGGTTGTTCGGGCTTTGTGGTTAAAAAGTCACTTGGGCTAAAATTTGTATCATGAAGCTGCAGCCATTTAAAAGGCCATACAATGACTGTGACAGCATGGATTTCTTTACTTTGTGACAAATAGGTTTCCCATCAAATTCACACCAACTGCAGATGAGATTGTGCAAATGGAAGATAATGCATCTGATGGGTGAGAAATTAAGATGGGCACAATGAAAGCCAATCCTGTATTTCACACCTAACTTCATAGAATCACAGAATGGTTTGGTTTGGAAGGGACTTTCAAAGATCATCTAGTTCAACCACCCTGCCATGGGCAAGGACATCTTTCACCAAATTAGATTGCTCAAAGCCCTGTCCATTTCAGCGCAAGCAAATGCTATGCAAAATTAGATCCAGAATGGATCTAACTCTTAGACTGAAAAAAAAAAGGCTCATTTCCCACTCTAAAAGTCTATAACCGGGTCGCTGGCTGTGTAGTTTTATTTGCCAAAGAAATTCACCTATATTACAACTGGGTGGAAGTCTGCCACAGAAGACTCCATACGATATCTGAAAACAAAAAAAGTCATGCTACGAAAATAACTGTTTAAATATTTTACACAAATGGAATTTTTTTTTCAATGAAAGCATGCATTTCAGTTTGCTAATTGCATAATTTTTTTGGTGTGCATTTGGAGGCTATGATTTTAACAGCTTTCCACTGATTTACCTTTTTTATGACCGGATGAAAGGTATGTTTTTCTATTCCGTGAAATGAGCACCCAGTTGCTGGCCAAAAACTACACTGTCTATTAAATTTAACTAATAACAGCATGTGCTTTGGGAATAACTCCAGGAACGCAGAGCTTCACACTCGACTTTTTTTTTTTCTTTTGAAGCAACTTTATTTACTTGTAAGATTCTCATAGGAATGCAAATGACTGTTGATCACTTTGCCTCCACCATTACTTTTCTTCAATCTGATGAGTGCCTAATAAAATATTAACTTAGTTTGTGCCTAGGGTAAAATATACAATAGGGACATGACAGTGATCTGTGTAATCAACCTAAGGTTCCTGTTCCTATGCCAGGAAGAGTGCAGACATAGCAATTCTTTAGGCTTTTCTTCAGGTGACTAATGAAGAATCATCATTCCCTTTTATTCAGTCATGAACGTTGTCCACTATTATTGGTATTGGACTGTTTTCAAATACGAAGAGGAGCAAAAAAGTACATGTCATCTTAATCCAGTATAAACTAAATGATCATGTTTATTATTTACTCAGATTACAATTAGATATCCATATTTCCATGATTAATATTAAGAAGTTATCTCTTTATATGCTTGACTGATTTCCAGTTGTGTTCAACAACCAAATCTCCTGCTGGAGAGAACAGAAGCTGAGAGTTCTCTGCACCTCTGGAAATATCAAGCCACTTTTCCTTGAGGGTCTCAAGGTGCATGGATTTAACTGTCTGCTTGCAAAAATGCAAACACTATGCCTAGCAACTACAAGAAGCTGTCCAGTTGCAAAGCACATATGTGTTTTTACTAATCAATACCTTTGATTACCCTTTCCCACACTCATTACCTTGTGGCAAAACCAAGATGATCTCAGGTATTTGGTAAATACCATAGGTGGCAAAAATAACACTAGAATTTGGGCATTCTTGGTTTCTGGTCCTGCACTCAGACTAGTAGGAGATATCTTTTCAGAGGAGAAGAAGAATATCAACTGTAGACTTCAGAACTCAGTTAGAAGGTTATTCTGAATTAAGATACAGATGTCTTCATTTCCATTACGTGATCAAATTCTGCAGGTAGGCATCCATGCAGAACTCAGAATTTGCAGTTATAGTTGGTTTCACTACCATCCATACACAAAATTCCCTCAACTTCCAGGATACTTTTATTCCAATTTTCATAGTGTGTTCAGTATATAAATCAAAACTGGGGTACGGCTTTCACTCAGCCTAATCACTCCCTGTCCCTCTAACCCTTACTGTCCTCTCACGTTTCCTATAGCTTCATTCACATGCTTAGCGAGACAGTGAGATCCACTGGCAAAAGACCACAGGGAGGTTGCGTGTATGCTCAGAAGACCAGCAGCATGTGACCTCCATAGTCCCAGGGGACCACTGCACCAAGGAGACAGCAACAGCTTTAAAGGTACTCCTTCCCCTGGGCTGGGCTCACGTAGGTGCCACTCTCCAGCTGCCTTTGTAGGACATACTGCTGCTCAGGGCTCTGAACCTCGTTCCTTCCTTGTTCTGATTCTACCAGAGCCTTCAAGAACCGACTCGCTCTCTCCTCCCTCAGGCCTTCACTTCACACTGTGATGGCACTTTCCATCAGCTAGAGCTTTATGTGGACTATTGGAGAAAGGAGGGCATTTTCATGTACCCGCACAGGACAAGATGGTACATAACTATGAACTTATCTATATTTATGTCTGAGAAGAAAGTAGGCATAACAGCCTTGGAATTTGGCCATATGTTCATCCATACAATTTTTGGCCCAGACTCAAATTCATCTTTTGCAGAGATGAAAACTAGTAGCTACAGAGCAGTACCCAGCAACTCGCTCCAAGAGTTTAGTCCAGGAAGTATAGGAAATTATGTCAAGTTATAACTGCAGAGGATATTTGAAGAAGCAATATATAATAATCCATCTGAATAGCTCCAAACTGTAGTTCAGCCATGATTAACAGGTCCTACTTTTGCAAAAGTATGAGTGGACCATGCAGCCAAGCCCTCAGCTTTACATCAACTATCAAATATTGTTAACAGCACTTTTTATCACATTTGGATTCTATTCATACAAACCCACCACCACTCTATTCTGAATCTTTAGTAAGGCAATCAACAGAGTAGATTTCTTTAGCTGCGAAAAACTTGTTAATATAAGCAAATACTTTCTTTTTAATGAAGACAGACATGTTAATTTCCAATGACATGACTATGTCATGGAACAAATTAAGTAAATGACTGTATTCAAATTTGCCCCCAAAAGAAGATGTCAGCTTTTGTTTAGCCAGAGGAGTGTGCCAGTCAGTCCCTCTAGACCCGTAGTGAACTCTTTACTGTAATCATTGAGCAATTGTTCACCTTAGTAATCCTATTACTAAATAATCATTTAGTCCACCCACAGTTGGACCACAGCAGTGGTCGTGTTAGACGAAAAATTGTTCATGGGTATGAGCAGGATTTTCACGCTCTGGTCCTTTGACATCTGTATTTCATGCATGGGGAAGGTATCTTTCCTTAAGCATCCCACACGCATATCAGTGCCCAAGAATGCAAAGCCCATGGGTGAGTCAATCTCAACTGCCGTTAAAGTACAATCATCTATTTTATGCAATTATCTTTCTTATGGATCATAAGACACCAATATTTACTTTAAAATGCTACAGCACAGTAGAAACCCTCAGTATTTCCTACCACCTACATTTTTAGATTTCTGGATGACTGTCAGAAACCTTATGGACAGAATATACCACTGAGTATCTATTTAAATAGCCAGCAACAAAATTGACTGATCCTGTTTAGACCTGCATACATTGCTAATATGTGTGTGGCTGGAAAGATTTTTCTTTGCATAGTGACCAAGGATGGAGTGCGGAGTGAGTCTGGTATAGCTTTGTGTGGATCATCTGCACCTGAAAATGTTTTCCATCTATAAATATTACAGCTATTCTTTTATTTATGAAACTTTCTGCCTACATGGTTCTGTTTTACACATGCGTATGTGTGTGTTTATATGCAGAGCTGTAAGGAGATGTTTTTGTGTCGGGGCTGTGCCCACTGCCCTGTTTGTGATATGGCCGGCTCAGACGCTTTCCTCCTCCACTCTCAGTACGGGTGTCCCCTCTGCCGGGCTCATTTCAGCTACTCCTCCACTATTTCCAGCTTATTTTGATACTGCATCCCTTCCCACAGTCTCGCATGGTCCCAGCTGAGCATTGTCACTACCGTGTGTGCGTGTATGAAACAGAGACTTGGAGCTGCATACACCGACGGTAAGAGGGTAACTTAGCTGGTGGTCGGGATCTGTGCTAGACCGCTGCAAAGGAGTGGCCTTTTTCCACACAGATGTGCTGGGTTTGGTAACACTCCAGTTTTACCCAGGGACTAATCCCAGCATGGATAAAAATGTTTATGGTTGTCCTTGGAAACAATTCCTTATAAAATAATGTTTGCATACTATCATTTCAGAAATTGTAAGTTCTTGAAGAAATGGAAAACAAAGAAACCGTGATGAAAAGAATAGACACATAAAGGATTGTTTTTGAAAATATACTGGTACATAATGGTGCTCAGCAGCGCTATTATTATTACAAGTTGCTCAAAGTTTCCACTCACAATCGCTTTTTACAGAATGCAATGTCCTGGACATTTCAAAACATAGTTTGGTCAGACTTGATATACAAGGCACCTATAATCTCAGTGAGGCACTTTTAATATATCTTATCTGCTTACACCCAAAACTTTCTTGACCCCAAGACCCTTTGTAAAGCAAAATACTCTTCTCACTGAAGAGAAGAGACACCTGACAAAAACAGGCACAGAGAAAATAAAGGCTTGGGGTTTTTTTCAGCTTTTACATTGATAGGTTTGCTCACCAATGATGAAGAGCAATTCACAGGGAGTTGCAGAAAAGGCAGTGGAAGGTTTGGGATCCGAAAGGCACTACTCAATATAATCAAATGGTTACTGTGTTGGAGGAGCTGCACCCTCCTACCAAGAAACAAGCAGCACCAGATCATTAGTCTGCCTGAAGGAGGCGTGTGGAAAGAATTAAGTAAAGCTGTTTGATTTTTGGCTGGTGGGAGGTTTGGGGTGGATTGCAGAATGAAGTAGATGAGACACATGAAGCTGTAGAAACCCACTCCGTAGATGGAGATCGCAAGCCACATACTAATTGCCTGCCCACACAGCACCAGTGGCAAAGCAGAAACGTGGGTGCTGCGAGAGGGGGTGGCTGCAAATACTGAAGGATGAGAGATCTTCCCCAGGCTCTGCACACTGGCAAGAAGTGGTCAAAGCTGAGACGTTTTTTGGGACAGGTGAAAAGAATAGACTGTGCTTAACATATCCTTTAATCCTGAAGGCATCCCATGAAAAGAGGCTTAATACACCAGTGCTAAAAAGGATTTCTATGGATTTAAGCAAACAATACATGGTGAGTGGTAGTAAACTGGATATCTAATAGCGAGACATTCTTCATCTTTGCTTTATATACTGTGGATGATGCAGAAACACTCTGTAATTCTACAGTCCTTTGCCATGAAATTTGTACTTAAAAAACATCAACATCTCAGCATGAGGTACAGAACTGAGGAACCATAATAGGATCTCTGGATTTTAATCTATGAATGTTTATTTTCAAGTGGCATAAGATAAAAGAACAAGTTGAAGGAAACAATGCTGCAATCAGTGGCCCTTGAACCCTTGCATTAAGTTTTGGACTGATGGCCAAGATCCTGACATGTCCCAAGGTTTCATTTAAAACATCATCTGGGCTTTCTGTTTCTCTAAAATTGTACAATTGCTTGTATTCTGCGTCTTATCACTTTGCTGTCTTCTAAGAATCAGCATTATAAAGGAGTAGATTTTTTTTTCCTGCAGCATTATTTTCAAGGTGGCAGGAGGGCAACTTGTTAGTGCACTGTTTTACCCACCGCTGTCATCATTTCGTTTGTTTAGAACTGGCCCACTGATTAATCTAAAGACTTTATTTTTTTGTTGTTCGAATTTTAGGTATCAGCAAACAATCTGACCTATTTTTGACAAGATCTTTTGAACCTTGCGTATTCTCCACTACCGCAGAATTGAAGTAGTTCATAATCATTCCTGATTTTCATCCTCAAAAAATCTCTATTATGGTAGTATAAAAACCCTCTGATTTACATATAGGGAATGGAGGTACAACAAGATTAAACATAACATAATTTCACATAGAAAGATGACAATTAAATCCAGCTCTTTGGCTAACAACCTGGGACACCCCTCCAGTTATGCAGTTTTCTAGAATTCTCCTTTTCAGGACACACACATATTGAAAAAAGCAATTATTTTTATCCTGCTTTAACTTTGAGGCGCACAAGTGGTTTACTTAGCCATGCAAGAACACTTCAACAAAAAGCATCATATGCAAAATTTAGCAGTGATCTGAGCTGCTTTTCTATATCTTGATTATGATTTGTTCAGAGTGTGACAACTAGGGCTGTAGGCCACATCAGATGTCCTTGGTATCTTATGTCCACTAAAGAAAATATTTTCTGGAGAGCTGATCCTCCTTCTATTCAATATTATTTCACTAATGGTATTAGTATCCCCCATTTTGCTGAAGGCTGTTGTGAGCACTCAATGCCCTTGAGGGCTGGAGGAAAATTCTCATGTTTTTTCCTGCAGATATTTGGGGCCTCATCCAAGTCCATTGGATCACACCCCAGTCCACACTTCTGTGTATTCTCGTGGAAAGCTTTTTATCTGTTAATTGCTGCCACATCTGTCTCTCTTTAAAATTTATTGTAATAGTTGTTGAGTCCCTAATAAAATAAAGCACATATTGTATTTGTTTCTTTTTTATTCAGCTCTAATGACTTACATATTGACAATTTTTTTTATTTTCTTTTGGGAATTTTGTTGGTGGTTTTTTTTTTTTTTTTTATTTCTACAGGAAACCCATCTCTCTGGAAAGGCACATGAAAAATCATCCCAGCATTAAGTTGTTTGAATCTTTACAGCCACTTACACATCTTAAATATTAAAATCTTAATCCATAATGACCTCCTCCAGCTTTTGGCCAGCTTGACAGTGTCTGCTCCCCTTGGCTCTGTGTTAGACTGTTTCCTTTTATTTAGCTTTAATTTTTGTATTACATTTACCTAGTGGGATTAACCTGATGGCTTTGCTTTTGGGCGCTTCAAAATGTCATGGGGAAGGGAGTTCAATACTTTTTTCTTTTTAACTAGCCTAAAATAGACTGTGTTCTCCTAGCTGCAGAGGTATTCTCATTTCTGTCACTACCAGAGAGAGGCTCTTTAAAAGTCTTGTTCACTATTTACAATCTATAGTCATAACTTCACTCAGGAAGATGAAGACTTTTCTCTACAGTCAAATCTTCTTGGAACCAGAAGCTGAATCAATTTGTTTTTAGACTCTTGTCTTTTGACAGACACTTATTCCTGTGGCATCCTTCTTATGAACTCCCTTGGAAATGTGCCCAGGATTATTTTTGTTTATTCCTTCCAAATTCTACTCCACCCGCACTAACACAGAATTTTAATCCTTCCCTGCTGGTGGCAAGGGGGTTTGTTACAATACTGGAGAAATATGTTAAAGAAACCTTTTTTTTCATCCCACCCTCCAAATTCTTGGTCTGTGCCAGTAGTTTGAAGGGATGCTGTCTTCATGACTCATTCCAAGCTGGCCAACACAGACATCGTTCTGCCTCCCTTGAAGCTCAAGCCCAGAGAGAGTGGAAGAGTGTAGGTGTCCCCTCTCCCCTGACACAGAACCAGCTCCGAAGCACAAGGAGAACTCGAGCTGTGCAGCGCCCACTTTTTTGTTAACGTGCACGCATGGCTGGGATGTTTCTAACTCTTTGCGGTCAAAGCTAGGTTGTTTAGCTAATCTAATTCAGGTTGGCATTCATAACAGTGTCTTCAAGATGGGTTCTCAGCACCACATGTAAGAACTCAGGCAGTCTGTTCCTTCCACTCCCTCACTTGTTTATGCCAGTTTATGCCTCGGATTACCTCTGGGCGAAATAGTGCCAAGCCCTTCTGTAAACAAACACAGCTATTACAAGACGCTTGCACAAAGAAGTGAACCTGACATTTTGTCTGAATGGTGGCAAACTGCAAATGTGCCTTGAGCTCTGGGATTAAGCAGTGCCACAGCTGAGGGTGCTGTGCCATGTGTGGGCTGCCCCTCGGCTGCAGCATCCCCATTAATCCCAGCTGCCTTGAGGGGCAGAGGAAAGGATTCGTTAAAGTTTTGAAACATCTTGAAACAATTTTGAGCTACCAGCAGGAGCCAGGGAAAGGAGTAGAGCTCTGGTGTGATGTTCTGTCTACCATCTAATACTTTTAGGAGGCAAGTTGCTGCAGGCTGAACCAGTTACTGCTTTCATGTGGCTTTCCACTTCTTCTCCCGTAAAAGTCAATTATATTGGGGTTTAATTCTTCACCTGGCCCTACCTGGCATCTCTCTTGCATCTGCCCTTTTTGATGATGAAACATCTGTTACTCAGATGCTTCACTGCATTATTATTACACTAAGTAGACATACCCTCCTCCCCCATCCCAAATAATGGTAAAAGTAGAAGACACTGAGTTCATCAGATGAAAAATCTGGTCCTTATTGCTAAGATTAAGCTCTTCATGATGTATCACACAAATAAATGTATTAGACTTCCATACAGTTCTTTGGCAGTGCTGCCCATCTGCTAGTCTAAGTGGTAGCAAGGAAGGTCCCCATCAGTATCCAGAAAGGTGCAGAAGAGGTCTGGGTGTTACAGTTTGCCCCACGTAGATTTTTGATTTGCTGATTTAACTAAGGTGATGGTGATACTTGGTGATGATCTTTTTATTTACAGAGATTTATTGGATGTCTTTATTATTAGCAGTCTTACCTTGTGTCTCTAAGATAGACTTACACCTACTTCTTTGTGTGTTATTGATCTAAAGAGATGTGTAGGCACTTTCTCACTAGTGGTATTGAATTCTGGCCCTTCTCCTAATGTATTCCAGGAAGCGTGCATTCCTCACTGTCAGAAATGTTCAACGAACATGATTCCTGCCACCTTCACTCACAGAGGAAGCATTGGGTAGAAATGTTTGCCTTTTATAACAAGGGATTTTGTTTTTCCATCAACAAGCACAGCTTGTACTCCTGGAAACTTCAACGTATTAAGGAAACTCACCCCTTTTAAGGATCTGGATTATGCATAGTATTCTTAGTCTGCTAGAGAATGGGCCTAGATAACAATATTAACATTTTCATCCACTATACAAAATATAGAAACTGAGTTTAGCTGTGTCTTGATTTGGTATACAATATAATAAAGGAAAAATAGTGCTTGTCTTTATAGTAACTGTTTATCAGATCACTTTTTGTTCTTTTCACTTTTACTTTAGTGTTGAAAGAATGTAATCTGCCTTGAAGAGCCTTAAAAAAGCTATGGCATTTAAATAACCTCTTAGTGATCCTGCCTAAAAATTCAGAATATGGGGGGCAGGGTTTTTTTATTCAGACAATGTTCTGGTTCACCATCTGTACCTCACCATCACCAGCCTCAGGTCAGACTCATTAGCTACCAAAATCAACTGCCTGGAGAACCTGCATCCTTATTACTCGATGGATAATAAGCAGGATTCCTTGCGATGGCAGTCTTAGAGAAGCTTGAAGCCTTATTTTGTATGTTGTCCTAGAAATCAGGTTCTACATAAAACTGATGGGGAATTTCATAAATTACATGTAAAAATGAAAAGATGCAGTTGGGTTTTGAGATTGACTGCTCTTTGATTTTCAGAGTATATTTACTTTTTTTCCTTATGGCTTATTGCTGTTCTTTTTTGGCTCAAAATAATTATTTGGTTTAGAGCTGTGGAATCGGTAACCATGATCCTGAACTAATTCCCTTCTTGTCTGTGATTTTTTTCTAGTTAGTTTGTTGCTTGATTAAGGGATGTGCTTTTTTAAAATGGAATTAACCCTAAATTTGTTGAGTCTGTAAGTCTGCTTGCTACTGTTGTCAAATATCAATGTCCTTTTTTGAGCAATAGTTTCATGTAATATAGCTATATAGTGCCATTGTTTTTTCAGGCAACCCTGCAACTTGCACAATATCTATCTATTGCTCTGGTTGTGCTGGTTTTTGTACTCTACCTACAATGCAGATGCAGTTTCCAGCTGTAGAAAGGATACAAGATGTCTCTTGTGAAAACAGGTTTTTTCCAGGGATGAGATAGGTCAGACTGGGAGCAGCAATGCAGATCATTGCTTTCTTTTTTTTTTTTTGACCATTTCTGACTGTCTCCCATAAGCCTGGAGTAAAGGATATGTATATCAAAAATTATCATAATTCTAGTATCGCTTTTTCATGAAATGGAGCATAACTGTGTCCTGCAAAGAGAAGGACATCCAGCTCCCCCAACAGAGATGCTTCATTCTCACCTCATGACACATTCCTCAACAAGGAAGTGTCAGTTTATTTCAATGGAGGTACCTTCAGCTGCATCCAGAGGGACATCCTATTCACCTAATTCAGCTAACCTTAAGTAGATATCTTTCTCTAGCTCCCATCTTTGACTTTTGGTTTTAATTAATCGGTTAAATAAGGGCACCTTTCTATCTCTACTAACAGCATTGTGAACTGTGGCACTTCCTTCAGGCACAGTTTCACCACACAACTAAGCTAAGCACATGCAGATCTGGTCCTCCCCAGAAGGACTCCTATGAAACTAGGATTTCTTTACATTTAGTTTAAGTTTTGTGAATAGGCTTCTCAAAAAAATAAAAACCATTTGCTTCTGTGAAAACATAACCATTATTCATTTGGTCATCACTAACAATGTAGAAAGTACTGTCCAAGATACAAAAGAAAAACTCAATTTGCTTACGATTAACACAGGCAGGCAGATAACTTCAAAAGTTTTTCCAGCTTTTATTCAGGGACGAATCTCTTGTTCTTCTCTCTTTTTTTTCTGTTTCCTTTTAACAATGACATGCTAATTATTGACTACAGGCTGTATCAAGTTTTAAAAGAATGAATAGAAGATACCAGTACAGTATGTTAAGGTAAGTGTTTTGGGGGGCAGGGGGGAGGAAAAAAAAGACTATGGTAGAAGACACAAAAAGAAGTCTAATGAAAGGAAAGAAACAGAAAGGTGTTAGCAGACTGAAAGAGATAAGGGAAGAGTGGTTGGAAGTGAAGAAATAGCACATTTGCCTCTGAAAGAAAAACGGAACCCTACAACAGTATTTGACCATTCAGATTGGAATTTGCTACCTTCTAACTATTACTTTCCATCCAGTAAGTGAGATCTTATTATAAAACGAACACGGAATCTTTCTATTATTCCTATGAGATGCTCTTTAAAGACAGTAATGACAATTAATTAATTAAGTAATCACAAGTAATTAATTATAAAATAAACAAATCAAATATCTTTATTTTATCACCAGCTAAAGAGGCATAAAAATTACAGGAATATCACATTAATTTTACTGTATTCTTTATTTAGCTGTCAAAATAACGGGAAAAATTCACTGTTGATTTATTTAAAGATAACTTTGAATAGAAGTTGTATTTCTGAGGTATGTTCTTCTTCCACAGAAATGCAAGAAAAGAAAGACGTTGCCAAATGACTAGTTCAAATGCAGTCCCATATAGAAAGTAAAGTACTTTCTTAGCTTAGTTTGAAAATCACTACCATGACTCTTAATAATATAATATCATAACAAATCTGATATTAAAAGTAGTTGTTCTTCAAATTATTTAGCTAAAAGCCACATACCACCCTCACTTTTAAAAAAAGTTTGCTCCCTAGTAGGAATACTTGCTCCCTGATCTGATCTGACTTTTATTAGCTCTCTAAAAATGCAACAGGAAGGCCTATAAACCCCAGAACTCTACTTGATTAACCTGCTGCAAGTAAGGAAGAGGCATGAACTGAAAGGGAGTGAACTGGGGGGGGGGGGGGGTGGCATCTATGCACACGTGTCCTCACTCCTGTGAGAGCACACTCACTCCACAAGCAATTCAACAGTGTGCACAATCAGCCCACAGCCTGAGAGTCTGTGCTTTCTCATTGAAATAAGTGCATATGAAAAACATATTTGAATACTGTATCAGAAAGGACATTCTATCCTGATAGGGATAGTACAGAGAGAGAGGTGATAGGTTGTTTGGAAAATATCTTTAAAATAAACTAGTCTGAAGCAAAGACAACAAATAATAGTGACTAAAATCCTGTCTCTCTAATACCAATTAACTTCTCCTGCCGTTGGTGACGCCTCTTGTACGGAAACATAGACTTTGGAGTATTTTAAAATACAGACATCTGGCTCTGTCTTGTGACACACTAGACATGCTGATCTGATCCAGCAAAGCACTCGCATGCATTCCTGGGCTTCACTGGGTTTTCTTTTGTACTTAAGTTACACTCTTCAACACTTGTTTGATTCGTCCCAGAGCTTTCAGCACCTACAAGAGAAAACCTTGAGTGAACTTAAAATGGCTCCTCCTACAGCCATTCGAACACAGAACAATAGCTGGTTTTGAAATCTTCGTACTGATTCGACCATATTTCAAGTAGTGGCTTCACAATAGACATGCCGTCTACCATTTGGAAACACAGATTTGATGGCTGGCAGATCTCTCCCTCCTGGCTATCCTCCCTGACCATTTTGTGATCCTATAATGTGGGAGATGATGATGGGACTTACTGTCATCTCTTAACAGTAGAGCAGTCCCCTGCCATCCAGATCACTGACTCCTTCCTGTTCTTATGTCTGGCTTTGCTCCCAGTGAAAACAAGGGCAAAAAAAATGATGAGGATAATGCACTAGGAATTTTTGTCATGATATACCCAGAAGATGTACAAGACTCCAGAACTATAAAGGACCCTTGGTTTCTATTTTTCAGCAGTAGACATAAAGTCAACGTAATTTTTGTCATTGACTTAATAAAAGTCAAGATTTCACTCTGTTTCGTTTATATGTGGCTAAAGAGGGAATGGTTACAGTTAACTTTAAAAATGCAGAGCTGAAGTAAATTTGGTTTGTCCTGTTATGAAATCTGAAATAGTTAGTAGGCTCAGAGTGGTAAAGATATACCTTAAATAAAACCGAATGAAAACATCCCACTAGACTGATAGGATAGACAAGAGGGAGGAAGCAGGCAAAGTCTCAAAATGCTAAAAAGCTATTTAGGGCTATAGCAGGAAGTAGGGTAGCAGGGATGGACTTGGAAGCACAGGGAAGATGCCTAACCAAGGATTGAGCATAGAAGGAAAGTGGAGGACGGGACAGGCAGAAGACATCCGTCAGGCTGTGGTGGGGACTCCCCAGTGGGTAGAAAGGTCTCCTCCACCTCCTCCTGCCTCACCTTGTCAGCCCCAGGACTTCCTCACCTCTGTGGGCAGTTCACCCTCAGGCCCAAGGGGTGATGTGCGCTTGCCAATGGGAGGGAGAGGGGGAAGTGCAGAGTCGCCATTCTGGGTCCAGCTCAAGGATGGGGCACACCGAGGGCTGCAGTCACTGGAAGGAACATGACTCCAACTGTGAAGTCTACAGCCAGGTGGACCTATCTGTAATTTCACACCGACTTGAAGTGACAAAGAAGCACAATAGAAGCACTGTGAAAGATGTGGACTGTTTTTTAACAAAACCTTACAAACAGTTTCAGCATAATGCCTGGAATATTTTACAGTGACTCCACAGTTAATCCAGAGTATCTTTGATGAAGTTAGTGTATTCATGCTGATGTAACTAACAGCAAAATTTGGTTCCCTGTGGACATGTCTCCCATCCATTCACCCTGCTTGCTACTGCTCTGCCCCATCTCCTCTGAAATGATGGATTTTCATTAAATTGAAAACATCTCCTCTCCTCATGGTGTCATCACAAGCACCATAATGTGCATGTGTTGTATTGCCAAGCATTGCTTAGCAACGGGACCCTGTGTTCTGCCAACTTTCTTTTCACGCTGTCAATCTGAATTTAACTGAACTTGATGTGTTGTGTTTCAGAGGACTGACTACATGTCAGTAACGTGACTGATGAATGCTCCAAATATACAAACAAAAACTGGTGCTGACCCCCTCTATTTATTAGAGTGTGTGAATTTCAAGAAGTCACTTTACATTCACGTTATTCAAAGACAAATTGTTTACAATCATGATAATTAATCTTGATAAATCCTCATAAAACACTAACCAATTGGAAAGTATAATTAGACACTTTCAGTTTTGAAAGTACATTCAACAGGACTCTATGGCCCAGTCCTCTGTGGCATCTACTAGTCAAGCACCACTGTTGTACTAAAAATCACCAGTTGTTTATAACTTAGTCAAATAAAATGTTGAAACTTCTTCAGGTTTGCATTTGCAAAATCACCTAATCACTGACAATATTGTCCATTAAATAAGTTATGTGGACTTTGACTGAATGGCTCTGGAGAACCTGATGACGGTTTCTCTTGCCACCATGAGCAGAAGACTTTTCTTGGCAATGCTCAGAGCACTATAAAATTGGATGGAGCAGTAGATATCCTGGTGGTTTGGATGCCAGCTTTGCAAAATTGAGTCCACTGCTCAGTGCTGCAGTCTGGTTGAACAGCTCCAGTTCTAGCTCACTACCTTTCAAGTTCAACACATTTGAGAAACCAAAGTTGCTCTTGGTTTAAAATCATATGGTTGGATCATCTGCTGGTAAATTGACCTGGTTCAACCTATTCTCAGTCAAATTTCATTAGCTGGAGATCTGAATATTTGATTGTGAAAGGTATTATCAGAGACAGTGAATTACCATTTATATATTTCCATTTTTACACCACTTAGATTTTTCAACTGATGCCATGGAGAATGCCTCTCAAATTCTTTTTTAGGAGGAAAAATGGAAATACAGGACATGTATGTAAGACAGATTTCATTGCAGTCTGGGGCACAAAAAAATAAATGGAAGTGTTGATAGCATTGCTTCTACCCTAATAATTAAAATGTTTCTGGATTTTTATTTCATCGCCTACCATTGAAAAAAGATATAGCTGCCACAAAAGTAGAAGGACATTCAGTACAAAGATAACTAGCAGCATGCTCATATTTAGATGTCATCTGTCAATTCAGTCAGCTAAACATTGAGGCTGTGTCATCTGAAATGCACTATGGGATGCAAAACACCCATATGGGGCTGCAAGTATGACAAAAGACCCAGATGGGCCTTGTGCCTTTCCAAAGAGGCCACTGGAACCCAGACAGGATTCCAGAAAGCAGATGTTTAGGCTAAAATGAAGGATGCCTAGATAGCTACAGTGAGGATATCAACAATAGACCTACAAGATTAAGATTCAGCACTATATTCAGCTCCTGTGTTTGTCTATACACATTTACCTATACATGGTTATCTATATGCAATCCAAAACCTTCCTGTAGTACTAAAGGAACATCTAGGGTGAGGCTTAATTGCCCAAAGGTAGGTATCTACGATTATCTTAGTATGCCACTTTGAAGATGTGAATCTTCCTCATATCCTGTATCATCCAGCTCCATGCAACTGTCTTGGATGTCCTCAGATATCACAAATGGCACTATGTACCCGTGTTTTGGCAACCGAATTCTACCTTCTGTATCTCAGATGTATTAGTCAGCCCATAATGTTTGCCAGCCTGAAGGCTTTCCTGTCAGTCAGCAAGTATACCCTATTAGAAACACATCTGTGTGAGGTAACAGCTTTTTGTGCCACTCCTGTGCCTCCTTAGAAAGTAAAAAAGAAAGGAATGTTGATGTTTTGCTAGGCTTTGGTAAGGCTGGGCCAAAGGTTTGGGTAAATCACGAACGGGAATCATTCTGACATGTTTTGGAAAACCCTTGCGCTGCTGTTCATTTCCTGTAGTGGAAGCTCCTCACAGACAATTATTCAACTATCTAATTCACCAATCTACAGTAACAGTGATATTATTGAGAGCTCCAGAGGAGACAATTCTAGAAACCCAATATTGCTGCTGGCACTGCTTCCAAAATCAGATCGATCTGAGAGGATTAATACAGAAATCCTTCAAAGAATCATGAGCTTGATGGGAAGATTTTGAGCATATAAGGAGGTTGTTCTTGCCAGGTAGACAATTCCTCCCAAAATATGTTCCCAGAGCCTGTCTGACCTAAGATTAAAATACAGATGACCACTGTCACATGCCAAGCTAATTTGTTCTTTCATGGGAACGTATCTAGACACAGAAGAGGAATATGGATAAAGGACTATGGAGAAAAAATGGCTAGAAACTGTCTACTAGGCCTATTCTTAACCTATCCCTCCCAATAACTGCATAGCTACTTAGAGGCTGGATAAGTTGTTTGGGCAGGCAGGAACCAGTCTGCAAGCAATAGGTTAGTCACCTGTGCTATAAACCATGAAAATTAAGATGGAGCTTTGGTAAATTCACTGGTATGCTAAAATATTCCTATATCGCCCATTGTTTCAAAATGTGCTAATTTGTTATTTTGATAAGTAGATGTTTGTCTTCCAACATCCCTTGCTCACTCTTACCTTCCTAGAGCTTCTTCTGCAAATATTACTACTGATAGGACTTTCCCCTTTCCCAGTTATCTTATATTTCTCCAGGAGTAATATTTTTGTGGGTTTTATTTCACTGGAACAAGTTATTGTTCTCTCAAGTGTAATAATGATAATGATAATTGTGTAACTGAAGAAAGTCTGTCTGTACATGGAACATATGAGTTGCAATACTTATGTGCTGAGGATACAGGCTGTTCAGAGGCAGAAATTATGATCTCCTGAGTTCTTGTCCAGCCTCACAACATTCTGGGAATCTAGCATGATATAAACTCATACCTGTATCTCTTCAAAGACCTATATTTGACTCTTAACATCTGCAACTTTGCACAAGCCAGGTAAGGTAGGAATTGTTTGCTCTTCTGTAAGAAGCAGTTGCTTGGATTGCTTGGAATGTTTGTTGGGGTTTTTTTAATCCTTAGCTGCAAAACTTTGGACTATATCCACTGAATGTGCATTAAGATTTCCACCTGAGAGCAACCTGACTTCAAAACTTACTTTTAGCTTCTCCTATGCTGCCATCTCACTCTGGTTGTGCTCACTCTTCTAATCATGTAGGTTTTTAATAGAAAAATTCTCTAGGCACCTGAATGCCCTAAATTGCTTAATGTATGTAGCTAGGCATCTAGGTCTTTTGGCACTTTAAGCAACGGAGAATATCTATTTCATGCAAAGAGTGTAGGAAATGTTCTATGAGACATCCAGCATTCACAACGCTTGTAGGTATATGCTTGTTTCTGAGATGACTACCACTCTTTCCAGATGGATTGCAATTGGCCAATTCGTTCAGAATTTATTAGGTAGGGACTGACAGGTAGTATGATCACATAAGCTCCATTTCCTTAGGAAACCAAATTAGATATTTAATAATTCTAGACGTGAACCTGAACAGAACCCCCGTATCTTGGGGTTGAACATTCCTGGAACTTGGTGAAATTTGGATCCACATCTGAGATTCACAGCCAGCTCACAGCTTTATAACAAGCTGAACGAAAACTCAGAGTTTGAATATTTCCTAATTTGAGGAACATTTGTGCTTATGCCAAATGCGTGACTCAGAGACATTTCTAGTTAATTCTGGGAGTGGAGAATGTTATAATTTCTTTCATGTGGTCATGTGATGTCCAGATAGGAGTACAAAGCCTCTGCTTTTCTTGTAATTGATACATACAGAAATACTTTATTTTTAAAGCCCAAGAGTAATATAAATGGAATCTAAAGAATAGATAAAGCTAGATCAATATTCTTAAATGTTGCTTACTAGTGCTGACCTAAGCATATGCCAGTAGGATAACAAACCACTTGCTAATCTGTCAAAAGCTGAATTAAAGAAACATTTTGATTGCATGGCAAAGACTCAAAAAATTAAGAAACAATAAAAAACAGCTAATCTGTGAAAATTTCACCCATTCCTCTGGTATGAATGTATCACACAGCAAAGGGTGTCTTATTTCAACAATCCGTTACACACATACATGCCAACACCCCTTGTTCACTCTAGTAGCTTCTCATTAACTCTAATTTAAAGTGACACCCCAAAACACACCTATGCTGCAGCCACTGCAGTGACTGAGGCACTATCTCAGCTAGCTCCAATAAACTAGCTTGTTACCTATACCCATATTTTGCACTACCATTGAGTTTTGAACAAGCTAATTTACTCCACCTTTCAACAACAAAGACAGAAGCTTAGGCTCCAGCAGTGAGACTGGCTGCAATTCAAAACCTTGGGAGCCCAGGCTGGAGCTGGGGGCTGCAGTGTTACAACTTCACTCACCTCCCTTGAGGTCGTGGACTCAGCAGACGTCTTGGAGCAGGCCTGCTACAAGCATACGCACATCAGAGCTTCTCCCCACACGGCCCTGGCAGATGCTTTCTCTTGCACTTTCTGCCTGATCCCACAGTTATCAAGGTACCCATTTTCCCTGTCACTCTGCTGCCTCTTCAGGTGTGTTCTGAGAGAAGAAGAAGACTTGAGCTTGAGTTTTGAAATAAACTCTGTGGATGGGGTCCTCTGATCTCAGCTACACGGGTAGAGAGCATTGGAGAGGCAAGATTTAAATCTCATTCCTGACCTACTGGGAGGTGCTTACAGAGCTTTCTGAGCATAGGCTGGCCTTAGCTCCTCGGTTCTCCAGAAATTCTCCCTGAAATGTTCTCCAGGGCTTAGACAACACTTCTTTTATGCCAAAACTTGAAGGTCTTTACACCTTTATTTCCCTAAAATTCTTTTTCTAGCCTGAAAAGCTATTGACTTTACAAGAATCTTTTTGGACCCTTGATGCATCCATTTGTGTGACAAATTGGAATGAATCATTTTACTTTTAAAGCACAAGCTAATTGGTACAGGAGATCTCCTTTACTCTCCTGATTGCATTAGCTGAGTCTGTAGGATGGTAGTGGCAGGGCGCTAGATAGAGGGTTTTTGTTCTGGGGAATGGCTGTATTTGAATAGGAATAAACTAAATATTTTCTGTGTAAAAACACAATTCATATTTTATGCTGTTCATCTTCCCATAAATGGCATTCAGATATATTCATATAATAGCTTACTGGCAAGCCAATAGCATCAACCATCCCTAAACAGATGAACACTGGGTGAACTTAACAAACAGCTCAGTCATCATACACACCCTTGACTGTGTCAGCTTATAAAGAAAAACCACATAATGCAATCATAAAGAACATTTTGACTTGACTGGGTTTATACAATCCATGGGAGAGGCACTGCTTAAACTTTTCTTTTTCACACATAAATATTTTACTAAGTGTTTAAAAATGAAGTTGTGGGGGAGAAAAAAATACTACTACTTGAGAACATCCATAGAAGCCGATTTGGTGTTCATAGACTGCCACACAGCTATAATAAAGCACAAATTTACCTGAAACATGGAAGATAGCCAACCTTTTAAGGGAATGCATAGTTAAGTAATTGGTTTTGCCTGTAAATGGACTCAGAGGACTGGAATAGCTCCTTTCACAACTCTTACATGAGTTAGTAGCTTTGCAAACATTTCTCGAGTGATTAGACTGCTTCAGCAATTTATATCTTGTTCATGTGATAATTTTTTCTGAGTCCTACTTTATCTGATACTAAACTCTATCACTGGTTGTCCTGACAGCTAAAGGATTTATGTATTTTCCATACCTTTTCACAGTAACATGCTTTTTAACTTCTGATGGAAGTGTAGTGTTCACTTTAAGCACTGTTCAAAGCACTATTTTTTTTTTTAATTCCTACTCTGAAATGCCCAAACCTCCATGTGTAACCATAGGCATCTAGCAGAAACCCCTGATTCAGAGCATAGCTCTCTCATCATGCAGCAGAGAGAGGCACCTGTCTCGGATGAGACAGACTATAAAAGTCTACTGACTTAATCAGAAGAAATATAGCCTTATTATGCAACTGACTCTTTCTGTTTCTTTCTCGTGGACAAGAGGTGCAATTTTTGTTAGTGCAAGGTCAACTGAGGTTGTACCAAAATGTAGAAAATAAAATGTACAAATCTTTCCTACTGGAGATTTCAAAATAAAAATAGGATATAACATTTCAGCAAGCACTTGTAGTATCCCTATGGATAGCATCACATGGATGCTGTTCTGTAGCTTTTTATAGCATGAGGTGTAGGAGTTATGGAATATGTATGCTTTTAGTAGCCTGTTCCCAGGAAGAAGCACTGTGCAATAGAGCTTGGAATTAACCAGAATAAAATTGCTTCAAGAAGGCATGCTTAAAAAAAATATTTCTGTCATTACTTTCTCCAAAATGCTCATGCATTGACTCATAGTATAAATACAATTAGCTACATGCACATATAAGTGTAGCATAAAACCCAAGGGTGCAAGTTTACCATTTTACCAACTGGTCTCTTTTGCACTGGTGTAATAAACTAGACCTCACAGAAATGTGACTATTTTCAGCTAATATTTCTGAAAAAAATTAGCTGCTTTTCTTTTCTTTGAAAGCAAGAGTGATTTTACCTAGCGTAATAAAATGTAAAGGAAGCATTTGATATACACGAGGACCATTCCAGTGCTGAACTTTTGAGACCATTCCATACACAAGCTATTAACTAAATTAAAGGTATCTGAAAGTATTTGAAGGTATCTTAAGTTCTTGAAATCAGTGCAGCAAAAAAACCCACCCTATTTTTAAAATATTTTCAAAGGTGTAATAGCCACAATAGTTTGTGCTAAATCCACTAAATCAGCCCCACCTCTCACCCAGTCTCATCTTTTAACTGCTTGTCTCTTTTTGTATGAGCTTGGATCATTTCTCTTTAAGGCAGTGACCGCTGGTTATTTCTGACCTCCCCGACATTTGAATAGCTCAGTTTTCTTCAGCAAGTTACTTTTGATTCACAGAGCTTTGAGGTCAGCCTTTTATATATTCTAGAAAGCACTCACAAAACTGCACTGACTGAATGAATGTTTTTATAACCACATTCATATTTTTAATGTAAGGGGTTTTTTTTAACCTGTGCTCTCCTATACTAAACGCCAGCACAGATCACATGTTTAGGGACACTTTATAATCCTCTGATCGGTGACCAGATTGTTATTGGCACACGTCAACACTGTCTGAAAAGGATCTGTAGCAGATACTCCGACACTGTTTCTGAATTCTGCTCAGGGTCAGGAGCTCAGCATCACTCTGAACACCTATCACACCCCAGCCGATACAAACCCTCCGTCAATATGGAGATCGACCAAGGAGCAAGAGCCCTGCTTGAGAAAGAGGGCTTTCTTCTCCAGATAAGCAACGCTGAATGACAAAATTAACTCAGAAGGGATGAAGCACCAGATGATGGTGTCACAGGAAGGAGAGTCAGGAGTGCTGCGTCAGCTTCTGTAGGTAGGTGTCGTAGGAGTCGTTACAGAGAGAGAAGTGAAGTCAGAGACTCAGAGACGTAGTCTCTCAGAGACTGTGTCATAGCAGGGGATGAGTGAGGTGAGTAGGGGAGGAGCTCCCCGTTGCAGATGGCTCAGCAGGGAACGAGGACAGCAAGTTTTGACGCTTCTGTGGGGTGTTGCATCTTCTGCGAAAGAAAAAGCCTAGCAAGTCCTCACAGAAGTCTATAGGAAATGAATGGAGGGAGGCGTGTTTGGCGCGTGGGAGGTTATGTGAGGAGCTGTGGGGGAACAAGGAGAAAGGAGTCTGAGGCAGGCAACGTGAGTCACAGCACCCACCATGAAGAACGTGAAAAGGCAGTAAGCAAGCCTAAGATTACACATGAATATTCACAGGGAGGAGGTGGGAGAAAGAAGCTGAATCACTAAACTACAAGTGTTTAAGATTTGCCAAATACAGTGTGCCGTGCCTCAGCCTGAGGATTTTTTTTTTTGTCATGAGTTTCAACACCCAATATCTTAATCTGCCAGCAACTTGCACAGCTGCATGATACACACATAGGGCTGTCTAGAGCATGCCCGTGGAAGCATTTCCTTATTTTAATCAATGCACGGCTCCTTTTGAGTGTTCTCCGGCGTTATTCCCATCTGGTGTGTCTGGAAACAGGCTCACTTACAGCAGAGATGCAGCGGTTGGATGGCAAAGCGACCACGTGAGAAAATGCATCTCTTTCTGTAAAATGGTGAGTGGGCTGTCCCTACCGAGTATGTCCTCGCTCACCCAGCAAGAGGCCCTCGGTGGGCCGAACACCTTAGAGGATCAAAAGTGGGTTTTAAAGTTTTGGGGGCTTTTAGCTTCCTGGTTGCTTATTCATCATCTCAACCAGATGGATAGAAGGTGAAAGCTGTTACGATCTGAATGTTACTGTTCAAGAGGGTTTTGTGAAATGAGCTGGGGCATTCAGCCAAGCTCCAAGTGAAAATGTGTCAGCAGTGCAATTGACACCTGAGCTGTTAATCTTAGTTGCCAGTAACTGCAGTGGCTTTTGCTTCACGGTATTCTTTTTGCCGTAAAAAAAATTGCTGCAGCACAAAAGATCTGTCTACAGAAATCTACAGTTTTCATTGACTCTTGATTCTCTCTTCAAAATCAGAACTTAAACATCTCTATAGGAATTGTATTTGTTGCGATATGTAGAACAGAAACTCAATGTACTGTTTGTTTTTACCATGCCTCCATATCAGGTAACTTTACTGAAGTATGCAACCATTATTCTTAAATCACTTATTTAAAGCCTGGCACTGTAATCTTTAACAGAACTGGTGTAATGCTACAGTCCCAGCTGGAATCAGGAAGGAAGTTGGATGCTTTTCTTTGTACAGGGCTCAGATGTACTCTACTTGAGTTTGCTATGTGAAATGCTACTTAGAATAAGAATGTGTCACAAGTAATTTGACAGGTACCAAAACTATGAGGTAATGAAGAATCAGGCCAAATATTTCTGGACAGGCCAATTTTGCACAATTATTTTGAAATCTTCAGAAAGACAAAGAAAATGTTTGGAGCCAAAAATTGATAGGAGTGAATGCAAGAGATGTTAGAACACCCAATTCCTTTCATTAAATTTACACACTTCTGTGGGATTATATATGACATGTTCTATGTTGACATAATTTTGACCACTTTTTAAGTATATTACCCTAGCCAGGCATAATTTAAGGATTATCTCAAAACTATAAGGTGTCCATATTTACTTCATCTTATTTGTCAAGACCGTTGTCAATGAGTTAAACTTACAAGCCTAATCAATACATAAAAATCACATACCTATAATAAATATAATTAGTACACAATGGAAATGTTGTAATCAAGCCAGCCAGCAGTAGATCACTTCTTTATTGATAACTTGCTATTAATAACTGTGTTAACAACTGCAGCTGACAGGGAGATTGAGATTTTCATAAAGTGAATCCATTTGCAGAAAGTTAGCAGCATTTATCTCAAAGGCCGTTGAATTCGATCAAGGCTGCAGAGGAGGTGGGCCCCACACTTCAACTCTCCTTTTCCTTCTGACTGTGCTTTGTGTCTCCTTCACTGCCTGCATACCAGGGCTTCCCTCACATGGAAGCCAGAGCGCTGGAGGGGACTGACATACACTCAAATCTTACCCTGACAGGAATTTGGGATACAGCCAAAGTGACCTCGGAGCTGGGACTCATTCCCGTGTCCCACAGTACAGGCACAGTCCCTGTTAGCTCTAACTTAGATTCTTTGGTTTCACCTTATTTTCCTCATTCTTCCACATGCTTCATTAAGACGTTCATTAAGACGTTTCCCCAAAGTGTTTGTGGCATATTCATTGTCCCTTGTGGTAATCTGCTCTAACACTTTATTTGTTCAACAGTTCAGACTTGACTGCACGTTGCCATTTGACACAAGAGGGGATATAGATGGGTACTTTCTCCTGTGTGCGTGAGCCTAATAGCTGTTCTTTCATGTGAATTCCTCTGAGATTCGCTCTGCTTTTCCAAGAGTAAATCACACTCTCTGCATAATGATCATAGATGTCTATTTGGAGTATTTCAGCACAATTGCAAAATGTGTGTGTTGTACGTTGCTGAGTTCTCAGCCCTGCCATTCAGTTCCTTACCCTTATTTATCTAACTCAAAGTGTCCCTCCCCTCCTGGAGCCATCCCATTTTTTCACCTCCACATTGCAGAAGTTTCTAAACCCTTATCAGAGAAGGACATTTGTGAGGTGAGAATGTCTTACTTTTTACCATGGACAAAATACACACTGTGGTTTGTTCACCAAGGGAATTAATTCAGAAAGTCAGTGTGAGCTTGCTACCAGGATGGATCTTAGAATAGTATTTTCTTTTCAGTAGAAATCCCATCAATGCATATTTCAGTAAAATCTTAGCCAATCTGTTTATGTTTACCATAAATCTTAGGTTCTTTTTTATTATCAGTAAAACCTATGTCAGTATGATTTTCACATTCTCCAAAAAATGTGTTGCAGGAATATGCAAAGTAGAAGTTAGGCAACATATTGCCCAGCGCAATTTGCAAGGCACAAACATTGTAATTACACACACGCCCATATAGACGTACACACACACACAGAGGCACACTGCCTAAAACTAATTGCAAAGCAGCATTATTGACTCCATGAACTCTGAGCTGAGAACAGTTGACACAGAAGGGAATGAGGCATAAAAAGTTCTCTAGCACATACCTTGCTAGAGAACCTTAGGCATTAGCTTGCTATATTGTCACAGAGGTTACTCCCAAACATCAGGCCTCCCTGAGGAAGTCTATTGCCTGGTTTAATCAGAACTCCCTCTACAGCTTCACCTTTTTAAGGAAGACACTATTTATAGACATGAGGTCACAAGGCCTCAGACCCAACTGAAAGAAATGAGATGCAGCAGCAAGCCACTAGTAACTCTGATATTCTGATAGCAAACTCGGATTGCAATGTGAAGGCATAAGGAATACAAGATGAATGACTGGCGGGTAAGACCCTACCATCTTCAGGGTCTTTCAAGACTAGGAGACTGTGAAGACATGCCTGAACTCTCAAATGAAGATATTATGTTTGCTAACATGAAAACAGTCCAAATAAGAATATATTTCTGTTGATTTTCCTGTCTTACAGGATCTGCACTTAAAATGTTCAGTCCATTCAAAACACCAGAGTCAGCCTTTGTCTAATACCTGTAACGTGAGAGTTAAAAAAAAAAAAAAAAGAGGAAACATTTTTGGAATTTCTAAAGACTTCTGCAAAATATGACTGGGTGGCTCAGGGTTAAAAAACTTCCCGACCCAAGAATTAACAGAAAGAGATTTTCAGTGAAAGAGGAGACAAATAAAAAAGAAATATGAAAACAAACTGCCAGCACATGAAGGGAAAATAATAGACAGTAAGTGCTGTCTTGGATTTGTGACTCCTCTCCTGCTTCCTCCAATAGCATTTTACATTTGCTTCAGCAAACACAAGATTCACCAGCTCCATCTTATCCATGGTGGAGAAATCGCCTGGCTAGAGCAAAATGCTTTCCAGTAAGACCCTTGGGACAGCACTTAGGACCCTTCGGACCTCAGTGCCGACACCGTGTTTTACCATCCTGATTTTCAAGTAGCCTACCAGGAGGAAATATGTTTGTTCACTGCAGCTCTGAACCATTTCTTGGCTATAAGCTATTGAGTTAAATCTCTCTCATCCTTTAATTTAAACTCCTATTGTTTGCGGTTCTCAGTGTTCTAAATGTTCTCAGTGTTTGCAGTTTTGGCACCATTTGTACTGATTGCACTTTAAGGACAATAAAGTAATGTTTTGTGAAATTACAGAGCACTTTAATTTTTGCCTATCAGCTAAAGCCCTGCTGTGGTATCCACAAACCATGCACAGCAAATACCTGCTCGATGGTAGACAAACCATTCACCCCTGCAGTCCCAGGTGCTGAAATTGTCTGTGCCTTTCAGTCTAAAGATCCACAACATTCAGAATTTGTGAGAGCACACAGACCATGTACAATGCCTCCTATAGACTGATACCCTCTTCTACAGCCAAAAATATCATCAGAGCACAGCAAAAACCAAAAATTCCCACCCTTCCTCAAAGCAGGTGAAAAAGATGTTCTTCATGATCTGTCCTGGCAACCAAAACAGTGCTCAGGATGTCTTGATAGCTTCTACTTCCCTGCCTGCAAATCTTTGGCACCTTTCCTTCCCTTATTCTCACAGCTGTTGTGTAGAAAACAAACAGTAATCATTTGAAGCTGGTGTTATTCAGCTCTCTCAAGGCTAATGTCTGCCATCTACTTCTGAATTTCTCAAAGGTACACTCCAGTCTCATGCCACCTCTGCCTAGACTGCAGATGGAAGCAATTCTTTCCTAAGAAAAACATCCTCAGTAGGAAGTTCGTCACCTACAATTGTAGCTGGTAAAAAGGGTTTCCCAGATAAAGATGATGTCAATTATGTTCACATCTTTAACCACACAAGGCAAATCATCCTGTTCTCACTGGGTTCCTAGAAAGTCCACTGTCCTACTATTAGGAAGTTTCCCTGTACATCCTGTCTTCGTATTGATAAATCTACTAAGGTATCTGGTCTTACAAAACAACAGGGAAGAAATCCTTTTTTCTGCACTCTGTGGAAAGCAAAAGTTAAGTCCTTGCATTTCCTTTCACACAGTGAGGAACGCTAGTCATGCAAAGCCATCAAGAACTCCCTGAGGACTTGTAAACTTTAGAGCCTTTTTAATAACGCTGCACATGCTCATCTGAACAGGCTTTTGATTAGCATCTAGGGCTGCAAGTTTCCACATGGAGAATTCATGTCTCAGTAGTGAATGGAGATGCTGCAGTTACTCAGCATACCTGATGACAAAGTTGAGAATGCAGTTTACTCATGAATGTTGATTGTTTAGGGATATTAAAAAAAAACAAAAGGTTCCAGAAAGAAGTGGATCGTAAGAGTATGAGAGAAGAATTATGGAACTTTCTAAAGGCTTTTACCATCCTCTTTTTGGCTCATTTCCCCTAGCTATTATACTGCGTACCTCGAGAACAATTCCACAGGACAGAGGGCGAGAAGTATAGAATATATCCACTCCTAATGCTGAATTCATGCTTTGGAAGAATTAATACTATGAGGAAGCAATGGCTTACAGTGAATGAGAGCCAGGTACTTCTCTAAAACAACTGTTTCATGACAATTTGTTCAAAATTGTTACTTTGAAGAATCTCTTTAACACATAAATCTCTTTGTGCTGTCAATTTTGAGAATACAGTCTGAATTACATTTGCAAGTAAATCTACATAGTTTTCAGAGAGTACCCACAGTGGACCTGATTTTGCACTTCTTTGTGCCTTGTGTAGACTGCTAGAGTTTGATTCAGTGGTCTAAACACAAGCATCTAGTGGCACCTGAGATATTCAGAGTAGTCTTTCCTGGCCTCCTGCATGGTCTGCCAGATCAGATTGAGATGGGACTTCCATAGGTCCTGTATCTTCCAGCCCCATGCAGATACCTCAGATCAGAGGGTGCTATGTCCTATGTTTAGGCAATTGAGTCAGACTTCTAGGTTTAGAAAAAGAAGGTATATAACACAAAAAAAGTCAAATCTTTTTATTCAGTCTGCTATTTGTAATTCAAATGTAAATAACTACATAGGGAAATAGGGTAAAGAAGAAACACGGTCAGGATCTGTATTGTATTTAATTTTTCAAAAAAGCAGTACTATCCATCCTGCTTACCATTAAATAAAGAGCTGATAACAACAGAAATGATGATGCCTATAGGGTTTCATTAAGCCTGAAGACTATTTCTGCTGCTACTAAAGTGAGTGTCAAGAACCACTTTTGCCCTGAAAGGCCACCTGCTTTCAGGTTTTGATTGTTTTAATCCTTCTAGAACATGCCAGAATAGTGCTCCCTGAGAATAAAACATTTGCTTCATTTCAGCCTAAAGGTGAGGTTGAAAACATTTGTTTTTAAACCTCATGCTGTCATCTATAATTAATGATATGACCCTGACTACAGAGCTTGAAAGGAGTATATACATTTTCAGCTGCAGTTCTGGTTTTTTGTTTGGCAACTAGCCAGTTCCTTAAGCTTTTATCTTTGAATACAAAAGGTTATTTCTAGAGATTGAGTGCTTGGTTTATTTTCAGTATTTTTATTGTTTTCATCTGCTAGGATCAGCAGTGAATGGACTTTTGCTATTTCAAGCTGTTTGTTAAGCCAATGTCTCCAAAATCAGAATAGGGAGATTAATTTTCCTTCAACAAGAATATATGCCAGCAGCTCTTCTGCCATCTTACAATTTTTCTTTTAAATAGTTGGTCTGGCAAAGTATTGCCATTTTGCCAGAAATGCAAAGGGCCATTTCTTTCATGGTAGATGTACCGGCACACCAAAACAATAGCCTTGTCACTCTGAAAGTCACAGATCTAAAGGAAATTAAGACCTTGTAGCATACGGTAAATACGAGCTATGCAATTAAAGTAACACTTGGTGGTTGGAAGGAATTACTCTGCAATTGGATTATTGTAATATGTGTTTGAGCATGCTGAACTGGGTTGAAAAAAAAGCACATGGGGCACGAGCCTATGCTCATGGAAGTCACTGGAAGCTTTGCTACCTGCTTTCCTGGAAGATAGAATTGATCCTGACTTTATAAGTCTTATGTACAAATATGAGCTTGTCCACGCAATATTGCACATTTTTCTCAGCATCAGCATTCTCACAAGTGGAACAGGACTCCTCAAAACAGATAATAAGCTATTAACATGAGAAACTATTTTTCATGTACGGTTCATTCTTCTCTCTCCATAAACCTGGATGTCACAAAGGTGAAAGCCATGGACTTGTGTTTTTCAGAACTGCATGTGGTGTTTCCTGTGCCCGGCTAGCAGACCTGTGATTTAAAAGAGCAGGAACAAGTTCAGACCGCGGTTACCTGACTGAAGCAGCAGCACACACAGTTGGGATCACATTGCCCCGAGCACACTCCTTTCCCCCAGCTCCAAAACAATGGCACCACCGGCTACAGCTGCTCGGGAAATAAGACAAAAGTTACGGGCAAAATGAATCTGTGGTATTCATTTTCATCTGGAAAACTCCATTAAAATTGTGAGGTACAATTCATAAATTTCTAAGGAATATAAATTTACTTAGGACACCAGAAAGGACCTTGTTTTCCCACGAAGAAGAACACAAAGGAGGTGTGTGGGTTGAACTAGGCACCTGTATCAACACCCTAGAATTGTAATCCCTGACAAAATGCTGAGGCCTTAGTGAAAGTGAAAGACCTTTAGGCTCATCTTGCATCTTGCTCGTAATAAGATGAATCAGACTGCAGAGAGGGAGAAACAGGGTTTTTTTATTTCCCATCTCTGCACGTGCCAGTCAGTGTATTTGTACAGGAAATCACACAGATCACATTAAGACGGCAGAAGCACTTTCACAGGCCCCCTGATTTGCTATGTTGGCTTTTCTTCCAAAGTTCCTTCCAAACCAGCAATTTCTCTTTTCCTTCTGCAAACAGAGAGCAAGGGACCAACTATTTCCCTCCATAAAGAGGCTGAAAGTGATTGCTGTCCTGTCTTCACCTACCAGTAGGGAAGGTCTTGTCCCTATTACAACAAAAATTCAATTGAGAACCATGAGCTTTCACAGCTGTATCCCAGGAGATATATGACACTAGTATAAACTTTTTAATGCATTTCATGAGGGAGGAAAAACTAAACCCTCATTTATTAAAATAAAGATACAGTGAGGGTGATCTTAAATGTCATGCTTGGGTCTTTTCCAATGCTCTTAATTTGACAGAAATAAATTAATGTAATTCTCTAATTTTCATGTAGCCCAAGGGCCTTTCAACTCTCAACAAAGCTTGAAAAAATATACCAAAAAATTGCTATTATTATCTCAGTTGCCCTAGGGAAAAGAAATTAAAGGGGAGGTAATTAGTTATTATACATATGTGCATGTAATTAGATATTTAGTGTGATATGTAAACTCTGCCTGCTCTTTCTATTGGAAAACAAAACAGTATTCGAAGATGAACATGTAAGGCCAGAAGTTACACACATTTTCTTTCTCACTTAGAGATCAAAGTTTTGATGTGTTTTGAAGGTAAAGAGTCAATATATTTTCCTAGTGTTTTATGCAAGATTACCCCAAAACATCACTAAATATCAACATAGCATATTTTCTCAGGTTTATTAGGGATTTGCTCATAGAATCACTGTCGTCTTATGATTAGTAAGACAAAAAGATAGGAAAGAAATCAAATGTTTTGGCCTATGAAACAGAAAACAAATTAAGTGGAATGTATTTTTTCTCTCTTACATGCAAAAAGCTTTCTACTTTGAACACCAACACCTACATAGTGAAGGTCAAGCATGAAGCATGAGCCAAACAATAGCATTGTTCAGTTACTTATAAAGTCATTTAAATCCAAAAGTTCAGATAGGGCTCTTTTCAATTACACACTGAGGACAAAAAATCATGTAAGGCTGAAACTCATATCTGAAGAAAAAGATAGAAAGAAAATAAAATGTGTTACCAACACCTATTTCATATTTCAAAACACCAGGATTTAGATGTCTGTTCATTAAATTGCTGTCACACATTCATTTCTAGGTGTTCTTACAACTCGTTCATTATTTGTACTTGCAGAAAACAGACTTAATGATTTCCCAGGTCTGTACAAATTGTTTTAGAGAGGACCATCTAGTCAATGAAACCAGTGTATTTTGCCAAATATTTGGTAGTCAACTTTGAAAATGAAATGCGTAGTTTGACCTCAGTAAATGACGCTCAAATTTGTAAGAGAGCATCACCTGCTGGACCCACTCTCAAACCAGGGCATGCTTTGGTCAAGTCTTCAGGTTAACTTTCCTGTCCTCTTCAATGCATTAGATTTGACAGCTGCTAGCATTCATTAAATCCTTTTTTCAAAACAGAAAAGAGAGTAATACACAGCGTTATGGAAACAGAGGCCCTATCTGCCTTTCCAACGACGGATGCTTCTGCTTTTTAAGTCAATGGGAACATTTTGCAGGCTTAAACAGCATAGATTCAAGCTCAGGGTCATTCTATTCAGAAAATCCCTAACCTGCTCATGCTCTTCCCAGGGTATTCTTTTGCTCTTTCTACAGATGTTGTGAAGGGGGAACAAATGGGCAAGAGAGAGAGCTGTGTGTGAAAGAGAAGGGGTATTACAGGAGAAGGAGGGAAGACAAAAAGATAAGGGAGGAGGGATGGAGAAACAAAGAAGAAAATAGCATCAATTTAAAGTAATATGTGTGATTTTAGTTTGGCTAATTGTACATTGACTTATTGCTGTCAACTAAATAAGCAATAGGCAGAATAGATACATTTCCTTCTAAAAAATTTAAAACTCTCTCGAAATTGTTTCTGACATGCCCTAGTTGGATTTCCTCTTTTTTTTCCTAATCAGGCTGAAAGTGCTTGGATGGGGGAGGGGGTTTAGGTAAGCAGTTTGTAATTACTCCACTAGATTAATTTTCTTATAGATCGAGTCTTTTCTCAGCAGAATGAAATATAGTCATGATATCTCATCACAGTCTCTATCCATATCACAATGACTAATCTCATTATACTCTGTACCCAATTTCCTTTCATGACAGATCCTCAGCTTATGCCGGTTGGTATAATTCTGTTGAAGGATCAGACCTATGTCTATATTAGATTTGTAAATGTCCTATAGAAGAACTAGCTATAGATTTATAGCATCTTGCAATAGGTATTATAAATTTAAACATTAAAAAATGTATCACATATAATTGTAATCTCACATATATCACAGCACTCTAACTTTTGTGACTCCACGAAAGTCATTTTTGATTAACACCAATCCAAATTAAATGAAAATCAGACCACCACATGATCAGCGCTTGCAAATATGTGGGACTTCAGCTATATTAGTCATTTTTCTGCCATGCTCAAACTTATGTTTCGCGCACACAGCATGTAGTGCATTTAAATTTGAGGATCTCAGTGCACTTTATGAAGACTAATGGATGATACTTCACAAGTCTATCGAGTAAGGATTACTGCTACTGTTACTTGTCATCTATTGAAGGTTACAGCGGATTTGGGTTTATTGATTGAGGTGATATATTGCTTTCTCTCTTGAGCTTAGAAATGGAATGGGTGTCTTTGTTGCCAGTAGATGTGGTTTAAGGAGCAATAAAAAGGCTCTTTTCTATATTCTGTTTCTATTTCTCTTTTCTATATTTAAACAACAAACATTGGTGGCATGCTCCCTTACTATGCACATGAGAATACCACACATGAATAGATGAGAAGCAGCCCCAAAGAAATACAGTCTGAGAATTGTTTTTAATGTCTTTCTTTTAGGCCTAACTTCCACCATCCCTATCCATGACATCTGCATTCTTCCCTTATTTTTCTGTTACCTCCCACATGGTATCCACAGCATCTAAAGATGCCTTGGCAGCAGCACAAGGCTGTGACGTCTCTCTGGCTACCAACAACATCATTCACATAAGAATCACAGTCCTTGTCAGCCTGAAGACATGAAGACAAAGTAATTTTCTAATTATTCACCTATGGGTTATGTACTGGTTTGCCACTGAGGCATTAAGCTTAGTAACACGTCTATATTAAATGGACAGCGATAGAAGTGCAGGATCAAAGCTTGCACTAACGCTAGTTGTGGAAACATCATCTGTCAGCTGTGAGCACAATCCCCAGTTTTCCCTTAAGCACGATGATTTCAGCTGGCCTGGTGCACACATCAAAGCCAGCAGCTTTTGAAAACGCGACACTATTTCCTTCACAGCTCTTTCCTTTGTAAATTAATAGATTCACCATGTCATAAAAAGCTACTGCTTCAGCAAGGGAAGGGATGACAAGTCAGTTCATCTTGTATCACCGCTATAGCACAAGTATTAGCCTGGCCCTCTGCTCAGAGCCATCTTAAGGCATCAGCTAACACCCAAGCCCACCCACTGATGATGCAAGACGTGCATGGTATGATCAGACTCCACGTGGCGATTTCTTGCGATGGAGAATCACTCCTCATGTATGCATGGAGCTTGTAACAACCCTAGCACCCTATATGTTTGCAAATGCAAAACTGTCACAGAAATAAGCCGGATATCTCTCTCCGTGCAGGATCAAGATTATTTTTAAACTCTGTGGTGAGTTGACCACAGCCAGCAGCTAAGGCCCACCAGCCGCTCATTCACTTGTCCTCTTCCCCAGTGAAATGGAGGAGAGAACAGGAAGAACAAAAGCAAGAACACTTGTGGGTTGAGATGAAGAAATAAGGGAAGGAAAGAGGGGAAAAAATAAGTGATGCAAAGGCAATCACTCACTGCCTTCCCTAAGTAGATCGATGCTCAGCAATGGCTACCTCCCACACCGACCACCCTCCTATCCCCAGTTTTTATTTCTGAGCACAAGGTTATAGAGCGTGGAGTATCCCTTTGGTCAATTCAGGTCGGCTGCTCTGGCTGTGTTCCCTCCCAATTTGTGCGCATCCCCAGCTGACTTGCTGCGGGGGCAGAGTGGGAAAAAGAGAAATTCTTGAGGCTGTGCAAGTACTGCTCAGCAACAGCTAAAATGCTGGTGTGTTATCCATACGTTTTAGTCACAAATCCAAAACACAGCACCATACGGGCTGCTGTGAGGAAAACTAACTCCATCCCAGCCAGACCCAGCACACTTACACTATTACAAAAAAAAATTCATGTGTGCAATAAATTACCAATAACAAAGGAAGAAGATAGTCTGAAATGTGTTTCTTCACCCTTGCCCAAGATAGGAGGCCACCCATGTAATCACCACCTGCACTAGGTCTCAAAGTAATTTTTTTCTGTAATAATACTGCCACCCACCTAGACTGTTGATCCTCTCTTAATTTTCCACTGTGTCTCCCTCCACGCCTTGAACTGTCATTCTGTTTTGAGTAACAACCTGAAAAGCTCTTCATCCTTGTTTTGGTGGAGATCTCAGTCCCACTATTACTGATGATGCTGAATAAGTTGAATGAGAAGACGAACTGACAGTAAGCCAAACCCCATTTACTTCAGTAGAATTATTCCCGCTGTAATGCACTGCTATTAGTCAGACATGCCTCTGGCCCTACATCATTAGCTTTTCTGGAATTTTAAACTTTAAGGTATCACTCACTGCTAATCAGGAATTCTCATTAACTTGTCTTTGACTGTGGAAAACAGAAATATTGAATTTTATACCTGATTACCAAATATTAAAAATCATTGTATGTGTGGTGCTTCAGTTTTTTGTAGAGTAACTTACTTTCTTAAAGTCCTCTTCAAATACTTCTTTTTAATTTATTACATAAGTGTACACAAATGTTAGGGAAAGAAATTTAGTATTTTAAATCAATGTAGTCTTTTATAGGACAAATTTATTTTCAGTTTGTAGACAAGTCAGTTTAGATTGATTCCTGATTTCCAGATCTGTTTATACCATGTATGCTATATTTTGCCAGTAAGATGTAGTAATTTTTTCTTTTTTTTAAAAAAAAGAAAATAAATTTATTATTTCTGGTAACAAATACATGGTTTACAAAGTCAACAGTCATTGAATCCACAAAAAGGACTTAGCCTCCGTATTTCAAGACATCATGGCAGGGGTGTTGCATTTGCAGGGAGGGCAAAAGAATCAAATATGACAACTGAGGGAGCTGTGAGTGTGACTTCAGAATTGGATCTGATAATAAGAGTTCTGGAGTTGTAGTTCTGAAATTCTGCCACCTTTAACGTGCTTTCCACTTTGTTGATGGAGGTTCAGCACATATACTACAGACTGGAAACCAAAGATGGATGTTAAATCTTTAACGGTGGTCTACTGAGAGATAACTAACTTTGGAAAAGGAAGCTCTTTCCTCAAAGTGTTGAAACGAGGATATTTAAGAGACCCACTGAGCTAGACAAAAACTAAAGCGAAGTCCAAAACTGGGCAGGAAAGAAAAAGTAAGGGGCAGATTTTTGTAACAAAAACAACCAGATTTAATTGAAGTACCATTTAAGGTGACAGGGGGCAAGCTAGTCCACAAGGAATTCACAGGGAAACAAACAAATCAAAGGGTGATAAGAAACCATGGACATATTTTTATGGTATATCTTTACAGCAGAGACTCGTGTCAACAGCTGAGTGATGAGAACATGTGTGTTTAAAACACTTTAAGAGTGGCACTATTTGAACTGTATATCTGGCTGTCACAGGTGACTACCTGGGGGCAACACTTAGCTTCTGATAGTTTCATCGCAGATTTTAAAGTCATCTCCCCTTTTGGAGAATGAAACTAGCAGTCTAAGGAACATGCAAAGTGGGGAATCCAATGAAGGCACTGCTTCTTTGAATGAAGTTTAATTTCGTAAGCATATCATAAAAACACCATCTGCCTCATGTCCTAGAGGCAACACAGGAAGGAGAATGCTTAATTTGGTGATCCATCTATGGCTCAAGCATCAGGCAGGTTTATAAACTCTTGTAGAGCTCCCTTCATACACACAGAAAACACTGAGTACTTCTTCCCAGAGCATTCCTTTTTAATTCAGATAGAAAACTTCAAGAAAAAAAAATCCTCTAAATTTTCCTCAAAAAATCCTGGGTTCAAACATGACAACATGACATATGCACCAATCCGTTGATGTCCTGTTTCCTACTCTCAGCTTGTATATGAAAGGAAGATAACATTTGAAGCCAGGCCACACACACTGAACAATTAAAATTACTTCACTTATTTCAGTTATGAAATGTAAAAAGTGGCGATTCTCCAAAAGCACTTGCAAGCATCACGTATCTCTCTGACGTTACCAGAATCCTTCAGACACATACCACCCCCTAAACTTTGGAAAAGCCAATGACGGTAAACAACATTAATGCAGTTAATGGCATTTGCATTCTATCATTTACTATTAGCATTTGTTCAATGTTTTGGAGCTGAAAAAGGAACGCTTTTAAAAATTTTGACCATATTACAGATACTCATTAGCTTCTGCATACGGTGGTTTGGGACATAACACCAGATGTAACTTACCAGATGAACCAACCAAGTTCCCCACCATCTCAAACTATTTTATCTGTACTATCCCAAATGTGCATTTCCGAGGAGATGGGAAGTAAGGGGCCTGTGGTCCCCCATGAACACTGTCTCATGTTACACACATGCTCTAAAATCACTTGATTTGTTTGCTAGTCAGGCTTCTCTCCTTCAGAACAGCTTCAGATTGCCTTGGGACCAAAACTGTGTCTACTCTTAGCCTCTCATTGACTTTCAGAACAAATGGCATCAGTTGTTTTTCTATTGTTGTAGGCATCCCTGGTGTACAAAAATAAACAAGGAAAAAAAGCCAGCACTTTAATCAGTAAAAATTGCTTCTGTTTGTTGTTGGCAATGTCTGGACTTTTTAGATTAAGGACTTCTTGAATATGGTAACTCACGTTCTCTCTCCCATCTTCTGCTGATGATATTTGCAAGTCAAGCTTGACGCATGATAAGATAGAAGCACTGAAAATTTGACTTACTTCTCCAGAGTATTAGTTTGTCTTCAGATAAATAGGAAATTAAATTCCATAGAGCTGTCAAGTTGGTAAATTCTACCAATAAAATAACTGAATGTTTCCTGAATCCACTTAAGTTTGAATATGATTGATATTAACTCTTTTTCTGAGCCCTTCTGTTTGCCATTTCCTTAGTTTTGTGGGAGTTTGAGGAGAAAAAAAAATGCTGCTCTTGTAGTTCTATTAACCTTTTATGTATATTCCCTCAAAAGGGATGCCCTTTGTGAATTCACCAGAGGCTTCATGACCCCAGAGAAGGAGGGATAGTACCTGATTTATGGAAGTCTACAGAATTCATGTCTGTGGGATTTTGCACAATAGTCAATGACATTTTCCCGAATTCTAACTCAAATGCTCCTTTTCACACATAAGGAATTCAGAGGACTGCCAAGCAGCAGAAGACTTCTAAAAGGTTATGTTCTTAAGGGCAAGAGACATTCTCAGGGACCAGGCACTAGCGTAATTCTTTGTGCCAAGAACTTTAATGCTCACGCACTCAACGGCAATGGAAAGCAACGAGGTTTGAGGCAAGGAACTGCTTGTTTGAAAGTGGAAGCTGGCTTCTGGATTGTCATCACCATCCTCAGAAGAGTGAATATGACATTCCAGGAAAGGGTGTTTATTAATGCTTCCCATACCTAGACAACATGTCTTATGACAGTGACTTTTGTTTAAATGTACGTTTATTTCTATTACCATAATTCAAGCCTTTAAAGCTGGTTTCTTCTCAACAGTTCCAGGTTTTATTGCTGTTATCATTTAGTTTGTACAATGGAGTTACAATTGAACCAATGGTGCTCTGGAGATGCAGCTAAATTCTGGAAATCTCATTAAAAAGTTTGGTATTTCGACTTTCAGCCTATTTGCAAAGCTAAAGTGATTCTTAAATATGGGTGAGGATCTATGTTTGAATCATTTGAGTAAGATTCGTACGTGACCAAGCAGTCTGGTGTACTTTCTAACTCTCCTATTGACTATTATGGGATTTTTATGACCATAAACAATTCAGCTTAGGAATCCACAAGGAAAGAACTTTTTCTTGCTTTTTTAGGGACATGGTTTCATCACAGTTTTCACAATGTATAAGGAATCTAGGCTGGGGCCACTTAGAGAAGAGCGATGGATTTTGGGTGGAATTTTCCAAGGAGGCTAACTCCTGGGATATTTTATTGCAAGGTTCACAATAAATGACATTTTTTTCCAAAGTCCCAGCTGCTGGAATGGAGAATTATAGGAATGGGTAAGAATCTCACCTTTCATTTAAAATAAGTGACTTCCTAGAAATCATGATTACAGAAAAATTGTGAAACTGGAACCATGTTACTTCTCAGGACTTACAAAAACAGAAGGAAATGCAAAGAATAAGGCATTCATTTGTTTAAATCTTAAGATATTTAATCCTCCCTATTACTTTTGCAAGATTGACTCATGATTTTTAACTGACACAATTAGTAACACTTATTTTCAAAACCAGAGTTTTGAATATCAGAAGTTACTTAGGCACTGCATTTATACAGATTCAGTCTCAACTGTTTTTTTGTCTCTGGGTTACCTTGGCAAAATTCCTCCTTTTGCTATTAATTTACATGGGAGATTTGTAGCTAGATTTTCCGGACTAGTCTGAAAACACTGAAGCCTTAGGACACTCCTGTGCTGTTCTGTCACTTTATTCGCTTTTAACCCTTCAATCCTCCATCCAAGTAGTTACCTATGAGAAGACTCACAGATCAAAGGGTCATTGTACTCTGAGAAAGCTGACACCCTTTGATCACTTGAGAGTTGTTTTTCTCAGGCAGCGCTGGCCATCCTCCCCCTCTCCCACGTTCCCTCTCACACACATGGAGTTTATTCCAAGCAGATGTTAGCTAGTGCATCTGCCACTTTCCTTCTCAAATGACTTGCAGAACCACATCTGCTCAGGATGAGCTAGCCATCTCTGAGGCTCTCTGCCTGTCCACTTCTTCCTACTGTATGTTTTCATCCTTGTCCACTTCCTATGTCCCACACATGCCTCTGTCTCTTCCATTTGCTTCCCTTCTTCATCTTCCTGTCTTCTGTATCTCTTCTAAGCTGCCATCTTTTTTCCAGTCCCTATTTATTCTCATTTTTAAAAAATTCTGAGCAAGAAGAAGGCTTAACATTTGGTAATTGTAGATAAGGATGGGGAGATTAAGTGATTTGCCCAAAGCCATGCAGAAATTCTGTGGCAGAAAGGTGAATTGATTTTAGGTCTCTATGACTCAACAGACTCATAAAAGAGGTCTTATTTGAAGAATGTATTTTAAACATCAAATCGAAGTTTGAGTCCAAATGAAAACAGCTCCAATTACAGGGATGCTTTTATCGGCTAGTTTCATCTTAGCACTATTAGGCGCATGGGCTGAGTCCAGACTTACCAGGTGGGGCATGCCACAGTGCCTGTCTGACTCATATGCCTGGCTTGCTTTCCTTCGGTCTCGCTTACAACATGGCTGAGGCACACACCCAGGCCCACGAGCTGAGGGGTGTAATATAGATGTAATCATATAGGGTGAGTGTCAAAGCTCAAGTTGTCCAAGAACTGTCTTTAAGAGTACAAAGTTCTCAAGGACTTGGTCTGTGTCAATCTAATCATTGAAATATGACCAAAACTTTTTTTTTTTTTCAACAAAGAAATTATTTTTTGAAAAGTAATAGTCCTTTTGTGTTAAGACAAGCCATCAAGGTTTCATTGGTATGGCTTTTAGGTAGAGTGTAAGTGTTTGCTTATATCAAATTTCTTAATGTAGTGATAAACAAAGCTGTTTACTTATGCCCCTCAAAACAGAGTCTAATGTTGCTTTCTGCTATACTCCAAGCCATAATGTCATTATCCTTGGCACAGAACTACTAGAAAATTTTGTCAGCCTGTCCACAAAAATTAGCTCTGCAATACCATTGATTCTAAGGGCTAAGCCAGTGCTTTGGCCTGACACAGGGTATCTCTGTTCTCGCAGCCACCAGAGAAAGTTCTCTTAGAAAAACAACAACAACACAAGTTTATGATTCACTTTCAGACTTTGTTCATCTAAATGACTTGTTTGTGCACTATGGAAGGAAAACAAGAGATTCCAGAAACTCGCACACACAGCACGTCCTTGTTTATGCCTTTTAACTATATAATAAATACACACATAAATATCTGAGGGAAGGGTTGGGCGATCTTTCAGTGAGGCTTTTCAAGTTAACTGTCTTCCATGCTGAAGAAATACAGACTGCTATAAATGAAGGTTTAGTAGCTGAATTTAATATTAAACTGTGTAACAGAGGGAAAGTGTTGTGAGGTTTTTTGAGTTTTGTTTTTATTTTTAAATCCTGAAACCTGATCTGAACTGAAAGCATGACTACAACTTTGAGTTGGTTCAGGGAAAAGAATAAGGGCCAGGAATTCAAGACATTATTTTTTCCCTCAGAGTTTTCTAGTTTAAGGAGCCTCTACAACTTTTACAAAGTTTCAAAAGAAGTTGAAACATCTGTTTATCTCCAATTTCCCACCTACTATGTAAAGAAAGCTTCAGGTTTGCATCAAGGTGTCCTGTAAATCTGTATACCCTTCTTTAATTCAGATTAGTCCTTTGTTGTATTCATTCTCCCTCTGCCATGTCTTTGGGTCTATGTTCTTTTCCCTGCCATATAATGTTTTAATGAGCAATATCCACTCACTTAAAGAGACTGGGTACAGGAAAAGATAAGTGAGGATGTACAGAAGACTGAAATCCAGACTAGGAAATCAGAGAGGTTGAACCCTCCCAAACTGCAAATTCCTTATGATACTTCCAGTGAAGTAAAGGAATCTTGATTGGAAAAAAAACAATTGATTTCTCTTGGCAAAGATTCAGATGGAGATGGGTAGACTTCACAAGGTGGTTGTTTATATTATGGTAACATCCAGAAATTGCAAATCACAAAGGGAATTGTTTCCCGTCCTAAAAGACTGATAATCTGAGATGAAGTAAAGTCACATAACATGCTGTTAGGGATGCATTAAGAGCTCTCCAAGGACTTTTACAGAAATAAAATATAAGTGAAAAAGAAGATATGATGGAGGACCAGTATAAACGAATAGTAGGTGTATAAATATAGAGTCTTTACGGAAGCCTTTACTAAAGTTGAGGGCATAACAAGCAGCAGGAAATATAAGAGGCAAGGAAAAGAGTTCAGTTACAATCTCGAGTAGACAGAGGAACACATCACTCCATTAATGGAGCAAATAGCAGCTGATTTCATCCCTTATCACAAAAAAGGGGAGATAGCAAACAAGTAATAAAAATATTTAGTTTTAATGAAGGGATAGGAACAGAGGCTGGAACAGAGAAATAACCAGTTACCAAATACCCTGGATGTATTTATGTTGACAGAGCCTGATGAAATTCACCCAAGAATGCTGAAGAAGCCAGGCAAAGTGATCTCTGAACTGTTAGCAAAATCCTTAAGGATTCAGAGGGAGCAGAAGACACTCCAAAGAAGTGAAGAAAGACAAGCAAAGAATGAACTGCTGAGGAAAAGGTAAAGGAATTTAGAGGAAAATGGGTCGAATTGCTTTAATACTTCTGAGATATCAGAACATATGATCGGTCAATTTATTTGTAGGGATTGAAAAATAATGAAGTGATAATCCAATATCGATTTGTCAGTACAAACTGTAACACACTAGTCTAATTTTCTTCTTTACCAGGACAACTGCCCTATTGGATAAGGAATTAATTCAGAATTAATTAGAGAAGGCATTATATGTGATTTATCTTGTCTTTAATTTCAAACTACCCTACATGAAGAAAACTGGGAAATATAGCTTTGATTAAACCCATGTCATAAGATTGGTGCACATCGCTTGGGGAGAAAACAGACTTTCAGTAGTTACAAATTGCTTCCTAGTCAAACAATTGTCTGGAGGACATTGAAATAGTGCCCTTCTCTACATGGTCTGAGCCTAGTTACGTTCAGTATTTTAATGTACTGCCTCAGGCAGGTGCCCGAGTTTCTTGTGTCATCATTTTTACTGTCTAGTAAAGTAGTTCTAATGTATACGCTGTCTCACCAAAAAAGAGGTCAGCTGCTTGAAAGGTCTCGAGAACAAGACCTTGGCCAGTTAGGCACAGAGGATCTTCTTCCAGATACTTTCAAAGGCAGCTGTTTTTCATCATTGGCTAGTGGAAATATAGGCACTTCTTTTAGGAGGACAACTTTACTAAGCATCTAAAATGCAGATGTTTAAATCAGGAAAGCTGGATTCAATCCCTTAATAATGAAATTGAGTACGCTTCTAGATTTCTTAGATATTTTCAAAAGTGAGAGTTACAAAGCAGTTGGAGGAATAGAAGTTGAATGATCTAAATTAATTACAGAAATTACTTCAAATCACTAGGTGAAATTCAGTAAATACAAGTGTACAGATTACTCCGAGGAAACATAACTCTGTTCTGCAAATACAAAATAAGAAATATGTTTAATTGCCATGCTGCAAAAAGAAAAAAAAAAAAAGATTCATAAACCAAATTTATGACTCTTGCAGAAAAGACAGCTCTTATTCTGATTTTAATGACTGGTTAGACAAACATCTTTCAGGGAGTGTTTGGGTATTTGCTGCTCCAAAGGGGGAGGCTAGAAGACTTGTTGAGATCGTTTTGACTTCTGTACTCCTTTGATACAGTAAACACACTAGGAGAAATAAAGGGTATGAATCAAAAGCTTTATTATTCACATTTGATAGATGGGAAACCAAGCTATATAAATGGAAAATAACTTACACGTGGCCATGTAGAAAGTCTATGGCAAAGAGCCAGGGATGGGATGCAAATCTGTTAAGTCATAGTTTGGAATTTAACCACAAAACCTTCTTCTCTCTGGCCTTTGTATTCAATTTAGATACGTATTCAAATGTCTGGATGTTTATCCAAAGCCTGCCAAGAGTGATCTTCCCCCTCAGACTGCATCCCTTTGCACAACAGGCCTGGCCCCCTTCCTGAGGGAAGAGCTAGCAAGTCCTGTCTCCCCTCACACCCATGACCTCCTTTTAGGTATTCAGCGAAGAGGCTCGCTGCCGCCTTTTAAACCCGCCAGGCCTGACTGTCTCACAGGTTCCTGCGTGAAAACAGAGAAATCACTTCGCGTTTCGGACCACGTTAGCCCCAAGGTGCATTTCAGGTTAGTTGGGAGGGTCAAGGGGACAGCTCGGGGCACTGGCATGGGCAGGCGCAGGCCCCGGTGTTCAGAACATGCTCTGCTCGTGTTACAAGAAGGCTCTGTGAGGTTTAAAAATATGTGTCTGTCAGAAACTTCCTGTTCAGACAAAAGCTAACCCAGTTATGTAAGAAGGTGTTAAATGTACATGGAAAAATTATGCTTTTCCAAGAAGCCGGGCAGTGATTACATTTGCTAAATCTGCAGTCATTTTCCAGTTACAAATAAATAATCAAAGACAGCACATTCTGTGAAAAAATAATAATGTTGAACTAAAGGAGGCAATTGCCATTCCAAATCAATAAAATGTAGTTCCTTGTATTTTCATGTTAAATAAAAACAAAGACTTGCCCAAAGAAAGCAACAGCTAAGCTGTTTGTTTTTATATTCACATGGATCCGCAGATCTCTTCCAGAGACACTTGTGGATAAACAGGTTTGTTTATGAAAAATCTGCTCATTAGTGCATCAGCTATATCTATGGCATTTTAGTTTCAGATGAAGCTGCTCTTCAGACATTTGTTTGTTTAACATTAGGGGGTGCACAGCCTAATGGATAAAAGCAGGGCCTAAAGTGACATAAGTGGGGTTCTCAAGTAATTCTTTCAAATTTGTAGCTTCATCTTGAAGCAATTCATCTTAAAAACCAACCCAACAAAAAAGTCAGTAAACATTAAATATGTAAACCCATTTTGTCTTTCTACTTCCTGTTGTGTTTGACACTATTCCAAATGAAAGTTGCTGATATTGTTTACACAGGGTTCCTGAGAACTGGTGAAGACTACCTCTAAATAACACCCTACTTCCCACCTGTTTTCAAAAAACTTCGTTTCAGGGCACACAATTCCTCTGTAACACTGGTCTTACTCTGTGTCATGTTTGTATGAGACAGTGCATAATTTAACTACTTTGATTAGTTTCTAGGACTGCGTCCATCTTTGAGAATATCCAGCCCCTATACTTCCAGGTAAATACTAAAACATGTTTTGCATAATGATTCTGTATTTTTATTTCCATCTTCTCAATAAGGAAGTTAATTGGGCAGGAGGGGTGAGACTTGGCAGACAATAGTACACAGCCATCTACACCCAACTGACGACTGTGTTAACAGGTTTTTTAAAAAATGTGTTACACATCACTGACTTGACATAGAACAGCTGTGTCCAGACAGAGAACACTAAAAAATACCACCTGGCAAATGATATATTCTTTATGGATAACAACTAGTCTTTGGAAGACCAGAGATGTCATTTTTTCTGCTTTGTTGAAGATTGATGGCCACCCATTGAATGAGAATGTACTTTGTGCTGGTTTTGGCTGGGGTAGAGTTAATATTTTCTTCATAGTAGCTAGTATGGGGCAATATTCTGGATTTGTGCTGGAAACAGTGTTGATAATGCAGAGATGTTTTCATTATTGCTGAGCAGTGCTTACACAGAGTCAAGGCCTCTTCTGCTTCTCACACCACCCCACCAGCGAGTAGGCTGGGGGTGCACAAGAATTTGGGAGAGGACACAGCTGGGACAGCTGACCTCAACTGACCGAAAGGATATTCCATACCACGACAGTCCCCCGTTCCCCAGGCAGAGTAGAAGGGCTGAGCTTACTCCTGATCTTAATAAAAGGACTGTCGTGGTTTAACCCCAGCCAGCAACTAAGCCCCACGCAGCCACTCTCTCACTCCCCCACCACGCAAGCAGAGCAAAACAAGGAATTCATTCGCTCCTTCCCATCGGCAGGCGGGTGTTCAGTCATCTCCAGGAAAGCAGGGCTCCATCACGCGTAACGGTTGCTTGGGAAGACAAACATGGTCACTCCAGACGTTCCCCCCCCTTCCTTCTTCTTCCCCCAGCTTTATATGCTGAGCATTACCTCATATGGTATGGAATATCTCTTTGGTCAGTTGGGGTCAGCTGCCCCGGCTGTGTCCCCTCCCAGTTTCTTGAGCACCCCCAGCCTACTCGCTGGTGGGGTGGTGTGAGAAGCAGAAAAGGCCTTGGCTCTGTGTAAGCACTGCTCAGCAATACCAAAAACATCCCTGTGTTATCAACCCTGTTTCCAGCACAAATCCAAAACATAGCCCCATACTAGCTACTGTGAAGAATATTAACTCTACCCTAGCCAAAACCAGCACAACTTCTAAATTGGAAAGCATCTTATTCAACTAATAGTTACCCTTATCCTCAATGTACAGCATAGGTAGAATTAAAAGGCAGAGGATGTTCTTCAGTTATAGTTCTCTGAATAACCAGTATAGTTTTAGGGGGGTTGTTTTGGGTTTTTTCCCCCTCAGTGGGCTTCGTTTTACCTCATCTGATAAGCTAAAGTTTCCTTCTTGCAAAAGGATTAATGCAAATTACCCTTTCCCCATGGGGTATTTCCCATCAGTTATAGTGACTAGGGAGAAAATGATCAAAATAATGCTGAAAAGGAACGTGAGGTTGGCCTGAAAAACAAAGGGCTTGATGACTTCCAATGAACGTCCTCTCCTCATGACAGGAGGCCTACAGGTTTTAATTCAGGACAAGTTGCTTTCACAGACTACAGTGAACAACCTCGATGGAAAAAGAGGTTAAGCTGAAATCCTGTCATGAAACCTGCAGTCATGTGCTGACTGTGAGCAGCAGCTAATCACGACCAAATGTCCTTAGGTTGTGCAGCCTACATAAAATCCTCTTTTCTTATGCATAATAAAGATCCTATTATTATTTCCCCCTTTCCTTTCGTATTTCCCTAGGCTAGGGGAGCACTATTATTATTTCCCTTTTTGCCATTGTCTTTACAGTTTCTATTGTGTTGATCGCCTGGAGTGTCTTTCTCCTTCCTTTCCTTCAACATGGGCTACAAAGCAGTGCACTGCTTTGACTTTCTTTTCACTATTCATTTATAATTTTGTGTGTTTCACAGTGCAAACTTTAATTAGAAAGCACTGTCCTCTTTTTAAATAGCAAGGGTGAAAGATAATCCATTTTCAGTGCACTAGCTCACCCCTTTTTAGAACAGCGAGTGTTTATCTAGTGACATCGCATAGTCCATTAAGCAGCATGTAAATGTTCTCCCATTTTACTTCTCATTCTCAGAAGAGAGCAAGGAAAGTGTACTCAGAAGAATAATTTATTTTCCTAGAACTCCAAGATTTGCCAGTTTCCCTAGGGCTACTTTTTTCTCTCAGGAATAAATGTATTACATGTTATAGGGCCCAGATCCTTAATAACTATAATTAGCAATTCTTTTCATTAATTTGAAAGTAAAATCATATTTATAAATATCCAGCTTGTATAGGACAAGGCTGATGCTGAAGTCACACAAGAGTCATACTATTAACTAGTATAACGTTACAATGAAGTCACCACAGGCCTTGAGAGCATATTTCTATGTTTGCATGTGAATAGAACACCCAAATAGAACTCCTGTAAGATTTAAGGTTGCAAAAACACCCATTCCAGCACTTATACCAGCTTTGTTTTGCTGGTAAAATAATGTGGCCTTGTCTTATGATGCACTGCCCTTTCTGGTCTACATTAAAAGGGGCTTTTTGTCAGTTCGCTGATTGAGAGCGCTGTACTGTAAACTGTGAGGTTTATATTTTGTATGTTATACTTCTCAATAATGTAAAATCATTATAGATTGATATTGCCACTGCAGTTCAACTACAAAACAAACAACAACAACAACAACAAAAAAAACCCCACAATATAAATAGAAGATAAATAGAATAGTATAAATAGAAGAGGAATTGAGAACGCTCTGTTTTGGTTGAGAAACAAATCACCTTTTGACAATTAAACCTAAATATGGCATTCTTACTAGTTTTTCATGTAAGAGAAGAGGAGGCTTGGACCAAAACACAGGTATTAAGTTCAAACATCTGCATGCTGAGTTTTCTATTCACACATGAATGTACCGCAAATGTGCACACAGTAGGATTGAAGGAAACATTCTGATGTGCAACCTCTGCAAAAAGGCTCCAGCTAGTAAACACAGCCTTGCTTTTCAAGGCAATCAGATTGGTTTAAGCCTAATAAAGTCCAGTCTAGGAGGTGCTAGGCTTTATAACTTACCTATGTTTTGCTCAAAAACTGTAAAAATAGTGTGGAAAATGTGGTTTTAAATGGGAAAAGTGGGCATACCCATAGATAATGGGATAATTCTCCATCTGGAGACAAAAACATTCTTTCGTTATAAATTAAGAACAAACAAAGCCAAACATTCTTGTTACCATATGTTGATGAGATTAACTACAATGACCACCTTTACTGTGACAGGCATGATCCAGTTGTCATCATACGTTAATGAGTTCAAAAAAAAGAGTAGGAATCTTTGTAAAGTATCTCTATCTGTGGGCCTGAAGAAACTAAGGAGTAAGAGGATTAGAAAAAACAAGCAATGTGTTGAAGGGGGTTGTTGGTAGCAGAGCAGTGTGAGGACACTGACTCTTGCCTCAAGTGTCCTGACTGAAGGATATACAAGAACAGAGAGTATTCATTAAAAATTGTTATTGATCTTATATATTTGTTTAGTTATCTTAATCTACAAGTTTAATAAAAGAAGATAAATTCATAAATGTGTGTATAAGATACCACTTTTACCATAGTGGGTAGTATTATGCGGGCAAAAAAAAAAAAAAAATCATTCAATTAGCCCCTTATATTTTGGTGGTAGCAATTTTTTTTATCAGTATGTCTGGGTTATAATACAGAATGGAGAGGTGTCATTCTTGTGGAGAGTTATACCTTTAACAGACTCTCAAGATCAGAGCTTGTTGTGCTCCTCAAGGGCACATGAGGAGCCCTGAGCAGCTTGAATTTAGCTACTAAAACGAGCAAGTTTCATGCAGGCACCATTTCTTCAAGGGATCAGCAAACAACAACGAAAAAAACAGTCTATGTCTGTGACCTGCATTAAGCAGGAGGCCAGAACATATGATTTTGCTGACTCCTTTAAGGCTTAACTAATGTGGATGTGAATGCAGTAGGAATATTTTGACCAAGGGCATTAGAGCAAACCTCTAGTTCAAACGTACTTGGCTGTACGTACACCACTGAAGTAAGCAGTGTCAGCTGTCATTTCTGCCTGAGGGGAAGCTGCTTGGAGACTTGAGTCTGTCTGGAAACTTTTGGTGCCAGATATGCAGATATGGGTACAGAATGTCACCTGTGCCAAGGTAAGCACCTCTGTACCTGGGTGGTATGGGTTTTGAGAAGATGCAATAGCAATGTCTTCCTGCTGAATACAATAGAGGCCTTAGCTCTTGTGTTTGCTGCCCAATGTGTGCTCGAGCCAAGGCCACACCAGGCGCTGGCACCATCTCAGAATTCAGAAATGGGGAAAGGAATGGAGTACCAGGGGTGTAAGGGAGCTTATTAGGTAGTTCAATAAATGGTGCTGAGGTGCTAGTTTTTATGAGCAGTATGGAGCTCATTATTAGGAGGCTGAGGTCTTAGCTGTAGAGGTGGTCAGGTACAGAGGAGGCAGATGACCCAAGGCCAAAGATCTGGTCGTGGGTGAGAGTCTATAAAAGAGGGATGATGATCAGAGACTTAGTGGTAGCCTAGGTGTGCACACAGCCTGTGCAAAGAGATGAGGCTGCTACAGTGATCAGATACCTTCCCCCAGCCCCCAAAAGCAGCACGTTCTCCAGCAGCCATTCCCAACAACAGCACCTGCCCCCCTTTGCTCATGATGGTAGCTGACCCTGCTGGCATGTCAAGTCATGAGGCTTGCCCCAACAATGGTTGCCAGGACTGCATCATATAATGTTTGGAAACTTCTATTCTAGATCATTAATAGTAATTTGGGATCTCTGATGTCTACTCTAGTCCACCAACATGTGTGTACAATAGTTGAGGCACATCATCTTTCAGCTATAATTATTTCACTTTCAAGACTTAAATAACCGTATACTTTTGTAACTCTTGAACCTCAGCACAGCTCACTGAAGGTGGTTTCCGCAATTGCCTACTATGATTTGCCATGGTTCAGTTTCCTGCTCAGCTCTGCTCCCTAGTGAAAGGTCTCGATGCAATATGGGTTGCCTATCAGCCATGGGCCACACCTCTGGACTCTGCCATTTCTTGCTTAGCTGTTCTGGGAGGGTGGTTAGCCAGGCTATGCTCAGAAGCATAGATCGTTCTTTCTGTGCAAACAAACCTGCAGGAGTAAACACCATATCCTTGGCTCATGGTGCTTGTGAGTCACTCTTTGTTGATAGGTGGTGGTTTCAAATGTGGGATTGTAGCAAGGAAACTGCTTTGTTTCTGCTTTGCTTTTATTCCATGAAAAGAATATAACTACCATACTTAGCATTCTCAAAGCCCTGTACAAGCCAATCCTTGCAACATTCCCATGTGGTGTAATTAACCCTATTTCAAAAGATGTGGAAGCCAGGACATAAAAGGATAAGTCATTTGCCCAGGTCCTAAAGGTAAGTCAGAGTCTGAATCCAGAAGAAGTATCTTATGCCAGACAAATTGGTAATGGACTAGACAAACTGCTTCTTAAGCCCTTTCTCAATTACCCAGTTAAAAACAGGTAGGACAGTTAAAATAGCAGTAGTAGTACAGGCTGTGGGACCAATTGAAGCTCCAAATTCAAAAGCAATGCCTGCCCTCACATTAGAGGATGTTCGGGCTCAGAGTATAGAGCACAGTACACCTCAGCTTTATGTCTTGCTCTGATTTTATGGTAAGATGCTGTCAAAATTTCGTGAGAACCTAACGTAAGGAACCTGCATTAAACAGCTTACAATTTTTTAATTCTGCCCCTGCAGCAGTTGTCACCCCAGTTCCCACCCACCACCATTGTCCTCCTCTTGTCTCCTCAAGTCTCCCATATCCTCCTTCCCTGTTACTCGCTGCCCCCTTAAAATCTCTCTCAGCTACTTACTTTTTCCCTTCCCAAGAAACTCTTTCTCAACATCACCCACCTACTTTAAGCCACTTAACTTACCTCACAGGTGCCTATTTCCTCCTCTCACCCTCTCCCCACTCAGGAAACATCCAGCTTCTTCCCTGCGTGAGGCATCACAGACATCTCACAGCCTTGCTGCTCACTCTGCGAGCACCTGACAGCACACAGGCACGCTCTGCGGCCCCAGGCTCCGGGCAGTCCTTCTGCTCATTTCTCTGCCTGCTTGTCTGCATGTCTTTCCACTTTTGTATTCCTACAAATAGGGTCAGATTATCTGGGGAAAGAAGGGAAAAGGGACCGTTAATTTTGTCTGAAATTGTTACAAATGCATAAGAGGAAGTTGGGAAATGCAAAGCAGACCATACTGCATCCTAGGAAAAACTGGGGTGGCTTTGATTTTGCCAGGGAAAAGGCAAGTGAGGTCAGCCAAAAGAAAAACTTGGCCATCTTGACCCATTTTTAATTAAAACTGATAATACCTTTCTCTGCAGCATGACTCTGCATATGCATGTCATTCCACTGTAGAACCAGAGGAGATCGTTTTGTCCTTACAACTACTCTGTGCAAGTTTGTTTATATATTTAATGCCAAAGCAGATTCATTTAAATTTACTATTTACCTGCACACTAATCTTGACAAATTGTAATACATAGGAGGCATAAGAAAACGCCAAGCAAAGGTTAAAAGCATGTTATGATTACACAGAATTTCACTGAATGTTTTGGAGTCTTTCCCTTTTGTTATACACTTAAGAATAACCACTTCGTTTTTTGAGGACCAAAATATGTAATATATGAGATATCTTTACAAAAACACGTACATATGAGTATGCATGCATGATTGTGCATCTGCATCTGTATGTGTATATTTCTCAGTGTGTGTGTGTAGATAGATTTAGATAGGCATGACATTTGTGGAAATTATCCTGTTTCCAAAGTTTACATTGTTAGTATTGAATAATTCATTCTAGAAACCTCTCCTTCACAAAAAGTGAAGTCATTTATCTTTCAGTAGAGTCTTTTCAGCTTTCTCATTTAATTATGAAACTGAAACCTCTCTCTTTGCAGATATTATCCTGGCAAGGAATATCTAATTCACTAGTTCCCAGGCAAACACCCTATGCCTGAATCAACAAACAGGTTTGGAAGGGATGATTGCTAAGGAACGGTAGATGTATCCTTTGACAGCTGGGTTACTGGTTTATATCCAGCTGAGTTTGTTAGCCACTGAATGGCATACCGTATTGCCAAAGCAGCAGTTTTCATTGGCACTAAATTTAGTTTTTTTGAAACATTGTTAAGAAAAAACAAGATTCTGAACCTTGTCGTATTTTATACTGTTTCAAGGAAACAGTTCTAATGATCTCAGCTTTTATTCTTTTCCATGTTTTCTCTCTCTTCCAGTAATCTCTTAATTAACGGTTTATTTGACCTAGCTTTGCAAGGCCTTTGCAAATGGAAAACCAAACAGGTTAAAGGAAATACTTCTGAGAAGTTATAATTCAGCAGAAACTAACTTCACGACTCCATCTGTGAACTGCTTCTCAGGAAAGAAACAAACTGACATTCTGAATGTGAAAAATCCCAAACTTCAGATATTTGCACCTGAACTTAAATTAACAAGAACTGCTCTAGGAAGAGACCTAGATATGGCTATGAATCAGTCCCTGGAAACCTCTTTACCGTATTAATCAAAAAAAGGAAACACACAGCTGAGCTGCAGAATCTCTTTCACTGAAATGCTATAAATACCACATTATACATCGGGGGGATGTCCGGGCCTAGGGTACCTGTGGTAGCAGGAACAAACACTGAGAGGCAGAAGATGGTTAGACACAGACAGGCCACAAGACTGCTGCCATATTAAGTGACTTCAATACAAGCCACTGGTGCTCCAGTAACCTGAGGAACAACAGCAGCTCCCCTTTGAAGGGACCAGCCTGGAAAGAGAAAGAAAGTTTAAAAGGTGGATGAGATAAAATGTGCAACAGAGAAAAGCAGAAAAATCAAGGGACTGTGGAGATGAGCTAGCCATGAGAGAGTGGAAGGGAGCTGGGAGTAAGGCAGACTGCTTTTATTTAAGTAATTAACACTCAGAATGGTTAAAAAAAAAGAGGAAGAAAAAAGTGATCGGCCAAGTTTCAAGGAATTATTTTAAATCCAATATCAGATTTAAGTGATTCAAATAATTGTCATGGTTTAACCCTAGTATGCAACTAAGCACCACACAGCTGCTCGCTCACCCTCCCCCCCTTCTCCGGTGGGATGGGGGAGAGAATCGGAAGGGCAGAAGTAAGAAAACTCATGGGTTGAGATAAGAACAGTTTAATACTGTTATAATATAATAATAATAACAACAACAACAACAACAACAATAACAATAATAAATCGTAATGAAGAGGGAAACAACGAGAGAGAGAGAGAGGAACAAAATCCAGGAACAACAAGTGATGCAACTGCTCATCACCCACTGACCGATGCCCAGCCCGTCCCCGAGCAGCAGTTGCTGCCCCCCGGCCAACTCCCCCCAGTTTATATACTGAGCATGACGTCATATGGTATGGAATACCCCATTGGCCAGCTGGGTTAGCTGTCATGGCTGTGCCCCCTCCCAGCTTCTTGTGCACCTAGCAGAGCATGGGAAGCTGAAAAGTCCTTGACTCTGTGTAAGCACTGCTTAGCAACAACTAAAACATCAGTGTGTTATCAACATTATTCTCATACTAAATCCAAAACACAGCACTAAACCATCCTCTAGGAAGAAAATTAACTCTGAAACCAGGACAATAATTCAAAGTTTCTTACTCTGCTTCCCAGATTGCTCCCTGGAACTGCAGGTTGATCTGTTCAGAGGGCTGGTTTTTATTCTCCAGATATCAAATTTGTAGTAAACAGAAAAACCTTTTGCATAGTAAGGGCTATTTAATTGCAACATATCAGTAACAGATAAGCGCCTACACAGAGATTACCATGCTCAAAACATTGTGGAAGCATTAACTAATTAAGTATTACTACCTCTATTTTGCACATGAGGACATTGGGCAGAGAGAGGAAATACCACACCCAAGATGACAAAGTTCAAAGGGTTCATAAGCCTTTTGACCCTACTACCTCTGCGTTTTACAGATCTGTTTACTAAAAATACAGAACATTTTTGTTTATGAAAGATGAGGATTAATAATTTACCTGGGACATTAAGCCCTTTGTACCTGGTGTACAGTAGCATGTGTTGGAAGCGTTTGAACTTTTTACAGAGAACTGACAAAGTTTAAATTGGCAAGCGATGCCTCAGGCCACACGGAGTCATGTGTGACCTCCAACTAGTAAACGCACATATGTGTGGAAGGTATTTGCAGGGTGATGTTAAAGACAGAGGGAAATCTTTGGTTCAAGTATGTTTGCTGTCCCATGTAGTAATGGTGATTGCATGCTAAGTCACTCGTGATCTATACTGTGTGAGGTTTAGCTGCACCTGTCTTGTGGGTAAAGAGGATTATGAGCTTAAACATGCAGCATCCTTCTGGTTTCTTCTTCCATCTTTATGTATGCAGATGCCAATAACAATGTCTATTTCTAGTTATTGGTGTTAAAATTGCATCAACTATATTGAAACAAACTGCTTTATTTCATTACCACAGCCTTTTCTGTCAATAAATTGTAGCTTAGATCAAAAGAACAGGGTTGCCTTCTGTTTTCTAATTCACCTACTTTGTTCAGATGTTTGCTTTACTGAAGTCTTAAAGGACTTCAGTAGGGTAAATAGTTTGTATATTATTCACTCTTCAAGATGCCAGTATATTCTAGTCAAACAAGGACTTTATGTGTGTGTATATATATATTTTTTTGTATGTGTGTGTGTATATACATTCCAAATAATATTATTTTGGTGACTGTCTAACAAGTGATTCCAAAGAGAACATTTTTATTATGGAAAGAAAAACTCAAGCATTTTCTTCATCATATGCTTTTCTCTCATATTAAAAGCCTGATTTCTCTAGATGTTTAGCTAGAAATTCCAGTTTCCTACAACCTGGAATTTGCCTCCTCACCTGAACTCAGCTGTTCCAAATCTGTCTGTTTGAAGTCACTCTTAAGCCCCAGGTGCTTTCCAAAATCAATAGCTTTTAATAGACCTTCTTGCATATTCCAGGTGATGTTCCTTGACCTCTAGAAACCAAAGAAGAGATGCTACAGACATCTGTTATTATATTGCACGTGAGCATTTTCATCAGGCTAACTATTCCTCTATCCTCTACGTAATTTTTTTTTTCTATCTGTCTCTGTTTTTCTCTAAGAGTTAGAAACAGAGAGGTGAATGCTGACCTCCTGTATTCTAGCTGTCAGTAAACCAGCACTGGCAGGTTGCTGGATCTATTTTGTGGTGAGTCTAATAGTATGACAGTGATATTTTATCAATCATAATCATTCACATTGTTATTTATGCACCATAAAATGCTATTCCAAGGAGCTTTCTTAATATCATAGACCTTAACTGTATAACTTAGGTAATGAAATTTCTGAAAAAAATCCCATGTTTAATTTGTAAAGAAGGAGCAGCCCCACATGAATCATGGCAATATGACCACCATCTTGTGTTTTGCATACACACACACACACACGCACACACACACACATATATTTATACACATGTGTATGTAAAAAAGCTTCTTGACAGCATATGTTCTTCTCAAAGTCCGAGCCCCTAGAATCAAAGGACTACACAGGCATTTCAGCTTTCATTTCTGACACAAAGTTGCAAAGGCAGGCACCATGACCAAAACATTTATTATGAATTTTAGAATCCCCAAACCAACACAAAATAAAATAAAATAGCATCTCTTCTCTGAGTTCTTTCCTTTCTTAGCCACCCAGTGCATGAGCCAGTTGCATGATTTAGAGACCTGACTTAAGACTATGGCATGTTTATGGCCAGATATACAGTGGTGGAACTACTGCTATGCCTGAAGTTAAGTGTATGTTTCCGTATTTTTTAGGTTTACATCTCTGCACATATCTGTACATGGTAAACTGTACTTGGGAATGAGCAGCTGCACTGCACTCTGGCTATCCTCAGGGAAATAACTTCATTTTCCCTTCTACATCTATTTTCACATATAGACAGCCAGCTCCGATGTGCCTGTATACTGGAGGCAAAGCTTGGGTTTTCTTACAGTCACAGGGATGAAGAGCTAGAGGAAATCCTTGAAAAGCAAGGCTTTTTTCCACTAATCGTGTTGGGAAGAGGGAAGGAGGCAGTGAGTGCTAGTGATGCTGCTGACAGCCACCCCATACAGCAGCAACTACTGTGCTGCACATCCTGTTCTCAGTCTCAGCAGCAACAAAAGGAGAAGTATCTCAGATGGGCAGAGGAGGGGGATGAGTAGTTAATGTTTCTTGTCTCCAGCCGAGTAGGCAGGCTTGAATACACTTGGAATTTTCTTTCCTGAACAAGCATATGCCTCTGGCAGAAGCACAGATGGGGAATTTTTTTTATTACCTGCTACTCTACACAGGGACAGCCCCGATGTAACCGGCTAAGGCATGGATAGAGGAGTATGTGACACATCAATGCTGATACTAAAGGTGTTAGAGGAAAGCATCTCAGCTTATTGGATTTCCTCAGTAAATCTGGGCTTGTGATTTAACACTTCTGTTAATGGTTGTATCAGGTAGGGAACTTTAGACATCTGCATTGTCAACATCTGTACCTGGAACAGACAATGTAGTTCCCCTTCTATGCAATGAAATTGTGTGGGCATCCTTAGGTCACAGCTTCTCTCACCAGATACTGACGTCTACCTCTGGTCAGATGAGTTGCACCCAAAATGCCCTTTTACTGTATAGTACTTATTTAGAGAAGGTGCCTCAAAGCTGAGAGGGAATTTATAGGCACAGAATCTCAAGACACATGGCAGGTGGGGTGAAAAGAGTGCCTCACTGGAGGCATCAAAAAGTGATGCTGGTGTCCCATCCCACCCTCCTATTAGTCACCAGGCTCTGTGTGCATGGACCATGAAGTCACCTAGGAGCCCTTACTGTGTACTGGAAAAGAGGTCCTAGTGTGTGGTGTAAGAAAATGGGTGGGAAGAAAAGCCAACGTCTCCCAGGCTCTAAAATGTCTCAGCTATGACCTTGAAGATGCATGTGAGATGATACCTAACCTTTAGTAATGGCCTATCTGCAGCAGTACTTGTCTGACGGATCTCGATATTTTATCCCACAGAGTAAATAGTGAGTTTGTGACTACAGCCTGAGAGCATGTTGTAACCTGCAGTGGGATGCTGGAGCTCAGAGCAGACCAACCTCAGATGCAAGTAAAGCTCATGCTGCACGTTAGGAAATGATGGGTGCTGGCTAGTAGAAAGAAGGTTAGGAAGGCTGGTTCCCATGGGAGGTTTTCAATCCTTGCATGCCTGCACATCAACACAAAGGGCCCCTCTCACTGTAAAATCAGACTATTACTGATTACAAGCCAGGGACTCATAGGTGGAACTGGCTGAATACTGAAGTAAATGTTTGTTCGCAGTTCATGATCAGATGAAAAGAGAGTACAAAATTGCTACCTGAATCTTGATTAAAAAAGTCAAATAACACTAAGCTAGTTGTAGTACATGACTGCTTCTGATGATAAACTGGTGCAGTTGCCTGAATTTTTTAGGTGATTTCTAAAGAGAATTTTTTTACAGATGATTTCAGTGGAAATAATGGAAGTGTATTCATGTTCATAATACTTTTCCATTATATTTGATTTTTCTAATCTAAATCTAATTCATGGTGGCGGGAAATATGCCTCATAAAAAATAAAAGCATGTAATTAATCTCTAGCTTACTATAAAGTGAAATTTGTTGAAGTAATGCCATTTTTTCTATCACATACCCCTGATTACCTAATACTCTGTATTACAAAAATGATACCCAACCCCTTTACCAGGTTTTTGCTCATAATACGGCAGTAAATATAAAAATAAGTATGTTCAGATGAGAAATGAGTAAACTCTATAATACCCAGACTTAGAATTCACTCAGTTTTTAACGGGCTGTGTACATGATGGAAGGATGCTGTCTGAAAACAATGACATTCTTAAGTCTTGGCAACAGTATATTGACGTTCTGTACTAGCTGGTTGCCGTAAATGACAGTCTCCTCTCACCCTGGAAGTAAGTGCTCTTGAATCCAGGGGATTTATATGGAAAAGGGAAAATGTGTTAGCTTTTAGTTTTTCCACCTGCATATGTAGATATTTTAGTGGACTTGCATTGATCTTTGTGCAAATGTTTGCCTTCCACAGGCAGCTGTAGACTGAGAAATCTTTGCTCAAGAAACTGATCTGAGCATAATAAAGGGAAATATGGTGTTACAGAAGAGGACTAATGGAGCTGTATCAAGAGCAAGCAAGCAATGGATGAAGACTTGGCTCCTAATTTTGAGTTTTCAGCTCAAGCAGATTAGATGAAAGTTCATTTTAGGTGTTTCCGAAAAAAGTCAGTATTTTCTTGAAATACTTGAAACATCTCAAACATACTATAATTTTTGTTCTACATCTCAGCAAACCACTTTATTTTTTACATAAATTATTTTCTGTTCTGAAGTAAGGTGGTTCAGGAGGAGAAGGGAAAACAGAAATGAATCAAGATTTAGATGCTTCTAGTGAATACTAGTGTCCTTGCACATGAACATAAAAAATGGAGAAATGCAATGAATAAAACATATTGAGTCTCTGAATGGTGCACATGCTGCAATTACAGTTAGATTTTTTTCACCTGAATTATTAATATAATTTAGCTCATTTGAATTAGTCAATTTTCATGCAAAGTTTATCAATGTCAAATGTCCTTTTGATTTCAGTCAGATTTGGCCCAGACAATCAGTTTTTCAATACTAAGCCATCCATTATTGAATTGGCCATTTTTTAGAGAATGAGCTGCATTCCAGCACTTACACAGGTTTAAAACATAAAACAAGAACCCCTCCTTTAAGACTCTTCAATGTATATTTTAGCTTTCGGGCTGAAGGTTCCCAACCCCTTGTGTAACAGAGCATCTCAAGTGAGGAAAAGGCTAGAAACAAATGCAATTAGCATTTGCTATTCAGATGGAAGTGCAGTTAAGTGAATGCAGCTTGTGGATGCTGAATTCCTGAGGAGCAGCAGAGAGAGCACAGGCCTCTTTGAGGCCACAGAAGGAAATGAATTCATCTGCTTTATTTGAGGATACTTGCAAATGAGAGAAAAAAATTCCACATAGCAGGGCACCACAGCCCAGCGAAACAAGACATACTAAGTGTACTACGAGGGTCCAGATAAACGCCAGCCCTAAGAAATGGAGCGTTACTGAAAAATATGTGAGACACATTATCCTACTGCAGGTATTCTCCTGTTCCCAGATCTCTGCTGCATACCATAGCTACAAAATATGTGTCTTTATTTCCATGAACCCACTCATAAAGGTTTTTGCTTGGCTGATTTTTCAAGTTAATGATAGTCAAGGCACTTGGGAGAAAGATTTATGTCAGTGATACACAGGTTCAGCAAATTGTCAAAGAGTTCTGCTGTGCAATTAATCATCTTTTCTCCATTACAATTTGTAAGTGCCAAGCACATACACAGAACCATTTTTATAATATAGATATCACAGGTATGTAAGTACTATATGAATCAGCTATAAGAAATACACAAAGAGTGCTTGCTACCACACAGATTTGTAAATCTTTCTCTGCATAAGACACCCCTCCTAAAATTGTGGAGGCTGTTGCATTTAACTGTCATCATTTTTATGACAGTACTTTAAGCAGATCTGCATCTCAGTTATATCTGTGGTCCCCAAGGTGCTTCATCTAGAAATATATACATTAAGTTTTTGGTTATTTCTAGAGGGAAGCCATTCCTAGTAAAAAAAAGAAACACGAGAAAAGGGATCACCTAAGAGTACTGGCTTGTTGCTGTCATTTTGATTTTATCTTTTTTTTATAAAAGTGGGATTGAGGAAAGAATCTACATAGATTGAGACATTGATGGTACCTATTAGGCCATTAACAGCAGCTCCGCTGAATCTTCTCCAGTTCACCCAGCCAACATGCTATCTCCCAGGGTCAAGAGAGGAGACAGGAGGTTGTCTTTTCTCTGTGCTAGAGCTGCTGCATTACCAGCAGCAGCCCTGAAAGATGCCTTGATTCAGAAAGAGCTGAGGGTTACCTGTTTTTCAGCGGTTTCTGTGAGATACTTCGGCAATTCAGACTTGTTCTTTGAGAACTAAAAGAAGCTTTCCTCCTTTTCAGAGAGAGGTAGTCTTACAGTCCAAGGCCCAAAGTGATGGGTGATGTAGATGTAGATTCCTAGGTCAGCCTGATTAAGCCACCTGCCTGCCTCTGTTTCCCCCTCTTTTAAATATCCTCAAAGTCAAGCTCCTTATTGCTCTGCACCAGTATAGGCTCAGAACACAGCTTCTTATAAAGAGTATTAATAAGTAAGTAAAATCGCAGACTGGACGTCCTGACAGTCGCGGAGGAATTCCAGGGGACGCAGGCTCATCTCCAAAGGCATCGGTGCCCTGAGTGCTCACATCTTCCTTCCTCCAATCATTTTCCCTCTTCAGGGGATTCTGTGAGACTTACGTTAATTTTAAAAGCCATACCCTAAATAAACTATTGCAACTCTCACGCGCAATTTCTTTTTGGAATTCAAGAATACAAAATATCCAGACTATTAGTGTTTATTACCCCAATAACTTTTGGAAGTCAGTTTTATAATGTGTATACTACAGCATTCCACACAGATCAAAGCAAACAAACTGCTCTAATTGGGTTTTGAGATCAAATAGCCAAGCTTTACATTCACTGAGCTACATGTGGCTTAAATTATTTATATTGTACACTCCTGGACTACATATTTTGTGCTCTACAGTAAATAAAGCACATGTGGCTTGGAATGTGTCTACTATATGCGTTAGTCCTCATACTAACCAACAAGATCACCTAAATGCACTGTCAAGAGCCTAATAAAAGTTGATTGTGATGTCCAGATTCAGACCTGATGCAGACAGACACCAACTCATTGACTCCAGTGGGGTCTGTGGGTGCTAAAAGTAATGTTGAGCCTTTTATGTGAGGCTTCAAATACACATAGACAAAGAATCAACAGAGCACAGAGCAAATTCTGGCCTCTCTCTCGTCAATATATTGAATTACTCTGGATTTACATGAGCAGAAGAAGTATCAGAATATGTGCATGCATGGATATTTAGATTGCAGAATTCTACCCCTTTTTGTTTTAGCCTTTTTTTTGTACAAGAAATACAGTGTTCACACCTAGATATGAGTGATTTTTTATATTAATGCCAATAAAATAAATATATTTAAGCCCTGCTTCTAAAGACTATGAAAATTTTTGTTGTTTTCAATGGATAAATAAAAAGAGAGACTAAAAATTATTTTATTGTTTCACTGACATTTTTAAAATATATTTCAAGAAGATACAAAGAGATCACCTTGAGAGAATTTGGGTACCAAAAGATGTTTGAACTACCTAAATAAATTAATATTCCTATTTTGGTATTTTTTGTAGCTGCTTGTGCTCTTCCAGAAACATATCAATTTGCCCACAAAATTGCAAAGTCATTTCAAATACTCAAAATGAGTAATATTTCAAATATTACAGGAAATTGTTGATTACTAAAGTGTGGCAGAACGTAAAGCCTGGCGTAGCCAGAATTTATGAGTGCATTTAACCAGTTTTCTCACTTGCCAGCACTTTTGGCACCAATAAACCTGAAGGCACACTTGCTAGAGAGCTGTCACTAACTTGTCTCACAGTAACAGCCTTCACAGCTGACTGTAGTGAAATCTTTGTCAAAGCTTCTACTGACGCATGTTTCTTGATGCTGCACTGTTTGGAAAGAAGTGTAACAGAAACAGAAAGGCTTGGGATGTTTTTGAAGAGGGAATGCAGAGGGGATACACAGCTGTAACTGGACATCTGCTAGTGCAGCAGGGTAACATGAATGCGAGAGATTAATTCCTCATTTTACCATGGTGCATTATGCAGGAATTAACCGTACAACCAGCAACGCTAAAGGACAAAATAATATTCTAGGTCAAACTATAAACCATTCTGCTACCATTAAAATTTAAAAAGAAAAAAAGCCAGAAAATGGTGAAATCTTTCCTGGAAAGAGCATATTTTTCATGTGTTCTTATTTCTGAGCTAGGAAAAAAAGCTGGCAAATATCAATTTTCCAGTACTTTCTGCAATTTGAGAGGGAGGAGGATATTATGTAGGAGGTTGGTGTGTTTGAAAGAAGTGCAGAAACACTCACAGCAAGCAGGCTTGATTTCTCAGTCAAGGTGATCACTCCCAATATTTACTGATTTCAGTAGAGATGGAGGTGAAATATCTGAATATCTGAATATCCTACAAACAGCTGAACCTTTTTGCGCCCTTGCACCTGAACTGAGGGAGCACTTCAGCATTCCAGCAGAGCCTAAGGGATTCGCCTGGGGAGAACGGATTTAAGCACCTGACCAACTCAACAACTTTCATGAATTAGGGCTGTGCTACGCGGCTGCAGCGCTGGCTTCACTTAATGTAACCGGCTGATTGCTTCTCCCCTCTACTGACAAGACTCAGATAAATCATCCTTTCAAACCATGTGGACATGGAAGAGTCAATAATAGACTTCAGACTGGAAAAAAGGAAATGGTAGTTGTCGTCTTTGACTATGTCCATGCTGCCGAATGAAAGAGGGGGCAATCCAGGGCACTAAAATCAAATGGCATGGGCTGACTCGTGCCCTCGCTGTGTAAGGCTCGCTCTCTGCATATCAGGCTAACTTCCTCCACACAGCACAGCAATTGGCCCACCATTCCTGCTGGCTCTGGAGTGGTGTCCCTGGGTCCCTAAGGCAGGAATATTATTCTAAATGTGTCTATTAATTCCAAGGTTTCTAAAATGGTATGAGGGCTGTGTTGCAGCTTGCCAGGGTGAAGCTCAGGGTAGGCGTTGCATGATCCAGGGTGCGACAGGAGGGCATACAGAGTTGTTTGAGGCTTCTGGGATGGTGTTGAGGGACTGACTGATCCACAATGGGTTTTTTGAGCAACCCTTGGAGTGCAGTGACTATTGTCTCGAGAGAGCTAGCTGGAGTGGTCCAAACCAGAGCCAGAGGGTGAGCTGACAATTAAGCCATCTGGATGCTCAAAAGGCCCGTGCTCCAGCACGCTGCTTAGCCTGCTTTTATTCGGTAAATTGACTTTATTCAGTGAAGAGTTATATGTAGTAGGGAACTATATACCAAATATCATTTAATGACATTTAATGCCAAATGAGGAGGACAGAAGGGCTCTTCAGTGTCAGGCAGGTGGAAGCGTTTGGAATCCATATCCCAAGAATGCAGGCAGAAACTTATGGCTAAATGATGTAGCCTCTTTTCTGCTGCTTGCTCACCAGGGATTTATTCTGTCTCTGGAAACACTTATGTTAATGCATTCTTTTGTGATTCGTTTTTGTATATATTTTCCATATTTTCTCCCCTATTTTATTTTGTTACCAAAGGTTACTTACATGGAAACAGAAATATTTTGAGGGTTTCTATTTAAGTTTTTCTGCTCTTCCTACGTTAGTTTTTTTGCTTAAACTCAAACTCTATCCAAGGCTATCCAAGCTGGATTGCTTCTGAGACAAGAGCATTCCTCACAGACAACTGTCCAACAAGGAACAGGAAGGCTCGGCTGTGACAGAGACATTTACAGAGGAGAAGCTGTACGCCAGGCAACAGCAACATCAACCCCCATATCAGCTTGGCTTTTCCTGCATGTGTCTGAAGCCTTAAAGCTCAAAGGGCACTTGAAATTCAGGAGAATTTGTCCAACCAATTTCAGCAGTTACGGACTTACCAGGCAGTGCAGACAGGTTTGGGAGTCCCCTGTTTCTGCTCCCTCCTGCTGCAGCTGTAGAGAGGCCAAAGCAACACGGAGTCGGGTGGGGGACATGGGGGAAAGGAGAGAAGGAGAGAGAGAGATTATCTGCATGTGTATCTGTGTGTATCTGGTCCTGTTCTCCACAGAGTTAATTTTGTATCCCAATAGCAGGCTTTTCCAGCCTCATCCCCCTGTTCAGGTAGAACCACAACTGCCCCTCATTTCTCTTGTCCCTTAGCAAAAGACAAGAGAAATGGTAATGTTCTTTTCCTGATACCTGCTTCTTGGCTTGTATTGTATTGCAACTCTGTCTTAATATATGTATTTAGTGGTCTTTGCTCTTTTCTAATGTGAAGATTGAAAGCAGTAAGTGTACTAGGTCAAACACAGTTGGGAGCAAAGAGCAGTGCAGATATAGGTGGCATCTGGAAAAGCTGCAGGAGTCATACTCAGACCACCTACCTACCTTATGCGTCAAGACTGCTGCAGCATATAAATTCAATTCAGCAGCGTGCAGTTCCTACAGCCTGCTAGCCAGAGCTGCCTACTGTAGGTCGCTCTGGTATATAATTCTAGGCTAGGCTTAATACAGCCAGGTTTCATACAGCCCTCTGAATTTTTACTGGTGTTGAATTTGTCTTCACTTGTATACAAGATAAAACACACTAAACCTCCCTTTCTTTGCTCCAGTTTATCTTTTCATTGTATTGCTTTGTTTTTTGTGACAGTGAAATAAAAAACACCCCTTAGCTTGCTTTGTTGCAAAGAAAGCTAAGAGATGATCAGTTTTCTTATTTCTTTGTTTTTTTCTGTTAGCTAAAGTTTAAGCTTAAGCGTCTCTTTAACTTTTTTAATAGTAATTTTTAATTAAGCCACTTGTTTCTACTTGAAGAGGTTTATTGGTTCAGCTTTAGAAATGTGACCATGTCTACCAGTAGTTTATTTTAGGAACTCTAAATCACACGTCTCTTCAGTGAATCCTGCTACGTTTGTAGTCAAATTGCTTAAAAAGCTTAATTTTAGCTGTCTAAAAGCTAGGCATTTAATCTAAGCTAGTTGAATCAACTCCCTTTACAGTCAATGAAAAAAAATAAGCATGTCCAAGAGACAATTCACATCTCTCTACCGATTACAGAAATAGTAGAAGTCTCTACTAGACTATAAACCAAATTTTTAGTTGGCTAAAAGAGATCCCTCACTTCATAAAAATGAGGTAGTGCAGTCATTTTGAGAACCAAGAGTAGGAAAAAGGAGGTTGTTTTCTGAAGAAAGGCTTTGATTTAAAACAGCTGCACAGGATCTGACTGCAATATTACTCCTCATGCATATACATTTCATTAGAAATAAGTGATTTTGTAGGAAGAAAGAGTTTCAGGGAAGAGATATATGCAAAAGTCCAGTGAAGCTCTCTTGTATTCCTGAGATATTTGACTACACACAGAGGAGTTTCTCCTGAAATATGACCCTCGTGGTCTATTTCCTCTCACAGTACAAGACAGCAGTCCTATATGGGATCATGGCAGTTTGGAAGGTAGCAAGTTTGACACGGGATGTTTCATCCAACAGTCATCCTGGAATTTGGAGGTCATGACAGATGATCAGTTTTCTGTGTGTGTCCCTACCAGAAACATTTCAGAATTGCTAGAGCAGTTCATTACCCCCATGAGCAGTACAGTCAGACTGAGAGAGACTTTTCATGGAGTAAAAGTCTGTGCAGCAAGTGCAAGAGTCTGTTTACTGTTGTTATATTCTTGCTGTCCATCTGGTTTTGTCCCTACCTTCTTTCATACCCTTCCGTCTCCAGTCTTGCCATAGATATTGGGTTCCTGACTGTAAAGCTTTTGTGCCTGGCCCCTGAGCATCGTGGTAACAAGATTCCTCCATGCCACCTTCTAGCCCTTCCCGTCCCTGTGCTGTCTGCATTGTATTTTTCGTTGTGCAAAGAACTGTGAAGCAGAAATGACAAATGAGGCTTCAGGAAAAACCCAGCACCCAAAAACCTGCCTATTTATTTATACTCAGTTCAGGGTTAATTCTTGGGCTATTCTTGCCTACCCCACCATCAAGTCTTCTGACCCCAGAAGCCCTAAACATACTGAAGCATTATTAATCTTTCTCAAACCCAGATCTACACAATAGCAACATAATCTGTTCTGGAAGTGCTATGGGATGCACCTCATTCACAATACTTTGCTTCACATACGACGTTAAGCACAAATAAGGGGACAGCGTCCTTAAATACCAGATAGTGAACGTCATAGAGTCAAATAAACAGAAATTGCCAAAAGAAATCATATAAATGGCACATGCTTTTGTATTTGAATGTTAATGATTTCATTTCCAGTAGAGGAATTGATTCTGCAGATTTGATTTATTGTTAGCTCAGCTCAATAACATTGATTTAGATATTGAGCATGATATGTGCCACTGCAGTTATTGTTTCCCTGAAATAATTTGTTTTGATATATATACATTGATTAAATTTTTACTCTTTTAATAGTACCAGTCATTATGGTACTGGCATGACACATGCAAGGACAATATACTGGTCTTTATTTCCTAAGCTAGTGATACGACATGGGTCAGGGTTACCAGATGCTCTGCTTTTTACTGTTCTGTATCATGGCAGTCAACAGTCAGCACCCGCTGCTACACTTCTTCTTCTTAATTTTGAAAATCAAATGGAAATCACACATTCATTACCACCTGATACAGCCAGTTAATACAACCTGATAGAGCAGGGAAGACAACTTGACAGTCTCAAAAAGGAAAAGGTTTTTTCCCTCTTGCAGGACGCATCGGGTAACTAACGCTTCAAAATCCCAGGTTGCCTCTGGTCTTCTTCTGAAGATGTCCCCCTCCCCAGACTGACTACTGCCGGGGGATCTGTCCCCTGGACCTGCATGTGTTGTTTATCCATGTCCCTTTGCCTTCTCAGGGACTGGGGAGGGAGGTGTGATTTTCACAGGCGCTTGCATAGCATCCTGGACAGTACCAACAAACACTCAACTTTGGTATCTTTTCATTGTCCTCTCATTATCGTATCTATGAAAGGAGAATACACAGAAGCTATACACACATTTTTGGTACCACTGAGAGAGGTATTATCTTAATAGATTGCCAATTACTCTGTCTTTGAAAACTAGTATTGTTTCTAGATGATCTAGAACTATTAGTTCTAGCATGAAGGGCAACCAGCTTGTCCAGATGTTCCTTGACTTCTGATTTTCTCACATCACCAGCTTTTGCAGCCACTTTCCTCATAGGGTGGGGAACCAGCAGATACTTTGTCTTTCCAGACAACAATGCTCTCAAATGATCACAAATGATCTTTGTGCTATTCTCTGTATGGCGCCCTGATAATTTGCTACGTCTTTTCCTTTTTTAAATTAAGAGTCTGCAGCGTTTGCTCGGGATTTGCTGGTTTTTGCTTTGCAAAATTTCAAGTTTTATTCAAAATGGAGTCACTTTCCCTTGATGGTGTTGTGCACGTGCCCTCACATTTGCTGCAAGCAGGTATTTGCCCTTGTTATCTCACTCTCTCTTTGTGTGTAGTTTTCACTAGCTGCACCTTAACTGTTCTTAAACACTTTCACTTTAAAGAATACAATCTTCACTGCAAATCTTCACTTCTACCTGTTCTAAGCAACATCGTGTCCATTTCTCACAGGGAATGCTTTGCTTTGATCTTATTGCCAGTTCTAATGCTTTTAATTTGATCTCTAATTATTCCCTGTAATAACTGTTTCAGTTCATGTGTCTCAGCTTTAATATAAGGGTGATTAAGCACTCAGTGATCCTGCTTGGCAGCCACCTTCTACTAAAGAGACATACCATTCCCTGACAACATACCTACAGGAGTCCAAGTGCTCTTAAATTTTATAATGATTTTAGGAATATATATCCTTCTTCCTGTTCCCAGGGTCTAAGGTATAGCTCACCACTGTGCTGAGCCCGCCATAAATACCCATGTGAAATACTTCTGGGCTTTATAAGTGCACTTGCTTTGCAGTGCAACCGCTTTTTCTTGATCTGCCTTTCTGAGTTGTTTTTAAACATTAAGGAATGATTGTGTAAGGCGTAAGAGTGCTCGTTTAGAGAGAATGTTATATCCTGTTTTCCCAACCTTCGATGGACCAAGATTGCAAAAGGTTATGGCCCTCTCACCTGACATGAAAATCTCTACTGACTATTGCAATACTATGAAACATTGAACTACCTCCATTGTTATAGATGGGAATACCATAAAGAACTGAATTAGTTATAGCTTGCTAACTTTGTCAGTGCATGTTTCTGGAGCTGTAGCTAATACTTTATTTTTGACATAAAATAAACAATTGTAAGTTACAAACAGGAATTGAATTCATGCAGCTCTTAGAAGGCACAGAGCTGTAATTTAGAGACAGAACTGACTCTCCTTTTTCTTTCCTTTTTATCTGGAAACTGGTTTCATCTTTCAAAAACAGAGAGACAATTTCACCTTAAGGATATTTTCCCTTGCAAGATTTAAGAAAATATAAAATTATTTTACTTGATATTACAAATTAGAGTCACATAAGTCAATCAAATATATTTATGCAAATCAGAGGTACCTTTATGCAGAGCTATGCCAAAGATATAGATATGGGTATCAGTACACATACATATTTTTTAAGAAATCATTTTGTCTTTATAATCATTCTAAGGCAGATGTCACTGGATTCATAGTGACTTTATACTCTTTAGAAAGAAATAATTTTTCCCAAAGCTGCAAATCCATTCATAAACATTTTCAAACACCATCAAAGGAAAAAGTTATGCATTCTAACTTTGATACACTCTTTTTTTTCCCAGCTCAGCTTTTAATTCCCCCTGTTGATAAACCCTTTTGTCAAACATATCCAATGGGAATTTAAAACAGACACTTATTTCAATACAGGTTTATGAGGGTGTGATAGGTCAAGGCAGATAGATAGATTATAACAAGGAATAACACTGGATTAATGGCACCTGTTCTCATAGATGAATTCCATGTTTGCCTCTCAGGGATCAAGATAAATTAATCACCTCTTATACATTCTAGACATTTCTACTTGTTCTTTTCAAGGGAAGAAAAGAGTCAACATTTCTCAATATTTAATTGTTTCATTGTTGCTGGGTATTTCCCTCTGTGAAAACTGTACAGCAGGAGAGCTGTAAGCATGGCAATAAGCACCTGCGCCTGCTGTTTTACCAAAACTTTTCGTTACCATTTATTCCTGGAGCCATGGGCAACAGACACTGTGCCCTTGTGGGGCTTCTGTCTGTCATCTCTCTCCATAGCCAGATGATCTTCTCCTCATAAGATAGTCTACCCTTCCCCACACCTCGCCGCACTCAAGAGATCAGTCAGAAGCGTCGACGTTGCGTATGTGCTCTTGACTCAAAGACATGGGACGCTTTACAGGTTGCAGCAAATCCTGACCCTCTTTTCCAAGCCTCTATCAGAGGGAAGCTACATCCCAAAGAATAAATACGGCTTTTCGTCTCTTGTCAAGAAAAGCAAAACACTGAAACTCAGAGTCAGAGTCCAGTTCAGCAATCGGTGAAATACTGGAGCACATACATGCTTTTAAGAGGCATTTAGATTATAACTGCTGTGCTACAAGGACAACCTCTTTGTTCTGTGTTTGTATGGCTCTCAGCACTGCGAAGTCCCAGCCCATAATAGGAGCCTGTAGATGCACAGTCTGTTGCGATAGAAAGGTAATTATTGTCTTAATGAAAGTGCCCGAATTGTCCCGTTGACCTTCCTCAGAGCAAATATGCAGACAATATGCTGCTCCAGTTTTTTGGAAAGGATGGTGTCAAGGGCAGTCAGCACTTAAGAAAGGAAGTTCAAAACGAGTCCATGAAGAAAAAAAGGTGCATAAAAGGAGATGCACAGGCCAATTAAAAGATCGTATCTGACCTTGGTTTTTACAAGCCTATTCTACATGTAAGAGCAGATGTTGATGACCACGGAGTTAGCACAGTATTGTAAAAGAGTGGTACGCATGTAAATGTTTCCAGTGAAGAGCTCACAGACTTTGCAATGGCTGCTGCTTAAAGGAATCCCCAGTTAATCTTTAAATTTCACCTTTGCAGTAACTGACTGGAAATGTTCTCATATCCATCTCTTTGATGAATGTCTGGATTTACAAGAGCAAACTTCCACTTTCTTGGGAACTTCCTGGTTGAGCAGGAAACTTTCAGACCCACCATGTTGGGATATGTCTATTATTTTGACTAATTTTTCTCTTTGTGATAATGTCTCTCCCATTCTTCTGCTTTCAGCTCTTTTATAAGCTTTATAGAGCACATATTCTCTCCCATGGAAGAGAAAGGAATTTCAGTTCTCTCTCACAGCTTTTGTGCTTCTGCAATCATTTTGTCCCAAACCTTTGCACCTCAGCTTCCCATTTATGTCCTGTTGCTAGTGTCATAGAGGAGTCTATTTGCCTATTTTCTATACTAACGTGCAGGTTGATTTCCCAATCTTTTCATAACTTTCTTCTTTCCACATCAGATTCAGGTTCCTTGCTTCTGTCTTTGAGGTCATATCATTCTGTCCTGTGGCAAGCCTCATTTTACTTTTTTTCTCGCCCCTTCCCACTATTTCACTTTCTTAGCCTCCTACCAGTCTGCTTTTCAGCTTGTTCATGTTATGTTTTCATGTGTTACAATTTATTTTAATTTCATCTGGATAGGAATTTTATCTTCCTATGGCTGTAAACTGCTCTTTACAGATGAAGATATAAGTAGTGTAAATATTTATTAATACTAGCTGTTATTTATTTATCACCTGCATGACCAGTCTTCTGCATTAGCACTACCAGTAGGTCCTGTTCCTCTTACAAGCTGCAAATAAAACTAGCTCATGATCAAAATTGGTGTTCTACAAGTCTTGAAAATTTTGACTTCTGATTTCATCCTAAAATGGCACTTTACCTTTTGATACTAGCTTTGCAAAGTTCAAACCACAATTGCATTCATACGCTACCTGACTCAAGTTTCACTTGTCATGACTATTTTTGTGTTCTAAATTCATGCAAAGAATGTGGCTTTTCTGAGCAACCCAGGAACAGATAGCTTTCAAGTGATCCCTAATTGCTGTTCAAGTAAAAATTCCCAAATCCTTTTTTACAGTATCTGTCTAATATCAATGCATTAAATTTAAAAGAGATAGGTATGAGAAACAGCTACATCTATTTAAAAAGATGGTAATTTTTTTGTTTACAATGGTTGGTTTTTGAAAAGGAGTTCTCCCCAAGTCTGCACCAGTCTGACAGAGAAAAACGAATATGTAGACATTTTCTAGTTAATAATATTTGTTTACATTTGTATATATATGTATAAACAGACATGTTTAGGATAAGCTTACAGTGTGCCTGGAAGGCTTATTCTGAAATGTATGGACGCAGTCTGGGATTGCTTAACAGCAAGAGGAATAGTCTTGCAGCTAAAATGACATCTCCAGCATTTTGCTAGCTATCTTTCTAAATCTATATTTTGTTGATACCGATGCCCTCTTGAAACTGGCAGAGAGTTTTTTGAGTGGGCATAGTGCCACCCCAACAGACGGTCATAGGCGAAGGCATGCCAGAGAACCAGTATGTGCATCACGTTTGAGTATTAAGTGATGGATTTCCATCCAAGAATGTCAAAACAGCAGTCAATGCAGAACATCTGAGCCTTTGGTTAAGGGGATATGCTGACTATTCCTGCTCAGAGCTGGATTAACTTTCAAAATGATGATTTTTTTTTAAAAAAGAGAAGAAGAGAGAAAACCTTCTCCAGCTGTGAGATTTTGGAGCTAACAAATCAAGAATAGAAGGAAAGAGAAGTATTTAATGAAATACCCACCTTTAACAGTTCCCTACACATCAAGCATCTGAAATCTCTCCAAGTAAATAAAAATAGGCTTCCATGGCATGGCTCAATTTCCTGGTGAATAGTTGACTGATGGCAGAAATTAGACCTGCAGATTAGACATCATGGTAGCCCACGTCTGCTTTCTGTTAAACACAGCCCAGTCCTGTTCAGGGCATGTCACACATCATGTCAATTCAAATTGGCACACACTGGTGAATAATACTGTGTCTGTGCCAAGAAGGTTTAGTGCATCTATAACTGACAACACTCTTTGCACTGGGAAAATTAAAATACTAGTGTAAAAAGATTGATTCTAAATTACATATTCTACACCTTTCTGTTCATTTCTTATACTCATCTGTAGTAGAAGTAAAGCCCTGAAAGAAAAGAAAGGAACATATTGAGTAGTTTCAGTTGGATCAGGGTTAACATTTATTTTCAGAAAATAAAGACATTGCTAATAAACAAGTTTTGCAGTTCTAAGGATTATATTGTGAGGGTAAAAGCTGATGCTGCTTGGGGAGAGAAATATTAGAAAGTTTGCATATTCTTCTTCCAGGACTTGAAAATGAAATTATTTTTGGAATTTATTTTAAAGTCAAATCAAATTTGTGGATAAGAGAAGGCGCTGAGTACCAGGAAGAGAAGAAGCTGCCATTAACTACTCTGGAGGCCTACAGCCACTGGGGAAGGGGGACTACTGTGCATCCTCTTAAGCTACCAAGCCTGCATCTTGCCTGGCTCATTTTGCCTGGTATCTCTGACATTTTAGGCTAGATCTACACAGAAGTATCATGTTGATCATTTATTTCAATCTAGTTGTGGCAGCTCAGCTCTAATAAACTGTTCATTTCACTTTGCTATCTAACTTGATCTAATTTCCTTGTTAATCACAGTGTCAATGAAGCTTTGTGATTATGCTTCTTAATTGCAAGGCCTTTGCTAAAAAAACAACAAAGAAATTATTTGGTTCTGCCAAAAATCACTGTTCTGATTTTTCTTGCCATTAGCTGTAGCATGGGTACCTAAAATTATGCAAAATCTGAGGTAGAAAGTGAGGCTAACAAACTGCCTGCTTGCCATTATTTTTGCCAATATCATTTCTGAACTACTAAAACGTAGTGGAAAACAACACTCTGCTGAATGTCATCATCAGCATAATCATTGTTAAGAACTGGATAGAGTGTTTAGGTCTGCTGAGAGCAGATTTTTTTGCTAACAAAAAGCAGAGGTAAAGTATTGTTTTCTCAATGCTAGCCTAAACAATTAAAGAGCAGCGGGATTCAAGGTTTAAAGCATAGGAGGACTATGGAAAAAAGAAGAGCACTTGCAAACTCCTGTATGTAATGTATCTCTCCCATTACCCACAGGGTTAATGTTTGGGCTTGATGCTAAAGACATCCTATAGGACAAGTCTATAAGGTGTGATCTCTGTACCATGCAGGTTAAGTGAAAATTAACATTAGGTTTTGTCCCATGCAAGAAAAGGTGCTCCAAACCAACTGTTCACATAAGTCTCTTCTGCCTCCAGTGATGCAGGCATTTTTCACCTTTTCCAAATTCACTGGAAAAGTACCCCTTTACAACTCTGCTTTCACAGTTGTCTGCAAACATGGCCATCTAAGTTCCTAAAACAGCTCTTCAGCTGCTTTTCTTCCATCCTTCCTTCTCTCCCCTACAGTTCATGATGTTTTAGATGCTCTCTACATGACGACTCTCTTCTTGCACTGGTTGAGAAATGGCAAGTAAAATGGCAAGGAAATTGGAAAAACAAGTACCCATTCTAACTCCTGTTCCTAGGAAACGTTTGCATTACAGTTTAAAGATGCATTTAGAGATACACATGAAAGTAAACACCGGTACCAATTTCATTGAAACACTTCATCCCAGCAGTCACCGTAGGAAGGAGATTGACTTTTAGGCAGGGTGCAGATGAGCCTTTCAGCTGAGCTCTGTCCTGCGGCAGGGCATACTGTTAGCCGTGCCTGCGCTAGCTAGGTAACACGAGCTGCTCCAGCACGGGCATCTCCCTCGTCTTTTTGCTGTGATGACAGTTTTCATTTCTATAGATTTGGAATGCTATTTCCTAGTACTCCAGTTGGGATAATTTCCATGTTAATTCTCCCAAGATAGAGTAAACATTTGGGAAATTCTGTTGATTTTAGGTAGATGAGATAGTTGGGAAGCAGCAAGACAGTAATTGCATACATAAACACATAAGCTGTCTTTCTGCAGGGAGATATTTATTACGCAGAAAACATAAAAAGATCCAAACAAGGCTTTCAACTCTCCCCAAAATAGTCTGAATGCTTAACAGAAGTAGTTTTCCTTGCAGTTATAGTATTCTATATACTACATTATGTGAAATAGCACATAATGTTCAAAGTTTTCCTTTGCAGCATATTTCATTCAAATATGAAATTTGAATTTTCATATTCATGAAAACCAGGGGCCAGGTAGCATTTGTCCAGTGGCCTACTGTTGAAGAGAAGGGTATGAATTGCTGTGTTCTCTTCTAGAAGAAGAGAACAAAAGAAGCGAGACGAATATGAAGCCATGGGAACCAAGCTGCAAGGACAAAGAGAACCCTACTCTGGGCTGAGTGAGATTGCCTGCATGCAATATTCCTGTACCATCCAGGGTTGCTGGGGATGTAGTTTTTGATTGCCCTGACAAATTCTCTCCCCATATCGAATAAACAATGTTGAGAAAGCTCTGGGCAGCTTGTTGAAGGCAGGCATTTTGTCTGGGGTGCTGACTGCAGTGTCTGTGTCCCTCTCACTGCACTCTGCTTTGCAGATGGCAGCGTTTGCTAAAGAGAGGTCTGCAGTTCCTCGTAACAGGCATGTTATCAGAGCTCCTTTTTGCCCTCTTCTTTCCTAATACTCTTTCAGCCTTTCCTTGCTCTCCTTTTAAGCAGTGCCTAGCTCCATGGGTGCTTCTGCCTCTGGATTTGCTTTGATATACCAGCATCCACATCCTACTGACTCTGGCCTAGATAGGACTGAATGAACAATTCTCAGAAGCCCAGGACTTCCAAAATAGCCTAGGTCAAAACACATGGGAATTCATTACTGCATTCAATAAAAAAAAAGGGGGGTTCTGGGAAGTAGTTGGCAGTTGTACACTGTTATCTGAGAGTTCTTCTGAGTTCTTTTCTTTTTCACCAGTTGGTTCATTGTGCAGTTTTTTCACATCTCTACTCAAAACTGAGCACCCTGAAGTACGAAGACACTTGAAAAAGCAAACCCCGAAGGTTCAAGAGATGGTGTTAGCCTTCTGAAGCTCTTCCCAGAGATTTGACTTTTGATAAGGACATTGTCCTCAAATCAGGTACCACTCATCATTTGTCCAGTGTCCTAATGTTGAAAAGACAAGAGCTACTCCAGAGAAGTGCCTCTTTCTGGAGGAAAAGACTGAAAGAGGAAAAATGAAGATGAAAGAGAGTGCACTGAGCTGCAAAAGGGCAATTTCAGGATGCGTGTTTATGTTCCTGAGGAGCTCAGAAAACTGGGGAAAGGAGTAATTGAATAAATGTAACTGCTCTTTTACTTGGAATAATGGTTCATTTTTTCCATAAAGGATAAAAAGATCTGATATAATAGAAGCATACATCTCTTTATCTTACTTTCTTGTGTTAGATAGAAAATGAACCTGACTCCCCACTGCAGAGCTCCGGTTTTACAATAATACATCTCCACTGATTTTTCAAGTAGTTGGTAACACCCTTGAGTAAAATGGTTGTGGAATAGGTCCAGAATATGCATTATTTATTATCCATAAGGGACTGTAAATGGCAGCACATACATCCTTTAAGAGAGTGGGGCTGTGTGAAGATTTGAATAGTTTTCATAACATTTTCCCAGTTTTGTTTCTCACCTGTCAGGATTTTCGTATTTCAGCAAACATTCACAAAACAGTAAACTGCCTGCAAATCCCTGCAAAGTCAAAAAGATCAGTTATAATGATTTAACTTAAGAGCTGACACACCTCTACTGGAAATGATCCACTTTTAAGACGACAGCTATGCAAAAGTGGAATTCATTTGCAGTTTGCAACAAATGCCAGTATTCTCTACATTTGAGGGTTTTGAAACTGAATCTGAGCAAGGACTTTCCTGCAAAATACGTGTGTTTCCTGATCAAACTGTTTACATGGTTTCCCTACTCCTTCCTTGCGCCTACTAACACTTTTTTCACTACAAAAATAGGAAAAAACATTGATCTGTGCTCCATTTCTAGAAAAAATAATATAAAAGCAGCTGTGAATCTGTACTGACTACTTTTTGGTTTTTTTCCCAAGACTTTTTGGTTGCTAGTCTCTGAGCCATTTATAGTGTAACCTACTCACGGCACAGAATCACAATATCTAAATCCTGATATGTGAAAAAAAATCACTTCTAAAGGTCTAAAGTATCAGCATGCCTGAGGGTGAGGAAAACAGTATGGGTCCAGTGATTTAAGGGATAAGAAAGGATTTTCTGGATTAATACGTAATGTATGTTTTTTCTTCCAGCATTATATGCCACTTGCCAGAACTGTTTGATGCTGTGAATTAGTTGGGATTTTTAATTTCATGAATAATTCACAACTCACTGCAGTGATTCCAGAAAGTCATAACACCTTATCATACATTCATATCAGTGCTCAACACTGAAGGGAATATTGTTTTGTTTCTAGAAAGTGTTGTGATATCTTGGAGAGTAAGTGGAGTTCAGCTAAACATTAATAAAAATTCTTGTGTGTTTACATGCATTTTCTTCCTTCTAATCTTCTGTATAACCCACAGGTAAACATCTTTTTTAACCACGGCACCCAGTCTGCAGCTACTGCATGGCCTGCGCCCAGGATTTCATCACCTGTTGTGCATTTCAATGGCTTTTCATCCATTTTCTTGAGTTATCAGAATTTTGCCTTCAGGACACCAAATAGTCAGGTACTGTGGTAGCTAAAGTAGATTTTGCAGATCCTATCTGAAACTAAATTGAATATTGCTGTTACCTTTCCTTGCAGACATCTACAGAGTACAAGAGACCCAAGTAAGAAGACAGCATAAATCAGGAGAGAAAATGATCCTGAAGTGGAAGTTTTACTGCTGAGAGGGCCAAAATTTTATCTCTGATAATTACGGTCTGAGCTAATAGGGAACAGATCTTCAAATACTCAAACAACTTTCCTAAGCTTTCCTTTGTGAGATGATACAGAAAATCCATGCTCTTCCAGGGCAAGGGGAGATGAGATTCATGCAGGACAGGACAGGAAGCATCGTCCCAGCGCACGTATGAAATGAAAACTTAGTAAATGTAGTTACGGACCAAAGAGAGAACCGTAGAAATGTGCAGCCTCACAATTCTTATTTATCCAATATCTTGGACAACTCCCAGAGTAGGGAAGCAGAAATGTGCTAACTTAGAGCAACTTCAGACTGATGGCTTCAGGGAGCACAGATGGGGCTTATCCTCATGTGTTGTGACAGATCAGTTCCCCCCCACAGACGACTTGCTAAGTTCACGGTAGGCCTCAGAAGTCTGAAAGTGAGAGAGTCAGCTTTCAGCATTCGAAGAAAGACTTGTTTTTAACTGCACACAGAGGAAGAAACATGTATCTGTCCTTCTGCCACAGTACCTGCAAATCAGGGTCAATGGGAACAGTACAGAGGCCAGATGATCTACATTTTGCTGAATCACATACAACTCAGCAAAAGGAAGATAAAACGCAACTGAATTGGAATGGCAGCATTTCATGCTTTTTTTGCACTGGTGCCAAAACAAAGTACAAAAAAATAAAGGTTTTAGTCCAAGATATCTAGCTAAATACCTGAAATCATTAGTATAGAATCTCAGAACTTCTTAGTTATTCTTAACTCACTGTTTTGAATAGCCTTTTGACTGTTTTCCATAAACTCCCCTGTGTTTGGGGGTCTTTCAGCAGTTAAAATAGTTTTAATATGGTATGATGTTAACACAGTAAAATAAGGAAAGGTAATGGAATTATTTGCCATCGATGAATAAATTAGGCTCTGTTTGGAGTAATCAACATCCATACTGGTGGGTAAATGGAAGTAAGTTTCAGGGTTCATGTAAATTATTCCATGAATAATTAGGAGTTAGATCACAATTTTAGTCAAAGCAGACACAAGTTTGCTTAAGAAATTTAGAAATCCTAGAAGAAATCTACCTATAGCACTGCAAAACTGTTCATTGGAGCAAATAAGATTGACTCAAACCAGCAGACAATTGAACTATGATTCCTCTGAAAATAAAGGATTAGAAACTCGTGCACCCAGATGTGGTTTCAGATAAAACAGAGACAGAATTCGGTTTGATAGACAGAGAAGGGAATGCCTCTCTGTTCCTGACTCTAAGAAGTTAAATAAGCCCCTAGAATAGCATTCGCGGCAGGTTTTCTCTGTGTCTAAGACAGTGATAATGATAAGAATAACACATTTCCCTGGTAGGGTTCCACTTAGAACACAGTGTTCTGTTCTTGTCAATTCAGATTAAACAAGATATTGCGGGATTTGAAAAGTATAGAGGGAAAGTGCAGTGAACTATAAAGACAGAATTGTACAAAAACAAGTAAACATGTGTGTCTTAGAGGTTCAGGGAAAGCTAAATAGATAACATCTTGAACATGTGTACAATAAATCTGACACGTGTGATGATACAGCTCCTGTAGCCATGTGTGAATGTACCCGTCCATAACCGTGTTCTATAAATATTATAGACAGAAACTGAATACAAATGATGTTTAAGGTTGCCCAAATACCCATTACAAGATAATGTTTTCAGTGAATTACTAAATGAGCCATTCAGATATAGAGTTTTATGGGTTTTATTTTTCAGATATACATTATACGTTTGCCCCATGAAAGTATCGGGGCACACTTCTGCTAAGGGTTTGACAGTTTCCAAGAACAATATCATGGAAATACACATTTTTCCCTATTTAGAAAATAATTTTAAAGTCATTTTACTGTCACTCTCTAGTCTTTTTCATGTACTTCAGAGAGAAGGCTTGAAATGCATTTGAGTTGAGTTGCTCTGCTGTCTTTTGCTATCCCCAAGAAAACTTTCAGTGTCATAAAAGAATCTGGGAAATTTTGATCTTACAAGGACTGCACTGAGTTGATGAGGATTGTGATGGAGTTCAGCAGCTTCGGATGGACTGAAGAGTCCGTTTTCACTGAGCTTTTCATCACAGGTCCTCCACGTGGTCAAACTGCATTTGCACTTTTTCGCAGAGCAATAATGTAACCTCTGGGATCACTACTAGACTTCACCTGCAAGAAGGGTTGTTGCACTCAGCTGCAAAAGGCAGTCTCTGGTACAGAGCACCCATTCCTTCTTCTCTTGGTGGCCTCCAAGGTGGGGGGAAGATGGTGCTGGATGAGGGGTAGAGGAGCAGCAAGTGGGAGTCGCAGACCAGGAGAAGATCTGCACCTGGAGATGTGAGTTGGGGATGGGAAAGAGAGCTGGGGAGAGAGGCAGGGAGGAAGAGTGCAAGAAGGTGGCCAAAGGTGGGCCAAGAGGGAGTCTGGTTTGGAAAGAAGGAAACTGAGGTGGAGAACAGGAGCTGTGTTGAATGACCACTGGGTAGGAGGAAAACAGGGATGGAGACATCCTCTTTGCTTAGGGAGGATTGCCTACAGTGTGCTCCTTTTCAGAACCAGAAACTGAGCCCAGAGGACGTCTGTGCAGTGTGTGGCAAAATAAATACATTGCTCTATTCCGTGCCAGTCTAATCAGCTGCCTAAACAGCCATTAAGGGCTCACAGTTGCCACTGGCTTTTTCATTAGATGATACAACAGAAACGTAGGGAGCCAGGAGTCTGAACCTTGCTTAGTAAATCCCAGATCAGAACCCAGTATTATTCTGTCTGATTAGATATCCGTGGGAAAGGGGCTGCTTTTTCTTGTGGGTGTTTTATCTGCTTATTTTTAGGTAAAAAAACCTTACGCCTTTTAAAGAATATTAAGCTTGCAAAGTCAATTCAAAGGTTGAGAAAGACCAGAACTAACACTGCTTGTGCAGTCTGATTTTTACAATATCTTTAATTACAGGATCACATATCATCTTCTACAGAGCCCTTGTCTCAGTCAGGATGGACGTGATATGTGGATGAACCAGGCTGTGTGGGATTGAGTTATGGTGCCATTAGTGTCTGAGTGTGGATTCAGGCCACCCTGATTGCAAAGCGAAATATATGCATTTAAGACACTTGCTGTGGGAGCTTAAAGATACTCAGTGACGAAGGGTAAAGGGTGAAGATTGAGCCAGCAATGTATAGTAGATATTCCCATATTTGAATTAAATTAATGGTGTATGTTTCAGTTTTATCTACAGGCCGCCTTCCTAACCATCATTAACTGTCTCGTTTCCAGAGTCACGCCAATGATTGTTCCTGTGGAGAGTTTTTAAGAGGATATCCCATTATACACAATGGCAAATGTCCATTAAGTCACTAATTGAGAAGATCTCTATCCAAATTGCTCATTTCTCTTGAATGAATTTTTGCCTAACAGATCCAGAAACCTTTACCCAAGACCTGCGTGTATAAAACACATTTTCTTTTCATTTGAAATGGAATACTGAACTCCAGGAGCTGAGTTCAGCTTCCAGTTATCTTTTTTAAATTAAAAGTAATCACAAATTAAAAGAAGGCCCAGAAAGAACACAGAAACTCCTTTCTATTTTCTGTGCCTTTCTATCCACCCAGCTGTATTCACAACTACAGCTGGTACAGAGCCCAAATAAATGTTGCTGCAGAGAAATGTATCCATTTTAGTGGAGTAGCTTGTGTGATTTCTCATAAATGCTTTACAATAATGACAGCCACAGCTCGGAAGCTATCATGGTCTTTTTCCCTGGAGAGCAATATGTGAACCATACTTAGTGTTTAACCTTTTCTGAGAGGGCAAATGAAGCAGGAGTCAGGCATAATCAAGAACTAGAGGGGGGAAACTATATAATCAAACATGTTTTTCAAAAATGTCGTTCAAATAGTTTGTTCTGGTTTGTTTCAATGGGTCCTTTTCTTGGTTTTGGTAGGGGAAAGGGGGGTTGGAGAGAGAGGCGCTAGTTGTAAAAACACTTCATGACAGATCCAAAAAAATAAAGCTTTTCCACATTAATTTCCATATTGACCAGACAGTTACCTCACTCGACTGAATCAGGGACCTCTCTTTGGAAGGTCTTTTCCCCACACGGGGCAAAGTGAGAATATCAGTTTTGTACAGGCACGCGCCCTCCGCCTGCATGTGTCCAGGGTGCTATAGCACATTGGGGATCTGCTCATGCATTTGGCCTTGCAACAGCGAAGTCTTCAGTAGCTCTTGCAACTGATTTCAGCGCATGCAAGATGAAACCCCTCATAAGTATGCAAAATACCCATGGACATCTCTAAACTTGAAAGAAAGAGCTCAGCCCCAAATTAGTGATCCTAGATTCATTTGCAGTATACTGTAGTATACTATGTTAATGGTAGTCTGTCTTTAATGCTAAAGAGCACATACGAGTTTCTAATCTGAATACAGATCCTCTATTAACTCACTGCTGAGCATGAGCCTTTGTGTCTGGAACAAAGTGTTGCTGTGGCAGCCAGATACATATGAAAGACCTTTGTGCTATAATGGCCACTGCTAGTATGTTCTCCCCTCTCAAAAATCAGAGCTATTGCTATATATTTAACATGTTACAAATACATATCTCGCATCTAATTTGACATTAAAATTGTTGTAGTCATTGTGCTGGGGGGGGATTTATTTCGGGTTTTTTCCTTAAGTGCTAGGGAGGTAAATGAGAACATAATTACATTGTCAAAGTCAATAATAGCAAGCAGCCTCTGTCAGGTCTTGCTGTGCTCAGCACTGTTTCACAGGAACTGCTGGGGAGCTCTTCCGCCACCAATCCATTTGGCTCCATTTAAGAACTGAGTACAGGAAGGTAGTTATTGTACAAGATTAGTTTCCTGTATGCTGCAAATTGGCAGTAGCAGAAAAATACAGGATGAATTTATTAGCTTGCAAGGTCAGCTAATAAAAAGAAAACTATGTAACTCGGACTGTTGTTTACTTTAAGTCGGATCGCTTATTAGACTTCAGGCAAAATTTAAACGAGTTAACTCCTGCATCTCCAGCCTGCAAAATCATCACAGAAAAAAAGCAAAAAAAGCTTTAATACAAAACCTAGTCTGGATGTTCATATTCATGGAATTTAGCAGGATTAGCATGTCCTTTACAGCTCTTTGAAAAACTGTACTAAATACACAGACCTTGAGATCCACAAGCAACTGTGTCAGTTGTCACTACTGCAGAAAGAATATGATGAAAAAGATGATCCTATAATATTTCATTTGTGCAATGAGCACTAGTATCAGTGCTGTTGGGAGAGATTGCTGTTGCTAATGAGATTGAGATTTTGGCATAAAAACCCTTTTTTTAGTTGAAGTTCAAGGGAAAAAAAAAAACAATTTTTTGGACAAAAGATAGTATTTGAAGATGATAACAACATCGTGATGTTCCTGGGGAACAACATATAATGTAAATTTGATTTATCAGTGCCTTTTCTTGCCACAGATTGCAAATGGACTGATGAAACAGTACCACCATTTCAGAAAAAAGTAACTCTATGCTTCAAAGAGCAGATAATTGGGGTCAGTTCAGCTTCAGTTTTCTCCAGAATCTGAACATACACACACACTTACTCACACAAGTGGAAACCTGGATAAAAAGAGGGATTTTGAACTCTGTTGTAATACCTGTACAATAAACTTATTCCAGATTAGCAGTCAGAAATTCCAAGTACTTAAATTGTTTAACTGGATTTTTTAAAGCTCCTAAATATGTTAGGTAGTCATAGCAGTTAAGTGCCCGACTTACTTTGAAGCACTTTGAAGTATATAAGGCACCCATTCACATCACTCGTTTCCTAGGGGAAAGATTTAGGCTGAAGCCTCGAGGCACACTAATGCAGGCACTTTTCAGCAGCCCAGCGACCTAACCTGTGCTCCTCACCAAGGCAGAGTTTCACCTGCTCTTTGGCAGGAGGACACCAGGACTTAAACTTTCCATACAGCCAAGGAAGGATCAGCGAGTGCTTCTAAAGAGCCCCAAAGGGAGATACAATGTGCCTATGTTAATCACTGACTTCTTGCTGCTAGTTATAAGGTGGAACAATGGGACACGTTACCTGCCTCCCTTTACCGAGTCCTTCTCATCTTATTCAGGGATCAGCACTCAGATCTGTCCCTTTTAAATAAGTAGGTCAGTGTCTCTGCCTCCTCCGCCTAGTACAGGCATATATCCCTCTGCATGTCATGGATGCATCCCTGGAAAGTGCAGCTAGAGTTTTGACAGATAGGAAGCCATTATTTTTTAAATTAGAATTAATGTAATACAGGGGATGCATGCAGGAACTTAATACACAGTTTAAATACACATGTGGTGGAGAGACAGGATCAGGATCGTCAAGACCGTCAACTGCCAACTCAACATCTGATAACAGCGCAAGAGTTGTTGGAGGATGCTGGTTTGTGGTGACCAGCTTTGTGGTGGCCGGAGGCGCTGACTGCCTTTTAAATGAAAAGACAAGGAACAACTGCTTGCAGGTCTAAAGTGTCGAGTGGTAGAAGTCTTAACTGCGTGAGATCAAATTTTGCTATGCCTTGTGATCTTGTTCAACTGGTCTTGCATCAGACGGTTATTCTGAAAGGTCTCCTGAGCCACTGCACCTATGACACCAAATACACAAAGTCGGTCTTTAAGAGTAAGCATTTTCTCTGCCTCTTTCTAAAGAGACAAATCTAAACAGTTCGTTGTCTACCTCAGAAGCTCACTGCTCACAGATTCAATTAAGTCAATGAAGGGTGAAGGATGGAAAAATAGGGTTATGATGACAGCTAGCAGATCAGAGCACTAAGTGAAAGCAGTAGATAGTGTGGGTTACTGTACTTAGTATACGCTTTAGCACTGTGGGAGACTGAGCTTCCCTCTTCTTGGGGCCCCACGTCCCAGCAGGACTCAGAGCACACTCCTTCATCTTTGGGAATGGAAAGCCGGACCACACTGTAGCCAAGAAAGTGAGACCCAAAGCAGAGCAGGCAAAGACGAGGCTGACTTTCAGTAGGAAAGGGTAAAACCAGGCTACTAGCCTCTGCTTTCTGGATGTTAACATCAAAGTAATACAGAAAAACAAAACCAGACATTTTCCCAGGAGTAGGAACCATCTCCCTTTCTGGCTGAGGAAAGCTGGGACTTCAGTTGCTTACACTGCTGTCTGCCTTTCTGTTGGGTGCCTACTCTCAGGAAAAAAACAGTATTGTGAAATGCAGAAGGACAAGGGCACAAATTCCTCTGTCCTGTTTAAACACACTCCTTCCAGGCTGACTTCCCACAGCTGATGAAGGTACATAGTCTGCCTCTAAGGCAAATGCACAGCTCCATTGCTCAGGCTTTACTGTCCAGCCACACGCAGAGGACCTTCTGTGTGCCCAGGTGTTGGGGCATGCCTTGGCTGTGCCCTGACCTCACCTCTGGATAATGCCCACCTCATAGTGACACCAGCCTGCACTCAGGGAAAGGAAACCCAGGTGGGAGCCACATCATCAGGGAAGGAGGACTTTGATGTGCACTGTGGTACAGCCAAGCAAGTAAATCAGCCCTCACCCTCAGGAACCCCACTAACCCTCCAGAGACACTCCCCGCTCGCCACCACCTCCTTGCCTCACTTAGAGGTGCTTTGAGTCACCCTTCCTACCTGAGCCAGCCCCAGGGTGGGATCCAGCCCTCTTAAACCAGGACTGGAATCAGCAACTTCTTCTTCCCAGCACTAGCCCCTTCCCCATAGACCCCCACTCCCCCCGAGGCAAGGCAAGGGGACGGTTATTTTTCATCCAGCAAGCCTGGGTACCCAGCAATGCGAGTGGCTGGGGGCAGTGAGAGAGTAAACAAGGCACTGCTCCCGGCACTGCTTATGCATTTCTTAATTAAGTGTCATCAGACAAAGAGCATCAGGAGCAGGGGCAAGAACCCAGCTCCTCCCTTCTCCCAGAGGAGCACCTTCATGGCTACAGTCTCAGATGCCTTCTTGTTTATTAATCTCTCCCTTTGGTTCCTACAGTCCTGGGCTGTCTCAACCCTGAAGCCCCAGCCATGCCTCATATACTTTGTGTGCCCACCCTGTATGATTTAGTCGTGAAGACTTCGCCAGGCAGTTTCAGATTTGCTGATCTCCTGTGGCAAATGAATCAGAGCTGGAGTGGAATGTGAATCTGTGGACATAAGTCACCTAAAATGCAGTTTTCTGAAATGTCTCAAGCCACCTCTAAAAAAGGCAAGGAAGACAAATGCAAACTCTTTTGAGAGTAAAGAGTGTAATGAATAGCATCAGATAGGGGGGCTAGAGCAATTTGCAGCACACAAGATTTCAGTGCTCAGTCTCTATTATGTGTAGTCAGCAGAGGCAAATGCTGTGCCCTTAGCACTATCATGCTGTAAAACTAGAGATTAAATGTAATGGTGTCAGAATCAAACACGGACCCAGGGTTTCAAACTGTTGCACAGACCAAAAGCACCAGCCAACCACGGTTTCTCATGGGGAATCAGCAACTACCTTAATTCAGGATCCAAATATTACAGTTTTCAGCAAAATGGACTTCCTTGTCCAAGTCATCTCTGGGAAAGAAAAAAAAAAAAAAAAAACAAAAAAGAGGGAAATACTGTTTGGTGGGACATAGTTACCATAGATCAGATGCAAATTCACTGATGTAATAAAATTATTCACCAATGCTAGTTCATACTACCTGATGATCTGGACTTGGTTCCTGGGATGTCCAACGCCTTCTGAAAGATCTTGAGTGAGTCACAATGTGTCAAGAAGATTTCATTGAAAGGGGTTTCGGGGGTTACATTTTTCACGTAAACTAAGCAGATTTAGGGGCTTTGGTAAGTGAGGCCAGTCAAGAAATCAGAGGTAACTTTCATTTTCATGTGGGTCACACTGGGAGGAATATTGAAGAGTGTTTTGCAAATGCTGGTCCTGAGCCAGCAAGCTTTTACTTACATACATAGCCCTGCTCACTGAGGTTCCCCACCAAAATAAATGAAAACACTCATCTGAGAGTTACCTCTCAGAACGAGAGTTGCCCACAGAGCCACATGGCTGTAACCTGGAAGGCGGGAGGGCAGGTGCCTCTGCCTGCTCCTCTCCATCCCGCAAAGTGGGAGCAGGATGGGAGGGAGCAAGTGCACCCTTCCTTCCCCCATTCTCTCCCAGAGGGCAGTGAGATGGCATCTTGAAACCCTACCGTAGTGACCCACCAAGGCATATAGAATTTTAACCTGTAATTTAATCTGGGTAAGGTTTAGCAATGTAGCCGAGCTGGTCTATGGCAGGAAGTAGGGCAGGTTTTCCTTGAGCCATGGTGTGTAACAGAGCGATTCCCTGTTTCGGTGAGAGGAATTGTTATGGCGGAGAGGAGAGTCACAAAAGAAGTGGTCTTGCCTGGTCTCCAGGATGGTCAAGTAATTGTGAGCAAGCCATGACATGATGCTGTGCAAGTAAGATAAGCAGGAAAGGGTTTGTGTTCACCAGAATGAGGATTGCACAAAGCTTCCTTTCTACTGTTTAGTTATCTTGGTCCTTACAACTAAAGCAAGTGAAAACTCAAGCTCTGAGGGAGAAAGAATTTGACTCAGTCTTTAATCCTAACACAACCTGCCTTTTAAATTACAAACTAAATCCAAGTTTTATCAGTCTTGGCCCCACAGCCTTGCTGAGATTTTTCACATTCCTTTGCCAGCCAGTTTAATTAGAATTTTAAGGCTTTCATGTTCAAAGTGTCCACTTTGAACTGATGGGGTCAGCAGAGTTCAAAGGAAAGGATGAAAAACTCCAAAGTCTGAAACAGAAACAAGCCCCAAGCCTTATCCCACCTTCACAAATGCTTAGAAAGTTTGGGTCTGGAGGCAGAGATTGCGGTTTGAGTTTGTAGGCAGAAGGGAAAGTTATGTTTTTCACACCACGGGGCATGTCCACATGTTGTGAAGCTGATCAACCTTTACACAAATCCTGAGCGAACAGAGCTGCTCCAGAGATACTTAGTCTGAAAAAGAGAATATAGCCCCTTCTCTTGCTTGCTTAGTCCGCCACTAGGCTGAAGACTTACACCTGGAGAATTTTTGTTAGCACTACTGAGGTACACGTATTTATGAGGGGGCGCTTGAATATAGGGGGTCATGCCAGGCATCATACCTGAGAAATATTAGCGCTATTTTCCTGTTTGTAATCATGACTTTGACATTTCCCACAAAAAAAATGAAAGATAACATTAAAAGGTATAAGAAATCATTAAAAAACAGAACATAAATACAAAAATTAGCTTTTACAATGTAGTGTATGTTCAGTGACCTGTTTGCACATATATACCCAAATTGTTACAAGTTGCATGTCTGGTTTTGAAATTCCTTACGTTTATAGAGTAATAAGGGACATGATAAACTCGGATGACAGCATTTCTAGTATTACTCAAAGAATACAATATTAAGATTTATTCCTACCCACTAGTGCAGAAATACAGAGCTAAATGAATAAAAGAATGAATACACACACTGTAAAAACCACTCTTCCCTCCAGGCGAGATTAGATGTCTGGTTAAACTGTTCTGCGTGAAGTCCATCATGCGTAGCCGTGCACACTCGGCATACAAAGAAAACAATCTCCCCGTCCCAGCAAAGAGGGGGCTGCACCATACCAACAGGGTCTGAGTCACCACCCAAGACAGTCAGGTTTGGGAGTTTTTTACCCGTTCCCAATTTACCATTCCCTGCCAACGAGAAGTGGATATACCTTGTGTTAACCCTGAACCAAAGTACATGAAGCAAAGTACAAAGTGCCATTGGTACCTAAAAACCAATATGTTACATCAGTATTCTTTCTGTAAACACTGCTGTAGTAGCAAATGTTGCAGTGGAATAGTAGAGCTACATCCCGCAGCTGGGGTCAGAGCAAGTTTAGCCAGGATCAGGCTTTTCGGTTTTTCCTGGCAGAGCTGTGTCCTTCAGATATAACACTTGTTGCTGCCACAGGAGAACACCCAGAAAGTTGCTGTACAATTACTGTCATCCCAGTTTTCCTGATCAAAGGGCTATAAACCCTCCCAGCTTGTGAGAAGGACACTCAGAGGAATGCATCTTTTGGCCCTGAAAACATACACAGCAGCCAAAGCCCGAGAAAAGGAATCGAAAGGCTAAGGAAAGATATTGATTGAAAGAGATATTGAGGAATATTTGGAGCAGAGGAAGACTGGCAGAAGGGGAAGTAGAAAAACTCCTGTCACAGTCTGGACTAGTCACATATGACCAGTAAAGGGGATGAGGAAAAGATGTAAATGGTATGGGGGAAAGGGATATGGTTTTCTCCCTTTGGATCTATTATTCTCCTCTTGCTTCCCATGTCCCTTTTTTTTTCCTTTTTTTTCCAATAGATTGTTCTATGGATGTAATGTCACAGATGTAAATTTAAATTAAAAGCCAAATCAAAACAAGGTTTCAGTAACTGTAAAGCTGATCTATCCTGCTCTGTAGATAACTCTACAGCAAGCTGGCCCCTAAAAATACTACAGAGAGCTGTGACTCATGCTCACAAGCATTGGCTGATCAATGGAAACTTCGAGGAGTCTTTTGTAGGTATTTGTGTATGAGAACATGCACATAAGAGAGACAAAGAGCAGGAATGTGTTGCTATTAGATACCTCACTGTGTCCTGATGAATCTGGTGTGTGAAGGTAGCACTTACTCTGCACTCCAGAAGGCATGCTGTGTTATTCCTCTGGTACAATTGTTTTGGTCCTCTTATCAGAGCATATGTTAATAGCTTTATGCTACTTACACTGGGAGCTGGAAATTGCTAAGAATTTCAAAGCTCCATCAGGGAGGAAGTAAGAATGGTAGATGCCCCAGGAACACCCCACAGGGAGATTTAGCTCCTAGCTGCATTTTTACCTTTAGATGTTTTTTTCAGGCACTTACCATTTTCCCTCAACCTGCAGAGACACCTATTTTCAGTAACATCTCCCAGAGCAGGAAAAAAATGCTATTCATATTCACTTATATTAATTAACTGAGAGTAAAATCTGCTTCTGAAATAACATCAAATTAGTAGAGCAGAATAGCATATTAGCTTGAACACATCAAAGTGCTGAATGAAGCTGCTCAGTATCTGTAGTAAAGCATCTTATATGCTTGCTTTGTAAATCACAAGAAAGAAAAAAGGGATTTGTACAGTACTTTTGGCAGCTTTTGTGTTTTCTGTCACATATTTCACCTCTTTATTCCTGTCACAGAATACTGTATTTATATTATTAAAGCCTTTAGAATAATGAAATATGTATCAGGAAATATCAGTAAATACAATTAAACACTACACAGTTGCATTAGAGCACTTTCTCAGAGAATTAATGAAATAATGTGATCTGCAATGGCATATTTCTTTCTGCCTTTTCTTTGCAGCATTTCATGCTTTTTGATCACCCACTGCAAAAATCATCCCTGGGAGGAAAAGAAAAAAATAAAAAGCTTCTTCAAACAGTGATGAATTTGTGAGACATTATAACCCTTCTGAGAGATTTCACGGACGTGTGTTTAGAAACTCGGTGCGGGCTAACAATGTCAGCTGATGTCATATGGAAAAAAGATAGTTAATGATCCCAATTCTGTCAGGTTTTAGGAAAAACTGGGAGGTATATGAATGCTGTGTAAGAGCATTATCTGTGACTGCGGTGGATGGAACGACCTCACACGCAGCTTCCTTTGCGTGGGTTACTTCTTCTCAGTGCAGAGTAGACTTCGTTAGATCAGGAAAACGGTTCTCTTCCCAGTAGCATGTATCTCTGTTCCCTTAGTTGTCCTTCACAATCTCCTGGTTAGGCTTTGTTTTTGAGGGCATGGTGGAGGGGAAATCCACCCCATTGAAAGGCAGAAAATGGGGTGAATTGCCATCTCTGCTGAGATCATTTTTTACCAGAAATCTTCTTTGACCAAGGTCAGCAGCAGGAGCAATTTGCTCTCTTTTAGGAAATGCCTACATAAACTATCAAATGAACCCTACAGGGGCCAGATTCAGACAGCTGTGGCTTTGATTCGCTGTCCATATTATATGATGCAAGAAAGCAAATGCCACATCAGGAAATGCTACAGCAGAAGGATGGGTAATAAGTGAAAAGAAAGGGGTTGCAGACATGCCCTCAGGTAAATCTGCACCTGATAGCTGATCTCCACCTATAAAAATCCGTATGTCCTCCATGCTCAGTAGCATAAATCCATGACACCACTGCATTTTGGAAGATCCATGCAATTCCAGGCCATCCCCCTGAGAAACGACGAGGTGGCTGAAGAAAGGCTGGCAGAAGGGAGGCAGGGACCGGCAAGGGTGTGGAAGGGCTGCTCTGCGAGAGGGAATTAAGTAGCCTGTGACCTCTCAGCCTGGGAAGGAGGCAGAGGAATATGACAGGAGTCTTAGGAGACAAGAGTGGCAGAGAGGATTGAAGAGGGAATGTTATAGTACAAAAGCTATTTTTTCTTCAAAACGGGTGAGTTTCTTTTTGTTTTTTCATGCGGCATGTAATTAAACTATTGGACTTTTGGCTGCTGCAGGATGGTAGAAAGCCAAAAATATACATAGTTTTAAAACGAGCTTCGCAGGCTCACAGAAGGAAAATCTATTGTGAGCTACTAAGAGGCAAGATATCACCTTTGTGCCAGGTGGACTCTAGCCCACTGCTGATGAAAGGCATAGCTAAGGAGCATTCATTATACTCTGCTGGTTCTTATACCCTCCCCTCATCATCGATTACTGGACTGTGTCAGAGAGAGGATAGGGAGCCTATCAGACCCTATTGTCTGTCTCAGTACAATTTGTTCCTTACATCCTTACATTTACTATATTTACAACGCAGGAGCTCAGATCCAGCCATCTCCTGTATCAGTAAAGACTGGCTGTTGCTTGCACGGTAAATGACCAGGAGGCATGATTATACCTAAAAAACCAGTTCTTTGGCTCCCATAGCATCAGAAATTTCTGGTATTGAGAAATATCTGTATATATACCACATATATTCAGTGTATATCTATATACCAGTTACACCTTTGGCTCAGAGCAGCCAATCAGTGTGTATGTAGCTCCAGGCCAAGCACGGGTGCCCCTAGTCCATCAAGCAGCAAGCTAGATCATTTCAGTGAGCACCGAGAATGAGAAGACAGTAGGTGATGTAGTTACAGTAAAGCAAGGGAAAGGGTAAGTGTAGGAGCTATGGAACTGTGTTTTGAGGAAGGAAGATGTTTGATTAGAGTTGAAGGTTTTGAGGCAGGAGAAGGAGCTACAGCTTGGAGCTTGTAAATCATTTCATTAACTAATCCTTTTTCGTGAGTTGGAGAGTTCACTTTGTTGAATTAGTGTATTTTCAATCAGTATTGATATTACTATCACTAAGAAAAGAGGACCAAATCCTGAGGACATGGCATTTATCACCAAAAGATTGGTTAATTTAAGGCCATTTAACATCTATCTTCATCAACTACCCATCTGCAAAAATGAAAGAATTATTATACCTCACTGTGATATCATCCTGCTCAACTCCTATCTGTTTAAATAACTTTGAGATTGATTGTGTTTATCAGCATTGAAAGAAGCTTCATGCGAGTGTAAAATAACTAAGAAAGAAGAGAGTTCAGAATTTTAGAAAAGAGTACGTATTTTATTTTGTCCAAATAAATACTTTGATAGATTTCACATAAAAAATAGCTTAGTAATTTCCCTGTTCAGCTCAATTTTCTCTGAAGTTAAAAAGCACCAGAATACAGCTGAGAAAATAAGCTCTGGGTAGTTGTACTTTGTTTACCTTTTATTTATGTGGATCAGCTGCAAAACAGAGTGTTAATGCTATCCATCTTTAATGAACCTTTGTACTAAGGACAGGGAGTTTATGAGGACTAAACCCTGCGAATAATATTGGACTTCGTAACTAAGTCAGCACAGTAGGACTAAAATGCTTTATTGGATCTTATTCACAAGAGGTTTATACTATATCGCTGATATCTTCCATTTCACTTAATCACTTTTATGAACACAAGCCGAGCCCCTACTGCAAACTGCCACCAGAGAGCTTAGCAGTCTAAATGATACTTCACTGAAGCTTCAGAAAGTCTCTTTGTTGTAGAGAAAACATACTAAATCACAGCAACTTAACCCTCTTGCTTTCTTATTTGCTTTAGAAGGTATTTGTCTCCACTCTTCTTTGGTGGGATCATATGCATGAACAGAGACATTATTGAAATGTATCTGTCATTCATCTGTATTGCCACAGCCTGCATTGTCTTTAGGTAGCTCAGTAAGCGCAAGGTCATTTATTTGCATTTCCTCAGGGCAAGAAGTTTAGTAACAAGGTTTTGTAACCTAGGTGACTTTATATTAGTAATGTTATTACATCATTTTTATATTCTATAGACACCATTATGGCACTTGTCATTGTCACAAGTGTCAATAGATATCTCCCAATTTATGACAGTAGTTGGAACTTTAAAGTGGTTTTTACTTACCCAAGCACTCCTTTACTTGAATCCTTGTGTGAGCAGGGGTCTGAGGGATTTGACAGGATATCATGTTTGTACTAGGGGGTTAAACATGCCATGAGCTGTGCTCTGGCATCGAGACCAACTGGCCTACAACCGATTGTGTTCATACACCTGAATGCTCTTGGCCTCCAGAAGAGCTTGCTCACACCCAGACTGCCTATGGGAAATGTTCCCAGTCCCATAAAGCTCCCAAGCCATTCCCAGAGACTGGGACAGTGCCAGTTTAGGCCAGAACCAGGGCACGAAGAACCCTAGCAATTCACCAGGACAAGCAGGCTCTGGACTACTAATAAAGACATGGACTTTGGTTGCTCTGAGCTTGCGCCTCAGTTCTGTGTCAGGGATCATGGTACTTCACTGGAACATTTTGAACCTCCAGATAATGGAGATCATAAGGTGCTCAAACACACTAGTGTGTGGCAGAGGCAGCAGGGGCGTAGAGGTACCAAAAAAATAAGACACACTTTCCATACTGACACTAGACGCTCTATGCCTTGTAAAAGTAATTGAGAATAGCAATACTGTCAGCTTAGCACTTCTTGGTAGTATAGTGAAAAGCATCAGCATGCTTTAACTTGCACGAGGATGCAGGAATGCATCTCTAAGGAGCTACACTGCATTCAGATCACAAAGGGAATACCCCATGCGGTGCACCACTAAAGAGATTTCATTCCCTGTTGAAGGGCAAGGAGAAAAAAATGTGTACACTATCGTGAAGAGAACCTTCTTCACAGAAGTATTCATTTTAATTGGCTTTTCGTAGTCATCCTCTTCAAACAACACTGGAAGTGTTTTCTGACAGTAGCAAAACTGCTCCTGCGTTTATTAATTGATGACAGTATAAAAGAAAGTAATTAAAAATTCCATGAAGGCATTTATTCTGACTGTCCCGCATGTAGCAATACATTCTTTCCCACTGTGCTAAAATTAACTGTTTCAGAGAAACATATAAACAACATGAAGTACGATCAATAACATCCTCATCTGCCAGCAGCATTGCCGAGAGACAGCCAATCTAGCCAGTGCTGGGACTGACCGCTCAGATTACTTTCATCAGATTGAGTCCTAGTGATCAATACCAAATATTTAACACTTGTACCTCCTGCTTTGCTCAAGCACTAAGAGGAAAGACTGAAACCAGTCTGCTGTACAGTGCTCTCTCATCACTGGATATATTTAGTCACGAGCATACATTATCGGTTCCCAAGAACTTCCCAAGTTTGATCCCCACATTCCACAGATTTTACAGGGAAGTAGCTGGTGAAATCTCTAAAAAACAATCTGCGTGAGGATTATTAACCTGTATTCCCAAACCCTTATGTCTGCTTTTGCATGCACTGTGAGTAGCGTATGCTTTTTATGGGTTTTTTTTTTGGTAGTAATCCCATTACCTTTTCTACTGATCAGGGCAGTCTGAGTCTGCCCAGCTGATTAGCTATTATTTTATCAAAATACTTTGTAATCCTCTCTGATCTCTTCTTAGCAGCGATGCCAGGGCAGTGATACACTCGTTTGAATATGCTCAAATATGCAATCATAGGGACAACGCAGCATGCTCACCAGTTTCCTATCTTGATTTCTTTACACCCAGAATCACAGGGCAGCCTAGAAAACAGTATTCCTTGCTTCTGACCTTCCACAGGGGCGAGACAGACTGGGAGGCTGCTCCAGAGGTGCCTGGGGCAGGGGGAGAGGAGTCTCAGAGCTCCCTAAGTCTCTGGTCCTCAGCTGCCCACGTGTTTCCCTCCCTCGATTAACGATGTGGGAGATGCGACACACACATATCTTCCATTGGTGCGGAGCCGGGATCCTGCTTTTGGATCCGGGACGTGGGAAACAAGCTCTGATTCCCTAATCCACAGAGTTTATATTTCGTGTGTTTCTGTACCTCAGAATAAGTAAATCAGCAGCTGTCCTGCCTAGAAGTTACTGTTAGGTAGCGCATCCTGGGTCTTATCTTAGCCGCAACAGACAAAAGATGTAACACAAGGGGAAGAAAACAATCAAAAATTAATATTAAATCTAGGAAGACAAAAACACTGCAGTGTCAAATTCTCCTTTGGTAAACCAGCACAGATTCATTGTTGTTTACATCAGCTAAGCAGAAGAATGGAAACTGCTGACAGAATGGGAGCTCAGAGGCACATGAGTCACCACTCATTGAATTTCCATACTCTCGTGACCTAGTAATGTTGTTGGGGCATTCAGCAGAAGATGTTGCTTAAGATGTTTTTTCTTCCCAATAAATGAATTTTTGCATTCAGGGTGTGTATAGGAGGTTTCCAGAAAGCTTTCTAATAGTGAAGAAACAATTCAGACTATCAGCTTGAAATCAGTCAGCCTGCCTCGCAGGCAAAAACTACTTGCCAGGGAGATCTGCTAGGGTAAAAGAGTCTCCTAAGGGAAGCAGTGGAAATTTCATATCTTGACACCATCACAAGCTACCCTGGATAAAGCACTAGTACATGCATAAGAAGAAAAAATCTTGCAGGGAGATAAGTTCAAACACTGAGCAGCTGCTGAGATACTTTGGAGGCAAGTGTGATGTGAGGTCTAAAATAAACAGAGCACTTCATTGCTCTATCAGTAATGAACCGTAGAGAACTATCCTGGTGGTTGTACTCTGCCAATAGGGCTCTATCCTGTAAAATACTGAACACCGTAAATTCTTGTTAGAGAGAAGATACGGTATTTTCTAGGGGAAAAAAAAAGGAAAAATCTCTACAATATAAAAAACCACTAAAAATAATTACTTAGGTAATCACACTTCTGAAAAATAGCTAAAGAGCAAACACATGAATTGAAAATCCACCACCAAAGCAATGTGTTATTTTAAAAGACACTTTTCTCTTTAGTGTACGTTTCAGTTGCCTTCATATATACAATTCAATTACCCTTAGTTTCAGCATGTTATTTCAAATGGGATTTATGGTCAGTATGAATACATTTCAACACCTCACTTTAACTGATTCATAAAAATTCTTTCAATGTGCAAAGAGCTTGCTCTAATTTGGGCTCAGCGTTCACCATTTTTAGTAGGTCTGACTCTAAGTACCTCAAAAAAAATTTCTTCTGCTGCAGAAGAAGTTGGAATAAACATTCCAGCCATTTCAAAAGATTAAGTGAATAGAATTTGAAGGTAGAATATTGGACTGGCTCCTGAAGTACTTACACATAGTTTGCAGAATTTCTCAATATAAAACATTTATCCTAACATCTAGAAATCCGTACCAAGTCCTCTGTAATTTTCTAGTAATGTTTATGGTTGCCTGAAAAGCCTTTCAAGGAACATGGGCAAAACAAAATAACATAACTTTTGCTATAATTAAATGTGAAATCAGGAACTTCGGAGTTAACATACACCCAGGAGAGAAATCCCTTTCCATTTGTTTTGCTTTGTCATCATTTTTCTTCAGATGAGAGCAACCTTTCTTACCAAATAATTTATCACCAATTTTTTACTTAAACTTATACTTCCTCTCATAGACTTTGGCACATACAAAGCATATCGTTCCAACTTAAAGTTATAACATAATAACTTCAAGCATTTTGTGAAATTAATAGAAGTAGCAATTAGACTTCTCCTTCGCATCATTCATAAAGAACAGAGAGCTTGGCAATTCTCTGCTAAGGAACAAGATACTGAAAAGAAAAATATTTCTAAGATCCTTTCAGCTGCAGCATATATGGGTACGAGCCTTAACATTTCTATGCAATCATGACGACAAATTGAAATAGCCCCTGAAATCTTTCAGCCTTGCTAAAACTGGCTTAAGCAGTTCCCGCCCTCTCTGTCCCAGACCAGAGTTCCCAGACTTGCACTAAAGCTCATTATTCCCCTGGTTGTGTCTAAACCACTGTTTCTGTGATGACACGGTACTGCAGTTGCATCAGTAGCATTAGGACAAGAACTATCAGGAACAGTCATGTATTTCCATGGCTTCAGACACCTATGGCCACAGAAAACAAAATACTCTCTCAAGTAAATCTTTGATTTTTTTTTTTTTTAATTGAAAGAACGCTAATATCATGTTTGCAATATGTAAAGCCTCGTCTCAAAAAGATGTATCATTCTAGCTATACATGAAGCTGGGAAGCTAGTGCTTCTTATTTCCTGTCACAATCAAGTGATCTATTGGCATGACAGTGGGTGAAAATATTTTTGTTGTCTTTGCAGCAAAAAAAAATGTTATTTACTGTATTTTCACATTTCTACTATAAATTTTTTCTCAACTTTTTTTTTTTAAGTCACATTAGACTTATTTTAATCACCTGCTCCATTTGTATGCAGGCCTCTATCTGACAGTCTGCTGTAACCAACAGAGACACTTCTGTATATATTGTGATATGTCTTATGGTAATCACTGCTATCTGATCCATGCAAAATCATTTCTCTGCTCCTTCCACAAAGTGACACTTTCCGCCTTTTAGTGGGCTTCTCGTTAGAACGTGGCCACTGAGTCAGTGGGCAGTCACAGTCCACAAGAGACTGTAAGAAGTCAGCCAACTGAAAATACAGAAATTGTGCCTCAGCTCAGTCTCAGATCCCCATCACTTCTCTGTTTTGCATTGCACAGGACCAGTTTATCCCAGATACTACATATACAGCAAGCAGCAAACATTGTTCCCATACAGCAAGATTTTAGCCTGTGTTAGACATATGGAAAGTGGCAATCTCCACGTACCAGAAGAGGTTGAGCATAGAGGGAAACCTAGTTACAGTTCTCCTGGGCAATACATTTCTAGTTTACCTTTTCATGTTTCAGCAATGGTTTGATCATTTCTGTATAAAGTCTGCAAAGAAATATAACAATTTTTTATTTTAAAGTGGTTGCATAAAATGTAAACTACTGTTGGCTGTTATCAAGTATATAGACCTTCATTTCAAGCCATAATGTGGCTTTGATAAATGAAATGGCATTCAGCAAAGGTAACTTAGATCAAATCACTCAAATGTTGCTCTGAGTGAGCGAGCACTCCTGGTACCTCCCTGTTGCCCACCTCGCTCTAGCCAGATTCTTCAGCCTTCAAGCAGCGTGCCAGCATGGAAACTGGGAGACTCCGACCACATATTTTTTTGAAATGAATATTTTACCCCCTTCCTCTGCCACCCTCCCCATGTCATTGCCTGGAGATGCAAGGCAGCCCATTTCTCTCTCCAGCTGTACCCCGAGCTCCAGACCTCGCAAGGAGCTGCAGTTCTGCTCTAGCCATGAGCTACTGAGCCAGGTGGTGATTTCTAGAGAGCTCCAGCAAAGATCCTCTCTTAAAACATCCCAGCTCTGACAGAAGAAGCTGTCACATGTCCAACCTCTACTTGCACACAGTACTCACTCACTTCACAACTGACCCTCAGCTACCTGGATGTGTCAATCATTTGCTCTTTATATAGCCGTTAACTATTTTTTTTCAGAAGTTTCCTTGCTTGCATGAAATTTCTTGTATGGATTACAAAGCAGAACTGTGAAGCAATATTGTTTTTTAAGTAGCAATCTGAAACATGAAGCCAAATCCATGATTACTTTTTTCAAAGCATTCAATTCAGTGTGATCTTCAGAAAACACAAAAAGAAGAACCTTATTTCTTCTGAGCTCGGTAGTTACTTTTTGTTAAAGGATTTCTCCAGGCTGAATTTTGCACTTAGAGCAACATTTAATCAACACTTATCTTGATTAGCATTGCACTGTGAATGTCTGATCATTTGACTGACTAATCCAATCTTCTCTTTCCCTGTGCAACACTGAAATCAGGGACATCTTTTAAAACAGAGGAAGGCTAGTCCCCTGAAGGGCCCAGTTCAAGAGAAAAGGCCAGTCTCTTAGCGTAGAAGACTGGCAGCCACCCTAAGTGACTCAGCTGGAGCTCTGGAGGGCACCCCGCCTGAAGAAGGCACAACGTCCTCCATGCCATAAGCAGTCAGCTACAGCAGCAGCACAGAAGATGTGCTGGCTCTGTTCCCTGGAAGTCTACAAACCTCTGCTGGCGGGCAGGAGGAGAGAGAGTGGGAGAGACCTCTTACTCTGCCTTCTCATTCTTCTCTCAAAGATGCTAGCATCTACTGCAGGAAGAGACCCTATTGTGGCTTGCACTGTGCACAGAGGCATATAAGACAAGTTTCTGCCTTCTCCTGTCTTCTCCTCTGTACGCTGCGGCATCCCCACTGACCTAGCCTAACCTTCCTACTTCTGCAGCCCTGGCTCAGTCATGCAGCCACGTGGTGCTTCTCTTTACCTGCTTCTGCAAACAGGACACTTCCCCACAGAATGACTGTGAGAGTCATTTAACGTCTGCAAATCATTTTGAGTTCATGAAGAGCAAGGTATAGTTTAAGCATAACGATATATCTACACAAAGCCCTATCTAACACTGCATATCGACTTACTTAGATTTTCCATTTAATGCTAGTGTTCATATAATTTACAATTAAACATTTCCGTTTTGTCTGCCTGTGGAATTTCTTTCACCCAGGTGATGAATCAGACGTACACTATAAAGTGTTTTTCAAACACTGACAGACTCCCATATGCACACCTCTGTACAGGTGCATAGAATCACAGAATCGCTCACGTAGGAAGGGATTTCTGCAGATCATCCAGTCCAAACCCCTGAGTTTTGAATATTGCCAAGGACAGATTTTCCAGCCATCAGAAACCTCCCCCAACTGCCATGACCTCTCAAAGATGACAGAGAGGGACCTCACAATGACACCAAACAGCTCCACAAGCACCCTTGGGTGCTTCCCCTCTGGTCCCATGGACTTGTGTATGTAAGGCTCCCTGTCTATACCCTCCCTTGTGTTTCACTCCTGCAGACTCTGCGGGGAAAGGAAACAAATCTTTCTTCACTATTCCTTCTAACGTAAAATTGGCAGGACAGATCTATGAATGCATTCAAAAAGCAATTAAACAAAGTCATGGAATAAAAATCCATCAGGACTGTTCCATGCTGAGATGCTGATACCACCATCTGATACCAGGCAGTCCTTATTCTAAAGATTGCCAGTCAGATGCCAAACACGGGAAACCTCACAATACGGTAACCACATTGCTTTGCTTTTCCTTGTGCATCTATGCCCGGTCACCATTCTTGTTGGCTTACACTGAAGAAGAATAGATCTGAAAGACTTCCACATCACCAGACAAGGTCCTTGGCTAAAAGACTTTTGGTCCAACCCAGTAAATTCTTACCAGTATGTTTAATGCTTTTTCTCTGCAATTTAAAGCATAAGTTTTAAAGCTTCCATTTCTGCTGAAGAGTAGTATACTACAAGTACTCCAGTGATACCTGCAAACACTGCAGCTATGGCGGTTAGCTGTAGCCTCTTCCGCCACTTTCTCCTACCCTAGCAAGGCTTCTCAAGTAAGTGTTATCAGCCATTTGAGTGCTAGGTAATTGCAGAGGGATCTTAAGTCTTTAAAGCTATTTGTTGATTCCTGACCTCGGCAAAACCACACAAGAGTTAAATCCATCTCCACTTTAAAATATTGTCATACCCTCAAGCAACAAGTGGGCAACTCTTCTCATCTCAAAGCTAGTGGTTTCATGAGGACGGCAGAAAGTGGAATATGAGGTTGTGGTTCATACAGATAATTATCTGAAGTTATAGTGACCTTTGTTGAAAGCTGCACTGAAGAATAAAGAAGCATTACACAAACTGTGCATCCTTAAGAGAAGGCAAAGGTACATAATGGCATCAAAGTCCCTTAATTCCTAATAGATCCTGTCACAAAGGGGACCTTTGCTATTAAATGACTAATTCAGTCCACTGAGTTATTTTTATCTCTAAAACTCTACCTTAGCAGTCATTTTCATTCAAAAAGACCTATTACTTCTGATTTTCAGGATTTTTTTAATGTGTATATTTAAAACCTCATGAATATTCTGAGGGCTTCACATGTGGAGGTCAGCAAGGGACTGTGCTAGCACTGCCCTCTTTAATATGTATATTAGCCACTGGAGATTGCTAAGTGTACAGCATAAGCAATTTGCCGAAGCCACAACTCTGCTTCCCTGCCATCGAATGTAGATGAAACAGGGTTTTTCTTTACCCTGCAAAACACACTTTCTCTGAGACTGGAAGTCAATCCAGCTAAGGAAAGCTGCAAAGAAAATGAGAGTGAAAGAAGTACAATGAAAAACAGAAAACCAGCATTAATGTTAGTCAGTTAGCTATATGTTATTTATTCTCTTCAGTATAGGTTTCATTGCAACATTGATGGAATACAAATTGACACAAAATTCATGTAAATTTATGTAAATGCATATATAAATGAGTTGCAGCCCTCAGGCTCCTGGCAAGTTGCCATAGTGGCTCTGAGCAGAGCAGAGACTTTGCACCACTGTAGTACTCTGAGAGGTGTTATTGTGAATTAGAGTGTGGTTTTCTGAGAAACATTAGTAGCTTTATCGGTTTCTACATGGAGTTTGCCAGGGGCGAAAGAAATACCACTTTGTGAACTTTTGGCTTCTTATCTGAGTTAGTAATAGCACTGAGCCTAGAAATAGCTCACGTGTGACCATTACAAACTCTTTCACTTTCTCAGCAGAGTTTATAGTTACTGTGAGACAGAAACACCCAGCTCATGAACATGATAAACTTCACCGGCATTTCTTTGGAATCTGTAATAGCCATGAACTCAGAAATAGCTGGTTCATGACCATTATAAACTCCTTTGGCTTCTCAGTGGAGACTTTCTAACAGCCATAAGCACAGAAATAGCTGGTTCACAACCATTAAGATCTTTGTCAACATGTCCATTGGGAATATAAAAGTTGTAAGCCCAGGAACAGCTAGTTCACAATTTTTACACATTTTTTTGACTTCTCCATGCTGAAACACAGCCCTGTAGCCAATAATTTGCCAGTGACAAATAATGCCGTCATACGGGCTTACTTAGCCATTCAGGGATAATGCAACAGAATAAAATATAATACATTAAGGTAAATGGCAGGATTAGATTTGGGTAGCTTTCCAAAGCTTGTGGCTTATATCTGAGGATTTTCTACCTATCTGTCATGGTATTTAGCTCTATTGGATTGACATTCACTGAATTCAATCCCATCTCCATTCACAAGGGGAAAGGACAGCTCACAGGAGGTGTCACACACAATACCAAGAGCAAGGATGGGGTACTGGCCTGAAAGTGTGATGGGCTGTTCAGGCAGGCAGCTCTTCACATTTTTCCATAGAAAGGATCTCAGGATGAATATGACACTTCTATGGCCTGCCTACAAGAATACCTGTGGCCAGGTCTACAGAGGTACTTGCTGGATGTTTTTAACTGAAGATTTATTGAGTCAAACTCATTGTTTGTTGACCATATAGGCAGATTCAGATAGCTGACACAGTAGCTGATAGTCTGCATGCCAACCCCCACCTTGGCCCTCAACAACCAACACACATAGCCTATGCTCAGCCATGGCATAACTGGAAGGGAATCTGCTCATGGCCCTCTTGAATCTCCGCAAAATATCTGGTCTTTGCAAAAGAGCCTCCTTCCCTTCAGAAGTCTTCTAGAGCAAGTGTGGGAGGCCTTCGGGGTCCTCACAGGTCATTTGCTAGAAACTCTGCATATTTACAGGTGCCTGCATGACAACTGAGTATCATTTGCAGGTTTCTACCAAAGGAACAAAAATACGACAAGACCTAACTTCTAAATCTCAAAATAGAAAGGAATAGATCTTCTAAATCTCACTTTTCCTTTGTGAACCCTCCCCACAGCCTCTGGCTCCACACCTTTCCCTTCAAATTCCCCTATGTGACCCCCTTGTCACTGATCTGCCAGGGCTCCCATCTGAAAACACCTCTCTTATCAGAGAGAGAAGATTTTCTGGGGGCTCCAAGTCTCTCCTTTTAGAAGGACTGAGTGGGGGCAACAAGGCGTAAAGGCACCGGTGGCACAGGGGGAAGCCTTTAAGTATTTATATCCTCTTCTCCTTACTGCTTCGGGGAATGTATTATTTCTTTTAATAAGAAGTGTTTGTGCAAATCAGCCCCTCTGAGGCCATGCGGCTGTAGTCTTGGGACCTAATTCTGTTCCCACTGAAGTCAGTGGCCAAATCTCTATTGATTTCAAATGAACCAGCCCTGGGCTCTTTGGTGTTTTCTCTGTATTTCCCACTAAGAAATTGTTTTCTTTAAAGCTCTGACATCACATGATGCAACCCACTGTAAAAATGGTGCTCATGGTGTATATAGATGTACAGAAATGGAGGAGTGAATTTTCAGTGATAATGATAATTCTCTGTAGCACAGCAAGCATGGGAGCTGAAACATTGCAGGATAGAAAGCCTCTGGAGCAAGCATGTACTAACACATCAGGCTTCAGAGAAGAAATCATGTTCCAGCAATTAAACATGAGAGGAATCAACCATTTTAATTAATTTTACCTGAGTTTTCACTGTTTAAAAATCCCCAGCCTTTGGGAAGGAAAAGGACAGATGGAGCTTTCAAGGAAGTTAAGGGATGAAATAAAAGATTGAATGGGCAGGAAAACAATAAGAGAAAGAGATGCCAAAGAGTGTTGTTGTTATGGTGGTGCTGGGAAAGGACATTAGTTCCAAGGGAAGAGAGGCGGCGATCAAGGGCCTGATCCTACAAATCTGTATTTGCTTATGTGAATGATTTCATTGATCTTAGCTGGACTCTGTGCCTGGGAAACTATTTGTGGAATCAGATCACAGAGTGTTAGAGAGCAAATGCTACCTCGTTCATTGCCTAACCTGCAAACATTTAGCCAGAGGGACAGATCAAGGGGTGGAGGGAGGAGGAGGAGGAGGAGGGGGTGTCGGAGTAAGAGAAAGTAACGCAGCAGGAGAGATTTTGCTCTAGTGTTAGCAGAGCAATGTCACTGATGCCACCTTGCCACCCCTTGATCTGAAAGAAAGGGGAGATCCAGCTACTTAAGAATGTATTTTGAAAATTAAATGCAGTTCCTGGATTGAGATTTACTTCGCCCAAGGCTTAGCCCAAGGAAAGGTCTAACAATAAAGTTATGAAAACCCTGAAAAAATAAGAAATGTTGATACAGGTGTAAAAGCCATATCCTGCTGATACATCATGCTGGGCTATGATGTATGATGAAACTGCTAAAAAATAAATAAATACTGAAGAAATAAACCTGTCTAAGTAGAAATTTTGTGTTAAATATTCATTTATTGCATTTCCCTTGTACTCATTACAGCACCTGCACAGTCCCAAATTCTAAAAATGTATTTGCATGCCTGATTCCTACTGAAACCAGTAGGAGTTAAGCACTTAAATGTCTTCGAGGGTTTGAGTTCTAGTTCACTAGTATTATAAATTTAACAGTGCTTTACCTATTTTCTCCTAATGATGCTTCATCCAGTTTCTGACTGTTTATTCTGTTTCACAGCACTGGTAGCACATTAATAATAGATATTTATATACAGGAGCTATCAGGAATGTTTTCCAGTGAAAAAGATTTTCACTTCCAAAAGCTTTGGACTGAGTAATAATTTACACACACATTAGTTACTGCAAAAAATTGCATTTATGGCAACTGTATTTTCTCTAGGACCATGGATCTATATCTGTTATTAGGTGCTAAGGTGATCCTGTTCTTGATGACATAAAAGATTACTTTACCAGCCTTTAGAGAAAAAGCAAAACGGTAGATGCAATGTCTTCTATTCTATTGCATAACCTGCTGCTAATCACAGAGCAGCTTAACTGCCACAGTGAGAAAGCTGATGCTTTTAGCTCTAGCTTTATAGACACTGATGTTTTTCAGAAAAGGTTAGAGAAAAGATTTCTAGAAATTTAAAACGAATAAAATTATATAGAGGTTTTTCTTAACAAAAAAATGTGAAAGTTGCTTAATTTGGCTACAGGATCTACTGTGCAAAAATATATCTATGCTGAAACAATTGCGATCACTTGCTGACGTGCAATCAGAAGAAAGGCAGATAGACCAAAACTGTATCATCTATTTATAAGTCTGGGAAATAAAGAATATTCGCTTCTAATCTTAAAGAATATTCACTTCTAATCTTTTCCGTGTTGTAGGCAGGTAGGAAGGTGGGTAGAAAAACAGGAAAACACAGGTAGGTTACAACAGCAATTTCTTTTAAGGTCCTGAGCAGTATAAAAGAAATCTTTTTTTTTCCACATGTAAGTTTAGTTTCAGAGAGAAATAGCTCAATAATGACATCATGCCCGAGAAGTCTGTCCTTTCACTACCTGAAGCATAGTTTAATCTGTCTAAGGCCATAAGGATCAGATTTATTTTTAGTAAACATAATGCTAAATAACTTTCTTTGCTTTAATTCAGCTCATTGACAAATCACTAGAGATAGGAGATCAAGGCAGAGTTCCTTAAGAACTATGACTGTAGTAAATATTGACAATATTGGCAATTTTTTCTAAAATAGAAAAATATATCATTGATTCTGATCTCTCCCCAGTTTTCCATGAATGTAAATGTAATCCCGTGACCTCATTAGAGTTTCTCCACTTTTACCCCAGCATCAGTAAGATCAGAAACAGACTCGTTTATTCACCATTCTGAGGAAAATATCTGGCTTTTCATAATGGCAGAATTTTTTTTTAACCGATATTTTTGTGACAAAACTTCTTTCATGAAATATTTAGGGTCATACTGGGAGGTGCAAAGTAAAACCCTAAGACACAGTCATCACTAAGTTCCCAGAGCTAGAATCACATATAAGAATCACATAATTTCCTGTTATTAATGTGAATAATTATTTGGATTTCTTTTCCATTATGAGGTTTTGACTATTCAGACTCAAGATTGTCTAAATGCATGTAGTCTGAAAAATGCAAGAATCAAATTTTGACACATTTCTTTCCCTTTATCAAAAATTCTTGTCATGAGGTGTTTTTTTCTTAAGCTATATTTTGGAGGTTTTCCCCACCTCACCTAGCTATTCTCCCTTTACTCTTGTCAATAATTAAAATACTTTCCAAAGGCTCTATAGGGCACTTACTCACGAGTCCTCCAATTTATTGAAGGGTGCCCACTACATAAACACAGGACAACGCGTACTGGCAAAAGATGCTCTGGGACTAGTAGGTGGGAGTGGGAACAGGGTAAAGGGATGGTAAGGCATAAGGTAGAGCCACAGTAACAGAGCAGCTTGCTGTTTAATTTCGGTGAAGGTGTATTCTGGTATTCAAAGGGAGGCACAGCTCCAGGAGCCCTAGCTGTGGTCATTATCAACACCACGTTCAGCACCGGTTGGTGGCACAGAGCAGAGCTCCACATTATTGCCACCAGAAGTAGGCACACCAGTTGCATAAAAGGCAGGACACACAATGACAAAACCAGTGAGTTACGCATATGCAGAATAGTTGCCTATTGCCAGTCATACTGCAGGTGAGGTGAAGTACAAAATAGCAGATTAGGCCTAAAAAGTAAGAAAGTTGCGCTCTGATGGTCAATATAGAACCCACTGTGCACCTACGACAAGTGCTGAGAACATCCACATTGGCTGGTAAGAGCTTGTTCAGATACCTGAAATGTTGCTGTTCCATATGTCTAGAGGGGCCACCATTGTGGTGGTGACTGGCACCCTCCCAAAGGCTGTTTGGAGATCACTTGACTAAGCACCAAAGTCTTCTCTGGGACCCAATCCAACCCCTCCCCACATATCCCTCCTTGACTACTCAGAGGAAGAAACGATGGTCCGTCCCCAGGCGTTTTTCTTTTTAATAGCCAAGCAGTTAGACCACTCAGCCACACGGCAGGAAATTTGGTATTCTTAGACCCTACTTAATCAATACAGTTATTTGTACTTATTAAAAGAAGCTCATTGTGATGAAATGACAGAGAAAGGCTTATGATGAGCAGGAGTCTCCACCTCGAATTAAAAATGTCTCATTCTCTCTGTATGCTGTATAAATCTGGCGGGTATTTTGGAAATATCTAATATGTGTCAGTTTCAGCTGAAGCTTATAATGTAAATAGGCATAAGAACATTTGGCAGATAACCCAAATCACAGCTTCGCCACTGCAATTTCATTAGAAAACAGATATATTAGAAAACTAATCTGCTAGGAGGTGCGGAACAAACTGACACTTGCCTTTAAGCTCTTACAATGCCTGAATTATAGAATTTATTATTATTACTATCTTAACATATTTAAATTAAAGTCAATCAAGTATGTATCTGAACTCTAGAATGAATTATTATCACTGTGTCACTGCCTTGAAATCTGTTAATTATCTAGGAAGGATCCATTTGGAGACTTGCTGCACAGATAGATATGTACCATATGCCTGATCTGAAGACTTTCACCTGTCATTTAAAATAAGATTAATCTCTTGAATATCAATACATGAGTGCAGGGTCATGAATCTGAATGAAATGATTCTAAGGCAAACTCATAATAAAATTAAATGCCAGTTTCTTTTTCTGGAGGCTAAAATGATAAATAGACTTTGCTGTCAGGTCTGATGTTTGATTTAATCAGTAATAAATAAACAGCCCCTATCACAAGAAGACCAACTGGCTGCCAGCTCAGACTCTGCATCAGTCTAACACCTGTGTGCAGAGTACACTTATTTTCAAAGTAGTTTTCAAAGAAAGTAGCTTATAGGACATGTGACAAAGAGGGATAGGGAATTAAAGTCTTGCAGGGATCTACAACATCGGGGGACATTAGCCACTAGAGACAAACTGGAAAGCATCTGCTCTATGGTGCAATTTAGGACATCCAACAGGCTAAATATTCAAGGTGAAGTCCTGACTCCAGTCAAGTCAGCAGCAAAACTCCCTTAGACTTTTAAAAGCCAAGATTTTTCCTTATCTCACTATAAGTATCTTTGAGCCCAGCTTTGTAAGATGATGAACACCCAGAAGTAATGACTGTTCACAGTGATTGCCAGAGTTATGACTTGATTTCAGCTCAGGCATATCTGGTGCATTTCTTCATACCTTGTAGGAGAGGAGATGCTCTCTACATGTGGGGACAGGTCCTTCATAAACTAGCAGTAAAGCCTGTCTTCCTTATCAGGGTATTGTTTAGGTATCCAGAGAGAGGAATAAAGCCTCAAAGGAAGGAAAGTCCCCTGCACTCATTCCTTCCATCCACCCTCCTCTACCCAGGAGCAATGAAAGAAGTTCCTTTTGTTACCTGCACAAAGCAATATTCGTAAGAAGTTATATTTTGAATTTTCCTTTGACTAAGTGAAAAGGAACTAACCAGACAATTTATATGGTTGGTTACCAGCCTCCTAATTAAAAAAAAAAAAAAATCATAGGACAGGAGCCCAGTAAGGAACAAGGAAATAAAGCAGCCCTGCAAGGAATAACAAGCAATAAAACGTTCCTATTGATTTCGTAAAACAGTTCCAATTGTTCTTGGAACCTGATGCAGGGTCGATTGTGAGTTATGGGAAAGGGAAAAAGGACAAAGTCCTAGTAACAGGTAGAAAACTGTTTCAAATACGGTCTTTAGACCCTGGAGAAAAAAAGAAGCAAAGGATATTATGCAAGCTGAGAAATCGTGCTTTTTATTTACAGGAGAAAAATGATGGATCATTTTCATTAATTGTTTACTTCCCTGGATAAAGGCACCAGGTTTCTATAGATGTTAATTCAAAACCTCATGGAACTCAGTTTCAAAATCCATTAATTTTTTTGACTGGTATAAAAAATTTCCTAGGAATATTATAATTTCCTGCTAACTCTCTCCTGAACAACTTCTTTAAGAAGATGTCCAAGTGGGGTACGTCTTTTCTGCGTTCCTACTCTCACATCTTCGCCTGCTCTTATTTCTTGAATGTTCAGTCTTATCTCTATTTATTAAATCTTTTTATCCCTATCTCATCTGGGGATTTATATTCACAAACACAAAAGCTTTCTCCTATAACAAGGTGTCTAACGTGGAATATTCATAAAAACAGGAAGATCTGAGCTAGAACGGACCAGAAAGCAGTAGTAGAACCTGTTTTGACCAGTCATCAGCAAAACATCTCTCCCAGTCACCACTAGAGTGGCTTTCTAGCACCTCCTCCCCTACAAAATTACCTCCAGTTACAGATCTCGCTCAAATCCTATAGTAAACTAGGCATCACCCAAAGAAACTAGGTGATATCCACGTGTCTCCACATAGTTAATATCTCACTTGCCGAAGGACAAAATGTTGATTCTATCACGTTTCTGCACGGGGTTGGCTAATGTGACCTGGTAATTCTGTAGTAAAAACACACCTCTCTGTCAGCGGCGACAGCCTTAGTGTTTTATGCTGTTTCCCATCATGGCAGCATCTGAGCGCTCTCCTTGTCAAATCAGTCGCATTAGGAAAATAAATCTCCTGTGAACCACACAGTTGCAGCAGCTTTTTTTTCTCCTTGCTTTGAAGTTTTGATAGCACATACTATATATCTTTGGTAGCTTTTGGTGATGACTTGCATGCTTCTTGGGGCTTGAAAAATAAGTCTTCATAGCCCAAGAATGCCTACAATAGTTCAAAGCAGCAGACCATACACATCTTTGGAAACAGCCAAAGAAATTCTTCCAAGAACTTCTGATATAGATAAAATAATAACCTTGCAGACACTGTTTTTTTCTGAATTCCACCTAGATAACAGTGATCCTAAAGCATTAGGGTGTGTATCTTTGATCTTTTTTAGCCTTTGCAATGTCACTACCGTGGTTCTATTATTCATAAAAATTACAAACCTTATTATGACTCCTTGGAAGCTCTTGGTTTCTACAAGAAAGAGCTAGTCAGACCTGTTCAAACAGAGAGAAAATGAATTCTAACCTCCACAGAAGCTTTCCAAAAGGATTTTGCTAAGGTTCAGGTACAGATCGAAAATTTAATCTTAACTTTTTTAATAGACCTTAGTATATTGAATAGTGTAAGATAGCATTAGAAATAGTCTGAGATAACAATATCAGTACCAGCTTAGCAAAGCATGAGTAGCAATTGTAAACAGTGTGTGCCTAGCTCAGCTTTAGTCATGGTAACAAGAAATGAGATGTCTGGAAAGCATCAGTAGTGAGAACATTCAGATTTTTAAAGCTGAATGAGAGCTTTCAATGGGTGAAGGTCAGAAAGCAGCTCTGATTGTAAACAAAGGAGAATTCTGTCCCCTCTGGCACTGAACCTGTATTCCTGATTAGATTCCCATCTGCACGGGCCCTAAAACCATCTTGAAACTCAAACGCTGAACTGAGGTTAAGTTAGGTAGAATGTGTCCTAAATGTCATACACCTGCAGCAATTTCTAGAATAAATATTCTTCCTTTTTGTTTATTATTCACATAATTACAGATCTAATACGTTCCATATTACTGTTATACATGCTAATAACAACTAGCCTGCACTGCATTGCTCTTTTTCTGCTTATTTAATCATGTTTGAAATTTTAAACTAGTTTATTTTAATCTCTTACTATAAGAATATGGTTCATCTACGACCGGTTCTTTGAAACATCTTTGTTTCCAGTTATATCTGGGGTTCAGCACAAGCACTCTCTTGTATCAGTGCAAGACTTCGAGACTCTGGCTAACACTGCTTATTGAAAGAGATTTTATCTGCAGTGATGCTCTATATTTCAAATCATTTTAATAAATTAGAGAAGGAACACTAACTCTTCAGTCCTCCAAAACATGTTCACTGTGGCGATGGCACAGAAAAGTGATAAACAACCCAAGATTTAAGGGTCACCACATCCAGAGGAAAAAATGCCTTGGTGTTTAAATCACCCTCAAATCAACTTTATCCCAAGACAGACATTACGAAATAGGCACAGAAGTAGATGCAGAAACAGTTATGGAAAACAACTATTTACTGTGGTTCAAATAGTTACAGACTAATTACTTGGTTTAAATTTGAATTTAAAGAAATAAAAGGGAATAATGATTATGTATGTCTGTACTTTAGATCCACTCAAGGACATTTTTCTTCTTTGCTTCAAATACTGCTAAGATGCTCCCATGCACACTATTCTTAGGATGAAACCCTTATCTTTCACTCTCAGAAGAGAATCTTGTTGAAGGCAAAGACTCCTGTTGAGGTGGTATTCAAATGCAAACCTTCACCCCAGATCACAGATACCTGTGATCTGCAATTTCGTCAGAGTGATAATTTTGACACTTCTCCTGAGGAGTTATTGGCCCTCCCCATCTAACTTTGAGACTTATTAACGTCCCTTTCAGATAGCAAGGTGGAGTCATCTCCTTGTAAACAGAAACTTGCTAGGGACTATTTCTGTATTTAACATAAAGAAGTCATTTACCCCCTTGGGGAGACAACGTTCCCTCCTGCCTGGTATTCAAAGAATTCAGCTTTCTGAATATATATTCTTTACAAGCAAAAATCTGTATCTCATGTAAACATCTAAGCTGACGATTGTATTTTATACAAGCATACAAATTACAGCGTGAGGTGGCTCATTACTTGTTGTTGATTGAGCGTGGACATAACACTAGACAAAGAACTATTAGGAGATAGTAGGTTTGAAGGTTTCCTTAATCTGGACTTTGCAGAATATCGTATTGTACTTCACATTTTCCTATGCCAAGCAATCACAGCTATGATGATGAGCACTTCTTTCATTCTAAACCTAGAAAATGTTATTATATATTTTCTAAGTACAGGTCAGTCAGGTGTAACAAGTAAGGCCCACAAGCTCCCACAGCAAAATTGCTTCTTTGTTAAAGTTGGATCCCAGGAAAGGCTGAACTGTTCCCAGCTGGCACCAGTTCTCAATTTATATGATCAAAGCTGAAAACATAGCTGTCACCTTGATGTCCTTAGCCTTTTGTTGTCACTGTAAAAATTTGTACTTACATCAGTGGTTAGAAGTTCTGCTTCACCTGTCGCTGAACATTACCCAGTTGTATTCACTGCAGCCTTTACTGAAAACAAAAATTAAATCCACCTAACTTAGACATTTGTTTTCTGTAATGGCAAAGCAGTGTAAAACAGTTTGTCACTCCCCTGTCCCCAGACACTTGGTTCCCTTCTGTGCAAAGTGACCCGGCTCACAGCTGCAGCTCGGCGCCCTCCCAGCTCTGCCGACTGAAAGGGCTGTAGGGCTGCTTTGGGCTGCGTTGGGCTGTGCTCTCATCACAATCACCAGAAGGATCAGAGGGATTTTTTTGTTTGTTTAACTACTTTGAAGAGGGATTTTGATCATTTCAATGACCCGGTTTGCAACACATCTCTACAAATAGTTGTATCAGTACAGCTAAGAAAGTAGTAGGGGAAACATGGCAGAGAGTGGGAACAGGGAGCGGAACAGGAAAAATCAGAACCCCTCAAACTGGCTTTGCTGATGGGAAAAATGTTACCGGGATGAAGTTTTCGGGGTATGGCTTTGTTTAGCAGGATGAGCCAAATCACTGTTTTACTGCAGGAAAAGAGAAAGCCTGCACTCCCTCGCCATGTCTGGACACCCACGCCTGTCGCTTAGCTTGTGCCCGCTGTGCTGCTTGTCCGGTAGCACGGAGGGACAACCAAGAAGTTTAGTGAATTCGGTTCACTAAAATGATACTAAAACTCAGTGAAACAAAATAAGTAGGATTGTTGTGTTTGTTTTTTCCAACTGAGGGAGTTAGCTTAAAGAGGAAGGGAAGGGAATTATGCTCGTGAGTGGGGAAAGAAATGAGAAGATGTGGGAGAGAGTCAGGGCAGGAAAAGAAAGAAGTGGAGAAGGAAAAGGGTGAAATGCAGTCTGCCCCTTCAGTGGTAGCAGTTATTCATTTGGCTTAGCTGTGTCAGGAAAATTTGCCATTATTCTTTGAAAAAAATAGCAGCACTAATAAGAAGATAACCATTGCAACCAATAAAAATTATTCACTTGCAGTCAGGCTTCTTTGTTATAAAGACAGAAATGGAGCGTCGTTACCAAGCAAAACTCCCCTGTGTGTTGTTATTTTCACAGACGTGTGTGTTCACACTGCTGGCACTTCAGCAGGTGGAGACGAGGGGCTGCACCCCAACCTGGCCAGGCCGGACTTTGGAGCAGGGGATACAACAAAGCTGTAAATGTGTCCATTGTCTGACATAATTTTTAAATCCGTCTGAGACGTCTTTATGACATTGAGCCACCCTTCAGGGACTCATCTTCCTTCCAGAACTTGCCAGCATACAACCTGCATTGCCTTCAACTCCTCCTAACCTTCATTTAAGCCAGCAGTATTTGTTGCACGTGGCTCCAAAGCAAGAGCAAATAGCAGAATGTCATTGCCAGAAATCACTGCAATGCTGCTGTTCAGACAGGTTTTGTCTCCTTTGCATTACCTACGTGATTCAAAATAAGAATAGAACAGGCTCTTTTCTTTGCAATAGTAACAGCCTTGCATAGGAAAAAGGAGTAAGCAGACTGAAATCACTGCCTTTTCACAGATAAGATGATGTTATCATTGATAAGTTACTAAAATTCCTGTCTGATACATACCTGCCATTATATGAAAATACAGTTCTTTCTGATTTTTGCCATTTTCATAGAAGAGACTTTTTTTTTTTCCTTTGGCATGCTCCATTTTTGTACTGTGTTGCATTGGAGTTAACCCCTGACAGAGCAAACAGTAGTCAAACACACAGTAATTTAACATGGGGTTAAGAAACCCAAAACAGATGACAGAGTCCAGGCAGCCTGAGAAATGAAACGGAAGCTTTGTTTCCATAAAGAATCAAGATAAACAACAGCAGGGCCAGCAAATTACTGTGTCCTTTAGTATGACTGTGCAAAATAGCTTTACCTATTGGCAAAATTGCATGTTGGTCTGGAGTTCCTCACCTACAGTTTATTAATGATAAATCCGGGAGTCATTCCCTAAAGCACTGCCTCATCCTGCCATTGGGCTTGATTCTGAGTGCATCACCTAATTTTCTACTGACCTCTTTGAACTTGGGGTGCTCAGCACTTTTCCGAGCAGGGCCATAAGCTGGATAATGTTCAATGGTTTACTGCAAACAAGTCTGCCTTCTGGTGGATTATCATCATCATCATCATCATTATTATTATTATTATTATTATTATTATTATTATTATTATTATTATTATTCATTATTATTATTATTTATTATTACTACTACTACTATCAGCCTGCATCCTTTAAAAAGATCATTATCCTCCTGGAAAAAGTAAACAAACCCCAATAATTTCCTCTGTTAGGAAAAATTTCTTCACTCTCTTTCTTTTGTCAGCACGCACCTGACTGCTGCTGTGGCTGACACCGATAGCCTTTGCTCTGTTTACTTTAAAGAATAAGCTACTGCTGTTTGATTTAGTTTTTCATTTTTAATGCATAAGCCCTCTCTTGATCCTGCATTCCAGAGAAAAGGAGCCAGAGTTCCTTTAAATATCATGCAGGGTGCTTCTGAAGCCAGAGTTGTAGACGTAAATCTCCCTAGCAAATTTATATAACTGAGATTTATAGGGGGGAAAAAAACCCCAAACATGTGAGCACCAAGTTCCCCTGGCAGCATTAATGTGACAGGTGTACCTCAGCCCAGCCAGTCACTTTTCATTTAACTGTCAGTACACTTGTTTAATGCTTCTAGCTGCATTGCACCAGTACAGCTTTTTATTCTGAAGGTCAGCCACCCACACCAAAGTTCAAAAAGACATTTAATGCAAACAAAAAATTAAACCAAAGGTGGATTTCATCAGACCTGACTTGAACTAGCTAGGCAAGATGAGGTTCATTAATACACAGGTTCCAAATTTGACAGAAAAAATTCTTGTCAGGGCCGTATGAATTGCAAAATGAATAAGATAGAAAGAGCTATGTTCTTCCTTATGCTTGTATCTGTTTAAAGTACTCAGGCTATCAGAGTTACACAAGGAGGGATTTGTATATTTGTATCTGGAAAGAAAAAACACTAAGAACAGGACTTAACATTTCATTCTTAAGGGAGAAATAAGGACCCTGATCTTCTCTCAGGAAACTCAGTGCAGTTGATTAGGGCGGCCAGAAACTGGTTTTAAATTATCGATTATGAACCCCCAATCCCAGGTCCCCGATCTCGAAGGCACTCTCCAAGTTATGGTACTGGAGGTGCCTAATGAAGTTGTGACGGCCGCTCCGGCATTTAGTATCAAGAGAGTGATGCTCAATCCAGAGCCCTGCTATGCGAGGCTGCCAGATCGTTCCCCCACATCACTGACAGAAGTAAAAAATGAGGTGCAATGACTAAGTTAGACGTCAGTAGAAGATGCCTCTATACGGCTCACATAAAGCCAGTCTAGAAGAAAAAAATATCCTTTCCCCTTCTCTTTTCTTTCCTTTCTCATCTCTGGAAGGAGGTGGCAGAGGAAGCACAACAACACTTCCCAAAACCTGGGGATCCCGCTAGGTGGGAATATTCCTTCTCTGGCCAAATTGCCTGGTTTTTATGCTGCCAGATGAACAAAGCAGCCACTATGTCCAAGAGCATTGGAAACAGGGTAACAAATGTAAAATTAAATAGGTTTTTCTTTTGGTTTGGTTTTGTACAGGACCAAAATGCAGCAACAGCTGCTCAGGATGTAAACACAGTCCCCTTTAGCACAGAAACCACTTATACAAGTTGTTTGAATTGGCTGGTCCTCAGCAAGGGAAAGAAGATGTTTATATAAATCCTACACTTCATCCAAAATAACAACATAGCGACATCTTAATCCAAATGACACCGGGCCTGATCTTTCAGACTCTTTGTGTGAATTCCTGATGAATTCCCTGCATCAGAAACAGGTTACTCATCCACTTCGAAGTGCATTCGTCTGATGCATTCAGTTTATTTACAGTCTGATGCATTCATATTTACAGTTTTTCACTGGGCAGCTCTAGTCCTCAGGCCTCTTAACTGATTTCATGATACCCTGCCCACACAGCGATCCTGGAAACACCTCTGGGGATGTACAGCAATCCCTGACACGTATCTGACTATGCTAAGGTAAAAGGAGCAGATTTTCAGGTGGACTTCAAAGCTTATGCAGTCATTTACAGTTCCAGAAAGCAAGCGTTGCAAACTGTCCTTCCAAAGAAGAGAAGAACAGTCTGAACAAACCTGAATATCTAACTCAACCCCTCCGAACACGGGGAATGGAGTCTGTCTCAGGAGTCACCATATCTGATCTTCAAACTTTTCAGGCTCTTTTATATACCACAAAGTAGGAAAAACAAACAAACAAAAACTCAACAGATCTTTTCTTCTCTTCGTTTTCATGTCATTTTTTAATTGAGAACCAGGGTTAGTGGTCGTCTTTTTTTTTTTTCCCTGGGGGAAAAAAGAGGGTCAGCTGCAATTTGCTTAATTTTTTATGTTTTGTGAGAATAAAAAAAAAAGACTTCAGTTGGAAGCTTGGCTTTGAGGTGTCTATTGTTTTTCTTCTTGTGGAATGTCAAATGATGTGAAATTTTGCTATCAACTGAAAAGCCATTTCAAGTGAAAAGCCTCTTTTAGTACAAAAATTTCATCAGTTCCCTTTTGAATGCAGATCTTCAGATTACCCAAAAATTCTGTGCATTTCAAGGTACATTCATACTTCTTCACCTCCTTCAGTGAGGCTATGCAAAGGCTTAACTTTAAGTGTTTGTTCAAGTGTTTTGGTGCAGAGGAGCCTCTGAGACCTTGATGGCAGAAGGCATTGTTGTGGTGATTTCAGACCTCGAGGCAGGAAGCAAATTGCACATGTGGCACCTCACGAAGGACAGAAAATAACACTGGCTTTTTCGGAAAACATAAAAGCGGGCTTTTCCTTGGATTCTAAATGGACAAATTAATGGTCATCGGCAAAGGCAAGGAGAGAACAAGAAAAATTATAGAGAAAGGGAATAACAGAAAAATAGATGTCTGTCTTCCTACAGGCTTTACTGAAATGCTTTCAAACAATTGCCTTTGGATCAAGAAGAATTCCTGAATGATTGTGCAAAACAAAGTAGAGCTGCAAATGAAAGCAACACTCTGACAATCAAAGGAGATGTTTTCCAACTCAAATATAGTAAAACAAAAGGTTGGGGGGATGGGAGCAGGGGGAATGCGTGACTCTATAAAAGAAAAGAAATAGAAAGAGGTTTTTAAAGGGCTGGAAATGGCTGTAAAGATGGGAAAACACTTTTATTTCCTGATGTTTCAGTGGTACGTCTATATTCTCAGTGTTTCCCAACCCTAACATTGACTGGTGTGGTTTGTAAGAGAATTTGTGCTTTCGTCCTACCGCTATTTTGCATATCAATAGAAGTGTTTTCCTCCAACCTAAGATATCCATGCCCTCGTTTTATTGAACAAAGCCAGAGGACAAAGCCAGTCTCCCATTGCTATACAGTCCACCTAGAGCTGTCTACAGACACCCAAGACCTTTTGCCATGCCTCCAAACATATCCCCTCCACGCACCTGAGATGCCTGCCCTTCAGCTGAGCTGCACTGGGCTACCCTCCTACCCACCGCTCAGCCTGGTTTTGTTAGGGGCTGTCTGCCACCTACGCTACGAGCTCTTGTGAGCAGGGACTTACTTCTTTGTTACTTTCTTAAGCCCTTACCCAGCCCGTAAAACCCATGGTCCATCCCTACATGTAGGGCATCTGGGTTGGCTTTTTATTTGGGATTTCCAAGTGAGAGATTGTGCAACATTTGGAAGACTTCCATTTTTGTGCCGAACTGCCCATATTTCCACTGAGGACTGGCCATCCCGGACCTTGCCTCCTACGCGGTTACCTCACTCAGACACGTTGTGCAAGCAGCTCTAGTCTAACAGTGTGGGGCAAAAGCTGTGCTTACCCGTGCATAAACGCCGCTGGCAAAGCCAGCGACTGCCTGAATCATAACCATCCAAGTACCTGACAGAACGTCTTTTACTGCAGACCCTTACATTAACCTCATTTTCCTTTTGGAGTGGAAGACTGGGAAGAACCGCTCAGAGAAGGGCAGCAGCCAGAGCACCTTTCAGAAGGGCAGTCATTTCAGGTTGTCTCCTGCCCACCACACACACGCAAGCACACCACGCCGTAGGCTTCGCGCTGGGAAATACCCAAGACCCCAGCAGTGACCACTTCATGGGGACAATGAAGGTCCCCAAAAATGTGCCAAAATGTATGTGTCAGTCCCTAATATCTCAGTTTGGAGTGCAAGAAAAGGGAGCGCAGCCTGACTCAGTCTGGAAAAGACTTGCTGCAGTCAAGCATTATTATACAAACTTCCACAAAAACAATAAAAAAGAAATATATTTATTGCCTGTATTCCAGGAACCTGACTGAATAAGCAATGGATGTTGCTTACCGTAGGTCAGAGAAAATTCTCTGCCAGAATAAGATTTTATTCATGGTTTAACTACGTTGATTCAAGAGATCCAGACCTGGCAGTCAGAGGCTTTAGTTCCACAAACACTTTGGTCTGGCACTGAAGCCAAAAGAAGCAGCCCCGTTCTCCCATCGCCTTCATTTTTTTTTCTGACTCAACATTGCCCTCTCCCTTGTCCTGGCACCAGAAGGTGTGTGTCGATGCAGCGGACCAGAGCGGGGAACGGACCCACGTTTGGGCTAGTCAAGCCCCTTTTCCTGGCATAGCTTTCTCCTGGATGGGTTTCCCTGCCCAGTGCACTGTACAGCTGCATGAAACCTCGCGGTGGCACCCAGGATGGCATGGCATAGGGGGAAATAGGCACAGGGGCAAGGAGAAAGCAGGACTGCTTATTCCAGCAGCAGTGGTGTCTGCTAGCTTAACTTGGCTGTGAATGACTGTGTGGTGTCAGAGTCATTCTTTCTTGCTGTAGCCTCCAAATTCACTGACCTGTTTTGGAATTCTCCACAGTGCCTTGCTGTAAGTGGGTAAGAGGATGTCATTTATACAGGATATTTATTAAAGTGACTGCATACAGCTTACACAAAGAAAATATACAGAACATGCAGAGAGTATGCAGCAAACATACTAGACAGGTTTATAAATGGTTTTAACTATGTTAATGCTGAATATCCAAATCTGGAACTCAAAAGGCTGCATGTTGCAAACACTGGCATAACAATGTGTGATCCAGAATGGGAAATGGACCTAGGTTATGACTGATCAGTTAGTTCTCCCATAATCTATGGCTACCAACACATACAGCAGAACCGCTGTTGAAAAAGTGGTGTGAAAAAGCATGAAAAATACATGCCAAAAGAATTAATCTGATTTTAACAAACAGTTTAAATAACTGTTTAACAAACAGTTTAAATAAAGAATATTTGTTTTCCTCAGCTAAGTTCTGGATAGTCTTTAACAAGGGGGAAAAAAAGGCAATATTTTTCTGGGACCAAAAAGCAGCAGTTCGGCTGCTGGCAAGAGTCCCTGTAGAGTACATGGAAGAAGAGTGAGGCATTAGGCTGGGCTGTTTCAAAAGGTTGCTTTCATTGACTGGAACTTTATCCACTGGACTGCAGTGCATTAATACCAGGAGAGTATTTGACTTTTTTTTGCAGTTCTAAGAACATATTTCCTCGTACTAGTCAGACTAAATATTAAGTATTTCCTCTGTGACGCTGATTGTTCTTCTGTGCTTCTTCCCCTGCCCAGGATGGACTGATCTGTGGACAACCAACTACCTGGGCATACACTGGGGTTTACACATTGCCATTTGAATCTTTCATGATACAGATACTACCAAGTGCCATGTTGCAGGTGGCTCCGGGTGAGAACAAGAGTCTGGTTTCTCCTCATTAAAACTTCTGTTTTCCAGACAATGTGACTTTCCTGGCGGACTTCACTCCGGAGTAGAGATTGCAGGGAAATCACTCCATGAGACCTGCACCTGCAGCGCTTTCTCTTCTTCTTCCTGTCTCCTCCTCTTTTCTCCCCACACCTCTTTCTTTCTCTCTCTCAGCCCATGGCTTACTGAACTCCCCTCTTCCAACCTGGCCTTCTGCTTTTCTCCTTCTTCTGGAAACATGGCCCACTTACCCCCACCAGTCCCTCTGTCCCTACAGCCCTGGTCCCCACCAAGACTCATCCTACCCCCCACAACACCCTCCTGGAGAGTGGACCAGTGACATGGTTGGGGGACAAGCAAGGGCACCCACTTCCAGTCAATCCCCATCATGCTGGCGAGGCAGAGGACTGTGCAGGATACATCTTACAAATTCAAAGGTGTAAGAGCAAAGGGGATAAGGATGGGGAGACAGGCACTGAGAGCGGGCCACATGGCTAGCACACCACAGAGCAGCAGGCTGGTGTTGCAAAGGCTACACAAGCATCAGCACCTAATAATTTTGGTACTACTTGATACCATGTATGTTTAGAGCTGCAGCATGGTGCCTAACACTTCTGGAAATTGGGGAGAGGGGGAGAATTGTTGCTGTTTGGGGGGATTTTTACTGTCTTCTAACTGTTTTTTTTTTCCCCTTGTAGTGAGCAAGTAGAGTGGTTTCTGTACAACATAAGGCTGGCTATTAACTGATAAGTAGGCACACTAAATCTGCTTCTTGTCCCCTCAGGCTTCTTGTCCCCTAACTCTTGGCTCGGAGACAACATGTTGAGCACCAGATTCCTCAGCATTACTTGCAGCCATCAGGGAAAGCGGAGTGCAGCATCAGACATCAATTGTGGTGGATTACTTCTTCAGTACATTACCCCAGGCTAGTGGAAGTTGGGGTTCTCTGCTTGGGATTAGACATTGGACAAAAGACATCAGAAAGAGAAAAATAACAGAAGATGGAAAAGGAGTTGGGTGATCACAAAAATAATCTTGCCCAGTACCTGAAAGCTCATCTTTTCACTGCAGCAAGCCTCAAAAAGAAGACTGGGCAATTCTTCACTTTCAGTGCCTTCTACAAACTCCTTCTTCAGGTTCACGAGAAGAGAGATACAATCTTTGCACTAGTTACAGGCTCCTGGTGCCACACTGCATTTCATGGGGTAGCTAGGAAAGCCACATCTTTGTTTATAACAAAAAACCCACAACCAACCAACCAAAAAAAGTCTCTAAAAATAACAAAGTACTTCAGATCACACAGAGCTATTCACCTGGTTTGGGATGTTTTCTTCAGTTTATAAAGAATTAATTAAGACTTTCTAGAGTTCAGACTGCCCCTACACGTCTATTTATGTTTTAAGTTTGAGCAGAAAAGAAAATTATCCATTAAATACTAGTTAGGTTGCAGTGTACTGCTGATCCATAGCCACTGATATAGCAAATTCCTACTGACCAGCTCTGAAAATATTTCTCTCCTATATTCAAGTATAATAATGATGATGAAAACAGGCTACCTGTTCCTCTGATGTATAGGGCAGCAGCAGTAATGCCCATTCAGCAGAAATGAAGTGCTGTCCAAGCAAAGAAGACCAAAACACAAATTAGCCTCTCAGATAAAATAATCCTAGTCAGCCGGACTCGAAGTGAAACACACATTTATGAACAATCTTGCGAGCATGCATGTGCCTGACACTCTCCAGATTTGGATTGTAAAGGTTACACACAGATGAGTTAATCCTCCTCACTGCACAACCTGATTGTGGCTAAGAGAGAGATGATCTATCTTAAGGAATCTTATCTTTGAATCTCTACTCTACATTCAGAAACGTTCCCCAGGCAGGGCTAACAGTCTTGTATAGATCTCCTACATGGAAGAGGAGGAGAAATACCTTTACTGGCCTCTTGCAGCCATCTCAGTTGGGTCAATGGCTCTCTTCTCAAGTGTAATGGGCTCCCTCAGGTTCACCCTAGTACACTGATGATGTGCTCTCCTTCCTACCAAGTAACTTTTTAGTACCCCACAAGCTCCACGCATCTCTTGGTTGTACTGCGAGCCGAGTACCTGCAGCAGCACAGCTTGCCTTGCAAGTTGCCAAGGCTACCCTGAAAATTCTTCCCTCCTTCTCTCTGCTTCGTGTATCCTTTTCTTGGTACACAAATGTCAGCAGTTGTAACCTACTGTAGGGAGGCATCTGGCAGCGATGGCTGCCACAAAGGAGGAGGCTCTTGCTGCAGATACTCTGCCAGCAGCGTTATGCAGACTCCCCTTCTCAATTCACATTTTCTTGGCACCTACACCCTGAGTCTGACTGACTTTTAAATGGGCAAAGAGTCAACCCAACAGATGGGTCGGGTGGCAGGCAACCAAGACGGTATGAATGTACATTGTCTGGGTGTGGAGAGTCAAATTGCCAGTCAGGAATATCCAAGTAGCTGCCCGTCACACAGCTATGTGACGACAGCGCAGAGATATGCTGTGAATAGCCAACTTTGAACATCTTCCGTAACAGCAGCATTCGTAGACAGAAAACCTACAGTAAAGAGGTGTTGCAGCTGACCACGCTTGGGAGGAATCCAGGAAGGAATTGCAATGGAGAGGCGAGTCCAGCGGGAGAGCAACTTTCCTCTCACGACGGGGCTGTCGCTGTCCCCCCGTCACGATACCTTCCGGTATCACAGGAGAAGACTTTTACGCAGAGCAAGGCGAGCAGCAGAGAAAGTTTATCTTTTGTCTCTCAGGAGCCCTTTAAAATTAGTACAAAAATCTAACAACGCATTAACCGTTTTTGCTAAACAGCTCAATAAGCTTTGGACGCTGCACGGTGGCCTCTGCGTGCGTGGTGTGAGCAGACTAGCCCAGCAAGTCTAGTTACCAAGGAAACAGGGTTTAAACTTGAAACATAGGTAGTCAGGATGACAAAGAGATCTTACACTTTTTTGGAACGTCTCGGTCTTCTGAGGAGGGAATGTGGAAGCTGGCTTTCAAAATCCTCTTCGCTGTGGTCACGGGGCCAGTGGAAAATGTTGTTGCATTGCCGACCCTGACTCATTGATCTAGCAGAAAAGGAAACAGAATATATAACAAAAGATCATTTGCAGCATCGCCTAATGCTTTACCTTAAAAGAAAGCAAATGGGGGTGTTAATTAGACAAGGACTTCCTTTCTTTGAGGGAGCTGATCAATCACATTTTCCTGTCCTGAAATGAGGAGATTTTTTTTTAACATAAATCTTTTAAGCCCCAGTCCTATGGCTTCATAGGAAGAGGAAATTGATCTCAGCCATTCCCTGACAGAGTGGCACTGAACGTAAAGCGTCTTTCTTCCAGAATGCATTCATTAGTTCCTTCTCTCAATCTGACCTTGAACGCATGTGATGATTAAATGATTAAAATAATTTCATCCCAAAACGACAGTTTGTAGGACAAACTTAATTAAGCTCCGGGATTGAGGAGTTGAAAAGCGCGTGCTATGCTTCTTGCTTTAGATGAACTCCTATGCTTAAATAACCATGTGAGGGCCATTGTAAGCCCCTGCGACACGTTGGGCATCTGGCCTCCCTGACTGCCCTCCACCTGAGGGGCTCTCCAAGCCCAGGCAGCGACAGGTTACTGCTCACCGCCTGCCGCACCTCCCCAGCCACCGCTCCCTCCCCTAAAAGCAGCAACTCTACCCACACTGTGAGCAGAGTCCCTCGTGAGCATCTTCTCATTTCACAGCCCCTCCAGAATACACAAAGTGGCCACGGAGAGCTGGAAAAATCATGTGGTGCTTGTAACAAAAAGGGAAGGAGTTCTGCTAACTTCATTGTCAGCTCATCATTTAAAAATACAAAAAAGTTACACCCTCTGTAGGATAGCGCAGTGCAAGTTGCGAAATTATTACTTTCTCACCACTTTGTTTGATCAGCCTGTCTGCATCATCAAAAACCTGAATCTGATTTCTCCGCTAAAATAGCACCACCGCTTTTGGCAGCAGTGTAGTAATAATGCAGATTGAGATTTTCAGCATTGTTTCTTTTAAATTTCTAAGGTTATCTTATCCTGGCAGGTTAGAAATATGGGGCTTCGTTTGCTAACGTTGACACTGCGTCTAGTCCTTTTGCAGGGCCATCGGTGCTAGCAGTGGTGGATATATCACATAAATACACCCTTTTAAACAAGGCTTGAGAGAAAATTACAGTGGGCCTTAATATGATGCTCAGTCATAACTAAGCAATTCTATTGACTTCAGTGGGGCCGCATAAAAATAACTTTTAGTAAAACTTGGCTCAGAAACTTAAAAAAGAAAAAGAAATCCTTAAACCACAAACAGTATGTGGTTCATTTTGCAAACAATTACTTAACTCACCAATATATCAATGATAAAAACAAACCTCCCCCATTCCCCAGCCAACAAAAAAAAAAAAAAGGACTAGGAAAGCAAAATTGCCTACGCAGGGTAAATGACACACAAATAAACTAGAACAGGAAAAACATATTAATGAATCTTCCTTTAAGAGGTAAACAAAGTGCTGGCTTCTCGCCAAGGAGGCACGCATCAAAATCAAGCAGGGGATCCCAGAAAGCGCAGCAAAGCAGCCGATAAAGCCTCTTTAGTGCTGCAAATGAGGCAGGCGCAACCTGAGCGATGGCTGCGCCACACACACACCGTGGAGGGGCGAGCGGAGGGGCGAGTATTGGGGAGGGGGAAGCCATGTCTATGGCCCGGCCAGGGGCTGCTAGGGGCTGGGTTCCTCCAGCAGCCGCCTCTGAGGAAGGTGCTAAAATACCTCGAGGGTCCCGCTCTTGCCCTCTTAGTGGGGAGAGCACAATGGCGGAAAGAATCGGCGGAGGCTGAGTTTGATGTTTTGTGACATTCCCCACTGGTGCGGCTGGTTGGAGCCGGAGCAGCTCGAGCGGAGCCCAGCAGATGATGCACCCATCCCACCAGCCCTCCCCGTCCCAGCGGCTGGGGGGGAGGCCAGCGTCCATCTCTACGCTTCTTCTGTACCCACCATGGTAAAGGCTACAGGGTTTCCTGTGTGATAACGCACACCGCTCTGTGCTTAGCTGGAGGTTTTTGTTTCTTCCCTTGAAAGGCTCCTGAAAAACCTGCAATGCACAAGGAAATATGAAAAGTCTCACTTTTCTTTTCCTCGAGTCGGTCATCTTCCAGAGCCACCTTGCAGATTAATGCAGTGAGACAGGGGTTCAAAAAGAGCTTTGCAGGGCCCTCGCCCTCACCACGTCTCAGTCACACGGATTAAGTGGATGCGCTGAGAGACGCACAGCCGGCCGATCAAGCTCTGGGGCAGGAAGATGAAGTCTTTGGTGGCTGACAAAAGTTGGAGGTCCGTTTGAGATTTCTGTTTTCATTCAGGGAACAATTGTGGATCTTCTGTGCTAGAGGACAAGTAAAATAGTCACCCACTCATTAGCAAAGCAAACCAACCAACCAACCACCAACCAACAAATACATGTCAATTGGTACACTGACATCCGTCACGCTATATTTGGATGTACACAAAACATGAGATTTCTTGTGTAGTAACAAGTATAATTAGGCCTTTACCACAGTATCCATTGACAAAAACAGAGTGCTGCTTCTGCAGAAGAGGAGAGGAAGCATTTCGCTGAACAGCATGGGAGAACTTCACAGAGCGATGATGCAGCTCACACACCGAGAAGGTACATCGCTGCTTTACACATCGAATTGAGGACAAGCACAGTGTAAAATGACAGAATTGCTGGAGCCTATAATTTGTAGCAGGACAGGCAGTTCAATGGCTGGAGAGTCTAAAGGCAAGTCCAAACATAAGTTAGGTTCTTCTGACCATGACCTCTGGATGTTTCTCCTAACCTGCATGCCTGTAAATCAAGAGCAAAGATCACAGATATAACCCGGTAATGGAGTTCTTCAGGTACATCACATAACAAATGGGCTTGTTAAACAGTAAACAAGCAGGTTTCCAAAATGAAAATTTTGCTGACTTGAATTTTTTTGCAGTACAGCATTTCTGGTTTTGAAGGCATTGGGCTACAGCTGCTCAATTAGAAATCTCATTTTCTTTATTCCTTTAGAACAGAAAAATCCTGGGGTCTGTTACCTTCTGAGAAATACAAAGTCAATAAAGTAATGAAATGTTTATATTGTCCAAGTATTTCCTGTGAAATAGTAGAACCATTATTTGATTAAAATAATATAGAATCCAGCACTGGGATATTAATCATGATGCTACATCAAAGGCAGAGAAGGAAAATATTATTCCTCTTTTGTCAAGTCTGTTACTAAGAAAAGACTCTACTCAAAGTAGAAACACTTCAATATTTGTTCTTTAGATAAATAAGATTAAATTTTAACCTTTACTCTTCTGAAACCCTTAGAGAAACATTCATTTATCTGCAGCTGAAATTAATATTGGATTGCTTTATTGATTCATTGGCTAAATGCACAGACTAGCCGTGAAAATTTCTCTCTGCTTGCATTGACACATTGAACAGGAACAAAAAAAAAGTCATTTAAAAGCAGTTTAGCCTTGAGAAAATGGGCAGTCATTGTGAGGTTTGGCATTCTAGAAAGAAAAAAATGTTCTTCGTGTATCCCACTTAAGAATCAAGATATTTATATGGAACAGCTTGATAGACATGATAAATAACTGCCTATAATCACATTTCTTGAGGTACTGCTCAAAGGCGATCCTATACCACAACACAGAAAAGCCTTCGGAGGAAATCATAAGGTTTAGAAAACAAAGTATCAAAAAAAAATAAACAACCTCCCAAATGACTCTGAGTCAGAGCTTCAATTGCAGTAAATCACCATGAATGCAACGGTGGCATATTCCTAATCTGCGGCCACTGAGACGTGGGGCCCCGGGGTTTATCTTTGTGCGACAGCCTGTGATATTTAGCCTGCAAATCGGCAGCAGTGGAAGGGCGACCGGTGGGTGTCTTGTAGGCGATCCGGGTGACCCTACTAAGGGCGAGCTCGGTGTGAACTTACTTCCCAGTCTCTGCGTTTATACCCTGATCCCATGGCAAGTGCAAGATAGTTTGAGGTAACCACTGCTCCGTAGGGAAGGGGTAAACACCTCACAGTTACCTCTGGGTCAGATGAAGTGTAATGATAGATATGGCGGTGTAGTTGCTGTACCCCTTATTTCTCCCCTATCTCCGCAGCTTGTTTAAGTATACACACATTTACATGAGCCATGACAGCTTCACCTAGGGTTTATCAGACGGCTGAAGTAATGACACAATACACCACCGCCCGCACTTTCTGGTGCTTTCGCAGGGTGGCAATACGTGTCTGAAAGGTTTGATGAGAACGGGCTGCTTTGTCACCCCTAATTCCGGAGGAGCGGTGGGAGCCCTGCGTGGAGGCCCCGCTCTGCCCCGCGCCTCCTCAGCAGCGGGGAGTTGCCAGTCTTCTGTAACACGCCGGGCGGTTCCTCTCCTGATACGTGGAAAGCACTCGCGTCTCCTGATATGGAATGATACTGCCCGCAACTGTCAGAGAAGTCGATCACGGTGTTGCTTTGTTTTTTTGGGTTCGTCATGTTGAAGAAGGAGTTTCATCTCCAGTTGGATAAGAGTACTCCTGAGCAAATGATTGGAGTTTTAATTGAGAGCAACCAGTCTCACCAGTTCCTTTCTCTTCAACATCTGCATCTAATCAGGTCAATTGCCAGTAAAGGGCCAATGTTACAGAAATTATCATTATTTTTTTCCCAGAGTAACTGCTCTGTCAAATAGGGTCGTAATGTATTGTAGCCCCACAAATTTAGACTATGCCCTGGAGACCTCATAAGGGATACCTGGAAGACCTTTCCACAGTCATTTAGTGTACAAATTTGTCCAAAAAGCCATTATGCCTGGGTGAAAGAAAACTTTTTAAAGGGATTAGGAGTATATATTAACTCTACCGGTTTAAGGTCAGACTTTTCACACAAAAATATTCTCGTGGAGATGTAGTAAATTCATCCCTTTATACACAAGTTTCATCATTTGAGCTGATATTTTGAATTAAGGGTACACTTCAGTTCACTTTTTGGGGGGGAAATCTAAATCGTATTACAAGATCTAAGTCTGGACCCTTTTCCTTGGGCAAAATTTCCACGTTGGAGTTTGTCTGAGGTAGAATGGTAGGCCTGGATGTTCACCTCTGCAATACAGCTTACTCAGGCTAATGAATGAATGGGGAAGTAATAACTGCATTGTTGGGTACACCCACGTTTTCAGACAGGATCCTTACTTAATGAGAAGGAAAACTATTTTTAGGAGCAGTAGCAGAAAATTTCAAAGGTTGAGAAAGAATAATATATTAATGTTTAATTCCTGTCAAATGTGGGAGTTCAACTTGACTGGTCCATCTGCAGCAAGCATGTTTCCAAGTAAGGGAATCCTGTTCCTTTACCTAGAACCCCCTTGTATTGGTATTAATGAATGTTTCAAGGTGTGCCTAATTCCATCTTCTGCCTCCTCCATTTACAATATGTAAACACAGCCTGATGCTTATATCCTCTTCCTTGTGTAAGAGCTAGCATTTTGGCAGTAGCGCTCCTCACCTTCTAGACATACCTTCTACATTCAGTTTAGCTCTTACTGATGCATTTCTATAATTGTGTTTATTACTCACTTTAGGCAGAGGGGAAAAGAGAAGATGCAAAGAGACCCTGTAAAGAAATACTGAGGATCAAGTAGGCTTCTCAAAAACTTTTGGCAGCCACATGTTCAACACATGAAACTATGTTGCCTAATAATATGAAAAAAATTATGAGGCCATGGCTCATATGAAGCAATGTTATGTGTCATATCCACCCCACAGGCCATAGTTTCCCCATCTCTAGCTTGAACATTGTAAAACATGTTTAGTCTGATACATAGATTGGACACATCACAATAATAAATAAAAAAAATTTAAAAAACCCCAGGGATCTATATTTTCAAAAGTGAATGGTGACATTTTCTGTCCCTATTATTTTGGTAGGCCATTGAGATAATTCAGAGAAGTCCTGTTTTCAGAAGTCAGATTCCCACTAAATGTCACAAATCATACCCTTAAATAGGAAATATCTATCATCAACTGTAAGTTAAATATTTAGGGCTCCTAAAAAGCAAAAACCCCATTCATTAAATATAATCTCTATTTGCAGACCTTTTTAGAGACTCTTGTCCCCTAGGAAAACCCAGGTGCAAGTCAGGTGAGAGTTGCAGTGCATCTTGATGTCTCTGCAAGAGCTGGTTGAAGTTCCTCAAGGTGGAAAAGCCACCTGGGAACGACTGAAGCAGCAGTAATATACTGAAAGATTTGGTAGGTGATTTGCCTTCCACAGAGCATGAAGGCTTGCATCTCTGGCCAAATCTGTTCCCTTTTGTTGTGGTTTAACCTAACCCCAGCCAGCAACATTTATTAAACCTTACTTATTAAACCTTTGCACTATTCAGCAACGGCTCTCCCGAGAGCAGACTCCAAGTTGCATTTCCTCACTCAGAATACTCACAAACGAGTTCAGAATTAGTGTAGCAAAGACCTGCACCCTTTCTTCCTCCCATCCTCTTTGAGAACAGAAAGCAAGTTGAACAGTAGGAAGGGGTGTTGAAGAAGGCAACTTGCTTCTCTGTGTTCATTATTTAAAGGCTACTGAAAGATGATGCCTTGTATAGTGGTCTCCAGTGCCACTCTGAACTGGAGAATTTGGGAATGCTTCTAAGCTCCAGGGCACAGGTAAGTCCTCAAGGTAAGCTCATTCCATGCTGGGGTGATACCTGGACATGTATCAACTGTTCCCCGAACCCTGTACCGCAAAAAATAAAGCAAGGTTCCCAAGGAGGCTGGAAGCCATGGACTGCTTTGGGGTCCTTGAGAAGGATAGTCACTGGACAAGGACTTAAGAGCACCACTCTCAAGTCAGTGCGAATGTTGCTCTGTTTGAAAGCAGCCTACATCACACCCAACTGTGCTGTGGGTGGGCTGAGTATCCAAAGGTTTCCTTTATGCTTTATTAGAAATTGAACCCACCAGAGAATCTGACACTGGATTTCCAGATGTCTCATCAAACGCATTCTTCTTCTATGGTATTGTAAGGTACCACTCACATACCCTGTTGCAAGCAGAAAAGGAGGAGATACTTTTGGATAGTTGTATTTCTCCAGAGCAATTTCAAAAACTAAAGCAATTGCTCTTTCTCTTCAAGGATATAGGCACCGTAAGATCCACAATGTCCCATTTTGTCTCCCCTAGCTAAGCCTGCAGCTAAGACAGTCAGCACAGATGAGAGAGAGAACTGAATGTTCTCTCTTGGGCAGCACATACATTGTCTGTGATTTATGTCTGCACTCTGTGCAGACTTATATGGACACTCCAGCAGTCACAGGATGATCCTGCTGCAGCAACAGACAGAATTGCTCTTTTCCATTCAAGCCACTTTCAGAGAAAGAACCTGAGCTTGCCACAACGAGCCACGTTTTGTCCTTTTAAGACAAAGTTGTACGAGCATGGTGCTTCAACCACCCCCCAAACATAAGGTAACCATGAAAGTACCAGCCCACTTAGTAGTAGATGTGGCCAGGGGAATATAACATACATGTCCCAAGACAGGATTTCACTCCAAATGACTGCAAATGTGGTACACAGAGAGATGACGTCTCCTCCGGCACCAGCAGGCCTTGCATGCAATCAACAAAGATGTGTCACTCAGACACTCCTCAGCTTAAGCCTTAAAGGAGATCTGAGCAAGCCTCTGCTGTGAAATGGACATCAAGCTTTTTATGAACCTACTGTTGTCATCCCCGTCATGAGTCAGTGACCCTCACACGGGTCATTTACTTGGGTGCAAGGAACGTTGAAAAAGAGTCATCTACAGGTATAAGGGACTTTCCTACTGACCAGGAGCAGATCAGGCTACAGTGACCCCATAGCGTCTATGACTGCACCCCGGAGCCCCTGCACGCAAGCCAGCAGATGAAGATACCTACATAGAGCATTAGGTTCCCGTTCACCTTGTACCAGTGTAAGTGACTATACAGCATGCATAGGGCAAGTCTGTTCCCACTAAATAGGCTGCCAGAAGAACTCTCACAATCTTCCACTCACTTTTAAAACTGGAATTAAAAATTAAGACCAAATTCTGCTCCTAGATATTTCCTCAAATATACAGACTTTGCCTTTATAATACTGATCTTTTTATTCTTAAACAAGATTTAAAATGATTTCATGATTTTTCAGGAGTGTTATATGCGTTAAAAGGAAAGCAGGTAAGTATGTACAGAGCAGTAAGATTTATTCAGAGAAAGTGTGTTTCCGTTTAAAAGAGAGAATAAACTGATTTTATGTAAACAACCAGAAAAACCACCCCACCCCTCGAGAAAACAGGCACACAAATACTTTACTCCTTTCATAAATAATGTATTTTATTGCATATGGCTATTAAGGAGAGCATCCATGATCAATACAGACTAAATACAATACACTACTCTAGTTCCATTTATTCTGGTCTCCAGCAGCATCACATTTATCCTTATATACAGCGTGTACATTGGAAGACACAGCAAGATAAGTTAAGTCTCTTGTCATATCACAATAGCAAGAAATATATTTAACATCTTGATATCCAGAAACAATACGTACCCAAAAAGAAAACACTGCTTAATAACTGTTAAGGTTATATAGCAAAAAATATTTTAAATTTAAGGTAAGTCAGGCAAAATGTACAAAGACCCAATATACATTGTGAAGTTTTAGCAAACATAACATTTATACATTTTGGTTCCATTCTGTAAACTAAATCAAGAATGTAAGTATTGCATATGCCTTTGTGAAATATACAGGATAGAGAAGAATTTACTATCTTGTCAAGTTTTTGTTTTGAAGTTGCTGTATGCATTTTAGCCATTTGTTTTAGTGGCATGATTTCTTAATTGGTACAGAGGGCTACTTCAAAATAGAAGTTCAAAACATTGAATTCAGCAGGTACCACACTCAGTGCTATGGGGGGGTTCAAACAAAAAATGTCAAAGGTGTTTCTTTTTTTTAGTTCCAGACTTGAACAAGCAGCATTTTAGAATGTCTTAGAATCATTTATAGTATTCTTATTAAAAAAAACCCAACCCTCAAACAGATAGATTAGATATTTAAATTTATTTTAGATCTAATATTGTATTAGCCTATGCATTGCTGTTATGTAAGACCCCAAAAATTACACTGAAAAATAAAGTGTGTCATGGGGTAGGGAAGGAATTAGTTTACATTCATCTTTGTCTTGTAATACAATCCTCAGTTCTAAAAATTCAGCATGTAAGCAGGAAGACCGCATTGCCGTTCATTATACTTGTAAGACATTGACTCTCGTCTTCCTCAGAAAAAAAATCCCAAAAGATAATCCATTGTTAATAGTGAAGTACAGGTTCCACCTAGCACAATGATTTAAAAAAAGGAAAAAAAAAAAGTCTCACGTAACTCAAATAACTTAGTAATACTTACATGTCTATCAAAGCAGGCACTGGGGAGGTACCCTTAAAATGTATACAAACTCTTCAACAAATTTATCAAAGGAGAAACAAGGTGGCATGACATTCTGCTAGTCTGGTGCAACAGTTGTATGTGACATTCGTGACGGTAGCCGCCACATCACTCAGATTTTCAGGCTACTGGAAATGTGATGCACGGGCAGCCTTGAAAAGAACTCAGGATAAGTGACTGCAATGGTTGTTCTTCCCTGTAATAATGCCTGCAGCTGCAACGGTGCTTTCCTGGTAAAAGGCAAATATCAGGATTTCTAGATGGCAAGATAATACTGTGTTAATATTAGCGCTTGAATCTGCCCAATACCCATTATCAAATCCCTGCATTCCTAGCATGCCTATGTGAATTTTTGGTTACAAGAAACGCAGCTAAGAACAGGGTTAGCTGACAAAAGTGAGCTTGTAAATAGGAGAAAAGGCTTTTGCAATCTGAAGTACCTACATAAACACCTACATAGAGAGGATTAAACAAGTGTGTCAAAGGTAAAGAGAGATACCCCCAATACAGTTTGATGTTTTTAACTTACGTTGCTTCAGTTACACATTTTTATATATTTTTTTTAAACTACTCTGAATCCTCCGTCCCGAGTCCGATTCACAGAGTTTCATCCCATTTTAGACTTTTCAGTGCCCTGGCTCGGCTTTGTCTGAGAAGTAAACCCTGCGGCTAGTGATTCCCAACCCAGCAGCAGCAGCAGCAGCAGCAGCAGCAGCAGCTGTACGCGTTGCAAGTTCAGTAAGGCTGACGACCGTTCTTGAGAGAGACTCAGCATAGAGATAAAGGAGGTCCTGTCGTACACCAACACCGCAAATCCGGCTTTACTTTGAACTGAGGTAGTACTGTGGTAGGCTTGAAATTATGCCAGTAAATACCAGATCTTACTGCTTCAGCAGGTGTTACAGAATCCCCTAACATGCTGAAGAATAAATACAGTTTGTCTTTGCAGAAAAAGGAAATGAAGGCATTGGCCGTTAGTTAAAGAGGCCGGCAGAAAAGTTCCTGCGATCTAAAGAGCATCTCCAACTTCTGTCGAAACAGCAGCAAAATGATACCGTAGATGCCATGGACTGGTAATGAGTTAGGCAGGTTGCTTTCCCTTCCTCCCAGATTTGTTGCACAGTTTAGTCCACAACAGTTAAGTAACTGTCCGGACCAACAATAACAACAACAACAAAAAGTAAACCTTAAGCAGCTTCAGTTACCCAAAAAAAAAAAAAAAAACCCAAACCAAAAAAACGTATATGCTGAGCAGCTTCTTTGAATGTTGTACTCTGTTGTTTGAGGTCACGGTGAGAAAACGAACCCCTTCACTCTGAAAAGAAAAATGAAAGAAAGTCAATAAAAGCTGCAAAAAAACCCCAACCACATTTATGATTTAAACAACACAAAAAAATACCATAGAGAGATTATTCAGAATGGGTTTTCATGGAAAAAAAAAAGCAGCTGTGTAATAACTGCTTCTATATTTGTATACATCATAAGGTATTGCAGAGGCAATAAAGGGAGTACTCCCCAACCCCATACCACCTCCTTTTTTTAGAACTTTTCAGCTGTGGCTCTTCAGACCAGCAAATCACGGGAGACAGAACTGGTTAGAAAACCCGACACAAAATCCCCTCAGTTCAAGTTGTGACCATCACTGTTGGCATCAGCGGAAAGGAAAAGGCGTTGCAGAAAGTAGGTACAAATTCAACTTTTTTTCAGTCAGCTGGGTGTTATCAAAAGCTGTCCATTTCCAGACATTAAAAACTTGAGACTATTCTTGAGACTATATTGTCTTTAGGGTAAGAGTCTTCTAAAAACATAAGCAAAGTATAGAAAGAACCATCTTCTAACTTAGTTATTTGATTTACTAAATAACTATTATTCCAGAAGTAGGTAGGTGGGTAGGTATGCTGACTGACTTCATAGCTGCTCATAGATATTACTGACTTCAAAGCTGCTTTAAACAGTCACAGTTTAAAGGTGAACTATGCAGTAAAATAGAAACTGATTATAAAGTGACCCATCCTATTTTAAAGAATGCAGCTGACTCCTTTTGTTTTTTTTCACTGCAAAGAATTAATGGATAGTATGTGCCACTGCCATAAAGGGACATTATTATACTGATTAACTCACAACATTAAGATGATATGTTAACGTGGATTAAAAAAAAAAAAAAAATGAACATTTCCTTGGTATGTTGCTTATTGCGTAGATTTTTCCTGTTTGCTATAATATTTGGAAAGCAGCAATGCACAAATAGTAGTGATTAAAACACCGAGACTGTAAATTTTACATGACAAAACATTGACACCTCATTTCGAAAGGTGCCAGCTAAGTGGTAAATCCTGATACAATGTCAGGCTGCAACATTACATTCACGCTAAGTGCTATTAATAGTGTCTAATTCATTTGATAGTTTATAGCAATTTATTTTGTTGTATGTTGTTGTCCCCAAGTTTGCAAGTTAGATGAAGATTTTAGTTTGAAGATGCATTACACAAGTTTTCCAAAAATTGAAGTTATTTGGAACACTTTGGGAACTAACATTGTTACTTAGAAAAGTCTACAAAGGACATAACCCATTAATTTTGATTGTACTGATACCAGAAGTCAGCATTACTGTATATTTTTAATTCCTTTGGGACCATAAAACGAAAATGAATTATATATGAAGCCTCGATGTCAAAGTAAGCATAGTGCTTAACTGTGCAAGTTTCAATCCATATAAGCCTCTGCTAAACCAATACAAAGGCTTCCTCTTCAAGTCTACACAAAAACAAAGGTTGACATATCTTGGCATATATGTGAGAATTGCTAAATTGCTATTGAATCTCTCAGAGCTAAGGATTACTTAAGGAATTAGTCCTGCTGGAGTCAATTGGAACCACTATATGATCAGATACTTAGCATATTACTTCGGATTTTATTTCATGACACAGCTCAAGATGAATTAGTAGCTTGCCAAGACCAAAAGGAGAGCATCTTATTGCCCCCACCTATTGCCATTTATTTGCTGCCACTTTTCTGATCAGAAACCAAGTCAAATCTACCCATTCAATCTTCAGAAAACGAGCTTTCGTTGTTTGGGCTGGGAAGGTGTTTAAGAACTCGAACTGGCTTATGATACAGTCAAAGGAACCCCAAAACTGCCATCGCCATCCAGTAAGCCTGCGTGGGAGAACGTGTGGCAGGATGGATGGTTCTCAGAAGGGAGCAGAGATCCCTCGTTTGAGGAAGAGCTGCCTAACAAACCACTTTGTTCAGGGAAGCAGGATAAATGCATCATGTAGGCAAACAAGTGAGTGTTTAAAGATACATGCTGACTCTGTGCTATTGCTTTCCTCCTCCAAATGGAAACCAACCTGACAACTACATTTAGGTTCCCAAAAGTGGCCACGCGATAGTGAAAGCCAAATAAAGTTAAAAAAAAAAAAAAACAAAACGTGTTCAGATAGGGAAATCAGAGGAAGATATTTTTGTACATGCAAAGAACACAAACAAGTATGTTTCCAAAAGTATGTCAGCCTAGGGCGGTCATCCCGGAGGATTATTAGCAACTGAGTAAACCTGCCGTTGTTCTTACAGCACAACAGGTACTTTCCAGCCAGAATTAAACTGGAGCAGGTGAAGTGGTTGAGGCTTCAAAGCACTTCCAAACACAGTTCATAGGGTTTTGTAGGTGGACGATGGGACTGTGGGCACCAGCCTAAGAGCCTATGATGCAATAAACACGTCATCCAATGAGTCTATAATGCTGACCTATAACTCAAAAACTAACCCAAACATAGTCTTCAATAATGAAACAACTTCCTCTGACTTCAATAAGCTTTGAATCAGGTTTCGAATAAGCTTTGAATCAAGAAAGGAAAAATAACTACTGCTACCACTTGATCCACATAATAGCAATGTCAGCTTCAGAGGAAGCCTACTTGCAAGAAATAAGTTGCAAGTTCCATGCTAAAGTAAAAAAAAAAAAATTACATCAATATCACTGTTAATTTTTACTTCAGTGATCAGTATTTACTTATTTCCAGTCTCAGGTCAACATTCCACTTACACAGCAAGTCACGCCAGTATACATTGTCTTTATCCAGGAACTAAACAAAATTCCTACAGCACACGAATATATTCTTTGACTACCTCATTCCCCATGGGCACGCACAAATCAAAATACAAAGTCCAGCACTGTGTCAGTACTGAAGTCTCCTCTTAGTTTTGGGCTTTATTAAGAAAAGCATCAATGATCACTGCTGAGTTTTCAAAACTAGTTGAAGTCATCTGATTCCACCAGTGCCTCTTGGGGAATAAATCAGATAATAAACACATACACAAATTGCTAGGAAACTACCAAATACTCAAAGATTTGTTAAATATACTGTGAAGAGAATACAATGGTTAGTCAATTAAAGAAGATCTAGTCTGCTTATTAATTTTCAAAGTCAGTAAGCAATGAATAAAAATTTTCTTAATTCCCAAAAATAATTCTCATCTGCTAACAAGCACGCAGACAGAAGCAGCTATTCATGTGGCTCATGGCAAAACACGTTGCTGGTTATTCACAACCAGTAAATTTATTCCACTGGCAGCGCGACTGCCAGAGCGGATCAGGCATCGGTCGCAGAACCCCCAGCTCCGCCACGGGCTTCTGCCCTGACTCCAGGCAAACCACTCGGTGGCTTTGTCCCTTTGTTTCCCCTCCCCACACTGCCTGCCAAATCGATTAAGGCTCTGATCCCGCTAACTAACTTTTCCTGGAAGAGCAATCCTATTGATACAACCGAATCTGGAGGTTAACAGCACGTACGTCTGCGGGCATCAGGCCAGGCCATTAGACGGCACAGCCCAGGGAACCGAATCCCACCCGCAAGGGGATGTCTTTGGCCCCCCCAACACCTGGGAGGAGATGCGTGGCCCTGGGCGAGGCAGCTGGCCAGCCAGAAAAGGCAAGTGTGTCCCCCCCCCGCAAGGTGCACTGCCCTCCCTACCCTCCAGCAGCGCGCGTGGTGCCTGGCCGGGCAGCCCGCAGGAGGTGGGCTTACAGGCACCTGCACGGTTGTAGCCTTGCACCTCCGCAGCACCTTCCCCACGCCCAGAGCAGTCAGTGTCGGGAAGCAAGCGGAGCGGGCAGGCAGGCGGCAGGGGCTGAGGGACGGGAGGGACAGCACGGGTCCTGATGGCGATAAACCCGTGCCGACCTGGCACCAACCGCAACGGGAGATGGTCTGAACCGCAGTCTCTGAGGGCTTCTTCATGGGAGGGACTGTAGGATGCACACACACACACACACACATTGTAAGGCCACAAATTTGGCCAACCGTCCCAATGGGAATGCAGCCTGCCTGCTCCCCGGGGTGCCACCGGGGAGGTGCGCAGTAGCAGCCAAATCCTGGCCTGGCTCTGACTCTCATTAAGCAATTTCATGAATACTATACTTAATATTAAGTACATAGGTGACCCTGCTAAAGATAACAGAACAACTCATGTGCTGAGCCATGGCTCTCCACAAGTAATTCCAGGGAATCTGAGCTCCGCTCAGCGGGACTGTTCAGACCAAATAAAGCCAAGCTCGGCCATCGTCACAGAAAAAGGTTTCGACCAGAGCTTAAACACTCGCCCTACCAACACTCCGCAGGAAAACATAAAGTAGTATGCTCTAACAGTTTACAAAGCCCATGAATAATATCCATCCAAAGTAAAATGTTTCCACATTTGATGGGAAAAACAAGTTAAACCATGAAATGAAAAAGCCATGTTATTATTTTTTTTTTTACACAAGTCATGGTTGATCATAATCGGAGACATGCTGCCCCAAGTAACGAGGCTCTTTTGGTATGTTATTCCACTAAGAAACAGTACGTAATGTTATTTAGATATGTCTCTGTTGTTTTATGAATTTAGAAGAGTGAGCATCGGGTCAACATAGATTCTTCATGACTGATAATAAAAAAATCACTGAATTTCTTTATAGTAGTAAAGTAGGGATTTCGCAGCCATAGTTACCTATATTAAAATGAGCTTTATAGTACTTTTGACTCTTGTGTCAAATAGTTAAAAACCGTAACATTTTGAATTGCATTAAGATAACCACGGGGAAAGATATTATCTTCTGAAGTGGGAAACAAAACACTAGATTATCTGGAAAAAGATGCTGCATGTCAGCACCTGCAAGTACTTTTCTTTTTTTTTTTTTTTGTCATTGCATACACACAAGAGGCTAAAATGTTCATCTGATGGCATGGACAAATCCCCACAATTTATAATGAGTGTCAACTTTTATCCAAAGGTAGTAAAAATCAAAGTAATTTGTATTTGATACCATATATTTACACGACTAACGCTTATTTTACCTGCATTCTCACACTAGAGTTTAAGCAGCTGAGTCTACTGTAGAAGTACAGACGACGATGAGAGCTATGCTTAGTTGATTTCAGAATTTGATATAATTTGTGTTTCATATCAGTTTGTCAAGGTTCTTATAGATTTTGTAGTATGAATAACTAAACATTAAAAGGTAATTATGTGGAAAATAAAGGATTAAACTTACAAATGTCATTATAATGAATTTATAGCTAAAGTGCTGGTCCAGAAATACATTTCCCATATCAATTATAATAAAAATAGGCACTTCACATTTAAAATTAAGAAACTAGACATGCTCATTTTTCCAGGATTAATTTAATACAGTTGCTATTATATCTCTTCATTTCAGAGCTACAGCCACTGTGTACTATTAAACAAGTTTGTATAGATGTGATTTAATCCCATGATTAGGGATAAAATAAATTAGACAAAAAAACCTCAACATAGTACTATCTGAAATTTGTTCAATTATCCTCTCCCTTGCAAGTTGGGTATACAACCGTTCAAAAACATTACACGAAATTAAACAAAATCAAGCTGCTTTCTCTGAGCAAACAAAATGCTAGAAAAAAAATGTTTAGTCCTTTTGGCCTTCCATTGGGAGTTTGTAAGAGGGACAGAAACACTCACTCAGAAGCAGATGTGGAAACTATATAGAAAATTTGCCACTGAACAGATTAGTCTGTGGCAGCCAGCCAAAGAGCCACTCGACAGTTCACATGCCCAGGGTTTATCCATCGTGGAACAAGAAGTCACGGTCTTGGTTGATGACCGTTACCATGTAACCGGAATTGCCTCCCACCTTACAACCATCACACCATTCCTTTACCAGCGCAGATTCAAAACCCAACACTGCAAACGTGGCCTCAATTAGGCTGTTGGCTTGATTTTTACAGCTCCTTCCACCGCACCAACGAGAGCGCGCGGCTCTTCTCAGGAACAGACTGACAGCAACAGGCAAACTCCAGCGACAGCACTCTGCATACAACATGAGGCTGGAAGTTTCTCAAGAGACAGAATTTTTGCAAAACAACATGCTCACCTTACAAGTGATGAAGGGCGAGGGAGGAAGGGATTGGTGACTAATCCACTGAACTACCTACCAACTCCATCTTCGGAGACACAACAAAAACAACTGAATTAGCACGTCTGCCCCTACAGCATATGCTAGGCAATACTCAGCTAACTTCTGCCATCCCCAATGTGTACCTCTACATCTCTGACCTACTCACCCTATGAGGAGCTAGTCATGCTAGCTCCTTATAGTCAAGGAGAAGAAACAGGCACTTCTAAGCAACAATTCTTCTGCCCGATTTCATGTTAGGCTCAGATGAATAAGAATTATGAAAGATCTCCAAGTCTGTGAGGTGTGAGACTTGGTGTTCATTTTAGGAGCAGAGACCGTATCCTTTTACACACCTTCACAATTGCTGGGAAGTTTGCTCAGCTGGGATGTCAAAGGCATATTTGTCCCTCTTCTAATATATAATAGTCATTAACAAGGGCAACAAGGTCTGACAAGAAAGAAGAGCTCTGGTAAGTAGAGCTTGATATTCTCACACGATTGCCGACTGAAACGCCATCAAAGTTGGTGGACCTATTTCAGGCAGGTAACAGTGGGGGGCAGGGGGGCACGGAAGTATAATCAGACTTCTGGTTAGATCCACAAGCGAGAACCTGACTACCATTCTAGATATCAATGGCCAATACCAAAGTCCAATAGCTGCTTCTGAGCCACTAGGTTCCCTCCATCCACACGCCTGACACACAGCGTTAGAGTGCTCTCAACGAGCTTAAAAGCGTGCTTTTCCTCTCTCTCACTTGGGAGAAAAAGCAATCTTTTCCAGTGATTAAATTGAAGAATTATTCATATTAAAAATTTAAATATTCATGGGAACAGGGATAAGGACTCACGCAAGTTGTGGGAAGTCACGTTCACTCTCCCTTTCCATTACAGTGGATATGTAATTATTCCATGAAAACAGCTTCAGTAAGAAAGAACAAGAGCACTCTACCAAAGAATATATGGCTAAGATGCGCTAGGGATGGGGAGGGGGAAAAGAGGATTGAGGGGTTTTTTCAGCCAGAAAGGTACTGGATGCTGGTCAGTCCTGGGTGAGTGCTCCAGCCATGTAAATACCGTGGGCAGGGGAACAGAAACATTTCATCCAGGCATTCTTTGAAAGACTGATCCCTGCCTCCATCACTGCCAAAAGGGCTTAGGCACCTAATATCAAAAGAGGTTTCAGATTTACAAAGTCTTTATGGAGACTTCCTCCATCCTAGAGGAAGACTACCTATCTTCCAGAGAGCAGCATTAAAACACAAGGCTCTCCTCAACTTTCACAGTCAACTACTCGTCTGTTTTGCAAACTGACTTTCAGACTGCTTACCAACGAGACTGAAACACCCTTGGCATTACATACGTTCATTTATGCATCTAACCTGGCATCTAACCACACTGGGTGGTCACACACTAAACGTTAGGCTGGCTGCTGCAGCTTTTGGACTTTCAAGTTAGGAGATCTGTCCAGAGAGATGCTGCTTCTCACAGAAGATACATGGGGAGTGAAGGGAGAGAAAAAGCAAGCAGGAAAAGGCTAAGAACAACCTGGCATGCATGGGAGGGCAATCTTTTCCCTACTGCTTTCTCTTGTTGTCACACCCTCACTTAAAACTCTGAGCATCTGGTAGCAAGATAGAAAAAGATTTTAAAGGATGATTTTCAATTTCTGTCAATGCTTTTTTAGAAATCTTTTGTGTTCTCATTGTTGTCAATGTGAATCAGTCAGTAATAGAGGAGTAAGGGAAAGATGAAGCTAGGGAAGAAGTTGCAGAATTCAGTTCCGTGATGAAAAGACACCACCACCCCCTAACCTCCCCAAAACCATTTAGTGAAATGAGCAATACAGCACAAAAAGCTGCGCTGAAGCAAGAAACTAATCCCGTTTCCTCTCTCTGAGAGTGGGTCAAAAGCATCTGCTTAAGCAAGACTATAAAAACCAAGACAAGCATACGGAGATACTTCCCCAAATTCTCATCTAGCTTCTAATGATCTACCTATCAAGGACCTCCTGCACTTCACCTCCCTTCATGGAAACCTTTAGTACCCTATAGCCTGGAGTTTCACATCGGAACTACAGGGTGCCAGAAGAATTATTTCCTTCTGCTTGTTCTGAACCTGCCACATGTTAGCTTAATGCCCCCAACAAAGCTGAAGTCTTACTTCCCATGCACAGTTAAGACTCACAGTCCGTATATCATCACATGCTCTCCTTCCTTTACTCTATATATTGAGACACGCAGCAACAGGAACCGCAATTCCCCCCTACGGACAACTCCTGTTTACAACCTGAGAGCACAATGGAAAGGCTCAAAAACACGGTGCCCAAGCATTTCTATACAACCCTGCAAAACTGGGATGAAAAGACCTGTATAGCTGGCCAACACTTTCTGCACGATTCTTGGGAGAAGAAAAAATACCCTATATGTTACCTGAAAAGGCTTCTAACACTTTGATGGGAAATCAGTTGCACTGTGTACATGGACTGCAGTAGAAGGAGGGAAAAGAAATTCTCTGTGAGAAGAGAAAAAAAGTATCCACAGATGTACAGTGTTTCTCAAAGGTCACTACTTTATTTTGGCCATTTACTTAAAGTCTGCTCTTTAGCACAAAAAAGATGAGAAAAAGAGGTATTCTTTTTTTACATAATTGCCTAATAGGTTCTCAACATTGGACACAGATAGCTCCTACAATTTATTTTCATTTTAACCAAACCTTTCTCACTAGGTTTACATGAAGAAGATTTTTTTTCCTCTGTTTTTTTTTGCGGTTTGTTCTGTCCAAGTCTAAAGAGGTTTCTTCTGCAAGACCAGGTTAGGATCCTTTTCTCACACTGAAAGAAAAACGAGCTGATGCGTTTTGGGTAATACTGCTTAGAAAATGTAAGAACAGTTTACTTTCTCAATTTTGTATCTTTTGAAGTATCATTACTGAGTCATTAAACAGCTACATATTTCACTTCAGCTATTAATTTTGTTGCATATAATATTACCCCTGTTCTTTTAAAACTATGTCTCGTAGTTCAGAGTTGTTAATACAGTAGCACAAATCAGGTTAAGCCCTTAACCTTTTTGCTTTATTAATTCCACTTAAACAATAATTCAAGCTTCTATATACAAACGTTTGGATCAAAAAAGAGTAAAATATTTCCGTGAATAAAGTCAGAGTCTCCTTATTTTAAAGGCTTTTTTATTTTGTAAACTTTGGGGGTTTTCTATTGCTATTGTTAGAAACCTCTATTAACAGAGCCTATAGTTCCAGGCACTGTACATGCACATAGGCACAATATATTTTTCTACTAACCATAGTAAATTAACTGAATAGAATTGTGATTATGACTTATCAAATGCATTGCTCCTGTTAGTGACACATAAAAGAACTAAAAAAAAAAAAAGCCACCCTCCAGAAATGAGCTTGGAAACACCACTGCAAAAAGAATTTGGAAGACTAAATTTGTGAGAAAAAGCTACTGCAACAAAACCTTGTGAAAAGGTGAACTTCCTCCTACTACCAGACCACTTACAAACCTTTCATGTTGAGGGGGAGCTAAAACCAAAGCACAGCCTTACCAGTTCCTCATGCATTAGGGACGCGGCTCCCAGCTGCCACCCAAGCCGTAACCAGCAGGTTTTCCTCCAAGCAGAGCAAGCTATTCCTCACCGCCTCACCCCTGAGCATGTTCCTTCACTTCATTTGCAACACGCCTTGGTACTTACCCTGCTTGGGACACCCAGCCGCCAGCGATCGCCAGGTTCAGTACGCTGTCACGGACACGCTACACAACACAAAGATGAGAAACTACCTATTTTCTGTGAGTAATTTATTTTTAAGCCTTAAAAATATTTCTGCAGGAACATTATTTCTGACTCTTTGAATTACAAGTTTCGCTTATCGCTGGTCAAAAACATTTACAGATTTATTTCTGCTCATTACAGTATTACAGTTGCTATTTTATAATCATCTATGTGTCTTGCTGTATTCAGCTATACTCCTTACCCCATGGCACCTGTTAAATGCAATCTGTGTAACATAAAATGAAAATACATAAATTCAGTCTTAAAAATAGACTTAGGTAGAGAGAAAACAGTCACAATTTAAGATACTCAGAAATGACTACGGCTACACCTGAAACGAGGCAAGTTGGCTCAGTCAATAGCCCTGAAGTCCTGAGCTGTAAGCAAGATTATTATGGGAAGCCACCAGAGAACCCAGTGCAGTGCTCAGGGACTCCCCCCTGCCTGAGGCTGGGTTTCCCCCCCAGATAATTATCAGGGGACAAGATGGGGGTTGAGGGATGATGCAAACCTGGGCCGTCTTCTGTCACCTTCTATGCCACGAACCCAGGACTTGGAAAATGTCCTGGTCCCACAGTTCAGACATGGGGCTTGGGGGACAGATCCCACCCAGATCCAAAAGAGTTGAGTTTCAGCAAATACTTTATAATACCTCCACAGAGAACGATCAAAACATCTTACCCTTTTCTCAGGTACACAGTGGGGCTATGATCATCTCTCCAGATAATATTTATAAAAGTACTCCTAGCCAGCTCATTAAAGACCACGAGCCGAGCTCTCATTAACTTCCTTGGGACTGTAGGTTTGCAACCCACATCTACGCTTGGCACAGCGGATACTGCCTGAAAGCCAGATGCACAAATTTAGAGAGGTGCCCTGACCCTTTTGATTTCAACACCTTCGTCCGCTTGAGCGTTAATACTTACCACGCTACAGCAACCCACTAAAATAGCCGCTTTCTATAACACAGTCCCCCAGCAGACATTTCCTACTATTCCTTCAATAAACAGACAAACACCCTAGTAATCAAAGCAAAACGGTGTCTCAAAGAACGTTATTTGTAGATTTCTTATTTACAAACTGGATTGTATTCTCCCTTGCATCAAATGCATTTCTGAGAAATGCTAGGAAAAAAAAACCATTTTAATGTAGCATTTTTAAAACAAACAGGGGCATCTGTAACTTCCTGCTCTGAATTTAATCTCGAGATGAATTAGCGTTTCTTTCTGAAGCTGATATGGATTATATTTCATACAGAAGCTGGTATTATGTTGAGACATGAAAGGAGAGATGTATTTTTGTCACATGGGCATCATAAATATCATCCACATATCACTCCTGGAGCCTAACTGATACTCTGTTGGAAAGCAGAGGCAAAAAGCTTAGTAAACTGTTTAGAAAAGTAATTTTGGTGGTTAAAATTTATCTTCTGAGAACACCAGTTTCAAAACAGGAAGCTGATCATAAAATAACTTGTGATAGCAGAAAGCATATAAAGTAATTACCTCCTCTGTCTTACTCATATTTTACTTTCTTTCTCAAGCAAGAAACACAGGTTGTACTGAATGAATGAGATTGTTCCCAGCTCCACTGGATGCACCTTGAATCCTCCCCATCTAATAGTTTACTGCAGAAATAAAGTGAAGCAAGTCCACATTCATCAGCTCTGCAAGACCAAACAGATGCTAAAGCTTCACTTTTAAGAAAGGCAGCTAAAGCAGGTAAATACAAAATGCCAAGTTTTACCTACCCTAAGGAACAAGAATTTCTGAGACATGCGATGAATCTCAGCTTAGAAAACAGCACTTATTTCATTGTTTTTCAGCCGTGAGACCTGCAGTACAAAATGTTACCTTCTCCCCAAGAAAAAAAAAGTTGTTAAAATATGAAAAATACTATGCTGTCAGAGCTGTGTGCTTTCACAAAACTTTCTCAAAACTTCAAAAGAGACTTTTAAAAAAAAAGACCAAAAAAATTAGCATCATTTATGTGCAATATTGCTAACTCCAGAGCAAGATGCACTTTCTTCTGTAATTACAAGAGCTCTCAGTAAATATTTACACAAACAGAGCTGTACTCTACTCTTTCACCAGTTCTGTTTTTTCCTCCTCTCCCAAGTGGTCTCACACAGGTGTCTTTGTTTTGTTTTGTTTTATGGCTCCCCTGATTTGTTGCCAGTAAATATGTTTATAAGCAAGCAATGACATTTAATTTTCTTAAAAAGGCTCACCGGTACCTCATACAGCATTGTTGAAAAATACATTTTACTTATAGCAATATATCTGACCACATGACTATGTAACTGACACTGTCATCTTTTTCAAATTTTATTATGTTGCCAGGACTGTTTCTATAAAACAGGTTAAAAACTACCTTTGTCACTTAAGATGGGATACCTAAGAGTTTGGCTTTAGTCCCACCATGCTCAGCAGAGAATTCCCCTAGACTTCAGGGAGGCTTTCCAGTACATAAAGACCTGCATATATTTTCTCCCATTGCCAGCACCCCAGCTCTTTAAAGCTGCTTAGGACATCTCAAACAGGCGTGATGAACACTTCAGGACGTCACTATAACTTCCTGTAGGATACCGTGCAGTAGGCGAGACTTTATAAAGCTAAGATGCTGTTCTAGAGGGACGCTCTGTGAAGAACGGAAAAGGGAAGATCGCAGACAACGCCCAGGAAAAAATACTTTGCAAAATACCAGTATTTCCCCCAAGGCGTCTGCGCCTTTAAAGCCCAATTTTGCTTCCAAGTGCTAAGGCCCTGATACCGTTGCGTATTTCAAGTATTGTGATTGACCAGGAAATATATTGAAAAGTGTTCAGCCAACAGTGCAGCAGCTGCATAGCTAGAGAAAACACAAATCCCTTTTAATTTCACATTTACTGAACAAGTACAATACATCATCAACGAACTAGAGTACAGTCCAGGTCAGGCAGGAATACTTAGCTACGCCAGCTGATCCACATATGAATATCAGTCTCATTTCAATTCCTTCTGCTTAAAATAGACTCCACACAGCAAGTTTGATCTCACAAGCCACAGACCTCTGGAAGTTAGATGTTCCATTTATGCCAAGCGTGTAGGCTCCCTCTATAGTCAAACCTCTACGGGTTTGTGCCAATCTCCAAGTCTGGCTTTGACCAGCCTCTTCAATACTCAAAAGGCACCTGTAACCTTCCAGTGACTACTTATGGAAGCCAGATCATTATTTTAAGAGGACTGTTCCAGTAGGCTCCTAATAAAGTGCAAATGAGGTGTCTACAGACCAGGCCAAATCCCTTGTTCTACGGTAAGTGCAAGAACACTGGCTAGATGAAAAAACCCACCATATATGTGGAAATCTAAAACAGGAACATGGACCCTTAGGACATACTGGAGACACTTGAGCGGGAATCTGCAACACAGAAGGCATTAAGCAGCTTCACTCAGAACACTTGCATTAAGGTCCCCTAAGATTTTGAAGTCCTGTGGTCATCCTGTGGCCTCAGATGAAGATATTTCTGCCTTTTAATTATATTCTTGTGTCCATCAGACCAAAACAGGAGCTCAGCACAGCTGAATTCCACAAAAGGAAAAACGGAGATAAATGGCCTCCTCTGGAATATCCTCCCTCGGCTTGCAAATAATCCCATCCCGTCTGTGGTAAACAATCCCACCTAAACTTTTCTGCAGCTATCACAAGGTGCCTGTGATTGCAAGGAGGAAAAACCAACCAACCAACCTGAGGCACTAATAAAAGGCACAACAATTTTGACAGTGTCTTCCACTTTGATGCCTCAGCCTCTCCAACTGTCATGAAAAATTCTCTTAAGTAAAAAAAAAAAAAAAAAAAGCCAGATTCAATCTATGTTTGAGACAAGAGACCACAGATACACTTTCCTATACAGCAGGAATAAGACTTGGGCAAAATCACGTAATCGTTTCCATAAAATACATATAAAAAAACCCCAACATGAACAGGCTGTAAATGACTGGTTCCTCCACATCACAGCTTTTCAAATTACAGTCCACGGACTACTTTATACTGTACCAGAGGTCCTTATTTCCAGTAGCTATTTTTAATTAAAGTACATTGAAAAAATTAATTGAAGTAATTAATTATTACTATTCCAGAAAGATATTATGTGGTCACAAATGGCCCAAAAAGGGACCCAAGACAATCCATGCGAAAGAAGAGAAATGGTTCCAAGCTTCCCTATTAATATCTCATTGCTGCTAGGAAAAATCTTGGAAACCTCTGTCAAATTAAAAGTTACCACATTACAGAAGAAGAGGAGAAGTTTAAGAAAGGTGCCACCTATACACCAAGACAAACACGCATACTAGGAAAAAAAACCTCCGGTAGCATCTCATCCAATGAAGAAACAGAATTTCAGACTTAAAAGACAGATGGCCACGCTGTTCATTGCGACAGGTACAGCCATAGCCCCACTCTGCTATATCCTGTGCTAATATGGGTACCACTTATTTCCAATGTTTTTCCTAAACTAAATCACGGAATTTGGGCAAGTGTTTCCTGCTTCTGGATTAACTGACAATTACCAAATACAATTCTTTTTAGCACGGTGCTTTTTTTAACTAATGAGACAACAGGCTTTTATGTATCAAATACACTTTATTCCCTTCTTCCAGGTAAGAATTTGCTTTGTTTGCATCTGATGCAAATAACGCCTTAATATTTTTTGAGATATTCCAAAATGTGAAATGTTTCTTTGACTACAGAAGCAAAATGAAGATCATACTCAGGTACACACACACATACGCACAAAAACACAGCTACACTAACGAGTAAGATAATGCTACTTCACAGTCCAATAAAACAATGGGTTTACATGATTAAAAAAATTTAAAAGGTTGCAAAGAAGAAATTTAACATACAGTTTCAATAAAAGACTTATTTGTCTACTGTTTTGCCATCTTCGGCAGAACTTAATAGAACTTTGCCTCCAGAGTGGAATGAAGAAGAGTCGGCAGCTCAAGTAGCCCTTTACAAAATGTATGGGAAAACGTCTCAAGAAGACAAGCGAAAAACCAGTGCCTGATAAAGGGGCTGGGATCTAAAGCAAACTAACAGGAAATACTAAGAACATCTTCAGAGTTAAGATACCTGACTAAGGACAAGATGTATACGCTTCATTCTGCTCGGGGTGGAAAGTCTAGAGTTGTCTCCTACGCATCAATCCTCAAAAGAGCTTACTATTTCCCAGGTACATGTTCTGAAGTTCCAGCACATTTTTGTTTTGGTTGGGTTTTTTTTGTTGTTGGGGGTTTTGGGTTTTTTTTTTGTTTGGTTTTTTGTGGGTTTTTTTTTTGGGGGGCGGTGGGTTTTTGTGGGGTTTTTTTGGTTTTGTGGTTTTTTTTTTTTAAAAAAAAAACTTCAGCATTCTGCTTCTCCTATGCTTAATTACGGAAACAGAGCAAGCTGCACTATAACGATATGAAAATTATTAGTAAAAATCAATACAGTTATATTCTTTGGCAAAGTAAAAATAAGTAGAACACAAGCCTGAGTCTACATGACCAAAAATATCATGTAAGTAACTCTCAATATGTTTTTTAAAATAGTATGGTTGAAGTGTTATCACCTTGTAAACGCGACAAAAGTCAATCTAGGAGTACAAAGAGAATGGAAAAAAACTACTGAGGAGTGAGAGGAGTAGAAAATGTTGCAGTATTTTCTCTTAATATGACAACATAGCATCCATATGGCCAGTATGGCAAGTTAAAGCTTGCCATGTTCGTGACCGGTGAAGCAGACTCAAGACTTAGGGAATAATTTCAGACTCGCAGAAGACACTCTGCATGACCTCTCGCAACGCCACCATCAAACAGCAGCGTGGTATCTAAACATCCCACATAGCTCATTCACAGCACAGACCAGCTCCCTCTGCATTCAGGCACACCAGTTTGACCGAGCTCACTCAAGTTGCAAAATCTAAGGCTATTGCTTCCACTTCCTAGCATAGTCAAGTATACGTTTATTAAAATAGAAGTCCATCAGTTTATTTCCTGAGGGCTGAATTATACTTCTACTAAAAAAACAAACAAACAAACAAAACCGAAACAATAACAAAAAAGTCCAGCTATTTCACTACTATCAAGTTCTGACTTTTTTTTTTTTAAATAACAGATGGAACATCTCATGTTACCATATCTTACAAAGCTTTTAGTTTACTGTCACTTGAACATTCATACTAACAGAAAAAAATTAAGAGAGGAACTGGACTAGAAATCACTTACAGTGTTGAAATACATTGGTACATTTGTATCTGGAAATCATCCTATTGGCTAACATTCAACAACTGAGTACTACCAATTTATTTATTTAGAACCCACGCAATCTACTCTTTATTTAAAAATACACCAGTTATGGTTAAAGTTAAAAGCTTATCTTGACAGGATTTTCATTTGACATTTAAAGATTAAAACAGAACAATGTAATAAGTTATCTTTCTGTAGTATCGAAAAGAAAGCAGTATTATCCTAGCACTCATTGGTGCATGTTAGAATCTCCCGCTGGTATTTGAGAGAATAACTGCTAGACTATTAGGATTATAAAGTCATAAGTACTAACTATTTTCAGTTTATGGCCAATTCTCTCAAGTATTCTGTGCCTCGGGATCATATATATAGATGTTTATTCCTAATGCTTCTCCACATAGTCATTTCTCTATAACTATTGTTAAAGTCAAGAGCACTAATTCTGTAACTTCACCGTTATGTACCCTTGCATTAAGTTATACAAATCTGATTCCAAATCCAAACATAAATGTTCAAAGTTTTATGCTAGATCAAAACTAGCTGTAGATAATTTTATTATGAAGTGACTTTTCATAGTTCACAAATCACTTTAATATTAATCACCATCACAAATCTTTATCAATAGTTTCTGTACAAGACTGTTACAACAAAAGCGTAACTTTTCTTTTTGTTATGTTAAAGAGACAGTATTATTATAGTTGTATTTCATTAATTTTGGCAGAAATAATTGCTCAGGACTGAAACCTGTTGTAAAAGATGAAAGTCCATCCTCCTACAAACTTTTCCAAATGTTTACGTTGTAAAAATGAATGATGTTACAACACACAAGTACAACTGCCTTACAGAAGAATTTTACCTCCATCTTCCAGATCCAAATTTCATAATTCCCTCACAAGAAGTCTTTTACAGATACCAGTGAAAATTTTGGTTAGACATGTCACCTGACATTTGGTCTGCCTCTTAAAGTAAACTAAAACCACTCACTGGAGTTTTTGAAAAAAATCAGTATCAGAGAAACTGGTAAAAAGACTACAGAAGAAATTCACACCATAACTTCTCAATAATTCAAGCACTGGAGAGACCACGGTCGTTGAAGCAGTCAACTTGGTGATGTAAAGGGGTTTTGCATTAACTAGAAAACTGATGAGGTTTGCATCCGTTTGTCAATTCTATTCTTGTTTCTTTTAAACAATGCTAAAATGTAGCATTACCAGTTATTGTAAATAACTTTCTATAGCCTTGGTTATCTCCACCAGTGAAGGCAGACTAAGCCAGCATCATTATTCTCTTGTTCTTGAGCAACTGTTCAATACTACTGTCTCCTACGTAAGAGTTAAGCCTAACTCTCCCCCAAAAGACTGTCAGATGTCTTGTTGAATCAATCTTGTGACTTCTGGTGAGCAAAAGCCTAGATCCAAAGGGAAAAAAAAAACCAAAAACTTCTGAATTCTCATTCCATACGTTAGTTTGACAACGCTACCCAATTTAATGAGGGGTTAAACTGGTCACTAGGACTGTGTTAAACACTGTTTTTAAATAATATACTGCCTGGGAGGACACAACGCAAGAGGCAAATCTAAAACTGCTTAAATCTTATTTCAATGACATGTCTTTCCCACTGTTACTGCAATGATTTATTGATTTGTCTTTGATTGAAGAGAAGCAAAGTCCTCTGCCTCAAGTTGCACTTACAGTGTTGTTCTTAGTCTACTTTAAAGTATCTGTGAAACAGATTTGGAAATTGAGACCCAATGGAACAATGAGTTTCATACCTTACACTCATCATCACAGCATGTATCAAACAAATTTTACTAAAGCATCACTTGGAAAAGCTTGGAAAATTCTCCACTGTACTCTACTGTTTCTAAGAAACTTCTGCTGTTTCTGGTATCAGCCAATTTGCTATTTTGGCATCACACTAAAGCCCCAGTGCCTCCATTTCTGACCCCTTCAAACAAAAACAAGCTGCTCAACAATGTCTAATCCGTGCGTCATGTAATCCTGCTTAATACTCCACAAACTCTGGATAATATTTGGGTAGTTTTTAAATTTAGCAAAGAACATCCTGGCCTACTTCAAAGATACCCTCGCCTTGGGTAGCGTCCCCTAGAAACATTGCCCACACTCATTTCAAAGAAGAAAAGCAAACACACATAAACACATAAGAGAAATGAACAAAAGATAAAGTAAGAGATCCTGGTCTAATGACATAATAAAAACGTATTACAAATCAAATGATTGAAACGGGAATGCATTATGCAAGCACCAAACACACCACTCAAACAATTAAAGAGACATTCTGACTTCTAACACCGCTTTGGCCCCATTTACCATTACCACAAGCCCTGCGCAAGCACGTCCGACCCCCGCTTCCAGCGAGGGCAGACTCTGCCGCAGAGGACTGTGGCACGGCCAGCTAAATCACGCAAGCCTTCCTCCCGTTGACACAGAGCTATTAATATAAAGTCGGCTATCGCTCCGCTGGAGAAACAGAAAATCCCTTCTTTGAGACACTGTTTGCTTTCTGCAGCATCATTATCTTAAGAGTGGCTCACGCTGCAAACACCACCGAAGAGGTCTACATTAAATTCCATTATAATTCTTCAGTATACCATCCCGACTGTCCCTCCTAAGATCTCAGACCCTCGCTGAAGGACAAATATGTTCCTATTCTGTTTAGGCTGTCAGGCAGACAGTCTCCAATCATTAGCCTCTTGTCAAGAGCGATGCTGGGGTAGATTACTAGTGCGTAGTGCTTGTAACGGCAGGTGCACGGCCCTGGGGCTGCCATCTGCCAGGAAGGAAGAGTTCTCCTCTAGGATGCTGAAGAGATTGACAAATAATGTAAACAAAACACTGAATCATTCCTAATCTATGGAATCAAGCTATTGCATTACTCTTCTGCAACGTAGATGTTACCATCAGAGGTGGCGGCATAGGTCTGGGGCTTGGGTTCGTTTTTTTTTCCTCTTAACTATTTCTGTGATTGATTTACTGAGATAAAAAACACACTCCAAAATAACTTTTATTTAACCGAGACAGGCAAATCTGGATTTGAAAACAAACACACACACACCCTACCATCAAAGACGTTTATTCTGGAAAGTATTTCCCCACTGTTAACTTGTAATGTACCTCTTTACAAAGTGTATTGCCCTTCACTGTGCGCAAGAACTGGATATTTTTTTTTTTAATTACTATTTTTGATACACCTATACACAATTTTGGGCCATCATCACTGACAAAAAATTGAGAACAATTGTTTTAAACATATTTTTGAAAGTAAAGAACCTGGATAGTAACAGAACTTTGAGCATCGTCTTTGGTCCCTTAAAATTGATTTCCGAAGGGATTTCTCATCATCAGATTGAACACCTTTTCTAAGCAGTGCTAGTTTAGCGGTCCATTTTTCACCTCAGCTACCAAGCAAGAGCACAACTCCATGCAAACGTGCACGCACTTACCAGACTAGTCGCTGTCATCATACCTATTCTTCAGGAAAGTTATTCGTTACTCTGGCAACACAGAGGAGATGACACACTACTGCTGTCTTTGAGTGGGCCTCAAATGTTACTATATGCATTAGCACTTTAGCGGTCCATGAAGTCTATTTTTTTAGGTGAGCCTCTGTAAAGATGTAAGCAATCTTTACATCGATTTCTCTGTGTTTTGGATCGGGCTGATAATACCTAAGCCTTACAAGCTTGCTTTAAATACAAACACTTACAACATGCTACCTAAATTAGTGTGGAAACTGCAAATACAATCGAAACCAGTAATCCTGGTTTTCTCTATCGCTGAGAGAGATACAGGGGAAAATTCGTGCTACTTTATAACTTGCATTTAAAAGACGTGGGAGCAGTCACCCTTGCTGGCTCTGTTTACTGCTACTGGTGCTCAAGAGCGTCTGGCAGATTGACTAACCCAAGATGCCCACATGCTGGATAGCTAAAGGCAGTTGAGACAAACACAAGTGTAAAAAAACAAGAAAAAGTTTTCCTTTGGAAAGGCTGCAGGAGGAAAACCAGCCTTTTCAACAACCGGCAGCAAGGGGACTCCTGAGCTGAACTTGGCTTTTCAAGGCTGCCACTCTTGACCCCCTACATACATACACACAAAAACTTTAAAAATAACTACATGCCAAACAACAAGACACACAAACAAAACATATCTGACTTTGGGGTCACTACAGAGTCTTCTAAGAACTCAAGGAATGCTACTGATTTTGATGTATACACAGATCGCTTCTAAGCAAACATTGTAAGAAACGACAACAAAAAACAGTGTGTTGTGAAACCCTCATAATTACATGCCTTAATTTATCAAATCAGTTGCTATACTCACTTTAAATTGCTATTACACACACCGCACAAACATAACATTAAAACTTCCACAAACTCTGCTGAAGTATATCATGACTAATACACAACACACCTAGACACAAAGAGAAAACATATGGACGAGCAGTACAAAAGCATACTATACCTCAACAAATTGGGGAAAAAAAGACCCCAGATACAGCCATTTCTTTATGTGTTTATGACTTTAAAAAGAAACATATTAGTGGCGCTTTAGAAAAAATCTGATATAAACAGGGAGGAAAGTTAGATTACATACAGTAACTCTAGCTTAATTTTTCTGTGGATGCTTGCTGTGTTTCAACTTTTAAACCACTTCACCATTCCAGTGTAATTAATGCTATTTAAAACTAATAGTAAATCAAGTGTAGAGAAACCCATGTTATCCTCCCCTCACTAAAAAAAAAACTCCACCATATAAAACATGTCCTAATACTCTTTCTGTTCAAACATTCCTTTATCCATTTTACTTAAAAGCGAATGTTAGTCTCTGTAGCTATCTTGAAAGAAATCAAGTAATCAGAAGCAATCATCAACCTAAGCATTTCCTCTGCCTTGAGCAATGACTGTACTGGTTCATTTTAGAACAAACCCACCATTCAACTTGGTCTATAACAATTTATCTTAAATGACTCAAAGTAACCATGACATTCTTTCTATGGGCAGTATAGCTAAACATAATTTAAAGTATAAAGCAAAATAAAAGTCTAATAGATGTTACGTATTTTAATATTCTATCTGCTTGTAAAAAGCTGACATCTGTATCATCAACTTAATTTAAAATATCAAAGGCTTCATTTAATCTTAGATAATTTCAGTTTACATTTTGTGTTTCACAAGGGGCACTGCTAGGTTCAGACCTAACCATTTTGGTTTGGTCAGCTGTAAAATGCAATCTGAGAGACAAGAAGTGAATTTCTAGAGGTTGTAGAACTCAAAATTTGAGGTTTTCTTTTAAGTGTAAGAGGTTAAAAAAAAAAACAACTATGTAAGGTATTAAAAGTAGTTCAGTTCTTTCTGCTGTTAATTTTGATGTTCTCACAGAACTTCAGTAAGAGAAACTACTACAACTAATTTATTAGGGAAAAAAAGACTTTAAAAGATGTCTAGATTTCTAACACAGCATGTAATTCTTTTAAGAAGTCATTTTAAAATGAATACAAGTTTTGTTTAAGAGACATTTAAACATTCTCATGCTGCTCTTTATGGCAGTTGGCATATTAGAAGGGAAAAAAACCTCTTAGTAATATAATTCATTGTGCAAAGTAATCCCAAAGAAAAAGGAAACAAGGGTTATGTCTTCAATAATCTAAAATGCTATTAGAAAGACACAGGAAGAGATTTCTTAAGATAGGCTTTTTATTGTTTAGGTGCAATCATAAAACCCTCACAAAAGTAAGAGCTCATTGACAAGGCGGGGGGGTCATTATTATCAAAAATCACCTTATTACGATCTTAAGTAGATGCATTACAGATGATGACTTCTTTAAATAAATCAAGAAAAAAGAAACTAACACAGGAGGAAAACAACCCTCAGGTTTTTTTGCATTATTACACATAGTATCTGTTCAATTTTAGAAAACTAGACCAACTACTAGGAACATTTACAAGTTACAGAGCATTTTGTAATGGAAAAGAAAACAAAATTGAAGATAACGCTCTCAAGTCTGGTGTTTTCAATTAAGCAAAATTCCCTATTACACACCCACTAAATTTAATGGGAATTTTCCTTAAGAATTTCAGGATTACACACAAAGGGTAAAATCTTAACCCCACAAAACAGAGACAAAACTCCCATTTGACTTCAGTAGAACTAAGACCCACCATAAAAAGTCACATCATTATTGGGTCATAATCTGTCATAAATATATTGGAATAAATAATTTACACTATATGAGAAAAATGAGTGTAAACATCTCCATAAATAATGAAAACCATACACAGTTCATACGTTTTTAAGCAAAAAAGCGGTCATAATTTAAGAACAAAGGCTAATTATCAGCAAGTAACAAGTTTTAACCAAGCAGTAACAGTATTATTTTATTTACACATCAGATGAAGGCAAGTGTTTCTCCAGTTCTTAAATATTTGCACACTTTCAGAACACAGTAAAACTAAACGAACCGATAATTTTAAGCAACCTTCTAATTTTTCTGTTTTTATAGCAGCTGTGGATGCACTCGCCTCCTCTTGCCATGACAGGATAATATGGACAGAGATTTCCAAAAGCACAGCACTTCCTACAGCAGAGGCAAGTTACTGATAGCAGGAGATAAGCTACACGTGAAAAGCAGCCACCTTTAAATGATACAAATAATTTCCCTTAAAACACTTATACACACCAAAACACATCTACTGCTACAGACCTTCAGGAAGAATTCAAACTGGTTTTTTACATGTATTTTACACAAATCGAAATATTAATTTACTGGGAAGGTAATTACAAGGAGCCTGTTTGTATACCCTGTATCTCTGAGATACTCCTGTTCTAAATATTAAATATATGTGGATTCTCCATTGTTTTAAAGTTGCTAGACACCTCTCTTGGTTTTTGAAGAAGTTTTTAAGAAGTAAAGCTGCTCACTTTGCTAATATCCTTAAAAACAAAATTTGAAAAAAGTGCGAACAATTAAGTAAATAACACTGCTTATACATAAGCTCTCTCTTGTCCAAGCCATTAATTTTTACAAAATTAGATTCTCTCAAATCTACCTGAATTACTACTGTGTTAAAATAATCTTACTTATGCTCAAAATACAGTTTTCTTTAAATTGCATACGTGTTTCTCTGTAAAACATGAAATTCTTAGTAGTCTCCCAAATACACAATGTTTGAAATTCAAATACACCGGCACAATACTTGGTGATCTTTTCAAACAGTGGCAGAAGTCCTTCCGTAAACGAGCTTCGTTGTGAAATCCCAATGGAAACCAAAAGAGAAACTGGGAACTTTGCAAAAGTTAATGACTCGATTCGACTTCCACCGATAAAGCCCTTTGTGATGTACTTCTCCTTCTCCGCGCTACGCCTTTTCCAGTTTGCCCGCCACAAGCGCGATTAACCCGAAACCCGGGTTTTTTGGTACCCAACCCCTGCCCGCTGCTGACGGTTGCTGCTGCTGGAGCGAGTTCTGTCCCCAGCGCCGGAGCCGCCCCCGAGCCCCCCGCCCCGAGCGCCGGCAGCGGGGCCGCGGAGAGGACAGCCTCGCCTCCTACGGAGAAAACCTCAGCCAGCTGCCCCAGAAGGCTTCTCCGTGGGGTCTGCCTTTAAAAGCTTACGGGAAAGAGGAAAAATAAACACGCGTGCAGATTAAATATTAAAATACGGCAAAGGCTACAACCGCCCTTTGACAAACAGGCAGCAGAACGGAGCCCCCTCCTCCGCACGCCGTGTACCGCCTCAGCACGGCCGCGTTTATGGCATTACCCTTTTGTTTCCTGGATGGGAAGGACAGCGGTTGGTTCCCTCTGCTTATCTGCTCTTATCGGCTCTTTCATTCCGGCTCCTCGCCGGGGTGGGGACCGCGCTCCCATCCACTCCAGGTTTTCTCGGTAACTGGTGCCCGCTCCCCTCCCCCCGCCCCCCCACCCCACCACCCCCCCCTTAGGGTCAGCAGTTCGGGCAACGTTGTGGAAATCGGTCTTTCCCAACACGGGGCTTGGTTTGCAGTTGGGGCTGTAGGTGGCTCAAGAAAAACTCCTCGTTTTTGTGAAAAACCGGTTTGCAAAGTGCGGGGCGCGGCAGCGGGTCGGTGCCCGGGACCCCAATCCCGAGGCCGGCCACGGGGAGGGGTAACGGCGGCACCCGCACCGGCCCAGGACAAGCTGCAGGGGTCCTGAAAACGACCCCAGCAAAACTAAAAGCAACAGACAAGTAACGCTCTGCCCTCCACCCTTCCAGTCATTCAGAATCAGCGCTCATCCTTTCAAACTCTGACATTTCATTCAACAATCCTCTCGTCTTAATTAGGTTCAAAGCTTGCTCTGCCAACGGTGGATCTCTCATCTTTTCCATCTTCCTGCACTTCCTATCAAAAGAGAAAATATTTTCTTCTTCAAAATCAACTAGCTACTAAGAAAACAGAAGAAAAAAACGGCAAGCGGCTCTTAGGAACTGTCGCTGTTTGCTTATTATTGATGACCTCTGCCAGCACCGTCCATACAGAAGCAACACCTCCTCACCTCCAAGCAACTACTGTTACCTGGTATATGTCATTTCACCTAGCTAGACCCATAAACATGTATTTCAGGTATCTATGCATACGGGTTTAAAGTACCGTGTCTTGCATAAATTCAAGAGCAGAGAGAATCCCTGCGGTGTCTCATCATTAACTTTTAATCCTTGCCAGTTGTGCCCTCCTCAGCCAGACCCCAGTTGTGTACAACTTCTCACTCGCTAAGAGGAGGCGGGTTGCTATTTTGGGGCGGGGGGAGGGGGGGGATGTATTTCTTTGTTTCTTTCTTTTTTTTAACAGCATAACCAGCACCTCAACAAAGGAACAGCTACATAATTAAAACCTCAGTTCTCTCTCACCCTAAGTTTCAGATTTCTTCGGTCTGCTTTTGTCTTTGAACACCCAGCATTTGCAATCCATATAAAAAGCAAGCCAACCAACTGGTCATTCACACTGGGACTGAGCCGCCAGCTGGAACATGGTTACACACCACCATAGGGTGGGCCTTTAAGTGAAATGTGCGATACAACATGCAATGGCTCACGCACATAGTGACTTCTGCAAAGAATTTTTTTTTTAATTCACATTCCATGCTCACCATGATTTACTGTTAAACTTTTGCAAGAGATAAGGTATTTCAAAACCAAGATATTAAATTTTTCTTCTCATTTTGGTATGATTGACCTTCCCAGCTAGAAAGCCAAGGATTTTTTTGTAATCTGACGTCCTCTGTCCAACAATCCTGTTTTTTAACTCAATCATTTTACATTTTTAAATTGTATTTAGAAGCTGCATTAACATAAACTATTCTGGTCACATTTTCCAAACACTTTCCAAAAACTTACATAAGAAAACTCTGAAGTACAGCCCAAACATAGTAACTGTGTAAACATTAGCTTCTATTGGGGTACCCAGAAGTATACGCTCGTAATAATAGCACAGTAGAATTCAAATGTGAAGAAATAGCCCAAAATTAAACTTTTTCTCATACAAAGAGCCAGCGAGTTCCTCCAAGACTCTTTATTACAGGACACGTTGGGGAAAAAGAGATTTCTAAGAAAGCAAGGAGGGATAGTGCTCTACCCAACAAAACACAACCCCACAGTGAGAAACAAACATTAAGCACAAACACGCGTGGCAGGCACTGTCAGAGGTAGCTACTCACCTTTCACAGCACTCGCTTCTTTCAGGTTGTGAGACAGAAAGTCTATGCTGGCATAGGCGCTCATCTCCACTCCGTTGATGCCCCCGTTCAGGACGCGCCTGGCTTTTGACCTGGCTTTGTCACAGTTTGCCAGGGTCCCGTCCACCACGTCGATGGCGATGTAGTTGAGGCCGTTCTGGAAGCCAGCCGAGGTCTCCCGGCACATGGGGCTGCTACCCTGCTCCTCCTCCAGGCCTTCGCTTTTCCTGAGGGACACGTTCTCCACCGAGGCCGAGTTGTGCCGTTTGGGGTTGTGTGCGAAGGAGGGGGACACGGGGGTCACAGTGGTGGTGGAGGAGAAAGTTTCCGAGCTGTGCCTCCTGCGCCCCTGGGGATCTGCCCGGATGACCTTGGCCCCCCGGTTCGGGTCTGGGGGAGGGCTGGAGAGAATGAAAGCCTCCACCCCCGAGAGGGTGAGCCTCTTCACCCCAGCCGTGGGGCTAGTGACCCGGGCACTTTCTGGCTTCTGAACAATGGGTTGGGGTGGGGTGGTGGCCATGCCGAAGGTCATCTCGGTGTAATCCCCACCATCGGATGGGCTGGACGAACAAGCCACCCCCACAGCCGCCTTCAGGTAGCGCCCATCAGGCTGGCTGGTGCTGGAGGAAGAGCCTGGTGAGAGCGCTTCAAGGGAGCCCACCGAGACGGTGCCCGACTGGGAGGGCGACTGCGACCCGAAGTCAATGTTCATGTAGTCGGAGAGAGGGGAGCGCCTCTGCCCCGTGCCTGAGCCCAGGGAGGAGGCCGGGCTGTCGGCAGGCAGCGAGGGGGGGGAGTAGACGGCAGCATCCCCGAAGTCGATGTTGATGTATTCGCCGGGGCTCTTGGGCTCGGGCGGCAGAGGGTGCTCGTTCATACTGGGCAGCATCGTCCGCAAGGCCTCCAAAGAGAGTCGGCTGGGCCGGGCCGCCCGCTGGCATCGCTGGCTCAGGAAGCTCTCGGTCCGGCTGTGCCGCAGGGGCGAAGGCACCGTGTGGCTGGAAGGGGCGACGGTGCCGGCGGGGGACTGTCCCACTCCGCACACCGCCTCCTCCGGGATCATCCTCCCCGGGGAGTTCATGAAGACGTACTGGTCGCTGTCCTTCGCCAGGCCCTGGCTCTTGTAGGAGCGGGGTAAGGAGCTGTACGAATAGCAGCCGGGCTTGTGGGGCTCGCTGGACCCGTGCCCTGAAGGGGCAAAAAAGAAGTCGGGGGGGGTGAGGGAGGGAGCCTGGGGTCCGTGCTGGGGGTCCCGAGGGGACATATTGATATAGTCGCCGTTACTCAGCCTCCCGTCCGAGCTCTCCACGGACAGCTTGGAGCCACACCACATCCGCATGTACCCGCTATCGTCGGGGGAGCTCTCCCCGGGCGAGCTGGTCTTGTAGCTGCTGCCGTTCCCGGGGGACCCTCCACCCACCCCCGCCCGGGGCTGCAAGATCTGCTTGGGGGCGGACACGCTGGTGGGGCTCATAGGCATGTAGTCGTCGCCGCCCCGGCTCCCCTGCCCTAGGGCTGCGGCCACGCCGGGGGTCATGGGCATGTAGCCGTCATCATCTCCCCCTCCTCCTCCCCCCCCTGCCGGCGGCCCCAGGTTGGTGCTGCTGCTGCCGGAGCTGCGGTGGGAACCGATCTCGATGTCCCCGTAGTCCTCGGGGTAGGGGGTGTAGGTCACTTTGGGGGAAGCCCCGGCTTGGCAGGAGGGGAAGAGGCGGCCGGCGCTGCCGGCGAAGGTGGCGCGCATCAGCGTGTACTCGTCGAGGGAGGCGGAGGAGACCTGCGGCGGGGCGGGCCGCTGCCGGCACGGGGTGGTCAGGGAGTAGGTCCGCTTCCGATGGCCCCTATCGGCCACGGCGTCGGGGCAGGGCCGGTAGCAGAGGCGGCCGCTTGGGGGCCGCTCCATCGCCATGTAGCCGTAGAGGTCGGTGCCGCCCCCGGGGTCCCGCACCGGAGGGGTCTCGGCCACCGACTCGGGGGTGTTGCTGCGGTTGCTGGCGGTGGAGGAGGAGGAGAAGGGCCGCAGGTCGCCGCCCGGGCTGGAGCCGTACTCGTCGAAGGACATGAAGCCGGCGTCGCTGGGGGAGCCGGAGACGGAGGCGCTGCCGCTGGACGGGCGCTGCGGGTGATGCGGGTGGGCAGGCTCGGAGCCGAGGCCGCTGCTGGAGGAGAGGCTGATGGGGCTGGTGGCGGAGGGGGGCGAGTGGGAGGCGGGCATGGACATGGAGCGGCTGCTCTGCAGACCACCGCCGGCCAGCACCGGCAGCAGCTTCCCCGCCTGCCGGCCCCCGCCGCCGCTGCTAAGCGTGTGCGAGCGGCTGAGGGGGGTCCGCACGGGGCCCGGGCTCATGGGGCTGCCGGCCACCGAGCCCAGCCGGCAGCCGTCGCCCTCGCTGGCCGTCCGCACCCGGCACGGCGTGCACTTGGTGCCGGCGCCGGCGGCGAGGCTGTCGGTGCGGGAGCGGCGGAGAAGGCCGGTCTGGCTGGGAGGCAGGTTGACCAGGTGGTGGTGCCGGCGGCCCGGCACGGTGATGGGGTGGGTGGCGGAGGTGCCGCTGCCGCCGGGCCCGGCGGCCCCCCCTGAGGAGGAGGAGGAGGACTGGCTCTTGCTGCGGGGCCGGAACTCGGACAGCTCCTTCAGCGCCTTCATGGCCTCCAGGATGGTCTCGTGGATGTTCTGGGCCACCACCGAGTCGTCCGCCTGCATCCAGAGCTCGCCGGGGCCGGTGGCCGCCGAGCGCCCCACCTCGATGAAGAAGAAGCTGTCGGAGTGGCCGCAGCGGCGGATGTTCATCAGCTGCAGCGTGACCGAGGGCAGCTCGCAATTGAGTCGCACGAACCCGATGGTGCGGGCCGAGAGGCAGAGCCGGTGGACGCCGGTGAGGTTTTTGCTCTGCCCCAAGCCCTTGGGCTTCAGCGTCACCTGCCAGACCTCCCGGTAGGCAGCGGCGGCCGGGGTAATCAGCCCGTAGTTGAGGTCCTCGCCGGCGGCGGCCAGGGAGGCGGCGGCCGCGCTGCAGGAGGCGGAGAAGGGGGAGGCGAGGTGGCGGTGGGGGGACCCCTGGCAGGCCGCCTTGCCCTCGTTGAGCAGGTCAGTGAGAGCCCGGTACCAGCCCTCCTGCTCCTGCTCGTTCTCGGCCGCCACGGCGAAGTACTCGTCCTTGGTGTAGAGGGCGATGAGGTACTTGTGCTTGGCGTCCGCCCGCTTGTTGATGTTGAGGCAGGAGTCCAGGGCGATCACCCGCTTGGGCGCCCCGGACTTGTTCCTCCATTTCTTCTCGCTCTCGTAGTACTCCAGCCGCGCGCCCCCCGCGCCCGCCGCCTCCTCCCCGCCGCCCGGGCCCCGCAGCACGAAGAAGCGCTTGTGGCCGTGCTTCTGCTTGCGCAGGTACCCGCACTTCCTCACGCCCTGGTTGTTGTTGTTGTTGTTGTTCAGGTTGGGGCCGGGCGGGGAGCTCAGGGGGGGCAGCAGCCCCAGCACGGCGGGGCTCGCCATCCCCGGCCCCGCGGCGGGAGCGCCGCCCGGCTCCTCTCCCAGCTGCCGCCGCTGCCGCTGCCGCCGCCGAGCGGGGCTGGGGGCCGAGCGCCGCGGGAAGAGGAGAGGGGGGGAAGCGGGTAAAATAAAGTTATTCCTCCGCGGGAAGAGCGCGGCTGCACGGAGCCGCAGCGGGCTCCTCCGCCGTCGCCTCTAGGCAGCGGGTGCTGCCGGTGGCCGCCCGGCGTTCTCCCCGGCTCGGGTACCGGCGGCGGCGCCGCTGCCGCTCCCCGGCCGCTGTTGCTGCTGCTGCTGCTGGTGCCGCCGCGGCTGCTGCCGGCGCCGGCGGGAGTTTCGCCGTAAGTAACACATCGCGCACCGAGTGCCCCAACTAAAGAGCAAAACAACACGTGACCGCCGCCTTACCGAGACGCTCACACACCGAGACGGGGCGGGGCGCGGCCGCCACCGGCGCCGCCCCGCATTGGCCGCCGCGCCGCGCGAAGGACGGCTCCGCATGCCAATGGAACGGCGGGGCGGGCCCTCGGGTGCGAGGCGGCGCGACGCCGTTGGACGTCGGGAGCCTCGCCCCCCACCCGCCTCCCGCCCCTCCGCGGCGGGCGCGTTCACGCCCACAGCCTCCGGCCCCCCTCAGGCGCAGCGGGACCCGCTTCCCGCCCCCCCGCCAGCCGCTGCTGCCCTCCGCTCACACAGCCCGGAGCGTGCCGGGGGCGCGGGCACGGTGGGCAGAGCCAGCGCACCCGGTGCTGTCTCTCGCCATCCATCGTAGCCCCGGCGGGCGGGCCACGGGGCGGGGGGGCATCGGCGTAGCTCGCCGCGGCCATCAGGTGCTACCGACCCGCCTGCGGCGGGCCCCTCACCCCCGCAGCGGAGCTTCCGGGCGTGCGTGTGCGCCAGCCTTCCCCCGCACACCCACACACACGCGTGTGTGCGTCAGCCTTCCTCGCACACGCACGCACGGCGGCGCCCCCCGCCCCCCCCTCGCCGTACGCGCACTCCTCCACCTGGTGTGTCAGCCCGCGCCCACGCGGCACGGCGTGCGTGGCCGGCCCGCGCCTGCCCCCGCGCTTCCCCCACCTCACGCGCCACAATTTCGCTCACCCGCCCCGAAACACTCGGGGAGTCGCCGTCCCCCACCCCCCCCCTTCCTGGCGCCCCCCCCCCCGGGGCCCGGCGGCTCTCCCGCCCAGCCCCCCCGCAGCGGCTATTTACTTGCGACGAGGAAATGCCACCCGGGGGGGCGGGGGCACTGTTACTCGGTTTTAATTAAATAAATTAATTTATCCGGGCGGTTCGCGTCCGCGGTGAACAAGGGCAGCCCGCGTTTCCTCGAGAAACGAACCCGGCCCCGCCGCGGGCTCACAGCACAGGAACGGAGAGGGGAGCGCGGCCCCCGGCCCGCCGGCGCCCCAGGGTGTGCGGGGTCTCGCCGGCGGGGGGGGGCGAGGTGTCTTGGCTTGTTTACCGGGGACCCGCACATGAGTCAGCGGGCCGGCCGTGCCCGCCGCGCCCGGGGATCAATGGGCGCCTTTCTCTCCCTGCAGCCGGAGGGAGGTGAATAGCGGAGGGGAGGGGGCGCGACTTACCGCCGCGGGGCGGGGATGGGGCCCCGGCCGGGGTGGGCGGCGGGAGGGGCGGGGGGTCGCCAGTCCCCGTGTGCGGCGGGAGCGGGGGAAGGAAGGGGGAGCGCAGGGGGCCCGGGCGGGGGCTGCGGGGCGGGGATGCCCGGCTGCAGCCCCTTCTCTGAGGGCAGCAGCGGCGGCTTCTCACGAAGCGTGCTGCGCAGCGCGGTGCGGGGAGGGCAGCGATAATAAATGTCGGGGGATGAAGGGAAAAGGCTGTGCCGAAAACGTCCAGCCCAGCCTGTTTCTCATCACGGCCACATCTCCTCCCGCCCCGAGGGCGGCTGGGGTAGCCTCCCTTCGCACACGCCCGGGAGGAAAAGTGAGGCTGGGGTCACGCCAACACCCATCCGCGCCTCCCGTTCTCTCCCCTGAATGCGTCGGGACACGCTTTCATTTCCCGGCCTGCGACGAGGCTGAAGCAGCCGGGTTTGCGTGGAAAGCCGAGGAAAAAAAAAAAAAGAAACAAAAAAAGGAAAAAAAGACAAAAATGATGCGGCGCCTCCAGCTGCCGCCGCGCGTGGCCGTGGCGGGGGCCGTGGCGGGGGCCGGGCGCTCCCCGTGTTCCCGGTGGAGGAGGCGGCGGCGGGGCCGCTCGCAGCCCGCACGTATCGCTGCTGCCGCCGCACGGCTCCGCTCCGCTCCCGCCTGCCCGAAATTCTCCGCGGTTTGGGTCATAATAACCCATTTAGAAATCAACAGCTGTAACTGGGAGGAAAGGGGGGGGGGTGATTGGAAAAGACCACTTCACTGCAAATACCGGTGCGCTGCAATAAAGCAGCTTTTGAAGAAAGACCTCTCCCTTTGTCTTACGGGGAGCATTAACATTTACATATAAGGTAGCAGTTACCTGGTTTTAATTTTATTTTAAAAAGGAGGGGTGCGGGGGGAGAGAATTAATCGGAGATCTGAGGCACCGAGCTCTCCGCAGGAGCAAGAAAAGAGCGCCTGCGACATGCAACTGATTGAGTGGGTCACCTTGGGCGAGGTACCTGTGACCTCTCTGTACCTGAGCGGCTCCTCACAGAAAACGGTGCTCAGAGTCTTCACTGCCCCTGGTAATGTTCTTTGATTTCTGTATCTGGAAAAATGCACAGAATTGGATTATATGTAATGATTGCATAACAGATCTCAATGAGGAAAGTTTCATATGAAAACTCAGGAATAGTTGATTTTCTGCCGATGACTGTAACGGGCCAGTCTAGCCGCTGTACTCACACTTCTGAAGACGGAAGTGGAGTTAGTTATCTGAACAATTTCTTGCCACTCTGAGCCATCTGGTCCCATAAACACCAAGAGGAGTCTTTTGTCTGGAAACCCCTTGGAAATTTGGAAAGATTTTTCCAGATGTTTATGAAATACGCTTTATGACCTTGAGCAAGCATTCTTAGGTCTGACATGTAAAAAAAGATGAATATTAATTCATCTACTTGATATTTCCATATATGTTATTCTTGACCATGTGAGCGATACACATTTGATACACTGGCTATAGCAGCAGAATTAAGTTTGCAAACAATTTCCATGACAAAGGCATTAGGATACACTAGAATTCAAGGTTGAAGTTTATACTTTTTGTTTCTGTATTGGCATTGATCTAAGGAGCATTTTTAGCAGTTCATTTTTAGCAGTGGCCGATTCAAAACAAGTAGTATTTTTTCCATAATTATGTTTGGGGTTTGTTTTTTAATGCACAACTGGGGTACAGAGCACAAGAAGTGGGACTCAGGTGTGTGTAAAATTCAGGTTAAAAAGTACTATTGTGTCATGACCGACACTCTAGAACGAATGACGCCAGTTTACATAGGTGATCTGTCTTATTCAGAGTTTTCCCTGAACTCCTCTGAATTGCTTTTCAAAACTATATTCCTTCTGGAAAATTTTTCTGGTCATTTCAATGTAATTACAGGGGCATTTAATTAAAATAAATGCACTCGTCCATCCCACTTCTCAGCTACAGGTCACTGTTTCTACTTCTACATTTCAGGCTGGCATGTCTTATGCTTCAGCTATTCCTATGCGTCGTGTAGCATATTAGCTTTAATTTCTGAAATAAGTGGGTTTTCAGTGATACAGCGGCTGTGAGTTTGGACAGTTGAAGTATAGCATGTGCTGTCTTGTTCCACCAAGTAATTTCAGGCAGAATGTAGGGGTGGACAAATAGGGACAGCAGCATCTTCAGTAACTGCAATAGATTTGCCAGAGGATGTTTGCTTAAACCATCTCTGTAGAATAATTCCATCATGATGAAAGAAAAAATGATCTCGTTTTACCTCTCCTGTTCCTTTTTTTTTGTCATATCACCCTGCCCCATCTCTATTTCACCACATTTATCTTCTAGTTTGAGGTCTCTGCTGGGAATGCTTTGCTAATATACGAAGTAGACCAACAAAATAGTGCTAATATTAGCATCTTTCCTGCCTGCTAAACTATGCTTTTGCCAGCATACCTTGCTTCCGCCATCTCCTTTTTCCTCCAAGAAAAATAAACTGTGCTGGGTAATGGTCAGATTTATCAAAAATTTACTATCTATGTGAGGGGCATTTGCCGTCAGGTATGTCAGTCATAAAATGTTACCTCCATCCACCCTAAACTGGTAGAGACATGCCTAGAAAATTATAGACTTTGCTTATGAAAATGATGAAGTTTAGTCTAGATACAGCAAATACAGTTTTGCCGGCACAGAGCCCTACTGATTTCACATTTCCATGCTTCAAGTACTTGGGGTTCTTTAACTATATGTCAAAAAAAAAAAAAAAAAAAAAGGGCATGTGATTATTTCATTTATGTATAAACGTATTTAAACTCCGTATTTTGCTTCCTGAACTATACGGATGGATGATAAACAGTGGCCAGCAACACTGTTTTGCAGGTAATGAACTTTGAGCCATCAGTGAATTTTGCTTGGGAAGACTGTTTGCCTGAATAGTAGTTAAATGGTCAGATAAAAGTATTACCTCTAGAGGCATGCAACTGGTTTTAGTTACATGTGGAAGCTTGATTCTACAAGCCCAACACATGCAGGATCCAGTTGTCTTTTTTTTCCCCCACCTTAGGGGGATTGGAGCACCAGGCCCCATGAATATGTAGCTATATTTAAATACTGCCCAAAGTCACAGCCAGGCTACTCACAAAACACTTTCTGAAAGGCTGGATGCATGAATAGTTTTAACTTCAAAATTTGTCACATCCTTTAAAAATAGGGTTTTGTTTGTTCTTAATCTAAATCTCATTTTGAAATATCTTTCAATTTCAGGATAAGGAGTAACAGTTGAAAGGGATGTGCTTGATGTTTGGCTTGGCTGTTGCCTTCTACCTGTTGCCAGGATCACAGAGCTGATGGTAGTGAAGCCATGGGAAAAAAGTGTAAGGAAAGGTTATGTGCGTCAGCCACACTTTCTTACACTATCAAGAGTACAGTTATCTGTTCCAACAAAATAGAGTGATTTATATTTTGATGTCCTTGAACTTCTACATAAACAGGTGAAGTCCGTTGTACATTTATTTGCATACTTCTGATACAGTGTCATTCTGGTTATACATTTCATAACCTTACTGCAAGAGGACATGAACCCCCATCAACTTCTTTCTCTCTAACCTTTCTCAGCTCCTTTGAGTGCTAATGTACCATGACTGTGCTACTACCCAGTTGTGAAGTCTGTGTCGTTTCACAACTACCCAGTTGTGAAGTCTGTGTCCTCTGAAAGAGGACAGGCCATCTTTCCAGATAGTTTTATAAAACAGTTTGTTGGTACTACTCGTTTAGTAACTCGGAACAGCATGCTTTATGCCTCTATAACAAGAATAAGGCTAAGGGATACGGTTGCCCTACCCCCTTAAATTGGGGCTGCCAATTTTCTGCCAAATTTTTTCCCCCCTCGGTCCTGTGGAAACAATTATGGGTGGCTTTGTACATGGGGGAAAGATATTCAGAAATCATAGACTCTGAAAAGACTTCTTTCTTAAGTAAAGATTACTTGCCTGAGTGAATATTGAATCTACAGATTTCCAGAGAATTCCAGGTTAAATAAATTGGGGTTACAGTTACGCAACTCTGTGCATATTCAGTAATTCTTGAAGCTAATAATACTTTTATTAATTATTTTAAATATATACTGAAACAATGTAGATGTTACTAGCTTTTAAATTCTTATATGGGCGGGGAAAAAAGCTGAGGAAAATCTGGAGCATGCCTCCTATCCAGTTTGTTGTTTTTTGACAAAGAGTTGGATGTTTTTCTGCATTTAGATAATTTCTTCCTCAAAATTTGTATTTCAAGTGGCAAGTTCAGAACCCCATAGTCCATAAGCAGCCCGATACGTTGGGAGTATTTTTGAGAAAACGCTGAGCAAAGTTCTTGTGGTCTGACCAGGGAGACAGTTCCTCATGTGACAGGTGTACCCAAAAAAGACCGTTTTGGGAACACGCCTTGATTCACCAGCGTGTCCCCCGGCGGGCCCCGGTGCTCCGGGCTGCGGTCCCCGGGCCAGCCCCCCACCCCTACCCCGCCGGCAGCGCGCATGCGGCGGGGGAGCGCGCTCCGCCGGAACCACCTCCCGCTGGGCTCCCCCCGTTTGCCGTCTCCCGTGGAAATCACTGCCTTTGTTAAACCTCCCGGGGGCGATCCCGGCGGGGAGGGCGGGGGGTGTCACCAGCTCCTGCCCCGCTGCCACCCCTCCGCTGCCGATGCGAAAATTACGCACTGGGGGCTGAGATGCGTCAGCGCGTCGCAATCACCAGGATTTTCTTCCTGGAACATCTTTTTTTGTTGGTTGCGGGTTTTATTTTGGCTTGGGTTTTTTCCCTCCGTTCCCGCCTCCCAAGCGCGTCGGCGGCGATGGAGGCGGCGCAGCGCGTCCCGCGGCCGCGTGGGCAGCCCCGGGGCGCGCCCCCCCGCCTCGCGCCCCCCCCCCCCCCCCCCGCTCCCCCCACCCGCGAGGGGCGGCCGCCGCGCTTGTGCGTGCTGCCACCCGCTGGCAGCGCCGCGCCCGCCGCCCCGCCGGCCCCCGGGGCCTGCGCATGGCCTGGCCGCCAGCCCCGCTCCGGCCGGCGGGAAAGTGAAGCGGAGGTGTTATGAGCGCGGAAGGCAATGGGTCCCGCTGCCCCTTAGGGGCTCTTCTCAGCGGCAGGTATCAGCCGATCAACACATAGTTTTAAAATGATGGGGGTTTTTGAGGGGGAAATGCTCGCTTTTATTCCTTCTGGAGTGATCACGAATCTAAAAAGTGGTGTTGTTTGTTTAAAGAAAAAGCCTGATCGAATATAATCAATCCTGTTTTAGAAAAAAAGGGTTCATGGAGCAATAGAGCCAAATATTTTCAAGCAAGAGTTGAAATCTATACCCCTCTTGCGTATGAGAAGAACACATAAATATCTAAGAATCATAGAAAACAATGCCCTTTTTCTTTCATTTATTTTTTAAAAGAGATTTTGTAATGTACCTTTTTGACCTGCATAGATAGCCAAGATCTAGAGTCCTTCAGGGTATTTCTGTTCAAGAAGAGACCAATGATAGAATTCAATATTTCTTTGATGCAATATTTACAGAAAATTTGCAAAGACCTGTTTGCCCAAACACAATAGGACTCCAGCAGAAGAGGGGTTTCTGTGGTCTGCTTTTTCCAACTCTTGTTTCTTTCCAGGTAGCAATCTGTTTGAAAATCTGTTCGTTTATTTTTTTTCCCTAGGCAGGTTACTCCAGCCTCTCTTTCTGTTTGTTTATTACTGCTCTTGGAGGCTGTTCCCCAGCAAAACAATCCCAGGCATTCAGCTTTCCCCTCTGCCCTACAATTCATTTGGCTATTTGTCTTTGTTTCAGATGGCCTTTGCATCTGCTTTAGGTAGTAACTCTCTTTCCTCTAGCTTTTTTTTTTTCCAGCTTCAGAAGGGAGCCTAACTTCCTCTGTCATTTATCTTGACATCAGGATAATTTTCCTAGCAGCAGGGGTAATGCAGTCCTGGAGTAGATTGTCAAGGGATTTTTATAGAGTCCCCATCACTGGAGCATTTTAAGCTGCGCAAATATTTATCGGGAATGACACGAGTACAGTTGTCCTGACTCAGGGCAGTGTGATAGTCTAGATGATCTCATGTTTACTTCCAGTCCTGTTTTATTGGATTTCTATGATATATACACCTTACATACACCTTATAAATAGCCCCAGGATTATTACTAGTGAAAGAGAAAAAAGTCGTCTCTCTCTTTTTTTTTTTTTGTCTTTTCTTTTTCTGTCTGCTTATTTGATTGTGCAAAATAAAGAGTATAAAACTGTGATTATGAATTGTCGCTTACTCTTACTGTTTGGGATAAGCTATTGGTGCAATTCTTACTCATGCAAAACATTTGCTGGTCTAATTTGTGCATGCACAAGACCACCAGGGAGATAAAGAGACATTTGGGGAAATAGAGTCACTACAGAGGAAAATCTTGCCTGCTTTTTTCAATGTACCCCTTCAGTGGAAGTTTTATGTGAATAAAATGAGGAAGGTTTGCCCTCGGAATGGGCTGACTGCTTTCAAGGAGAATTATCATCTATCTGCATTATTTAGACAGCGTCTGGGAAACTCACTGGAGCCTCAGGCTCCCATTGTACTAGACATTGTGTGGATGAGTAATTAATGGTGGGCCTCCTTCTGTTTTGTTTAATGTATATATTGTACATATACAATGAATTGAGGAAGATTGCCGATGTGGGGAGTCAAATGGGAGAAAGGCGATTCTGCAGTCCCATGAACGGCGTGGCTGACAAGCAGAGGCTTCAGCTTGCCAGTTGCCTAACTGATGGACACTGCAGGCATGCTCAGCATTTAAAGAAGAACTGAAAAGTGTCAACCTTCTGTATTTTGGTGGGCTTATATGCACGGGGAAAGCACAAAAGGCAACACGTGTGCTGAAGGAAGAGGTGGAGTATCTTTTTCAATACATTTTTGGAAGCATATTTTTTCAGACGTGCATCTTAGGTGCAACTATTCATTTCAGAAAGATTAAGCATCACAACAAGATGAGTACAAAACTGTTGGCACTAGAAATCTATGCAGTTTCATGTGCCTACAAGAGAGGTTGAATAAAACCTTCTCCCGGTTGGTGGGCATCACGGCTTAGACACTGCACCCCCTGGAACAGACTTTGTCATGGATGGCTGGATTGTGGGGCAGAATAGGAAGGAGTGGGTATCTCCAAGATCCTTGTTGTAGCAAGCACTACTGTGGTTGGAGGCAATTTATATGTCTAAGTAATACTAATAACTTGCTAAAAAAAATTACTGTCAAGTAATTTCCACAAAAAGGAAAAAAAACAGATTCATACATGTTCTGCTGAGTGCTCATGGATGCAAAACAAAATGGTCACTTAATAAAATATTCATGTGAACATTACATTTTCATTACTGAAGTGGGAGACCACAAAATCAAACACAAGTGAAGAGTGTGCTTCCAGTTAAACTGCTGATTAAGCAAAGGAACAGCATTTGTAACAGGAGAGAATGAGGTAATCATGGCACATGAACATGTTTTTAATTTCATCTGTTGCATTTAATCATACAATACGGGAATGTTTCTGGGTGCCTCACTTCATTCCTACACACCTGTTTTTTCTGATCTCATCTTTCAGTTCTATTCCTCATTTGTCATTATTTTCTTCCCAGTGTCTTTATTGGTATGCAGCAAAGGAGGTTTTAGAATATTTTCCCCAAACCCCACAGGGATTGGGAAATGTCCCTTGGATCACTCCTTAGTCTATTCAGGTATCTAATAAGGAGAGGTAGGCTGCATATTGGAAGTTCAGGATACATTTGAGTTTAGAAATTCACTTCTTTCTATGACGTGATGGGAAATCTAATTGGTTTTGGCTAGGGAATTGCTGACTTCTAAAATCTTTCGAGGCTACAGAAGTAGCTTTTTTAAAGGTGAATAACTCCAAACGCAGATGTTGCAAGAGTTGCTGTCATCTTTCGAAAGCAGCTGTCATGGAAGTGGATCAGTGAGCTAAGATTCAGTAACCACTACCTTATGGTGACCAAACCAAACCAAAGTTTTGTCAGCTGGGGTTGTATAAGGACCTGGAAGAAGCCTCAGAAATGAAGCCTCTGAGGGGTATCTTTTTCTTACACCCTGCAGTGAGCTGAAAGGGCCTTTCATTTCTGGTACAAAGCATTCTGAGTTTGTTTGCTAACAAAAACTTCTTCTGTCCTAGCCGACTTGGACCTGGTGAGAGATCCTTGGACTGCACCGTAGTTTGGCCTTTGGTTTACCTTTCCCAGCCAATGTATCTACCCAACACTTTCCTCTGTAACGATTTCCAAGGAAGGTGTCCCTCTTTGTGACAAAATTACCTTCTTTGCTTTGTTTAGAAATGCAACAAATGTGCTAAACAGGTAACTGTATCGCAGTGGTATAAGTTACACAGATGGGATTTATTGATTGTGGAAAGATCAGATAGTTTTAAAGTCAATGGTTAGCTGTCAAGATGTTAATTGAACATTTGCTGAAAAATGCCTATGGGTGAGTGATCTAGATATTCTTGCAGGATAATCAAGTTTAATAACAACAGTTGTCTGCCACGCTCCTGTGTTGGCTATGTTTAAAGAAATACCAACAAGTTAAAAACCACACTCGGCAAAACATTCGCACTCAGACATCCTTACATTATCAGCCCTTTAGACTGATAATACTGAAATAATTTTACAACCCAATTTAATGACTTGTTGATTTTAGTCGCTTTTTTCCTTTCAGTTGGGGAAAAGAAAGTAGGTTGTTCAGTTTCTCACTTTCGAAGGCTGTCTATAATTAATTTTTATTTGCTTTTTCCATGTGCAGGTTCAAATTTGTAACCACGCTGCACACGCACATGAAATTAACATATTTCTTCAAACAAATATCTTGCCTCCAGTTGGATTTCAAGAATTTAAAAAATCTTAAAATCTTACAAACCATTCCCTCTGAATTGTTTCAGTAAGATTCGCACAACAATTGATGAGGCTCCCTTTTTGAAAACAAACCCACAGAACTGACAATATTTTGTCTCAAGTTCATTAGTTTTAGTAGATTAATTTCTGTCCCTCATTATAAATAAGCTCAGGAGAATACACTTTTTTGAGTAGACCAGGGGTACTTTACATAAATGCAGCAGCTGTACTCTGCATTTCCAGAAGTGATGTTATATCTGTAGAAAACCATCACAATCCACAAGACCTATTTTCTCTCAACAAGCACATTCTATTTTATTGGTTTTCTTGGATAAAGTTTATACTTTTTCTCAGGCTTAACGAGTCACTTAAGAATAGATATTAACAATTCAAGTTGTATTTGTTATAGCAGCATGGATTTAAAAGCAAACTGTAGAGTTCAGTGATCTGATGTCCTCTACAGCACAAATAACTTGTGATTGAACTAGATTATAATATTTAAGTCTTCCTTTACAGGCCTCAAGTGGCCATTAAGTTATATCCATAAGTGATGGGATAAGTGAAGAGATGCTGTAAACTCAGCTGGATTGAATCTCCCTGTATATTTGGTGAGGTGGTGTTCATCTCAGCTAACCATAGCTATCTAAAGGTTGGGTGACTAATGCATTTTAGCCTCTAGAGTTCCTCCAAAAGTGATGGAGAGTTATTCCTCCTTTCTTCAGATAGATCAGAAGCCTAACAGTGAGTACATTCACAATATAGTGAATCTAGGTTTATGTTCCCCTTAATGTTGGAGGAGGGAATATGTAGCCAGATTCCCCATCACATTATCAGCCATTACTACTACCTCATCCACAGGCACTGAGTGACACCAACAGATATGCATCTCCCCACTTACTTCTCTTCAGCTTCATCTCTGCCTCCCTACAGCAGCCTACCTAACCCAGGAGGAGGGAAATTGTAGGTGCTGATTTGTACAATTGCAACTACTAATTCAAGTTTTTGATGAAGAGTTAAGACATTAACTTTGTACCTGGAAGTTTATGCCCAGTCAGATACCATCCGCTCTCAGCACTCACCTTCACGCCAGTTAGGGCATCTTTAGAGCTTCTGAAGGCAGCATAAAACCCTAATGCCAGCATGGACTCAATGTTGTGTGCTCTGCTCATTTAACAAAAACATTCAACTTATGTTAAGAGAAATGTTCAAGTTATGTTTAATGTCTCTTGTGCAGCTCTGGTATTGATGATCACAAAACAATGGCCTAAAACAGGTATGACATATTTCCATTAGAAAATAACTATCCCTCTCCATTTGCTGTGAAGGGACTCTAGAGAACTAGCTTACGCTTGCCCCTTCTCTTTTAGATGGCCAAGATGAATATATGCATTTGATTGCTTGCCTGTCTGGATACAATGTGACCACTTTGGAGTTTATCGGAAAACTTCAGGAAACATTTTAGGCGTTATGGGCCAAAATCCTGATGATTTTGCTGAAATTCAGAAAACAGGAAGACATTTGTACTTTAAAGTTGCTCATTGCTCTCTGAGTGCTGTGTGACAGCTGTGGGACAGACGCTTAGCCAGCAAGGAAAGGCAGGGGGGAGCAAAATGGAGACATTTTTAATTTTTTCCCTCTTACTCCTCGCAGACGGTCTGATCTTGATGGTAGAGAAAGAAGGAAGACACCAGCTGTTGGGTCATTGTTTTAGAAAGGGCAGAATTGCAGGCTATTTAGAAGAGGGATTAAAAACAGAAGCCCACAGTATTCTTAGTGTGGTGGTGAAGATGCTGGGGGGCAGGGATGTTATTCATCAGTACTTTATTTATAAATTTATCCATTTTACCCCTTTTTATCTGTATTGGTCTTCACATCCCATACAAATGTCGGTGATTATTAGGTGATTTTTTGACTCCTGCTTTCTCCCAGACCTGATATCAGTCCTGCCCCACATTTGCCTCTCAGTTACCTCTGCCAAATCTCATGCACTAACCATGATATTTGTACACTTGCTCCTGCCTGACACTTCTCTCCGTTTGGCCCACATCTCGCACATTTTTGCTGCAGGCTCTTCTGCTCCGTGAACTGTTGCACTAGATGCAGCTGATTGACAAACCCCTTGTTTTACTGATCAGATATAGGATCTTGTGTCAGATCAGAGAGGAAAGGCTGCAGGTAGTGAGTCACCAGAGATACTTGGCACCCTTAGGTGTGCAGGGTGTATGCCCGTGTTGCAGGGCAGCGTGAAGGCTGCTGCCTCACAACATGACCCGATGCACCAGCGTGATTCCCCATCACATTATCAGCCATTACTACTACCTCATCCACAGGCACTGAGTGACACCAACAGATATGCATCTCCCCACTTACTTCTCTTCAGCTTCATCTCTGCTTCCCTACAGCAGCCTACCTAACCCTATCAGGCTAGCAAACCCAAGCAGTTTCTTCATCCCAAGCTGGGATTTCAGGTTCGGCTCCATACAGAAAGGAAACCTAAACATTGAGTGGCCCCTTTTCCTGCTCCCTGGCTTCCATCTGAAACCCTAGCCCTGGAGACTGGACAAGACTAAGAGACCAGGGTCCTGCATGCAATCCGGTATAGCTTCTCAAGTCAGCAGCAAACTGCTTTTGTATATGCTTTCTCCTTTCCAGACTACAAGAGCGGGGTGAGACCTACAGAGATTCTTTATCATCTTTCCCTTTTAAAGCATTCCAGGAAGGGAAAAAGGAGTAGAAAATTAGTGTTTTTCTCTGATGCTCCTGGAGAAGGGAGACTGGAGGAAGAGTGGGGAATTGGGGTGGGGGCGGGGGGTGTGTGGACAGACGGCTCTGTCCTCCCATGCTGACGATGACTGCCCTGAGGGGAGCAGGGGAGCATTCCACCTCTTACACATCAAAACCCTGGGGACCAGGAGACAGGAGAATAAGCAGGACGCTGTCAGGATGGGTTTCCCATTAAACATCTCAAAAATTTCAGCACTGTCTCGAGCTTCTTGATTCACTCTGAGACTTGCTTTGTGCTTACTAAAATAAAAAAAAAACAAAACAAAACAAAAACAAAAACACCACAACGGCTAGCAAAGTTGTGCAATCTTATTTACAAATAATGTAGCCAAAGAAAAACTCCCTGCTGTTCTTCTGCGTCTTATTTATGCAGATGTACATAACCCCTCCTAACCATTTCTCCACCCACTGTGTTTGCAATATATCCCAGAGAAACTGCTCTGTTCGTATAGTCCAAAGCAGAGTAATATGTGTTTGTTGGGTGGCAACTTTCATTGTTTCTGCCTTTCTCTATGGAGAGCTTAATTTGGGCTGACCACCATACCCATTAGAAGACCATCTCTCACCCCTTCCAGAGTAAAACTGTGGGTCACATCAGCCAACTTCATGCTATTTTACACTAAAAAATTGACCATCAACCATTGCCTTCCCATTTTTTTAGAGCAATTACACTCCTCAGTCCTGCAAGTGTAATCTATATGTCCTCCTCCCAAAATAGATAGCCTTTAACTGGCAATACTAATACCCATATTGTTTCTGCTTAGCTAGAAAGTTGTCTAAATCACTTCCTGCTTGTAATCTGTCCTCATAATTTCTCTCCTTTTGTCATTTGCATCACTAGAAATGTTATTAGAATTTAGTTTATGTTTTTTTTCTCATGCATAGGTAAAAGCATTGAATTGCACTGTCTGAGACATGAAAGGCTCTCTGTAGCACTACACTGGCAATACTTTGTAAGTTTTAGTTAACAATTACACATTGAATTTCTGAGTTACACAGTTTAGTCTCATTTAATATATGTTGTCTTGTTTTGTTCTGGTGCTTATATTTTAATCAGGGTGTCATGTGGTGTCAATGCTTAACAGAAGTCTGAAACACATTGTTTTGTCAACCTAGTTACCTTTATTAAACAAATCAAATAATCAAAATTCTTATCTCATAGAAGTACTATGCAGTTTGTTTAATTTAACCTGTTTTGCATAAAGTCATGTTGACTGGCAGTAATTATGTTACCATTTTTTATTTCCTTATGGACAGGGTCCCATACCAGCTGTTCCATTCTTTCACACGGAACCAAGGTCAAGTTCAGTCATCTACAGTTACCCTGGTCATCCTGTTTACGCTGTTGAACTATCAACACGGCATTAGATTTTTCCAGGCCTCTTGGACCTCTCCAGTATGCCAAAGCTTTTGGCCAATGAGCAGCAGCACAAGATTCCTTTTAAAAGCTTTAAATCAAGTTATCTGGTCCTGCCAATTAAAAAAATTTAATAGATGCTTTTTACCATCCACTTAGGAGAATGTCAGAATAGATGATACTTTGGCAGTGCAGACTCTATTTTCCTTTCTAAATGCAAAACAGAAATATTTAGTGAATGCTTTTTCTTTTCCACAGCTAGCAATGGAACTATGTCATCACCAGGATTTCTATTGTCCTGAATAGTCCTACAGAAATTCAGAATAAAACAAAGACATGTTCCTATTGTCTTTATCCCTACATTTTCATAGATATATTTAGTTTGCATACCAATATACTGCATTTATTAATGTATGAAATTTATTAATTTGTATGACTGTCTGTTGGCTTTCAGTTTTTCTTAATTACAGTTATTATCTATAATTGTCTTTTAAGCATTCTATTAGTATGTGTATATACACATATAAGTATATATACCCTAATATACTGATGTGCTGCTGTATGCACTAATTATAATACGCATACCAATCAGCAATGAATTCTGCGTGCACATCTTTAATTGGATCACTGCTATGTACTTCTTGGCAAGTGTTAGTTTTAAGTTTAGTGAGCAATCACTGTCACGAGTCAGAATGAAGGATAATGAAGTATTATAACATGTTTTCCTTTGTGCTGGAGATTTCAATCTACAAGTTTTAGAGGATCTAGGGCATTGTAGGGAATGTGGAACAAGAGCTTTAGCACATATCACTGTATTAGAAGCCTTTTTATAGAGGCAATGTTTCTTTCATTATAGATATTTGTTCTTGGTCACAAAAGTTACATGGGGTGGAAATCATCTCACCTTACTTGATAACATATATATCCACATCTAAGCTAGTGATTCCCTAGGGTGACCATAGAGAAAAACAGACATTTCAGGGCTCAATGACTCTGACCTATTTTAGATGCCTACATTAGGATGGTATGAATCATGCCTTAAAGTGCTTTTTCTCTCTTTCTTTTCCCTTTTTTTTTCACAGACAATAAAAGGAGCTCAGGGTGATTAGTCCTGATCCAGTTCTTTGCATTGCAGACTTCTACATCTGGCTATCCATACTGCATTTTTCTTTCCTAACTGAAAAAAAAATAGTTGGTTATATAATCATGAGGAAAAGAAGCAGCTAAGCCTCTGAATCTTCAAGATACAAAAATTATTTAAAATTATTCATTTTCTTTACCAAAATTGCAAGCTAGACTATGATTCTATGAGGGTTTTTTTTTATTATTTTTAGTTAAATTTGATGAAAGAACTTCAAGTTCTTAACTAAACAGCTTTACATTGAAGTAATGATTCTAAGTAGATATTTAAGGTTACTGTATGTCGAATGAATGAGACTAAATAAATAAATTCTCTAATTCAGGTAGCTATTAATTAAATTCATTTAATCTCTTTTGATTTGCTTTACCTAAATATTATTTTTTATTTTTACTACACTTGAAAATGTTAATTTTTATGTTTTTAAGGATTTAAAATGTGTTCAAAACTTGAAGTTTGAAATGAATTTGTTTCCTTCTACAATAAAACCATAATGGCATGAATGATCCATAAGAGAGCTATCTGAAGGGATATGTTGAAGCTGATTTCAAATAACTCGTCTTAATCTACCAATCAATTCGGCAAAAGATTTCAACATGCTGACTTGGTGCAAATAGCTAGCTGGGTACGCAGATTGCTTCAAAAAGACTTTGGCTGGTGGGTGAAGAATTTCTTTTGCATTTGAGAATTCTGCTCTAGTGACAAAGAGACAGGAAATCCTCAAAAGAAACTGGTTTTTGCAACACAGGTTTTTAAATTCACTCTTGGACTCACCGAAATACTTTTCATAATCATCAATGCAGCTATTAAGCCTGTAATTTGAACAGAGCACTCTTCGTGGGTCAAGTAGGAGACCTCCAGAAATAACAACACGTTACAAAAAATGTTTAAGTGAAATTCCAGTGTTAGAAAATACCTTTCCTATTGATGATATTTGCTTGTCTGCATTTGCACTATTGACCAGTTTCCCTCTTTTTATGCAGGCTATGCCGGCAAAACCTGTGGACAAGCCAAAACTTTCTCACTACCTATCACCATAGATAGGAAATCATGGCATGCAGGCCTTTAAATGAATGCCCCAAACCATGCACAGCATCAGAGGTTCTTGTTGTGAATGTATCCCTAACAACCAAGGACTTGAAGCAAGCAACAAATCTTAAGACATGTATCATTTGTTACAAATTATGCAGCTATGCCAAATGCTTGAATACCTCTGATATCTTTTGAAGCATAAAGCATTATGCCAAGGGCTGCCCACCTGTCTGAGTGGTGTAGATCTCAAAAGTAATTGAATTTGTTGTTGCACTTATAAAGCACTGAATTTTTTTGTTTATACAGCTAGCTACTGACTCCTGATTCTCTCGGTATTGGCTGTACTTATGCTGGAGCCTTCATGTGTTAGTCTGGTTATGATCATACTGCCTCTTCCAATGAGTATGGTGAGAACTAATACATTTAAGAATTAATGCATGGCCATGTCTCATAAAGACACATTCTGTTATATCTAATATACAACACTTCTACCATAATAGATGCTTTGTCAAAGGTTACGAAAGACATATGCATCACCATTTTACACACAGTCTTCAAGAAGTCTTTTGCACATCTATGTGGCCTCCAGGATTAGCTGGAGTACTCCTACCTTTCATAGTTAGGAGCATTCAAGGGGTATTATGTGTATCATGGTATCTGATCACTTTTGGTTCCTTGACCCAAATGACATATTCCTAACTGGGTTGACTGTGGGTAGACTTCACCACAAATTCACAGCAGTTCTTGAATTTATGTCTCCTGATGGATAGCAAGATGCCCATCCATCTCTGACTCTATTACACATATGGCCTCCATACTAACGTCATCTTCCTTGAATAGTTAGTGTCTTACATCACTCTTGGGTAATGAAAGTTGACACTGAATTTTCTTTTCTGAAGAACCCACGGTAGAAGCAAAGCACTTAACTTTGGAGTCGAATGCTAAAGTGCCTCAATGTACAAGACCTCAGTCCCACTTCTTATAATGTAAAATGTAAAATGTAAAACAACCCTCAGATGAAGTCTGCTGAACAGCCCTTCATCATTGTTGTCTTTCTCTCCTATTCTACCATTTACCTCAGAGTCATACATATCCAAGGTGGCAACTCTGTGTGGCCTAACAACTAGAAGGCAAGTTTATTGTAATAGCAGGTACAGGATAGAAAAAATGCTAGAGTAAATTTTCTGGGTTGTTTTCATTATGCCTTCAGCTTTGGACTGAGTTGTTACAAGATAAATCACCCAACTCCAACTGCACAAATATTTTAATAATTGTGGAGATTCTAAGCATTTTTTATCTTTGGTGACTGCAGAATCCTGTTTATTTAACAGATGACTTTATACTGACCTACAGGTATTAGAAAAGAAATCTTCAGGCAAAGATAGTACTCTATTTTGGAATGAATATTGTGCAATTAAGGAAAGAGCAATATTTATTATTCTTGGCACAGAGGCTATTTCTTGGGCATGACTACCTGTTCCTTTTTATCGTTCCCACCAATGCCACATTGCAGCAGCCGTGGCCGCAGGTGCCTACACTGAATGAACACCTGTCTAATCAACGCAAGAAGGAAAGGAAATCAAGGGATGGCATGTTTACTGATTTTGTGTACACAACACAACAGAATGATAAAAAGATGGAGAAATGGAAAGAAGGTTAAATTTAGCATGATTAAGAGGAGAGAGAGTAGGGGAAAATGGTCATGACCCTTCAGAAAGAGGTTTTGCAGGAGACAGAGAGCAGGTAAGTCTAAATATGCTTTTTTCAAAGACAAAACCCCGCTCTCTGTGTATGTCAGCCTTTCTCTAACAACATATCTACTGAGGTAGCACCTTTGAACAGCAGTTTGCAGGTACAAGTTTGTCCTTCCGCATTCCATGTTGTAAAGCAACAAATAAAATGTGCATAGTGTGAGACCCCGTAAACTCATTCATCTGCCCAAAGAGACAGTGTATTTCTACAGTTCCACAGAATATTTTCCCCTCCTCACTTGCCCTAACTAACTTATATCTTCTGAAATGATTGTCATAACATTGCTTGATTATATAAAAAGCTTTGCAGAATTTGATAAAATCCCTGTGTATGATATATTAAAACCCTTCATGTATACGAATTTCCCTACTCCTGCCCTAAGAGGGCATTCATTTTGTTCACAAATCTGCACTCATTTCACTTTTTGAATTGTAGGGCATCCCTGACTGTTGTCTTCCTGATCAGATGGAGGAGAGCACCGTCACTACTTTTTACTACGCAAAATGTTTGTGTTTCTCTGTTTACTTTGCTGTGAAAGAATCTGCGTAAAACAGAGGAAATAATTCTCTCACATGAGGCAGATATTGCCAATCAAGCACCCAGTTTTTGAGTATTGTTAATGCACAATCTGAGATCATCCCACTTGATTGGGTATAAATGAGCCTTTCTTTAGTTAAGCATCCAGTGAAAGGCTTCATAAACAGGGGAAACATGGGTGTATGGGTATGCTAAGTCTTCGGACAGACAAGAATAATCATAGCACTATTGTTTTTTTTATTTGCCCTTAAAGAAAAAAAATAGCATTAAATAGCCCAGCGTTTCTAAAAATGTAGGTTTCTTGGATCTACCCATCACATCATTCTAATATTAGTAAGTGTCCCATGGCGATCATCTGTCTTTGCTACATCATAGAAAAATGCTGCCTTCTGTTAGGTACGATCTGAAGTGAGAACAGCCGTATCGTTCTCATTAATAACCTGAACACAATTAGCTACCTTCAAATACTTAAATTCAATAAATGCCTGTGTGTTGCCAACTTTATAAGCCAGAGAGTTTTTTAGTTGTTGCACATAACTCCTTCGCAATAATCCTGACCATTTTTCCTGTGGATTTCTCTCTGCAGAAATGGTTACCAAATGAGAATGGCAGGCCTTCAGAGGAAAATGGATGAGTATATTCCACAGTGCCAAGAGAAATTCTTATGACATGTTCCATTCTTACAGTTGCAGGGCGATTTCTCCATTTAAGGCTCTTGAAAGTTAATATTCCCAAACCCTGTTGAAATTGCTGGCTGTCCCTGTTCTGCATCACTAGTGAGCCTCACCATTTCATGCATTAGTTTAGTCAGTTGTCTCTGCTCAGCTTCAGCTGTGCACATGTCCCTGTCCCCAAAGATATACAAATAGCACCAGGAACCTCCTAGTGGTCTTCAGTGCTTCTTGCCTGATGCCCAACAGTCCTTTGAAAAGGGAGCTCACTTTGAACGTTGTGATGAAATTAGAGAAATCATGGGAAATACTCCACTACCTTCTGGTGGGATCTTTCACAATGAGCAGCATGGAAAAAAACAGAGGGACAGAGCAATAAACCATGGAATCTTCCAAGAATGCAAAGCAGCAGTGTTGTAACAGCTGTGTAGACATAGCGATTCCAGAGCACTGTGTAGACATGATTATTCCAAACGCAAATTGCATCACCGAGGATAACGAAACACTCTGGACATACTGCTCCCTGTTTCAGAGGACTTGTTGTAGATACAGATGTCCACAGCGAGTTTCAGTCTTATGTAGAATTTAGGTCTCTCTGATAAGCTTTGTGCTGTGTGGAGGGTGGTCTACAGAATTGCTTCTGAGGTAACACAAAAGCAGATTATAAAGACTAGGTCTTTGCCGCTAAAAAAAAGATATGATGTTTTTGCATAAAAATCACTGATATATGTCAGATATGCCAAACTGGAAACAAAACCAAGTGCTGGATACTTTATTTTACCACAAAGTTAGTTCAGCAAGGTCAGCCCTGTCCTCTTGCCTAGGACTGACCTTGGAAAATTCACCTCAGTACAAAATTAAAGCGCCTTATCTTGACTATGTTTTTAGCATAGGAGAGCTGACGCATGTTGGTTTCTCTGAGGTGAAAAAAAAAAATTAGTTAATCTTTTTAGCGGTAAAGAAAAGTCAAAATCAATAGAGTCATCTCCATTAGGGTGTCCCTGCAAAACCATGTGTAACCTATGTTCTTCTGTGTATTCACTGTTGCATTAGAACATGATTAGTAATCATGGTATAGACACAACATTGCATTAGTGTGGCTGGTGGTGGCTTTATGCAGGACTAGTCTTGAGAATGGCATAGTATAAAATAAGGTAGATGTGAATTTAAACAGACATAGTGGTTGGTGTAACAAGTAACCTTGGCAGATGTACAAATGGCCAGTGAGGTGCTTTGTCTTGCATCCTTTTTATACTGGTAAAAGCCGAGGGGAAACCCACTTATTGTGGCACAAAAGTGGTACAGCTTATTTTGCACTTTTGCACTGGTGTATGTTACATAGGTAAAGCACTTTTCTTGTTCATACAGGCTTAAGAGGGCTTGCTGGGAAGGCTATTCCAACAAATCTTTCCTGGCATGGATTTGGCCCTAACTTTGTGCCAGAGCAAACTTTCATGTGTACATTTCTACGACAGAGTAGAATGATTTTTCCCATTTATCTTGAATATATTACTGACAGGTCGAAAATGAAAAACGTCCTCCTATACGAAGAAGGTACATAACACAGACAGGCACTACAGTAACTATACCAGCTTCTAAGCTAATTAAATTTACCTCAGTGCAGCTTTCCCCCATAGACAAACCCAGAAGTGCCAACCCCGTCAATCATTGCCTCACTCACCTCCCTGACCTATCTTTAAAACTAGAAAAAAAGCTGAACATCTCCTCTCCATTTCAATTTTGTGCTCCCCAGCCTGAAGATCTTTTTAAGTCCTAGCTTCTGGCATGATGCCTTCCAGTCACTGGTCAGATTCAGCAGTGCCAGCTGCTAGCAGAAAATCCTCCTATTCAAGAGATGACCTTATGTGCTCCAAACGCTGCTTTCTCATTCTGCTTAAATCCTCTCCCCATGTTCAATGCCTGCACTAACACCATGATGCAGATAGATAGCTTGCAAGTTTTCTAGAGCAAAACGTATTATTTGAAAGATAAGAGATTTTATATTTTAAATTCAAAATGATGGCGAGACAGTCTTTTTACCAAAAGAAATTAACAAAATTTCACACATAGCATCCAAATTTTATTTTGAAATCCATCCTGATTCCCTTATGAAAGATCCACTGTAAAATCCTGTAATGCCTTGTGAATAATTTTAGTGATTCACTCCCATGCAAATCTCTTATTTTCCAATGCAAATATTGCATAAGGGTAGCACAGTACTCTTAAACACAAACAAGACATAAACCAATTTCATTCAGATTATGTTTGTGTCATAAATAAGGCTCTGTATCCACTCAGTTCAAATCGGCCTCCTTAAGCAGGCTTGCACTCGTTAAATCCTGTCTATGACCTCAGGCAGCCTGTTCTAAATGCATGACTCTTGCATGTGAAGAGAGGAGCTTGGAAAATAACACTGAACTGAGCTAAGGCTAAATCTATTTGGATTCGTTACATCTATGACCGGACTGTCTTTGTAAATAACAATTATTTACATATATTTTAAGAACTGTCAGTTTTGCATATGGAAAACAGAATCACGAGAATATGAAAAATTCATTCAAGTTTAGGTGACCCACAGTCACCAAAAAAAATGTCTCGTTATCTCGTTGTATTTTACAGAAAATACAGAGTCGGTGCAAGCCTACTAAAATCACTACATTTCTTCTGTCCCTTTTTTTTCACACCATTCTTTTTTGGTTTTCTGCTCATCATACTAGCTTGAGTAGATTTTACATACGCAATTCTTTGTGTGTGCGTATGTCTGAAATGACTACTATCACTGAGTGACAAGCCAGTATCTCGGCACATTTTGGTGCTTTTTTTTTTAAAGAACTTGAGGAATTTGCCAGCAGCACAAAGTATGGGAAAGTAAAAAAGGTTACATACAGCAAGGTGACTGTTTTTAAACAAATGTCTTCAGATAGTTTTCCTCACTAAAGCATACCTGTAAGGTAACAGTTTTTCTAGATGTCAACCTGGTTTTACTCCTGTTTGAAAAAGTTCAGTTCTGTCAGCTGTTTAATTTTTAAATACAGGGTTTTTTCCTACTTCAGGTTTTGCTTAGGAGCCCCAATAAGGTGCTATAGCTAGAAATCTTCCATGGTTGTGCTGCCACAATTAAGGGATTTGACTCATGCTCACATAGGACTCTGACTCAGGAGCAAGAATGGCTTATTCTGGCATGGCTGTAATGTTTCCTGCTCACAGTCATCTATTTTGGTCTAGCTTTCTCCCCTCTTTTGAGTTTACTCACTCCACTGCAAGATGGGCTAGGCTTTTTGGGAAGCAGCCATAACCCCAAAGTTTTTAGGCCTGTCAAAATAAACCAGCACTGATATGCGGTTCTTTAATTCATGGCCATTAGCAACTTCATTCATAACTTAGTCATCCCCGCAGTAAAGGTGAGACCCCAGAACTGTGTCTGCGAAACGCTTTATCTTGCCCAGGGTTGGTCACTCTTGCTGCCCAGTTTAAGACCTTAGCTTGTGGACATGCATCCTCTTCCAGGTCTCTCTGGGGTGCCTGAAATTACTATCATCCATAGCCATGTATTGGCAGGTTGTGTTAACCAAGCCAGTTTTACCTAAGAAAGATTAAAGGAGGTAATGGGGGAAAACAGAGGGGTGCCTCTCCTGAGAGGATACTGAGGATCTAGGAGATTAAAATATTATCAGAGTGTGCTGCTGTTTGCAAAACAAAGTCCATTATAAGCAGTGTCGTGACCTGTGCAACAACTGCTCAGCCAGAAAACCATCTCCCAGCCAGGAGTTAGGGGAATCGAATGCAAGTCCACATGTTATCACCAGTCCAAAACCTGACAGCTTAAGTTCACTTGTATCAGAAATTTATGCTAAGCTCCCTGACTCTGCTGTAAACTGGCCAAGGATCATTCACATGTTCTCTACTGCTGTTCTCCTGAGAAGGTTGTGACCTTGGTCAGGGAAAAAAAGGTCCTCCTTGGTGGAGGACCAAACAACTATGGGTGACAACCTCTTTAAACACTACAGTTCACTTGTCATCCCTCTAAATTTTCAATGTCAAGAACAGGATCAAATGGACATCACGTGACTGTTTAGAGGTCCTAAATCACGTCGCAGAGTTAGTGTGCAAGCTCCACCCTCCGCTTTTGCTAGAGAATGGAGCTTGTATGTAGGAAATACCTACACTGGTACAGATAAATCAGTCTGAATTATCTTGGCCTAAGGGCTGACACCCACTGAAATATTGAGAGGGGCTTTTTGCCAAATTTACTAGGTATACAGTTTGGTTCTAAGTGTAACTTTAGACAAGTCAGAATGGATTTGTACAGTCTAGCATTAAAAGTAAATTGGCAGCTCAAGTAAAACTGCTTACTGGGAAAGGTAGTATATGAACAGGATGGATTAAATTGCCAGGGAAGATGAACTAGATGAAAGCCTCTAGAAAATGTCGATTTTAATATTGTTCTGTGCCTTGTTTTTCAGCCATTTACTAAGAAATAGACCTTCTACACTACTGGTTGTCTTATGAGAACATATCAACCTTCTCAGGAAGAGGATTCATTAGAGCTAGTGTGCTGGTAAGGCCCTGAAACAGAAAGACAGAGGAGGTAAGAAAATACATGTGATCACTGTGTGAAGGCCATTTGATTGTCCAGGTCACCACACATACCATTTGTTTGCCACATGAAATGCTGGAGACCAAGCCACAGGCTCTTTAATGCTAACTTAATCCTCAGAAGAGAGTTAAGCAAAAGGCTATTTTACTCATAAACAACAGCAAGCGAACTGCATAAAGGTGCCTTCAAGTAAGGTGCCACCAGGAGACCTTTGGTGATTCATGCTGGAACAATTTAAGCAGGTAGTGGCCCCAGCGGGCTGCTGCACCTCTCTGTGGAGCTTACCACGCCTACAGCAAAAACAGTGTGTTTGCTTCCCAGCCACACCAGCCCACAGTCCAGCACTTTAGGTTTAACTGGGATTGATGGCCATTTAAGGTAATATGCCAAGCTTGAGGCTGTGGCAGCTGAAGAGCAGACACAGTGCCTGACCTGTCAGGTGTGCAAAGGGACAGCAATCTCTTCCAGAAGAGCAGAGCAGCCAGCAGGAGCGATATACTATTCTATGTTGCCCCAACTGTGCTCTTTTTAAAGCGTTGTTATATTTGCTGCTATTTTGCATTCTCAGTTGATATCACTTACCTTTTCCAAGTGATACTGCGTAAACACAGCTACCGCTATCGCAGTTGGTGCGGCCATACCCAAGCCAGAATGTGGGCCTGGTACGCTGCTCTCAGTGTAACCATGGCAATGTGAAGCTGTGCATCTGAGACATAGCGGAAGCATGTTAATATCTTCTTCCCAAGGAGTCAGTTGATATAATGTGAGGTACAACAAGCCTTGTATCCATTACACAGTATGTTTTGACTGGGAAACACTAGGGAAATGACCACTGCTGTGAAAAAAACTTTTGTGTAGACCATCCATAGTTACTCTGTTGGCTAGAGTACCACCTCTGCTAAAGAACTTGCTATTCCTACAGTTCTTTTGTAACTAAACTTCACCTAAAATTCTCTTGTAACTAGAATTCAGTGTTCATCACATAAAACATAAATACTGCAATGTCTTCGCAGACACCTCTGCGCTGATGTATTTAACGTGGTTCAGGTGGTTTCTCCCTTCTTCATTATGAAGATAGAGTGCTCTCCCTAGTTCCCTGGGTACGAACATCACGTATTTCTTCTCCACATTTAGGAGAGGGGGAAATTTTTAGCTAGGGGTCCTTACCAGGCGTTGCTTCAGAGAAATCAGTGGCAGCGTTCCTTAGAACACAGGCAGACAAAAAAAACACAACCAAACCTTCTTAAACTTCTAAAAACTATCATCAGGTAGGTTTCAGTCAATTAATTTATTTCAATTCAGTCCAATGGATTGGCAGTCAATCAAGGTGAATAAAAGACTCTTCTGGCAGAGGTCCTGTTGCCTTCAGGAGAAGGACTCACTGATGCATCAAAACTCAGTTTGAAACTCCTGAAACGATTAGAGAAAGGTGGTGTTACCACATCAAAGGCACAGTATCATAATCATTTTAAGCCAGTTTGAAAAGTCATGGCCACTGATGGGGCAAGTTCTTCCCCCTGGCCCTTGGCCACATGTGCCTGCTGCCCCTGCCATGCTGGCACACAAGATGACATGGATCAGTTTGCTGATCTCACTAAATACTGATCTTACACAAAATAAAAGGTTGTGTTTCAGCTGGATCAACGGAGGAGCAGTGAATGCATTGTCAGGACAAAATCACCACTTTTGTGAATAGTACAGTCTTAGATCACCACCTCGACAGAATGAGTGATTAGTGACCTTGTATTCAAAGAAATCTGGTCTGCCTGTGGTTAAAAGTTCTTTTGAACACTTTTTAATAAAAGACTCTGTGTAGTCCAGTTGCTTTTTATAAGCCCTATGCTTTCTAATATAACAACATTCCACAATCATAAATATTATACTTTCTCTTTATTGTATCACTCAGTGAAAGAAATGTGATTTAAATCAGTCGTGGGCCCATGATCACAACTGTTGAACTACTCAGAAAAAAACAAAATGGGATTCAGGCTGGCTTTTATGCATGTGTGCTGGCTTTATGCTAATTGTCAGCAATTAGCTTATACAATTAACAATTGTTAAACTACTCTTAGATCAATATTGAGTTCCTAATTATATTGGTAATTCTTCTGTCTAGCATATCTGGTGCCAGGAGAGTACTTCTTTACCATTGATAGATCAGAATTTCATGACAGGGGTAGCCAAGTTAGGAGTTAGGCTTGTCCTTTTGGCCCTGAATAAGGCTGGCCAAAAATATATTAAATCAATTATATATTGCTCAAAGGTACCATTACTTCACAAGGAAAATGTTTAAACAGTTTTTAATTACTATTTTACGGTCTGAACACTGTTCAGATTCTCATCTATTAGTCATTGTTTGCTTAATACTGTTTGTTCTGTGGCTTAGAAACTTCTATAACATATAGTCTACTTGAGTACATGTGTTTGAGTTAATTTTCCTCACTGTAAAAACTAGCAGTATAGACATGGGAATGGAGAACCTGCCTATGTCTTCTTGTCAGGATCCTCTGCCATCACAAAAACCTCACTGTGATTCTCAGGTAACGCTATCACTTATTCTGCATTGGCATTCTTCTTCAAAACAGTTTAGGCTATTAATCCAACTTACCCCTATTAGAATATTGTTCCATAGAATCATAGAATCATAGAATCATTAAGGTTGGAAAAGACCTCTAAGATCATCGAGTCCAACCGTCAACTCAACACCACCATGCCCACTACACCATGTCCCTAAGCACCACATCTACACGTCTTTTAAATACTTCCAGGGATGGTGACTCAACCACTTCCCCTGGGCAGCCTGTTCCAAGGCCTGACCACTCTTTCAGTAAAGACATTTCTCCTAATGTCCAATCTAAACTTCCCTTGGTGCAACTTGAGGCCATTTCCTCTCGTCCTATCGCTAGTTACTTGGGAGAAGAGACCAACAGCCACCTCGCTACAACCTCCTTCCAGGTAGTTGTAGAGCGCGATGAAGTCTCCCCTCAGCCTCCTCTTCTCCAGACTAAACAGTCCCAGTTCCCTCAGCCACTCCTCATAAGACTTGTGCTCCAGGCCCTTCACCAGCTTCGTTGTCCTCCTCTGGACACACTCCAGCACCTCCATGTCCTTCTTGTAGTGAGGGGCCCAAAACTGAACACAGTATTTGAGGTGCGGCCTCACCAGTGCCGAGTACAGGGGCACGATCTCCTCCCTACTCCTGCTGGCCACACTATTTCTGATACAGGCCAGGATGCCATTGGCCTTCTTGGCCACCTGGGCACACTGCCGGCTCATGTTCAGCCGGCTGTCAACCAGCACCCCCAGGCCCTTTTCCTCTGGGCAGCTTTCCAGCCGCTCTTCCCCAAGCCTGTAGCGTTGCCTGGGGTTGTTGTGGCCAAAGTGCAGGACCCGGCACTTGGCCTTGTTGAACCTCATACAGGTGGCCTCGGCCCATCGATCCAGCCTGTCCAGGTCCCTCTGCAGAGCCTTCCTACCCTCCAGCAGATCAACACTCCCACCCAACGTGGTGTCATCTGCAAACTTACTGAGGGAACACTCGATCCCCTCATCCAGATCGTTGATAAAGACATTGAACAGGACCGGCCCCAGTACTGAGCCCTGGGGAACACCGCTCGTGACCGGCCGCCAACGGGATTTAACTCCGTTCACCACAACTCTCTGGGCTTGGCTGTCCAGACAGTTTTTTACCCAGCAAAGAGTGTACCTGTCTAAGCCGTGAGCCACCAGCTTCTCTAGGAGAATGCTGTGGGAGACAGTGTCAAAGGCTTTACTGAATCCAGGTAGACCACATCCACAGCCTGTCCCTCATCCACCAGGCAGGTCACCTGGTCATAGAAGGAGATCAGGTTGGTCAAGCAGGACCTGCCTTCCATGAACCTGTGCTGGCTGGGCCTGATCCCCTGGTTGTCCCGGACATGGCTTGTGAGCGCCCTCAAGATGAACCGCTCCATAATCTTCCCCGGCACCGAGGTCAGGCTGCCTGGCCTATAGTTCCCCGGATCCTCCCTCTGGTCCTTCTTGTAGATGGGCGTCACATTGGCGAGCCTCCAGTCGTCCGGGACCTCCCCGGTTAACCAGGACTGCTGGTAAATGATGGAGAGTGGCTTGGCAAGCTCCTCCGCCAGCTCCCTCAGTACCCTCGGGTGAATCCCATCTGGCCCCATAGACTTGTGAACGTCCAGGTGGCGTAGCAGGTCATTAACTGCTTCCTCTTGGATTATGGGGGGTTTATCCTGCTCGCCGTCCCTGTCTTCCAGCTCAGGGGGCTGAGTACCCTGAGGATAACTGCTCTGACTATTAAAGACGGAGGCAAAGAAGGCGTTGAGTACCTCAGCCTTTTCCTCGTCCTTGGTGGCAACGTTCCCCCCCCGCATCCAATAGAGGATGGAGCTTCTCCTTGGCTCTCCTTTTGTCATTAATATATTTGTAAAAGCATTTTTAGTTGTCTCTCACGACAGTGGCCAGGTTGAGTTCTAGCCGGCCTTTTGCCTTTCTAATTTCTACTCCGCACGACCTAACAAGATCCCTGTACTCTTCTTGAGTTGCCTGCCCCTTCTTCCAAAGGTGATAAACTCTCCTTTTTTTCCTGAGTCCCAGCCAGAGCTCCCCGTTCAGCCAGGCCGGTCATCTTCCCCGCCCGTTCTTCTTACGGCACATGGGGACAGCCTGCTCCTGCGCCTTTAAGACTTCCTTCTTGAAGAACGTCCAGCCTTCCTGGACCCCTTTGCCCTTCAGGACTGTCTCCCAAGGGACCCTCTCGACCAGTGTCCTGAGCAGGCCAAAGTCAGCCCTCTGGAAGTCCATGGTAGCAGTTTTGCTGGCCCCCCTCCTTACCTCACTAAGTATTGAGTATTCTATCATTTCATGGTTGCTAAACCCAAGCCAGCCTCCGACCACCACATCTCCCACCAGTCCTTCTCTGTTTGGTCACAGACAGCAGGTCAAGCGAGGCACCTCCCCTAGTGGGCTCGCTTACCAGCTGCGTCAGGAAGTTATCCTTCACACACTCCAGGAACCTCCTCCACTGTTTCCTCTCTGCCGTGTGGTATTTCCAGCAGACATCCGGAAAGTTGAAGTCCCCCACGAGAACAAGGGCTAGTGACTGGGAAACTTCTGCCAGCCTCTGGTAGAATATTTTGTCTGCCCCCTCGTCCTGGCTAGGTGGTCTATAACAGACTCCCAGCAGGATATCTGCCTTGTTGGCCTTCCCCCTCATCCTTACCCACAAGCACTCGACCTCATCATCACTACCATTGAGCTCTAGACAGTCAAAGCACTCCCTAACATACAGGGCTACCCCACCGCCTCTCCTTCCTTGCCTGTCCCTTCTGAAGAGCTTATAGCCGTCCATTGCAGCACTCCAATCGTGAGAGTCATCCCACCATGTTTCTGTGATGGCGACTAAGTCATAACTATCCCGCTGCACAATGGCTTCCAGCTCCTCCTGTTTGCCGCCCATGCTGCGTGCATTGGTGTAGATGTACTTGAGCTGGGCTACCGATTTCTCCCCCAACATTGACATGCCATCCCTAGGCTCTCCTCTAGTGAGCCTGGTTTTATCCCCTTCCCCCTTCGAACCTAGTTTAAAGCCCTCTTGATGAGCCCCGCCAACTCATACACAAGAATCCTTTTCCCCCTGTGAGACAGCTGAACTCTGTCCATCGCCAGCAGGCCCGGTGCTGTGTAAACCTCCCTGTGGTCAAAGAAGCCAAAATTCTGCTGATGGCACCAGCCCCTAAGCCACGTGTTGATCCGATGAGTTTTCCTGTTCCCTTCAGTATTCCTCCCTGCCACTAAAGGGATCGAGGAAAACACTACCTGTGCTCCCGATCCTTCCACCAGTCGCCCAGAGCCTTTTTTTCCCAATGGTCCTGATAATTGTTTGATTTCATGGAATGGCGGCTTGCAGCACATTGTCTCATTTCACTGCGAAGACATTGCAGTATTTATGTTTTCTGTGATGAACACTGAATTCTAGTTACAAGAGAATTTTAGGTGAAGTTTAGTTACAAAAGAACTGTAGCAATAGCAAGACATAAACTTCTTAACTCAGATTGAAAGATAATGCATTCATCAACAGCTTTTTTTTATTGTTGTATCTCTGTAATAAAGTTAAACTTGTGAATTGTTCAAAACAATGAACTCCATCCAGCTTGCATCAAGTTCTCTCTGTTGAAAACCAATGCAAATGAGGTGCGCGCAACTAATGACATAGGTTTTCTCTTTCCTAGTACGAAGCTGAATTTTTCATTGGTAAATCATAGTATGCCTGGATGGCTGATGGCATAATGGAGAATTACATTTCAAATTGACTTTAAAATTAGTTATTTCCTTTACATTTTCAATCATTTAATAACTAAGCACTTAAATCTTCAAGTGATCATTTGTATTTCATTGTCCCTCCTTTTCAGTACTAGGTAAAAAATAATTAGAAAGCTACCTTCTTTGCAGCTCCTTTCATTTTAAAATAATACCTATTATTATGTGTATAATCAGAAGTAGAGTGGGATCATTTTAAATATATAAAATTAAAATGGAATTACATCTGATAGCTCCAATAAATTAATAAAAGGAACACTATGACTATTTTTGCACAAAGATTCCTTAAAATTACTGTAGAATAAAAAACTTATATTTATTTTGTCTTGTAACTGTAATGTCTTGTAACATTCTCTAACTTGTATTAGAAATATATGCTTTTTTTGTTGTTGTTATTTTTGTCTTATTAACAAGAATGCTACTATAAACTCCAGAAAACAAGTGATAAATTTAATGTGTATCTCATAAATATATTCAAAAATATAACATTAAAAAATCTTTTTGAGTGACAAAGCTAGGAGAAGTTGCAATTTCACATTTATGAAATGGAAACATTTTGTTGAAAACATGTTCTAGTTTCAAAATGAATGCAAAATGATTTTTAAATATAATTAGCATACATACTTGCAAAGGTTCAGATAAAATTAGAATTCAGTCAAGATGAAAAACTACTTAACATGCACAAAAAGGGACCCACAATTAGAGACTGGAAGGGGGTTAGGCACAATAGTGGGAATACATAATTCAAAATGTCACTCAGCAATCTACTTCGGAATAATATTATTTGTACGCTGATTCTCCTGTTTGGCAACTCAGAACACACTTTGGCTCAAAACAGGAAAATAAAAGGTACTTCACATAGTTCTGTTTGGGAGGATAGCAAAAACTGGAACATTTTCTGACTGTTTCAGGAGAGATCCCTATCAAATTAAATAAGGCTGCTGTCTTTCACCTGGTTTTCACCAAAATTAATAATTCACCAATGCACAAAATACAGTGCAAATTTCTTAAAGTCCTCAACATATCTGCCCCAACATTTTAGCTCATTAAGTAAAAATTAATGCAGCTTAACATGGACTAGTTTGAAACAGAGGAAAACAAAAAGCAGGGGGAAAAAAGCAGGGGGAAAAAAAGCAGAGGAAGCAAGTTAAATGAACACATTATAGAAACTTTGAGTCTTTTCAGGAGACAAAAAAAAAGATGCAGTTAACTTATTCTTAGCTTGGAATTTTATTCAGATGTTTTCTCAAGGCTTTCAAAGAAAGAGAGTTGCGAAGGAGAAAGAAACACACTGTGGAATAGCTGGAAAATACAGCAGAAAGGACAGTATATGTGGCATGAACAATTTCGGAAAACTGGCAGATAGTGACAGGAGATTCAATTGACAAGAGCAAAGGTCAGGATAAAAAAAATCAGTATTAAGGCCCTGAAGCATGGAGAAAAATGTCTACGCACTAAACAAAATTGTTTGCTTAGTTTTGATTTATAGCTGCTGCATCATGAATTTCAGTTACAGCTAGCCGCATAAAACAACATTTCTCTTCAACCCAGACCTTGCCAGTAAATGATATCTGATTTTCAAAACAACCTTTCAGAAAGAGAATATTAGGTAACATGGGACTGATGAGTAACTATAGTGTTATTAAAATTAATCTAATCTGATGTACTCCCTAAGTCTAATAGTTAGTCAGTTAGTTCATTGTTCCACTCTCAAAAGCTGAAATAAAAAACGAACTGACCAAAAACACATTTAAGAAAGGCAAGTTTAAAAAAACCAAAACATTATATAGCTCCAAGCTTTGTCTCATGTTCACAAGTAGCAATCAAGTTACTTGCTTGATGGCAAGTGAGGTGACTGACCACTAACTTTCCAGAACGATATCAGATATTGAAAACGCCGTGAATCCTAACTAGTATCATCGGGTACCAACATTTATCAGACCTCTTTAGTTTCTTGCAAACATTCCACGTTAAACTGCTCTGCAGGCACAGATAGTTGTTCAAGCAGCTGTTCTGGCCAGAGGTGGTCCTTCCTCAGCTCATTATTTCTGCCTTTGACCCATAGCTTATCACAGAAGTAGCTCTGGGCGTTTGCACTATCCAGACTGACTTTGACAGAAGTTAAAGAGCACTCACACAAGTCCTTCTGCAGACAGTGTTACAGGGCCCTGCTGGCTCTAGCACAGTAAAACCCAGAAAAAGTTGTCTGGTTTTAGGCTGAAGTTTGCATTGTGCACATGGGATCAGCTGAATAATTTAATAAATTAGCGAAGTAATGTAAATACAGGTAGATAATGGCTGAGGGAAGGATTGTACAGAAGCCTTTGTCTTCATTTTTGCAAACCTGTGAATAGATGGGAATATAGAGAATGCTGTTAAATATTTTGGACATTGAACAGGTGAGACATCACATCTTCAGAAAGATACAGAATGAATTCCAGCATTTAGAAAGTATTTCTTCACCACACCATCTGATGTGGTTGGGCGCATTGGGACATAGAAAGATGTTCACTGCAGGACACATGGACACGCGGGGTTTTTCACTTATTAGCTGCTTAGCATCACCTCTCTATGTGATATCACTTCCATGGCAGAACAAACCATGTGAGTATTCTTCATCTACTGCAGTGCAAAGCCATTTAAACTAATTTAAGCTAGTTTTTCACTAAAGCAAATGAGGTATATTCAGGTACTCATTTCTAACATCTCTGAACGCTAAACTCCAGTAAAGCTTTTTGACAACCAAAAGTGGCAATTTATTAAAATCAGTCCATTGAAATTCAGTACTGGTTATCCAGGCTACAAATGATCACTTCTTGCAGGTCACTGCAGAAGTAAAAAAACCAGCAATGTCTTAGCAATAGTTAAAAGTAGGGAATTTACCTCTTTGGCAGTTCCATCTCTGCACTTAGAGATACCAAAGGTTACAGTTGGAAGCCACCTTGCCTTTTATTAAGGTGGCTTCTAAAGCCATAGTGAACGTTGAGCACTAAGGATTTATCTTTGATAATGTCTCCTTTGGTCAGCTCTTTTATTTATTGATTTGTTTTCAGCACCGATTATAGGATGCAGTAGACTTGCTTAGTGTAAGCAAGTGGAAAAGTATTTTCCTCATCAGGGATACAAGAAACCTAAGTGTTTAGTGAATGAAGAAAACAAATGAAAGGACCGGCATAAAACTGCTATCTTGAGTTGCTGTTAGAAAATAAAATGCAGAATTTCACCTACCATGAAAATTTTATAGAATGAATATTAATGTTATGAAGAGAAGTAGAGTGGATTTGCATTATGTATTTGACTTGTCCCTGGAGCGCAGAGACTGACACAGTCTTGTGACTGCATTAACTATAGCTAAATTTTAATTGAAGATGATTGATTGTTGAGCATTCTGTTAATTAACCTCTTTATTCTGTTTTTTCCTACAGAATCTGAAATGTCCTTTCAAAGTAAGTTTTCCAACTTAACCATCAAAAAATACAGACATGAGCTTCATTTACAAAAGAAACCTTGTAATAGCAATCCATGAAAAAGAAAAGAACGAATGGTAAATATAATACAACTGGATTTGACCTCAGAAATGGTTTCATGAAAACCAAAAAAATATTTAAATCCAGGCTAGTTACTTGTCATTTCAAAGCTAGAAGCCCAGTCATCAGAAGCTCGTAAGGGACTGGTCCTCATAATACAGAGGTAAGCTCTCACAGCTCCATTTTAATAACTAAAAGACAATAAATTAGTTAAAAAAAAATTAATGCCCGGAATAATCCCTCCCCCCATCTAAATGCAACCACCTTTGTTTCCTTTGAGCATTTATTTCTCCCCTTCATCTTGGATTTAAAATTAAATACATGTTCAACCACAAAATAAAATTTCTTCACCGTTTCTGCATTATTCGCTAGCAGGTTTGTGCAATATATCTGATTTCTCATTCTGGCATAATACAAAGGTCAGATTTGTGATATGAATGATTAAAATCATTTGCCCAGGATAAGAAAGGATGCTTGTTTCCTAATGCAAAACAGTCTCTTTCTAAATCACGTACTTTTCTCAGTCGCATGTACTATGAAGGAACCTTCTACATACAGTGACACAGAGAAAGGGAGGGATCCTTCTCCAGTCAATACCAGTCACCACAAGCAGCTGTTCTACATCTAACCAGACGTCACTCCATCACTCTCCAGCTGCCCCACAAATGGCATCTTTGAAGCATCTTGTCAGTGACAGTCTAATGCAAATTTCAGCACCTTTACTTTACAGTGCAAAACAGATCATGATTCACAGAAAACTAGAAGGAAAACAAGGCAGTTAAAATGATTTACTTGTTTTGGGATGGCACAATGTACCGTTCAGATTGAGATTTAGGGCGGGATTAATCTAAACACTGAAGTCATCTCAACGCTGGAGGACTAAGCCAAATTGTTTCTCTGCACTCCCTCGGTGTGTGTCCAGGAAAAAAGATGGACACCACCAGACGGTGATCACCCCGTCCTAACAAGGGTGTCAGAGGTAGTGTGATGAATTGCTTCCTGAGGTACCTATCTCTTTTCACTGACTACAGGGGAAGCACAGACTAGACATCTTATTTTATAGGCTAAAATTAGGTGAGATTAAGGCTACCCAGCTGCTCCAAAGTCAGACAGCATTTATTTTCCTTTTATATACTTCACGGGAGGTGCAGATAGCAGGATCAGGAAAGGATGAACAGAGCTCAGTGAGTGGGTAGTTGTTCAATATTTCTTTTTAGACTCATCTCTCAACATGTGCCCCATCCATTATTTACTGCACACCATCTGAATGCCGCACTGAATAGAGAATCACTCATTTTCTCATGGGCTTTTCCCTGGTGCTCTCATCGTAGTACTCTATTGCTCTGCAAATATTAATGAATTTATCTTCCCGACACACTGGTGGTATTATTATCTTCCTCTTACATGTTGTGAGTGGAAACGCTGAAAAAAAGTAAAAACCGTCCTCTAATATTGTTTCCCCCACGTAACACGCTTTCCAGCTGGATTTTTCAGAGTACTTAGCAATTTGGGGCCTTCATAAGGTCAAAGTACAGTTCCTGTTCACATCTGCTGCAATTATTGGTGCTTAGCATTCAGCTGAGTAGTCTCTAGGTGTTTTAAGACGGATACCCAGAAAAATGAAGAAAAAACAGGCACCCAATGCCCCTATTTGAAGTTCTCTGCCATATTCATGACCCACTTTCCAACATTTGCAACCGAGCAGCTTCAGGCCTTTTTCACTGTTCAGCTTTGACTCATTCCCTGCCTGAATGCGCTTCCTGTATTTCCCCTCCTGGCTGGGAGATCCTTGGCTTTTTGGGCTGTTCGCTGCTAGGGGCTTCATGTATCCTCAGACATAAACAGCTATAATCCAGCCATGTCCCAGGCCCCCTGCCCATGTGAACAAGCTCTGTAAGACCGTGCCTAGACGGAGTGGCGGGTATATACTGTGCTGGGGACAGAAAGGGCCCATCGACAAGTTAAATAAAGAGGCCCATAAACCGAACTTGAGCACTGGACCCCTGATCATCGACGTTGCTGGCTCTTCTTTCCCTAAAAGAAATTCCCACGTGAACAGGGGTAATTATGTCCTGGACCTCTGGGGCATCACAGAGATCACAGGACGACGTGCTTCACGGCACGGGCACCCATCCTGCTTGAGGAGCTGTGCCTGAGCAGTGCAGGCATAAACCTCTCGGTGCCGCTTGGTTTCAGCAGCAGGAGTTGGTCCCTGGTCCTCCTATTCTGCAGAAATACTCCTCCAGGGCTGTGCAGCGAGAGCGGGCCCTGCTGTGAGGCAGAATGACCTGCCAATACTTGGCTGAAGGGTGTGACTCTCCTCTTTCCGCAGCTCTGCCTGCATGGTGTCAGGCTTGAAATAAATGCATTGAACAGTACGCGCTCTTCTACGACTTTGTTATGAAAACAGTGGTAGTAGTGTTGTAGCTGGGATGGGCTAAAGACACAAGAGCAGCAGGGTTTGCAGGAGGAAATTCTACTTTTTATTAATTATGAAATAATTAAAAATAACTTTTAAATGACTTCGCTCTGTAAATCATCTTGTATTTCAAAACCAGGCTTCTTTTCTGTGTTAAACAGCCCCAACCCCTAAAAAATAACAAAAGAAAGCCTTTTTTTTCCTGAAAGGATTGCTGCCAGAAAAATATTTTTGCCAGTGCTACGATCTGTCCAGGCTGTGAGGCAGGGGTACACCAACTGGATGTGTTAGCTGAATAAGCTTTATTATTTCAGTGAATTTCAATTACTCTATTAAAAAAAAATAGACTGTTGCACTTAAGAATAAAAGAAAAAAAGTTATAGGAAAAATTTAGAATACAAGTCATCAATACCATGGTCTGATTTTCATTTAATCAAAGTTAAATCAAGATAAGCACAAATGGTAAATTAAGATAAGCACAAACAGTATTTATAAAATCAGCATAAGTTTTGGCTTGTAAATTGATATAAAAATAAAAAGTGAATAGGATATTCAGTATTGGCAAGCCAGTGGATTTCCAAAGTTAAATACGGGATTAATCAGAGTCCATTAATCTTAATTTTCCATCTGACCAAATATAAAGAAATTTTGTTTTATCAGCCTCATTGATGATTTTTACCATTTACATTTTTTAGCTTGCACAAACCACTCGTTTACTGCTACATTTCTGCTTTTAATGGGAATTTTTTCTAGGAAATTGTGCAAAAAATGGATTTGTCATTGCACTGCTTCTGTCTTCACAAGTCCTTCTTTATCTCCGCATCCATTAGCTGACTGCAATATGGATTTATTTCAGTCTGGTTCTTGCACCATCAAGGTCTTTAAATGAAGTTCTGCCCCTGTACATGAAAAGACTTCTTAATTCGTAGTTTCACATTATACAGAGATTAACAGTAGAAGGTTATTAACAGTGCAAGGTTATTAAGAGCATGTTTAATATTATTTGAATGATAGCAGAATCCCATGGAATCCCATTTTGGTATAACTTTATTAGCGGCACAAGTATTCAGCTAATTCCATGCTTTTTCCTAGAATGACCAATAATAAATTACTGCAAATCAGTATGCATTTTAAGCCTCTTTTCAGCTAGCAGTCGACAATTTTGTGGTCTATTAGAGGCCGTGGTTGCTCAGTGTAAGCGCTGAGAAATGAATGCACTTTACCAATGGCAAAGCTAATAATAGTATTACTATTATTTCACAGAAATTTCTTTCTAGTTTACATATAATCATCGCAGATACATCTGGAAGTTTTTGAGTTCAAGCCTAGCGTTCCGTAGCTAATTTCCTAAACTCTGATGCGAGCCAGATCCCGTCACGTTTCACTTCAGTGTAATGCAGGGAGGAGGAGAATGGGGAAAACACAGAGGCTCTATCAGCTGATTTGGTTTCTAAGGTGAGGTGATAATTTCTGGATCTAACTGAGGCTTGCAACTAGCCACTCTGAGCTTTATTACTAATCCTCAGCAGAAGGTCTTTGCCCCCAGAGCTCCGCTGACATCAGGGATAGCCCAGGAGCATGTTTCCCCCTGCCTTGCCACAGGCACCCACACGGACACTAACCCGACCAGACCTGTGACTAGGAAACCCTCTCAAGATCCCTCACACCACCTGTGCTGCAGGATGATTCCACCATCAAACCACATGTCAAGCGTAAACTTCTTAAACTGCCATGACTGTTTATAAAGTAATCGTAAGTCTAAGCTCTTAATCAGCACCTACACTGAAAACACTGTAGACTTAGAGGAGTCAGCTAATACGTTAAGAGCATACACCTACACATACCAGACAAAACTCTTCTTCTCCTAGCCCAGATAATACTTTCCCCATAAAGTTCCAAAATCTCACAATCAGTCTCAATTCTTATTCCTTTGTGATTTTATCACAAATTTCTTGCAAAACCAACCTAGATGTACAAATATGCATTTCTTTAAAAACACTTGTTCTAGTTTTCCACTAGAAAAATAAAAGGATGATTTGCTGTTGAAGGATAGACTTATTTTAATTTTGTAACCAAACTATGCTCAACCCTAGGAGCCTTGTTTTAACAGTACTTTGTTTGTTTATTTAAATTCCCTGCTGTTGCACAGCATCTGCATCATATCCTGTGGGATGCTCATATAGATGAGCCCCTGGCAGCTATCAGTGCTTTTTAATCTTCATATGTCCAGCCATACTCAGACAAGGGCTGCCATGTAGTTCCAGACTTCATTTTCTCTGGTGGCAAAACCAATTTAATAGATTTCCATCCTTTCTCACCCCAGTTACTCATTCCCTCCCTTGTACAACTCTTTATCACCTCCTTAGCCATGCCGGTGTTGCAGGACAATGCACGTTCAGTGCCGTGCTCTAAAATAGATGAGTGAAATAATCTGGGTTGAACAAACATTTTTTTTTTCTGGAGGATTTTTCTTAGCTTAGAACATTTTGCTGATCCTATTGAGTAAAATCTTATCAATGACTCCACTGGCAGAACCGCGGAAATAAGTATCAGTAAGGGAATGGAAGAAAGCAGCTAGAGAGGAAAACTGTTCATGGACCTCCATCCTTAGATGCTGTATGTTTCAGTTCCTCCTCTGGAGAACCAGAACTCCTGTTCTCTATGATACAGAAACCCTGCAGTGCAAAGAAATCTTGAAAAGAAATTTAGTCATAACTATGAAATCCACAGATATCACAGAGCTCTAAAAACCCACAGAATACTTTGGAATTTTTATTCAGACAAGAAAATTGTTATTTGGTTGCTAATTTTATTGTCTATTCAGCTTTCTGCCTGGCTCCTGAATTTGCAGCTCTGTAAGAGCTGATTTTGCACTTTTCATTTGAAAAACTATTTTTCTGATTCAGAAGAGGGTTTTGCTCCATTATTGCACATAACATTTTGCTGCCTAACTTCTTTTTAGCCTAAGAGTGTGAGATAACTGATACAGAACAGACAAAAGCTTGAATACATAACCTGTGACATTTGTGAAACAGACAATATTTCTGTGCGCAGTGCATAGGAATAGCCAAAAATACATTGTTCAGTCCATGGCTGAGATCCCAAGAAGCAATGAAAATCCTGGAAACACCTCACCTTTAGGCATGGGCAATAGGTATGTAGGGCATATCTACTCAGTTGGAGTGGTAGACTCGCGTTGAAGTATGGATAGCTTTGGTAGTGGTTACTTTGCAAAGAAATATCTGGTATTTCTCAAGATAAACTGGTACACTACGTGCTCACAGTCTCTGAGGAAGAGCAGAAGTTCAGCAAAATTATTGCAGGAAATGGTGAAAAATAGAGACTGTTTTAGCCAGCGCATCACATGAGCAGAAATAAAGAGGAAGGCGAGGCCAGGGAGATGCCAGGCTGGGATGTCAGCCCACAGGTGGGGTCAGGATCAGGCCCGGTGAGGGGCACCAGGGCCAGGCACAGCCCTGGGATGGCTGGGCAGGGCCGCGGGGATGGGGCTGGGCCGAGGCCAGGCCAGGACGTGGGCCCGCGGGTGGGCCCGGCTTGACGGGGCCCGTGGCCGGGCAGGGCAGGGCTGTTGGCAGCTGGAGACCGGGCCCTGCTGCTGCAGCATTGCCGGGGCAGGGGCTGCCGGCCCTGGGGGGCTGACACGGGGTCCTGGGCCGTGGGCAGGGTGAGGGGAGCCCTGGGTTGGGCAGGTACAGGGAGGTCCTTGGTGCCCTCAGGGTCATGACAGGCAGAGAGTCAGGTCAAGGAGTGGTGGGGTGAGGGAGGACAATGCCGTAAAATAAATCTGCCAGAACTCATTTGCCATGGGTTAGGTGAGACCTTACAATGTAAAAAAAAAAACTAGCAGATTTAACAGTTTGCTGAACGCAATTTGTTATGATATTGATATAGAAATAAAACATACTCTAGGCCTCTAAGCCACTGAAAAGCAATCATAAAATTACCGCAACCAATAAACATACCACAATGGAAACAGAAATGTGAAGTAAATTTTTAAGGCCTCGTCTTGCCCTGTATGTGAGGAGGGGAGTCTGCTCTATTGTTAAAAAACATCACAGATGTTTAAAGATTTTAGAGACAAAAGTTCTTGCAAATATGTTTTCATTCAAGCCTGCCTGATCCTGCCTCCTTCCTGCTCCCACTACATTCCTGATTAAAAAAAGAACGGGGTTTGATATGTGGCACTCTCGCTGCTTGCCTTTCCCCCTTATCTAATGGGTCTCTGTGGGCTATTAGCACCCAAGATAAATCTTTTGCCCCTTCTGCCTTATTTTATGAATAGGTAAGGCTGTTTAAAAAAAAAGAGTAAATAGAGAGCCAATCAGGTTTTTTTTCCCTACCTTGAAAAAATAGTTTCTCATTTTTACTGGAAGATTTTCTGAAGAACTGAAAAGCTCTCTGCATCCTTTACAGCAGAGGGACGGGCAGTGGATTTCACAAGGGCAGCGGCTGGATGCCTGCCCCGATCCCGTCCCCTGCTTGTCCCAGCCGCGTCTCAGTCGCTGTGTGGCAAAGGAGACTGAGGAACCAGAGACTTACTCGCACTCTTACATCAGCTTGTCCCTAACAAAAGTGTCCATCTACAAACCTCCAAACGGGAGGGCTTGCTCCATAGAAGCACTGAGATGTGGGAAGGATCCCATTATACAGCTGCCCACTTTAATGTGCTTTCTGCTGAGTTCCCTTAATTCAAATTCTTTAAGAAAGCATAATCTTTCTTTTCTCCATTTTAAACCCAGCTGTACTTTGTTTGGAGATAGTTATGAGAAGATGCACTTGTTCTAAGCTACAGGGTTTAACGTTTTATTTTGTATTTGAGGTAAGAATGGATCCTCTGCAATTCCCTTACTGCTACTTTTGGAGTTTATATTTTACATGAGGCTGGATCACATCAAATAACTAAAACATGCTTTTTCCCCAGCGATAGTTTCTAATTACTGCTTAACTATAAAACTGAATGAGGAATTAGATGGGCAGTAGAATGACAGAGAGTTCGACATAAACATTCAAAATGAAAAATAAACTCACCCGGGAGTGGAAGGGAGGAAAACAACAACATATGCAACGCATTTTATAATTCAGGACAGTCTTGAGCATTTCAGCTATTGCTTCAGCTTGGCAGAACTAAAGCCAGAAAAAGGCAGATTACCAGAACTCCCCAGCTTTAGGGTTTGTATGAAGACAAGGTGATTTATTTTGTTGACTTTCTCTGCTGAGCTTTATGTTCTGGTTTGTTGATGTATAATTATGATAATGGTTCCATAGGCCTAATGTAAAAAATCTTTCATTTCCAGGTATCACTTTCAAGCTGTCATTTCACAATATGTTGTCCCTAACCACTCATTCCTGCCTCCCCATATTGTACCACCTCCACAGTTGTGTCAACACAACTGTTTGTGGAACTGCAATCTAAACTGTATCACTGAACAGATTTGGATTAAAAATAACATTTGCTTTGGAGGGGACAGGGCGTGGGAATGAGCAATTGGGGGCAGAAAAGGGCCGACTGAGATGGGGGGAGGAGAAAGGATGGGAACTCATTAAACTAGTCTTACCACTGAAGTTGAGCTATTGTGAAATCGTGAATTCATACTTACCTTTTAACTAGCACAGCCATGCTTTTCACCTAGTATTAATCAAATTAGACACATTGAACTCTCATTCCCATTACATTTAATGTGAACAAGGGGACAAATTCCACGAAGAGCTTATGAACTGTCAGTCAAGACTACATCCATTCCACGTACTGTTCATACGACACCAGCTGAGTCAGTAGCAAACAACGCTACTGCAAATGTCTAACCCAGACCTCATGGAGGTCAGTGAAGGTGCATTCTGCTAAATAAGCAAGAGCCAGGGAGTGAGCTCTAGCCCTCTCATCGCCACAGATGATTTGTTAGCTCACTCCCCAGCTCTGCACTGGCCTGTCACATCTTGCTCGTTCAAGGCAATTCTTGTATAAAAAGGACTAACCTGAAGCAGTGTGGGTACAGGTCAGCGGAGATACGTGGGCTTCAAGCCAGTTACTCATTTCTATCCCACTTCTGTTATGCAATATCAAAAGACTTGACTGCCCTTCCTTTGCTTTCAGAAGGCATTAGGTCAGGATCCAGAAACTGGAATGCCAAAATAAGTTATTCATACTTGAATTTTACACAAAGAGATGTAAGCCACACAAATACATTCGTAGCCCCTCTATATATTTTGCTTAAAATAGATCTGGAACTAAAGGAATTCAGGGACTGAATTAGAAACTGACTCAATGAAAAGATGATTCCTTCTTGAAAAAAGTCACCATGATTACCCAGTGATCTGGAATAATAATTTAATGACATCAGTATGTCAAGTAAACAATTCCACAACCAAACACTGGAGTGACCCACACATAATTCCCTTATTTATAGCACAAGTATCAACAGCACATAAAATTGTAATTAAATATACTAGCTCATTTGCCATAGATTAATCAAATAGCTCTTAAAATCATTGCTAATATGTCATCAGCTTGCATAATGCTTTTGTCATATCTTGAAATACTATTTCATGTATTTATGTCAGCTTTCTCCTAATGAACAATCATTTCCCAGATGCCCTATCAATCCACATAAATGAAAAGCCTAAGTAATTTGCTAACTTGGAGCAGTGAGGATATAGTTAGACTTTTGTTATCAAAACACCCTTGGGATTACAGCTAGAAGCAAAGTGACTCTCTTTAATAGAAAAAGATATGATCTTACGTCCTCTTGTGAAGAAAATCAGCACCAACAAATTAGTGTTTCCTAATTTTCTGGTAATTGTTCTTTTGCTAGCGGTAGACCCACAAATAGTTGTGATTTGCCATCTAGCCTGTTCTGTGCTAGGATACAACCAAGTACAATATTTAAGTTAATATATCAAAGTCATGTTTGATGGAGAAAAAGAAGTCAAGATTTATGATTTCTCTGAATGTCATGCCTGTGAACATTGTTGACAGAATAGTGGGTAGTGGTTTTGGGCAGAGGCATTCGAATGCTCTTACTTAATTCTGCTTAAGCAAAGGTTATTTTTCGACAAGGTTATGATTGTCACGTAGACCAATTAGTGCCCTGTGTCTTATCTTTTGCCAAAAGTGCTATGTAATTCTTCATGTACTGTGGCTCCCATAGGGAACATTTGACAGTGAATGACCCTCCAGAAATAATTAATCAGGCTTGAATTTACCAGGGGAGCTACAGAAGCAATAGTTTTCCTTCTAGCACAGGATGCTATGGTGTGTAATCTTTTGCTTCGTGTGTATGTAGAGGCAGAGCAATATGACTGTGCAACTCCTCCTTCTGATCATGGATGTCTTTATCCTGTTAAGAAAAATCATCACTTTTCTCGTATTATTCCAATTTCACCCACAGGCACCAGACAGGTAAATAACAAAACTAGAATTTACAATACAAAATTCACACTGCAATTTTTTTCACAGCAGTAATTGCCAGATTCTAATCGGATGCAACCTGTATCGTTTTGGAGGAATGAATCTACACCCTCTGCCTCAAAGAGGAGTTGCAGAAGGGAATGACAGTCTTTGCCTACCTGCCAATGCCTCCACATTTTTATAACATCCAAACAGTGCAATCATAATGGAAAAGAAGATCCAGTAAACAATAGCTCTATAAGTGTGTTGTATGAGGAGACACAGAGTTCAAAGAGTATGATTTAACTGACTCTTAGAAATGGAAGAAACAGAGCAGGATGATTTTCAAAATTCTGGAACAGGAAGACCTCTGGTGTCTAGAATGACAAGCGATTTCTGGGCCATGGTTTCACACTACGAAGAGTTTATCTACAAGATTTTCAGTTCCGTGTTCAACCTCGCAGCATGGTGCCACAAACAATTTTTCAGCAGAGCTGAGGGTCTGCTCTCAGTCACATGCCACAGTGCAGGGCAACAGGAGAAGAAAGGGAAAAGAGTACCTAAAACCAGTGTTCTCACTGAGCGCTTTATGCTATGAAACCACATCTTGAATGTATTAATTTTCAGATACTCACATTAGGCAAATCAAAAGACTAGAAAACACAAGCTCTTCTAAAAAATAAGGACCTTTTAATAACAGTTCAGATTAAACTGCCAAAGACTAACACACCAAAATTCATTAGTCACTCAAAAAAAAAAAAAAAAAAAAAGAGTATATTTAGCTCTAGGATCTGTTTATCTAATTCCTAAAGGTAAGGTATGCCAACCAAGGAGTACAAAGATTATAATTTATGTATTTTGGTGTGTCTCAGGCAAGAAATTTTGTTTGAATTAACTTTTCTGATGTACAGATATCAGTTTCTTCTTATAGGCATTGAAAAACTCTGTAGGAAAGTGGTGGGTTCCATAAATAAAACAAAGGAATTAAAACCTGTAAACATTACTGGCAAGCCTGACCAGGTAGTTTTTAAAGCTATAGCTAAAGTCATTGCAGACAACAGCTGAAGTTACTGTGAAATAAATTAATTGTTTTTTTGGAGATAGCTGGCAGAAATTATATTCCCTTATACATGGAAAAACAGAGTGAGAACTATTTCTAAAATACCTAGAAGCTGTGGGTTTAAGCCAGTTTTCCAGCAACTTCATAACTAGTAAGATTTATAGAAAGCATAGGATGTCCTGTGTTTCTAAATTTATAACTAGAAAAAAATCAGCAAGACTGTCCAAATACATATATTTTGCTTCAAAATTTAGCTGCAAAGTAATACTACTTGTTTAGATTGAGATTAAAAGTTACGTTTAAAAAGTCCAGCATAGTGAATGGGGACCACCATAACCCCTGTTCAGGTATCAGTGAAAAGCTCAAGACAGTTTTATTAATGGTTAAGAACAGTGTTCTCAGTTTCCCCAGCATGAGTCATGAAGCTGAGTACGCAATTATGTAAGACAGCTTTCAGTAAGTATGGAATGACATAAAATGGGTCATTTTACTTACAAAAGCTTAGGACCATTTTATGAAATGCTATGTTGTTTGTTCCCAACAACTTCAGTAAGTATTAAGGTTGTCTGTATCTCGAAAATTAGGGCTTGTTTTGCTAAAAGTTATGTTGATAAATTTTATAGGTAGATTACTGCCTATTACTAAAATTTATTAAAAGAAAATTGCCAGATACTAATAAGGGTCCAGGAGAACAAAGAAAATGAGATGCTCAAGGACAAGATTCCTGGCTGGTGTAAATTGGAATAGTTTATAGATTTCAAAGAATATATATTAATCTGTATCTGCTAAAGACTTCATTCAGTAAGTACACAGATGCAGACAACACTTTAGTGAATTTATTTTTCCCCTGAGGGTCTACATACAGATTCCTGCTCATCCCATCCGTTCTCACTCACAACAACCTGCACATTCAGAACCTACCCAATGTGATCAAGAGTGGGGAAAACAAAGTCATAAATTATCTAGAATCAGAGACCTGGAACTTTGGGAAAGGAATTTTTGTTCCCATGTTTTTTTGCACTTGAGGACTTACTTACCTATTGAGAATATTTTTCCAGTCTTCAGGTAGGAGCTTGGCAGTTTCTTTCTGAAAAGCAGCACTTTGGCTAGGATCCCCTGACAGCAGGAACATCATTACTGCGGAGCGCATAGAAGTCCTCAGAAACCAAACCACCGTGCTCACTTCCCCATGGACAATGAATTGTCTTCTGAAAGGTACCAGATCAACAAAACTGTAAATCCAGATAAACAGTGGGCTTACAGAAAAACAAGTATGCTTCAATGCTTTTACAAATATATCTGAAAGGAGATGGTGCCCATGTATGTCACCAAAGACGAATTCCTCACTAGTAAATCCTGTAGAAGTATGGTAGAAACAAGACCAGCTTCATGTCTGAAATAGCTTGTGATACGGAGTAATGAGAAGGATAGGCTGAACTGTTAAGAAATTAATGTATTTCAAAGTACATATGTTTCATACATGAGGTCACTTCAGGAGGGCCTCAGGAGTAGGTTAACAGAGTTAGCAACTTCAGTGGAGAAGGAGAGAGAAAGCTAAATTGATATGAAATAAGAGAGTAAGTGCTTACATTTTGTGCTCTCAAACTAGCATCTGGAGAAATAAAAAAATTAGCAAGAAGAGTCCGAGAACAGTGGTCCTAAACTTTTAGGACCAGATATGTCTGTTCTTAACCCTTTAATTTTATTTGCAGACTGCCCCATGCCCTTTTATTATTAAGGTTCATGGCAAGCAGTTTAAATGGTTCCAAGGACCAGATGTGGACAACTTACCACATTACATAGTCTGGGAATGGTTTAATTTTAATCTACTGTTGATTACCATCTAAAAATGTTGTATTTTACAGAAAGCTTATTGGACTACTTTCAATTGTCCTGAAATAAAATTGCATTGATGGCTTAAGGTCAACATCTCGAATAATGGTTTACATGATAAGGGCTATCTCTACAAGGAAGCCTAGAAACATCTTTCTAACCCCCCTCCTCCTGACAACCACCAAGTTTGTAGCTGACATACTAGGAATTTCATTTGTTGTCTTTGGAGTTGAGCAGCTATTTTAACACTATTGCTTATATTCTTAACAATTTTAAATAGCAGTTCACTCAATTATTCTTTAAAAAGTGTCTTAGCTATCCGCCAAATGAGTCCATCAGAGAAAGCTTTATCTCTCTTCTTGCTTCTTTGCTAAAAACTGACAAAAATTATTAAGAGATAAAGTGAATTCTGATGAGCATTTCTATTTTGTGATATCATTATTTCCCTTCACATTTGGTAGAAAAACTAATTATGTATCCTTAATTTAGTCATTGCGAGGTAGATTTTAGAAGGGAAAAAATGTATGGATTTGAGAAATGACAAAACAAAATATATCACTGAAATTCAGTTAAAGGTTATCAACGTCACACCATGCAGAGGAGCTGGTAGGGGACACTTTACATTCTGCATCTAGTTGCCTGGCATGTGTCAGCATCTTCAAGGTTACCCCTCGTCACATGAGAGGCATCGGTTTCCACTGAGCATGGGGGCTACTGTTACATCAAGCTTAAATCCGGAATGGTTGTCCTCCCCCGTTCGTAACAGTGTTTATAGCATTTCTGCCTATCTTGTAAGCTCTTTCTGACCTAAGGACTTTTGCTATTTTACAGTCCAGGGTACAGCGTGTGCTGTGCTCCGGAATAGCTACTATCTGTACTCCACATACAGTTGAGACATGAATCATTCCATAGTAAATCAATTACTTACTACATTACAGATTGTCTCTTGCCTATAGATTTCTTTTTACCCATGTTAGAATAGCTAAATCTTTTTGTATACTACTTTTATTAAACCTAAACCCTGCAGATATATTCTTAGTTGTCTTATGTATTTTGTATTAAACTGTGGCATAATAATAATAAAAAAGAAATTATTTTCTGCAAAATTATTATTTTCTGCAAATTGACACCCACCTCCCCCCGGAAATATCCAGATATTTAAGAGACTTCTGAACACATAATCATCTTGAAAGACTTTTGGCATACAATAAGAGAATTTGAACTCTGAAACAAAATCACCTTACAAAGTCATAAATTATTGAGTATTGCCCTTCAAATCACACAGCCTGTTTCTTAAGCTCCAACAAACAGGTCCCTTTATCTTTTGAACTCAAAGATCTTTCCACATGATTTTGGGACAATCACTGCAGTGCAATAAATTGCACAATTTGCAAAAAAAACCCTATCTTATTTTCATGTCATGAATAGGAAGAAGTCAATGGACTGCTTTTCAATGGTACTTACCACCTGGCAGCATCCAGTCCCAGTGGACGTAGTGGAATGATCTTGCATTGAAGAGAAAATATGACTTTAGAAGCATGACTTCTCAGTACTAATTTTAGAAGATCTAGAAAAGGCAAACATATTACTATGCACTAGGAACACATCTAGGTGTGTATATGTTGGTTTTGTACGATACCATTTATTTGTAAGGCATACATTATAATATCATCATTGATATATTGTGGAAAATTTGTGGACTATATCACATATATAGACACCCTTGTAAGGCTGATAATGGAATGACTGAGGAACACAAAAATGCAGTTTGTGCTTCTATGTTAGTGATTTAATGTACCAGAGGAGGTTGGTTTTGATATGCGTTTGCCTTCCTTTTATACTTAAAGATGTGATATATAACCAAGCACATTACTGGTGTTCAGAGCAGTTTCCCTCCAGAGGAAATTAAGGTTGAAGAAATACAGAGGGCCACCACCCAGAGCACCTCACCTGTAGCATGGGCTCAAGTCCTCCAGCAGTCACCTGCCATGCATACACTGTGTGTGCCATAGACCAACCGTTGGCATGAACCTTACTGTTGTTCTGGGTACTATTGAAAGGCATTTAAAGAATAATGCAATCATTAGGCACAGACAACGTGGGTTCACAAAGGGAAAGTCCTGTTTAACTATCTTGGTATCCTTCTATGATAAGGTCACCCGCTTACTGGATGAAGGGAAGGCAGTGGATGTACTTTTTCTGGATTTTAGAAAGGCTTTTGATGCCATCCCTCACAGCATCCTTCTGGGCAAGTTGTCCAGCTGTGGGATGAGCCAGTTCACAGTGCACTGGGTGAAGGGCAGAGCTCAAAGGGTTGTAGTGAATGAAGCTACATCTGGCTGGCGACCAGCCACCGGTGTTCCTCAGGGTTCAATTCTAGGGCCGGTCCTGTTCAATATAATTATCAACGATCTGGATGCAGGATTTGAATGCACCATTAGCAAGTTTGCTGATGATACCGAACTGGGAGGTGCTGTTGACTCTCTTGAGGGGCAAGAGGCCTTGCGGAGGGATCTAGATAAATTGGAGCATTGGGCTATGATTAATGGGATGAAATTTAATGAGTCCAAATCATGGATCCTGCACCTGGGATGGAGTAACACCAGGCAAAAGTATAAATTGGGAGAGGAGTGGCTGGAGAGCAGCCCTGCAGAAAGGGATCTGGGGGTGCTGGCTGACAGCAGGCTCAATAGGAGTCAGCAGCATGCCCTGGCAGCCAAGAGGGCAAACCGCATCCTGGGGTGCATCAAACACAGCATAACCAGCCTGTCAAAAGAGGTGATTATCCTGCTGTATTCAGCGTTGGTGCGGCCTCACCTTGAATATTGTGTGCAGTTCTGGGCCCCACAATTTAAGAAGGATGTGAAGGTCCTTGAATGCATCCAGAGGAGGGCAACAAAGCTGGTGAAAGGGCTGGAAGGAATGTCCTGTGAGGAGCAGCTAAGGACTTTGGGCTTGTCTAGTTTGGAGAAAAGGAGTCTGAGGGGCGACCTCATTGCTCTCTACAGCTTCCTGAGGAGCGGACGTGGAGACAGAGGTGCTGAGCTCTTCTCCCCGGTATCCAGAGACAGGACGCGTGGGAATGGTTCAATTCCAGGGTCTCCCTCCAGGGGAGGTTTAGAGTGGGTATTGGGAAAGATTTCTTTACTGAGAGGCTGATCAAGCACTGGAACAGGCTTCCTAGAGAGGTGGTCGATGCCTCAAGCCTGTCAGTGTTTAAGAGGCGTTTGGACAATGCCCTTAATGACATGCTTTAACTTTTGATTAGCCCTGAATTGGTCAGGCAGTTGGACTAGATGATCGTTGTAGGTCCCTTCCAACTGAAATATTCTAGTCTAGTCTAGTCTAGTCTACTCTATTCTATTCTAAAGATGTGATGGAGACATACAGTTCTGGAACCATAATAGATCTCAGCAAGACAATACCCAGTGCTTCCCCTTTGCATTGCACCAGCTGCTGATAGAGATGTACCACAAGTATTAAAAAGAACTTTATAAATATTAAAAAAAAAAAATTCTTCTAAAACATGTGGCCTTCATTTGTGTAACACATTTCTGACACACTTATTTGGGCACTCACACACTGCAGCCTTGACATCTGTGAATAATGTGGTCACTCCAAGTTTATTCCAAGAAAACTTTTATTCCACAACTTCATGTATACATATGAAGAAAATAGGCAGAGATTGAACATACTACTTGAACAAATCTTGTCAATACCTGATCATTAAGTAAAGGTAGTCCCACAGTGATTTCAGAAGCTGAATTGTATGTATATATCCCTGTAAGTAATCAGTGACAACCAGATAGTAACCCACTATACAAAGAATATATATGAATTTACATAGCATTTATCACCAATCTGGAATATATTTTCTTATATTTCTTGCTATTGTAAGCCAAGAATTTTACATTTTAGTTAAAGATCTACAGTTCACATTTAAATATGGAGGTGCTTTGAAAGCCAGCTGGTGAAAAAACTAAACAGAAGCTAGTTTTATTTATTTATTTCCTTTAGACCACACAAGAGAATGCAAAGAAAAGTTTCTACAACACATTTTGCACCAGGGTGTACAATTTCTGCCATGCATTGGCTCTCAAATTCCAGCATTTACATTTGTGTTGGTAAACTAATAAAAGATCAATGAGCTGTGATAGTTTCCAGTTCAAACAAACCAAATGCATTTACGTACGAGATGTATCCATGGTTTTCATGCACTGCTTTATCAGTACAAGTTAACAAGGAGAGATGTGGTTTCCCTGTGCAGGGCCAACATTCCACTCATACCAGCAGAGAGTAATGCTACTGAGGTTACAGACATCCCTTCAGATGTTTCAAAGCTTCAAATCGAGATACAGTTGGCAGACAGCAAAAGCCCAAGCAGTATAAAAGGCACAGAACACTGGTATAGGAGCTTAAATTAATACAGGGATTCATTCCATTATATTACACACACCCCCCCAGCTTTTCACAGTGAATTCATGGAGCTCCTTGTTTCTGCAGTGAACAGCCTTCAGCAGCAAACCAGAGCAGACACTAAGTTTGCGTACTAAGTGCATCTTCAGGTTTAAAATGAGCGACATCACAGCATAAAAATCAGGAATAGTTGCAAGGTACAGGTATGGATTTATGTCGGAGCAGTAGGAAGATCATTTTGGGAGTAAGTTTTATCTATAACTCAACCATGAGGTGATAAAGATTACATACGTTTGTCAAAAGCCATTGATGCAAGCCAAATATGGTATTGCTTGGAGAAAATTACACTTCGACTGCTGAAAACAGAACCTATCTTCAAGGAAGCCTGCATTTAGGGAGCACACCTGTGTACAGCTTTATTCCACAACTCATTATTTGGCAATTTTAAGTCCTTTTTCCTCTCCATGTCTGCACAGATTGGGAATCAAATATTTTCCCTGCAGTGAGCTTTGTGTACATATTTTGTGTATTGTTTTAATTTTAAGTACTTGGCTGGTAGTAAGTTCACAGCAGTAGTAGCATTATAAACAAATTGAGAAGGCCACCTACCACCTCAGCAAAAAAAAGAAAAAAATCAAGCAATAACTATGAGCTGAAATAAATTCTGCAGACCCTGAAGATACTATTTGTACAAAATTACCTGGGCATTCAACAACCCATTCCCCTTAACTTCAAAGAGCAGCTATCTTTAATATGTCAAAATACTAAGTAAGTATACTTTCTAAAGCTGCTGTCCTCATTCCGGTATGTTGACAGCAAAATTAAGGAAAAAAAAAAAAAAAAAAAAAAATTAAAAGGCTTCTGTAATTGTCATGATATGAGAATGCCAAGAAGAACAGGAACAACTTGAAGTCAATGAATTTCTGAAATACGTACAAGCTCTGTCAAAACATCATAACTTAGACTTTAGAGAGAAAGGGAAAGGTACTTGAGTACAGAGTCTAAGAGATTTTTTTAACAAGGGAAAGAAGGCAGTAGTCATGTTGCCTGCGATAATGAGAAATGTCTCATTAAATTAAGGGTTTCTTCCCTGTTTTCTGTAAGAAGTGGAAACAGAGAGCCAAATGCCTGTCTCCGCTAAAGGCTGATTTTACGAGCAGCAAAATATTAAACAAAACTTCAGTTTTCATATAATGCTTAATGCCCTCAGGCCTCAAAAGAGATGCCAAAGAAGGGCAATATTGCTCTCTGCACTTTTTGGACAAACATTGGCCTATTCCTGCTGTCCTTGACTCAGGCAAGACCCCTGGTAATGCCAAAATGTTGACCACTCTCATTCTGAGGCCCAGCTGAGCAGCTCCGCTCTTTGGGGGGATCAGGCCCTCTTTGGCTAACAGGACAACATGTGTGTGAGAGGCAAAACGTTTGCCTGGGAAAACAAAAACTTTCTTCCTGTCATATAAACGAAGTACCAACGGCCAGATATCACCTTAAATAAAAATAATAAAATGCGAAACGCTCAGAGCCAAAACAAGATTAATGCTGTATTTTGGGGGCAGGAGGGAAGGAAAGAGCCAGAAAAGGACTGCAGAAGGCTTTTAAGCTTTAACTTCTAGCAAATAATTGGCAGCAAATGTCTAACAATTTATACGAGGGAATAAAAATATTCATTGTGTGTGTATGTGTGTTGGCTTTGAATACCATGGTCACCCTCCAGCTAAGGAGCCGTTTACATCTGCCAGCCAGCAGCCAGACACCAGCGGGGAGTTGGCAGAGCCCTTATGGGCTCATTGTGTGCGAGTCCAGCCAGGGAGCAGAGCCAAGACTCCCGCTCGGGCTCTCCCCAGCAGCCAGAAGCAGCAGCTCCCCTCGGAGAGCTAAAAACGACCTCCCTACCTGCTGGCAGAGCCCAGAAAGGTGCCACGCTCGGGATAGTTCAGATGGATGCTGCTCCCCGCACAGCCCACCAAGTGGCTCCTGGGACCGTCGGCGTCTGGTCTGCCAGGGGCTCTTTGACAACATCTGATAGCTTTCACTCAAAACTTTTCACTGCCTCAAAGTGATTTACAAGCTTTCAGTGTATTACTGCAGTCCTGATACCTAAAGCAAAATAAAGTTATCAGAAGAGTGTCTCCTCCTGCTATTGTTCTAGCAGAAAAAAACAACCAACAACCAAAAACCTGAAAATCTGGTGGACTTTTTTTTTTATTATTTATAGACAAGAACAGCTCTTGTCCTAGGGCAAAGTCAAAAACCCTGTCTTACAAAGCTGTAGCAGAGGTAGAGAGGTGGTTGTACCTGAAGGTACAATTCAGCTCAGCTCAGCCCACCTGGTGCAGTGACTCCACGGGGCAGCTTACTTTGATTTATTTTCTTCTGGTGAGGGAGAGGGAGCTGCTGGATACGAGCTTTGCTGTACTCACCCACGTGTGGCTGGCAGGTTGTGGAGAGGGAGCACATCGTGAAGTACCACAGTTGCCACGGGGTCAGTGGGGAATAGGGGAAAATAGATGGAGAAGAGGCCTTCCATTGAGCATGGGAGATGAAGCTGGAAAAAAATGAGCTTATTCTCTGCCCTTAGGCCACCCAAGGCAGCTGTATGATGCGTATGAGGTAGTACCGGTGAGGAAACTTCCACAGCGAGCAAGAGCCTCATGACCAGAGCCCAATTCCAGCGACACAGCCCAGTCACCGCACTAATGGGAAAGTGTGAATGAATCTACCTCTTCATTTCCCAGGGCATTTTAGAAAAAACTTGCTTTTATCTAACTGTAAGTCATCTTTAGACGTTACCCACAGTCACAGAATGCGATTCATTTGCATATTTATGAACTGAAGCGATCATAAACATAGATATGTTATACTTGGAAATATAAAGCACCCAGGGTCCAGCTCTGTAAACATGAATGCATTTTGTCAATAGATGTACAGTGTATCATAACATTCACAGTGACTGACATATCTCCTTCAGTCACTCAATACATTGATCCTAAGCAAACATGATTATTCAGGCGGCTATGGCACATGCCATTTTGTAATTCAGATGTGTGATCTTTTGAACAACTCAATGGGAATTATATTTGCATTTTGCAAGTGGAAGATGAAATGGTGGCAGCAAGTCCATAATTAGCATTCTCTCTTTTGTTTCATTCAAATTTGATTTTTGCTCTCTTTTTTTTCAGCCTCCAGGAAAATTTGTCTCAAGCTAAATATGCTGCCCAGCAATATTTTTACTGTCTTGTTCATTCTATTCAGGTAAGTCCTTTGGAAGCGGGAAATGAAAAATCATTTTTAAACTAGCTAGGAAATGAGGTGGACAGGGGTGGGCTACGGCTGAGATTGTCACAACCTTGAAAGGATTTTTGTATTTAGAAATGAAAAAAAAAGAAAATAAAGTCATATTTCAAGGCTGTTAGTAGAAAAATGTGAAGTTTCAATGAGTTTTTATTTAGTCTTGCCAATCACAGCATTCAAGAATCATGAGTCAAACAAAAATTAATGAGATTGGCTTAAACATCAAATTTTACATGTGATAAATTTGGAGTTCTTTGTATTTATGTCTGGTTTTAAGCCTTAGGCATTCTTTATAACAATGATGGCTAGAAAACTTATATTAAAAATGGAGAATCTTCTATATCCAAGGGAAACAGTGTTAAAGAAAAGCATAATGTTATGAAGCTCTGTAAACGGAAGTATTGTCTAATGTTTTGGAATTGTGGAGTAAGTTCAGTACTAGGAAATGCTTTGTGATAAGAGATAATTTGGACCTTTCATCACCAAAAATGCTGATGCTGGGGTTTAAAGTCCAAAAAGTTTCATTTTGAAGGTTTTGAGTTTTGTCTATAAAATAATTTTGAGGGGGATACACTGCAGAAAATGTTGGAGCTCAAACATTATGATTAATAAATAGTGTTGTGATTTATTTTTGTGACTAATCTTAGCCAGTAATTTAGTCTGGAGCATTTCAGAGCCCAGCGCATGCTTTATAAGTGTGGTGAGTGAAAAATCTCATGAGAGCAGAGACTTTCATCCTGCTCCTGTGGAGTTTCTGATGTTCAATGGCAACAGGGAGGGAAATGGAGAGGGTCAAAAGGGTCAAAAGCTCCATACCCTGAGGCATTTTTGGGGAGCGAGGACTGTGCCGGCAGCAAGATCCTCCCAAGCTCCACAGGTTTCTGCAGCTCTATCTCTGAGAGGAAACCCTCCGGAATGTAGGAAAAATAAGTTTAAAACAGAAAATAAAACTCCTTGAGCTATCTGAATCCCTCATTCAGTAAGTGGATGGGGAGTTAATTTTGAAGTAGGCAGTGAATGACGTTAGCAAATGGATAGATGGGAGCAGATGAGTGATGAGACAATGAATAAGTAAGGAAGGAATGAGTGGTAGGTGTGATTTGAAAGGGCATAGCCCAGGGCTGCTATCTTACAGCCTTAACAGGAGTCCCCAAGAAAAGATAAAAAGAAGCAGGAGAAACACCTGAGTCACCTGCAAGATCAGCTGTTGTCAAAGCTTTCACTGCCTTTTTTCTTTCTTTTTTTTTTTTTAACATCTGCATCTTTTATGCAAGGATTGTAACAATTAGGCCTCTGAAATATTCTGTCAGCCCTCATTCCAATCTAATTATGACTTATTTACTTGCTGGTCTGGGAACTCATGATCTCTTTGAATGGAGCTTCTAGATAGACACATGAACACCTCCAGCTCCAGTAGAATAAACAACACAGTTCCTAAAAAGGCTCAGGCTTGTGTTCACTGGCTAGCTCAGCTGGGATAGCTGAGGCAGCTTTCACCCACAACTATGCCATCCCTCTCCCAGCAGTGACTGAGCAGGACAGATATCTGAATCACCTCTGTTTACAGTTTGTCCTATAGTCATAAACAGAAACTGGTAGTGGTTTTATGTTAATGCTAATCATACCTTAATATATCATGCGGGAAATTACAGCAGTGGAGGATTGGATGTCAATCCCATTTAAACCTCTTTTTTATTATGCTTGAAACTTTGGGCAGGATGGACAGCTGGGAAATGGCCACTTCCCAGCTAAATTTTCTTCTAAACATGAGTCAAAGCCCAGATTTAAACAGTCTTCAGCTGAAGTCAATAATACTCACGTCTTAATAAGTTTCAGGCTGGTTTGTGACTGAGAGTCTGTGTTGCATATTACTAGCAATGGCAACAACCACCTATGAATGATTCAAAGCCAGTTTTTAAAATACCCTCTGAACTACAACTTCTCCGGACTGGTAGTGTGAAGAATCCATGTTTATGCTGCATCAAACATTCCCATGTGAAATCCAACTTCTATTTCTAGCATCATTTACCTGTAGCATCATCCTAGCATCATTTACCTGTCCCTCATTGGGACTGTAAAGGAGTGCATCAGACCAGTATTTGAAAACAGTGTGGTGTACTGCAACCGTCCAATCTTTTCACTGATTACCAAAAAGTAGTGAAAACTAAGTTTGTTATCTTAGACTTACGTTTTTTCTATATTGTTGACAACCTGAAGTAGAGTGTAGCCTCCTTTATAGCTTAAGGTTACACAAAAATATCCAAAGTACTTAAATGATCCAGAAATCCCACTGTCAAAGGTAATACCTGCCCCTTTTGCACCTAGGTCTAATTTAATGAGATTCAAGATTTCAAGCCTTCAAGACACTTCAGAGAATGAGATTTCTGTATGAATGTAGGCAATTATGCATAATGAGTTTAAAAACAGAAGAAGACAAACATTTAGTTAAAAGGACTTTTGGATAAGACGACCGTTTCTTAATGCCCTACAAGCTCTGTAGTTTGGTTTACCTCCTTCTCTTGCTGCTTGTAAGATTTCCATAGGTAAAGGGGAACCTGGTGAATGACTGTACAGGGCGACAGAGAAAATCACTGCCCACAGAATGTTGCTTCAAGCACTTAGGCAAGCGAGAAATCCCAAAGTTTTTCTTTTGCTCCCATCTTTTGGTAGTAGAACAGGAAGCTACATTATAGCAAATACATAGAGAGGGAGAGAGAGAAAGACCTTTGGTCAGAACAAAGAGAGGAGACAGGAGGATACCAACTCAGCTACTCTTGGAAAACAAGGGTTACCTGTATATTGAACTGAACACCAGATTAAGCAGCCAGTTATGATATGCATGAGTATTGTATCCTGCAACATAAAAGAGGAAAAGTGATTTTAAAATGGTGGCAATAAGTGAATGAATGAAAAAGATTTGCTATTCAGAATGAAAGATGAAATGGCTAACGTGAGAAGCTGCCTAATGCTGAAAATAAAGATTAAAATAGAATCTGATAAAAACCCCACAACAACACAGTAAAGAAAACTGCAAATGTTACATGTTTTGGACTGCCACAAAGCTTTATGAAGAATAGGGCATTATTACTGCACAGAGGTAAAGTGAGGATGAAATCACAGCTACTCCAGCTCCATCGCTTGGTCAGTGGTCTTCAGTAACAGCGACTGCAGACCTCTCTGCAGAAAAGCAGAAAAGCAGAGAGAAAAACAGAGGGAGTTATTTCCCTCACATTGGTCAACAGTAAAATTAAAACCCTTAAATCTTTTTCTTTTGCTGATTTTTATGACCTCGTTGCCTCACCAGTGCTTACAGTAGAGAGTACTGTGTAAAGCATAGTTCTCTCTAGAAACAACACTGTTCCTCAGGTACGGTGTTTCTGTAAGAAAGCCAGTCTTGCAGTCATATCACATTACAATGCATCCCGGTCAAAGGAATGGAAACCCACAGCTCACCAAAGAAAAAAAAATCCATTCTGCTACTCGCTCTCCCTCCATGAGTAGGAAAATATAGTACGAAATAACTCTTCTAGTGACGCACAGTTCAATATGGTTGAAGTGTTATAATGTGTTACTTGAGTCATAACTGACAGGGTGCCAGCCTTACATTTGTTAGAGCAAACAGAGATCAGCTTTAAATTTCCGTGCTGTTATGCAACCATGCTATTACTTAAAGGACTACTTGTACTCAAACAAGAAAGGCCATCTACCTTCCTGTTACAGTGCTGGTATAATTGTCTCTACTACAGACACATTTTCACACACACACATATATTTAAATACAAATATACACTGCAGCATTTTAAATGCTCTAAAGAAGCGCTTACTACTTGGCCTTCAAGGATCCTCCCCTGTTTTTACAGAAGTTTGAGACCTAGGATTACTGCAGCTAGTGAGGAAAGAGGTGACCATGTAGTCCAGCTGACGATGCAATTCAATTCTCTACCGATCTCAGTAGTCAGCAGGACTTACACATTAAAATGTAAGAAAGGAACAACCCTATTTGCTGCTGCTAGTTTCTCAAAAGCTGATGCCATTAAAATGTGGCTTTCACTTTCATTAACCAGTCATTAACCAACAACCAGAGAGTTGTGGTGAACAGAGTTAAACCCAGTTGGCGGCCGGTCACGAGCGGTGTTCCCCAGGGCTCAGTTCTGGGGCCGGTCTTGTTCAATATCTTTATCAACAATCTGGATGAGGGGATCGAGTGCTCCCTCAGTAAGTTTGCAGACGACACCAAGTTGCGTGGGTTGTTGATCTGCTGGAGGGTAGGAAGGATCTGCAGAGGGACCTGGACAGGCTGGATCGATGGGCCGAGGCCAACTGTATGAGGTTCAACAAGGCCAAGTGCCGGGTCCTGCACTTGGACCACAACAACCCCATACAATGCTACAGGCTTGGGGAAGAGTGGCTGGAAAGCTGCCCAGAGGAAAAGGACCTGGGGGTGCTGGTTGACAGTCGGCTGAACATGAGCCGGCAGTGTGCCCAGGTGGCCAAGAAGGCCAATGGCATCCTGGCCTGTATCAGAAATGGTGTGGCCAGCAGGAGCAGGGAGGAGATCGTGCCCCTGTACTCGGCACTGGTGAGGCCGCACCTCGAATACTGTGTTCAGTTTTGGGCCCCTCACTACCAGAAGGACATTGAGGTGCTGGAGCATGTCTAGAGAAGGGCAACGAAGCTGGTGAAGGGCCTGGAGCACAAGCCTTATGAGGAGTGGCTGAGGGAACTGGGGTTGTTTAGTCTGGAGAAGAGGAGGCTGAGGGGAGACCTCATCGTGCTCTACAACTACCTGGAAGGAGGTTGTAGCGAGGTGGGTGTTGGTTTCTTCTGCCAATAACTGGCGATAGGACGAGAGGAAATGGCCTCAAGTTGCGCCAAGGGAGGATTAGATTGGACATTAGGAGAAATTTCTTTACTGAAAGAGTGGTCAGGCCTTGGAACAGGCTGCCCAGGGAAGTGGTTGAGTCCCCATCCCTGGAAGTATTTAAAAGACGTGTAGATGAGGCGCTTAGGGACATGGTGTAGTGGGCATGGTGGTGTTGAGTTGACGGTTGGACTCGATGATCTTAGAGGTCTTTTCCAACCTTAATGATTCTATGATTAGCGCAGTCATTGTATTTACCCAGTCTCTATTGGCTTTGTGGGAGGTATCCTCTAATAGCACAGTGTACAGAAAAAAATACTTTCTGTAATGGTGTTTGGAAGACTGTTAGCGAACAAAACTACCACATTACTGCTGAGAGTAAGTTGGGCTCCAGGTTTCATTGGGCAACGGGTTACCTTGCAATCCAGAAATGACAAGTCCTAGGGTCTACCTCCAGGGTAGCCCAGGAAATGGTTGTGCCAACACAGTCAGAAGGCAGGCCAAACTGACAGAGCCTCCTGAAACCCAGGGAGGGCTGGCCGTGGGGCAGCTGCTTGCCTTTAGGTGCTGCAGCAGCCAGCTTTCTTCCTTTCAGAGCCTGAATCAAGATAGCAGTGCTATTCTAGCTTAGCTTATCAGAGCGAATCATATGACTAATGATTAATCATTCAAGTATTTATCACTTCGGTGTAATTTCTGCATACTATTATTGGGGTTGCACCTTCACTGGTGTGGCTCAGGCATGACTGGAGCTGACACTTGGGGAGCATCTTTCAGCAAAGAGCTTAAAGAGAGGCTTGAGAGCCTGAATACTGACAACAGGTGAGGCTGCTGTTGGCTTGGAAGCAAACAGAGGAACAAGCCACGACAGCTGTGAGAGAAAGCAGAAGCAACACAATTTGATATCGTCTCCAGGCTGCCCCTTCAGGTCATCTCTGCAGACCCAGGACTCTTCATCCCCCACGATCTGAGAAGGGAAGAAGGTTGGTGGCAGGGAATGTGGGCAAACGGCCTGAACTCGATTGCCCTGAGGCATGTGCCGCTCTGGCAGTGATGTGATACTGCTTGTACAGCCCCCGGAAACGTACTCCCCGGATGGCTGTGCTCCATCTTTCCACCTCACCATATGTTCCCCCTTGCAAGCAGTGCAAACACTTGTGATGTCTTCTTTTCTCAAGGAATCCAAGGAAGTTTGTGCCTCACCTTCTCCAGCAGGATAGCAGTGAAGGCATAAAGCAAACTGAAAGTTAGTCAAATGACGGTATCTCTTTGGGTCACAGAGTCTCAAGCTAATTTCTGTCCTCTAGTTCTTTCAATCCAAATGCTGGTAGGGAGAATTTCTTCTGAGATGATTGTGTCATGGGACTTTTCCCCTTCTTCTGCTTTTGATGGAGTGTAACTTTCACCCGATTTCTCCTCTGGCAAACCTGCTCAGGGACAGCTAACTCTGGGAAGATTCTGCTATCATACTGGTATTTCTGGATTTCTCTATAGCCTCTCCATCAGCACAGGATGTCTCTGCCATTTCATTTCTCTGTGTCTGTCTAGGCAAGTCAACTGCAATCATTTCTGCTGTCCAAGTCCTTCTCTAGCCTTTTCCACTAGTTGCTTGTGGTTCAGGCTAGAAGACTTTTCTCCTACCAAATGTGTGTGAGGGTTGGGGGAAAGAACATGCTCTACTCTTTCTCAGCTCCCTAAGACAAGTTGTGAATCTACCAGATTAATTTAAGCTTTTTTCAGGGGTCGTTGCTATTAATTTCTATGGAGGCTGTCACCTACCTTTCCTTCACCTTGCAGTGAACAGAGAAGAAGGGGCTATCATAGAAATGCCATGGCTAGAGAACAAGCACGTAATACAGACAAAAGAATTAGTCTTTGGCTTATCGTTGAAGGCACAACAGAGTATATCTGGATTCCAGTCCCTTCTCCCAGCTTTGGTTTTTAAATGAAATAGTCATTGGATGACATACAGAAATTGTCCTGGAAACAGGAACAAAGGACTCCATGCTCTCAGCTCAGCGCTTTGCCCATTGAGATGCAATACCATGAGTATGTCTCTCCATCTCATTTCCCAGTAAGGCTGAAATCTCTTCTGTATGCTGGCACAGCTTTAACTGGTGGATGAGAGAGGCTGGAAGAGAATGACATGGTCAGATAGGAGATGTTGGTCTGAGGGCACTAAAATGGGTTTGCCATTTCCTGAGTAGATGCTCTGACAACTACATTATGAAAGAAGACCACTACTTTGTCCAGTTTTTAAAGTGGAAACAATAACATTGCTTGAGGAGCCCAATCTTGTGGGTATGCTGTAGATGTGCTCTGATAATGCTTAATAGATTAGGATCCCCTGGGTAATTATGTGCAGTGAAGCTGAGCAGCTAGATTTCAATCACACTTGTGAGAACCGAAGTGTTCACAGAGGGTGAGCAGGAAATGCATGGAGTTCCCATCAGGGAGCTTGCAAGTCAAGACAGTACCCTAAATAGGAATCTAAAATTGCAGGTTTGGTCCTATACATTTGACTTTTTTTTTCTCTGATCCCTAAGTCCCATCTTACACCTTAGTCTTACATCTCTGACTTGTAATAGTGTCTTCTTGTGACTCCTATCATAAGAATAGGAAGTTTCTACCATGCTTTCTGTTGGCCAGAGCTTTGTGAAAAATGTGACAATGAATGACACAGCAAATATGAAACAGCATTAAGACCCACTTCTTACTGTAAGAAAAAGGTCAGATAGCCATCAGATAAACAAAACCAATAAAGTACCCCTGTCATCCAGCCCTCGCATCTGTCCAGGAAATCCTTGGTTCCCAAATACAATCTTAGCCTTTTTCTCTGCTACCACTAACTGACATCCCATCCTCATAGGAGGAAGGCAACTTGAAATTCTACCTCTTTCTCTCTTCGAACCGTGTCCTGCCTATTAGATAATCCAATGCCTTCCTCACTTTGGGTCACATTCAGGCAGCTGTTACAAAGTCCATGCTCTCAAAGTGCCATGTGGCCAGAAGGTTGTCTTTTCCTTTCAAAAACTCCCTACATAAGCACAGAGCAGGAACAGAGTTTTCTGGTACGATTTAAAGGTCAGCAACTATCAGCCCTGTGTTTGTACAAGGATGCTCTCTTGCCTGGACAAGCCAACGTGATGCACATACAGAGCAGTGCCATGGTTACTCTCCTACTTCAGGCTACAGCTGGTGTTCGGCATCCGTCAGCTGGAAAGGAACCAGTTATTTAGCTACCCAGTTATCATCATGTCTCCACAGGGGATCTCGCAGACCAGCAGTACAGCCTTCCCTCCTCTCTCGCCCTCCCAGCATGTGATGTGCGGTGCCCTGAGATGCCCCCATCACATAGCCACACGCACGCACATCAGACACGTGCATCCCGCGCCCTGGACCCCTGCCACGCATCATTTGACCCAGTTCATGGTATCTCATACTCAGTCATGGAAGTAACTTCACAGCCTTTACTCGCATTCTTATGAAGACTGCTTAAGCTTGTGGACAGAATACATTTCACAAGATATGGCATGTACAATCTCTGCTGTTCAGGGTATGTGTACATATTAAAATAAAGCTGACTGTAAGTGTTTGTGTGTGCTTGTCTGGGGATAACTGCGTGCAGAACCCGAATTTGGTCTTAGGGCAAAAGTAAGAGAAGCACTGCCCTGCAGGCATTTTAAAAAATATGACTCTTAGTAAAGTGATGATAGTCCTATTTTTAATTTGGCTTCTGTGTCTGCTCAGTAACGATTTTTCATAACGATTTATTGGCCCCGGCTTTTTACTGTGCTCTTCCTGCTAACACTTTAGGAACGGAAAAAAGCTTTGGTCCTAAAATTTAGTGCTTTATAGATGTCTTCTTGAGAGAAATATCAAAAAGTGGCTTGGGTTAGCCAGATTTTTTTGGCTGTCTCATTTCTGCTTGGCTCAAGGCTTACTTATTAGACATTTTCATGTTCGTATCCCTGGCAATGGAAAAGCTATACATTCAAAAATCTGGCACATGCACAAAGATGTGCACCAACATTCACGAAACATTTCCTAAGGTTGTAGTTGCTTGAATTTCAGCTCCTTAATTAGCAGGATGCCTTCAAGAAGACATTTTCAGGGTTCTTTTCACAGTTGACTGTTCTATCTGAACAGCTTCTCCCAAGATTAGATTTACTGTGAACTGATATATCTGCGGATTTCTAGATCAGTTGTCTTTTACCACTCAGAATTCTTGTCCCGGTTGAAGAAGACTCTATTAATCAACAAAAGCCAGGTATGAAGTAAAGCCAGCACAGCCAGGATACGTTGGCCTTACTCCATGTAGTTTGCAGTCAGTAGCTTATGAGTAGTCAGTCTGGCACTATCAAAACCTAATAGTCTTCCTGCCTGTGTACGGATAATCAGCGGGTCTGACATATCCCAGAGGCGTTGTCCTCGGGGTGCTTGTTCTGCATGGTAGGTGTGCAGAATTACTTGGAGAGAAGTACAGAAGCCTTCCCCCATCCTGCCGTCCTTAAAAGGTTTTGTCTAGACGAGAGAACATTTTTGGCATAATTATTCTCTTGCATTTTAATTTTGCATGCAAATAATTAGAACTGTGGTGTTATAATATAATTTTGAGCAGGCCATGCAACTTGTAGAGACCTGAACCAAACTCTTAGAGGCCACTGGGAAAAGAAAAGAAGCTAAAACACTGACAAGTCAGCATAGTATCATATCCGAAAAAATAAAAGCTAACATAGTTTTAAACACAATGTTAATTAATACAGATACTGAAAGCTGATGAAGGAATATGATCCTCTTTCACAACTCTGTGCCGTTACACTGATTGACAGTGACTGGATACACACACACGCACACACTTTTGCTTTGGAAATTATTCGTTATCACTTTTAACAGCAGAAAGTTTTCTACATTTAGATAAAGCAATGGAAGGTTCCAAGGAAATAAAAGGTAAAGGGGTTGTTATTGTCAGCCTGCCATTCATTTCCCTGTGTATGCCATGTGCGGTACAACTGTGCGTCGTGCCAAATAAGGGCCCCAAAGTGGAGTGAGAAATTAATACAGATTAAAAAGATATACTTTTTCTGGGTGTTTTTCTGGGTTATCAGTTTCTCAGCCTGGTTCACTATGCAGCTGTACAATGGGAGAGCATACGGATGGGGAGATATGACATGTGAACTTGCTCTGCCACAAAAATAAATGTTCATCTAAATGGGGCCTTAGTTGATTTATCATTCAAGCAAGTAAACTAGATCATTACATTGGATGTGCTGTACTCAAACTATAAAAAAATCCTTATCTCCATAGTAAATACGCAAACCTAGGAACTCAAACTTGATTTATTTTTCACTTGGTACAAATACATCTGACATGATCATCTAGCTTTGTAGATGTGCTTGAAACAACCACATACACTCTAAATGGCCTTAGGAATGTAGAAATATAGGAATTTTTAGTAAAATTACTGACATGATGATTATATGAGTAATCAAAGTTTTAACACAGTCTACGTATTTTCTTGCTATTCCTATATTCTAGAATGACTCCTCTATACAGAGAGTCTAATTTGGAACAGAAATTATTTCAGTTTAGGATATTTACCCTGCTTCGTAAGTAGAGTAATTGTTCTGGAACATGCTCATTTACATTTTGGATTAGAGCCTACAGAATGGCTCAGAGGAATAATTATTTTGGAAGAGCTATTCTGATCGATTTCTGCATCTGAGGCCCTGCAGACCATATGTGTCACCAAGGGCAGTCCAGAACTCCACAAAGTACTAATTGAGGCCTTTCACTTAAAAGGCTTCAACACTATTTGATCCAATATTTAGAATTAACTATTTATGGTGAAAAACATAGTTATCACACTTCTAGGGCACTATTTATGAGACAGCTAAACACAGTATGCAGTCATTAAATGCCTAGCATAGGAATTTCAGCGCAACACAGAGGAAATGTATTTGCCTACAATATCCTGTCAGGGCCTGATGGGCTCCATGAAAAATGCTTTATGCCATGACACACGGGGTTTTTTGCTGCTAAACTATAACACTCAGAAGAAAGATTCAGCTGGCCCTGGTGCGTAGGTTTTTACTGAGGTGGTCAACAAGCTAACTGAGAAGTCCAGACCAAGTTCTTTTCTCCAACAGAGCACCCACAGGATGCCAGGCCAAAACCCCGCGGTGGAAACGTCCACCAGCGCAGCACCAGCGATGAGGGTCTTCTGGGCCCACTAATGCTCCCTGGCAGCGTGTCACTCACTAGTGTAGTCACAGCCTTATATCTCTGTCAAGCAACAAGAACAGTAAGATGATTTCTAGCTTATTTGTGCCCCTGGAAAATGAGAAGACTTTGTATACAGTATCTCTCTGCATTGCTATCACGGCTCACATCATTTCTTCCCACGGAAAAAACCCAAGGTAGCATATGCCAGGAGCAAAAATCTCCCAAGAGATCTTGTTGTGGAGAGCTCCTCGTTCCATTGGGATGGAAGAAATGCTTGTCCTACAGGAATGGTTGCAGGGTCTGCCCCAAACAGTGTACTTACCAGAAACTCAAGATTTACACCAGTAGGAAGGAGAAATCAGAACCTATTCATTAGTTGTTCCATAATAGATTTAAAAATACAAACTTGCAAGGTCACTTACATAAAGCCTGCAATACCATATGCTCAACACATTCCAGAACACCAAACACATGAATCACTGCAGTTATATTCATAAAAATACTCCTCTACTCCCCCAGCACATCACACAATGATGTAGTTACAGGAACTTTTTTTCAGGTGGCAGCTGATTTAAGAGGTTCCTGCATTTGCTGCTTATTCCTGCCCCATAGCTATAATTGATCGCTTCCTCACTTGTGCTAGTTTAATTCTGTGGAGCTGTGCCAGCCACCGTACTGGGTTTAAAAAAAAACAAAACAACAAACAAACAAAAACCCACCAATACTTTTTGCAAGTTGTTTTAAAAAAACCCTTGGGTTATTTCAGTGATGTAACTGTTGCTTCAGCACTGCTGAGGGGGCAGTGACCTGCTGCTCAGTGATGGGAATGAGCAGCCGAAGGTGGGGAAGGCAAGAGCTCTTAAACCAGCTCTGCAGTCAGAGGCAACAGATTGATTGCTTAAGCTGGATTCTGAGAGAACAGCGAGAACAGGGACATAACTGAGCATGCCACCAGAAAGCGTCCTTCTCAGAAACCTTTGTCTGTTTTTTAAACAGTAAAGAAAATCAGTAGCTGTATGATAACGTGTCTGCGTAACAGTGACAAAACTATGAATGTCTCAAGTCATAAGTGGGAGGGGTACGTGAGTTGGGCTCAGACCAGCATGCAGGGGCTCTATAGCTTCTTTAATTAATGGACCTTCTGAAAAGTCTTTTTAAAAAATGTGTAACAATAAAAATAGTAAAGCTGAATGTTATCAAAATACATTTTATTAAGTTAAGTTTTTTTAACCTGGACTCTACTGATATGCAATTTTACCCTAGCCCTTTTTAAAAGCTTTCTGTGTATATTCTGTGCTATAAATTCATAGCTATAAATGCTATGAATCCTCATCTGTGTTTGCATTGCTTGCACAAGCATTCAGACTTAATAAACTTGTGGGGTTTTTTCTCACTTTCACTGGGGTAAGACAAGAAAACCTCAGTGGAACTGACAAAATTAAGCCATTCTTAGATAAGCACTGCTGAAAGATGAAGCAAAGCCTCCAAGCGTTGGTATTTAAAATGAGGTCAGTTGGCAGACAAATTTCCAATGTAACTGACTTACTAATCAATACAGAAGAACTCTCATTTGTTCCATGAAATGAATTCAATTTGCTTAAGAAAGTTATGATTTTCTGCATATTGAATGCTAGAACAGATGTGGGGAAGATGGAATGCAACGTTGACCAGTGTGTTTGATGGAAGTTTTTTCAAGATATTGCTTCTTCAGGAAGAGTTAATTTATCTGGGAGAAAAATAGGAAAAAACCCAGTATGTTTTTCTGTGTTTTAGGGCTCTCGGTGTGTTGCTGCATGTTGTTTTACAAAAGCAGGAATGCAAAAACCCCTCTCCTCTGAGAACTTAAAAGGTACCAGGAGAAAACGCTAAGACATTCACAAATTAAATTCTGCTTTAACTTACTTTTCACTGAAAGAGAATTTTTTCATTCTACTGCTTTTAGAAATCAAACAGCAGGAATTATGGGAACAAATATTTTCTTTTTCTACCATTTGATGGAAAGGCTAGCAGTTTTTCTGTAATATGTGTCTTGAGAACTGTTGTCTCTAGAATAAGATCTTGATCATAGATACAAGGGTCTTTTTCTTCTGTTATAAGAAACTGCTAGTTTACAAAGAGGGCTCACAACAAGTCCTGTTTCAGTGAACAGAGTGGAAGCAACAAGATGCTATTTCCCCACTGGCAGCATTATGGGCTCTGGTTTAGGAGTGGGGATGGCACAGCTGGGGGTGGCTGATGTGATTAGACTCAGCCCTCTGCCCTGCTGCTTCCAAGAACTGGGTTTGCTCAGCCATATGAGAGGGTGAAAGGGAGACCTTATTGCTGTCTGCAGCTGCTTCATGGAAGGATATAAAGAAGATGGAGCCAGACTCTTCCCAGAGAGGTAAGGTGGAAGGAGGAGACATGATGGGCACAAGCTGTAACACTGGCAATTCCCAATTTGATACAAGAAAAATATTTTCACCATGAGGGTGGTCAGACACTGGAACAGGAGCCAGGGAGGTTGTGGACAATCCACCCATAAAGGTATCCAAAGCTTGACTAAGCAAAGCCCTGATTTTGCTTTGAGCAGGTGAGTTGGGAGAGACTACCTCCAGCGGTCTGCCTCATCCTTTATTCTCTGATTCTGTACAGACAGCAGATCCATTTGTGAAACCACCCTGGAAGCACTGCTGAGTGGTGCCAGGTAGCTGTCAAGAGTGTTGATTTACTTGAGAAGTCTAGGCAGTGAACTGAGGCAGGTCAGCACCCGACTGATGGGTGGGCTCGAGTTGAAGGACCTGACTGGGCATCAGAGTTAAGTAATCTCTTCAGGTCTCCTCAGTTATGCCTCCCTTTCCTCGTCAGATAGAGCTCGGAAAGGTCCCACTGATGTCTCTTGTCTTTGTCTCCTTCTCTCTCCAGGACTCTTAACTGAACTGTGGACATGGGTATTACTGATGTAGAAAGAAAAATTTATTTTCAGTGTTCTTACATACAGACCCACAATGTCTGTATATCCAGTATATCCAGGTAACCTGTGTCAGGGAAAGAAAGCTTACTTATCTGTAGGTACTCTACCATCATCACTTTCTTTAGCCTCAGAGCTCGTTCCTATTTGGTCTCGTGCCTTCTGTTGTTTTCCATTCATACAGCTAAAGCAGCAGTCTGGGCTCTTATTACCCTGACTGCCTCAAAGTCCTCTTCTCTGGCCTTGACAAGAGCCACTAACATCTGTTCACAATGTTGCTGCAGAGATGGCTTTGATTTATCGCTATGACAACGTCATCCTCAGTGCTGCATCCCAACACGGCTTCTGCTTTCTCCATTGCATCAGTCACTAAGCACTTGTCTTCAAATCCCATCTATAGACAAACCCCTTGCTGAACTGCACTTCCCTCCAGGATGGGGCTCCAGCAATGCATAACACTAAACATCAGGTTTACGAGAGGAAATGAAAAGTTATAGTGTATATGATGTTAAATAAGGATGGAGCTACATAGGCTGAGTGTAATAGCCAAATAGGAACTTATGTTCTGAAAAAGATTAATTGTATCATTACTTTCTGCCACCTTAAAATTTCTCACTGGCTTTTGAGATTTACGCAAATGAGAGGATGGTTTAAATTGTTTTGATCAAAACTTCTCTGATACTGACACTCAGAAGCACTTTACTAAAGGAAGCCACTGACTGAGCTGAGTGTGGCTGCTGGAGGGATGCAGCACTGGGCAGTGGCAGTAAGTTTATCAGAACCTGGCCTTAGGTGTCAAACTCTCCACTTACATCCTGCTCTGACTTTAAAAGCTGAATGTTATATTCCTTTTAGCAAAACAGCTTGTAACTGAGACAAAAAGGACAATGGCAGCTTCCAGTTCTGTGCAGTGATACATATGTATGTGCGAATTTCTGTGTTTGTTATGTACCGATACAGAAACTTGACAAAGCATTAATTCTGAATATAGCACTTCTCAGCCATGCTTGATACAGTGTTGCATTTGGCTACAATTCAAGATGTAGCTTGGTATTTATATGCTATTTTACATTGAAATATGATCGCATGCTTTTAGATTTACAAAACTCTAGTCTTGCCAGGAAATTCTTGCCTGTAAAGCTATTTTAGGACTTTATCAGTTAAAAGGCTTAAGAGCTAAGTTTTGTCCTCACATTGACTTAAATGGATACTGCGTATGTGTATTCAGACGCAAGCTTTGGCCTTAACTTTGATTTAATTGTTTAGCATGGTTAGAATTACATACTTAAAAATCCAGGGTGATTAATGAGACTGGTGACAGTTTGTGAACTCCTAGCGTTTCTCTGATGCTTGGAAAAAGCTCTAAATTTCTTTCTCTGACACATTATACAAACAATAACTTAAATCCTCATGTGGTTTCTATTTGTCACAAATGCGGATGATTTAAAAGTTTTAATGAAAAACTGACTTTGAAAAGAAATTTTTCACATAGCATATTTCCTTCTTTCACTTTTTATTACCAACCAGCTAAGCAACTGAAACATTTCCAGTGTTCAGAATCAAACAATTTTAGTATTACACAGAATATTTGAAATATACCTGATTTTTCTTCCCCTCAGAGAAGTTTTTGTAGCTCTTTTGTAAAATTCCATTGAAAAATGTTTACTGTTTTCTAACTGACCCGGAGACTGGAGCCAGAAGAGCAAAGGCACTTGGTCAGTAGCTGCTCCTGGCAGTCATTACAAAGTTAGCAGCCCATTGGAATCCCCCAGGAATTCAAGCTTTAACTTAGGAAAATAAACATGTTTCCAAGCCTAACCACTCCAGAAAACACTGAAAATATGAACGGGGAGTAAATCAATGCATTGTTCCTTTACTGACTGTGCAGACAGCCTGAAATAAAGCCTGGAGAGATGGGAGGGACTACAATAGACTACTAACTCAAAATCCTTAATATGATCATTCAAGTTTTAGCATCGACTGAATTATAACTGTTTATCATTTTAGCAGCAGCATTCAACTAATGTGCATGCATTATGATTCTAAACCAGCTGTCAATCTTCTTTGTGCGAAGGCTGCCAGAACCTTCCCCAAAACTGAAAAATGTAACACATATTGATTTTTGTATCACTCAGAAGTCCAGTCATAGAGGCCTTGTTGCATAAACTGTTAATTAACACAGAACAAAAGGCTAGTCTCTGCCCTAAGGAGCTTGCAGTTTAATTATGACTGGAGTCAGTGTGTAAATACTGACAGAAAATAAATAAGCATAAGTGTTCACTTAAGATTTCTCCAGGGACGCAGGTTTAAGAGATGCCCATCTTCTTTCATCTCAGCTGCTTCTTTCTAGGATCGAAGAAGTGATCCCATTTAAAAAACACCACCACTATTTTTAGTGCAGGGTTGGGGGGGCTGTTAGCTTGGATCATTTCACTTTTGGGGGCTGGAGTGTAACCTTGCGGGGAGCTGGATCAGCAAAACTAATGGGATGGCACGCAGCATCCCACGAGCAGTTGGTGCTTCAGCCTGAGACCTGCCGGTGCAACGGAGTCGCTGCCTTTGCGATTGCAACGGGGCACCGCTGCCAAAGAGCACAGCAACACAGCAGGGTCACAGGCTCAATAAGCGGCAATGTCAGCGTGCCGGCTGCGGGGAAGAGTCTCAGCACCATTAATGGTGTGTTTGCAGGGTGAAATGGCAGCAGTGAAAGCACAGAGTACCTGCTTGAAGCATAACAGGTAGTGACGGTCAGAGTCTTTGACAAAGGGGAGGTGGGAATCAACGTTGCCTCACTACAGAAGATAGAGGCCAGGTAGGAAGGAAGTTGGAACAGCCTGGAAGACGAAGCCTGGTCAGTTCGGTATTGGCTGCATATTAGCCATTGTCACTACAATGTCTTGCGATTGTGAAGCTAAATAGGCAGGAGCTGAAATTCCGCGTTATTTCATCTCAAAGCTATGAACATGCAACATTTGTTTGCACACTTCAGTAAGAAGTAACACGTGAAATTAAGCAGCAGCAGAATTCCTCATATTTTGCAGCGGAAGAGGAGAAATTTCAGCATCCTGGTGTATGGCAAACTGCACCTATATCACAATGGGCTGGCTATGGGACAGGATACCTACCTTGTTCTTTTATTGTCACATGGATAAAGGAGCAGCACTGTCTTTTCATTATAACACGCCTGACTTAAGGGATAGTTGTTATCACAGTGACATTTTTCTGTAGACTTTATACATACAGTAGCTATTATAAAAGGTAGAAAGAACTCTTCTCTAAGTGTATTATCTGTATACTCCAACTGGGCCTTGCTGAATCCCCCATGTAATTGTCATGCTTTGTTCATCTTATAAAAAAACCTCTGTAGACCACCACGAATTTATGGTACATGGCAGCTTTAAACTTGTTTGTAAAGGTTTAAAGACAGGAGTTGAATTCCCTGGATTAAAATTAATTTTAAATGCTTTAATGGTGTGAGCTCTCTTATTGAAGACTGATGTGCCTGCAGGCTTTATAAAACATCGGCATTCTATGATGCAGAGATATTCTCTGAGTCAGGTTGCTAAAGGATATCACACACCAATGGCAATTACCACTCTCCCTTTTGCGGTCACATACGAAGCCATAAAATGGGCCCTAGACTTCCTTATTTAATTGCCTGGTTTCTTTTCATCTCAAGCACAGGGCAAAAGAAATGCATTTAGCTTACCCTTGTAAAATAGCTCACATTTTCTTACTGTTATGCCTTTGAAATATTGCACATGGCAGCGAATATTTAGAGAATTTCATGAATGGCAAAGACTTGTAAGCAGCCTTATCCTGGGGATATTTATTGGCACAAAGCTTCAGTGGCATCGTGCTTCAATGGTATTGAAGAGGTAAGACAAGTTTGTGCTGGTGGATGTGAGTGTGAGCAGACTCTTCCCACTTCAGAAGGGTGACTTGTCTCCTAGCCTGGCTACATAAGGACCATGCAACTGATGTGCAAATCAAATATTTGCATAATTTTCACTAGACTGTTTTGAATAAAGAGAGATGATAATGCCATTTTGCAGCACTATTATCACATTGCAACTTCAATTTGACAGGTAATACGAGGCCCAGCATGATCTTGGACAAATTGCTTCTCGAAATGGACAAATTGCATGTTTGTGCCTCAGTTTACCCAGCTGTGTATTAGGAAGAGTAGAAATGATAGAAAATCTGCCATCCTCACTGAAAACGGTTGGAGAACCCCTGATGAAGGTACTAAGCTAGTGTGAAGTATTTAGTATTGTTACACAATTCAAAATTAATATAAGCTTGAAACTTCACTAAAAAATGAAAGATGCAGGGATTCCTAGGCAAGCTTAGTGAAAAAAGACACTGCCAAGATCAGCTATGCAATGTCTCAACAGCCACCCAGCATAAGGAGAAACAGGAGTGATATAAGAGAGGTGGGGAGCAGAGGAGGAAAGGAGGAATGGCCAGAGAAGGGAATCAGAAAGGAGAACGGGAGAAGTGAGGCTCTGTTCTGCTGTGTTCTCCGGTACCACCCAAAGCTGAAGTGCAGGGCGATGCAGCTCTATCTCAAGTGGCTGGCATCAGACTGCTGCAAAGCAGTCAGCACCGCACCTCCCTTTCACCTGGCTGTGATCTCTGTTCAGATGCAGAAAACCCGCAGAGAGAATATATTCTGCATCTGATAAGCAGTGCCGCCAGTGAGCCGCCTTCCCTGGCATCCTGTGCTGACCTACCAGTCAACCCCCAATACAGAAGGCCAATGGTACCACCACATGCTACCACAGGCTATCATGAAGCACTCACATCCTTCTCCCTACAGCACTGCAGCGGGGCCCGGGAAATGCTGTTTGAGGAACTACTTATTTTCCCCTTTTTTTTTTCCCCTACTGATGGAGCACAGGGGTGGTAAGCAGGCGTTTTGCTCTTCCCACTATGCCTGAGCTGCCAGCTTCTCCCAAGGAAAAGTCTGCAGGTCTCTGTGTAGGTCTGCCCTTGCGCTACTCAAGCAGGAAGAAATCTGGGTCCCTCTGATCTCCAGGATGTCAGTGGTAGCACCTACAGAAAAAAAGGAAAGACACTGTTGTTAAGGCACACATTTTCACACCTCAGAAGATAAAGCTTCATCTGCTAAAAGTTATGAAATAGTGGTTAATATTTGTCCATAATGAGCTCTGGACTAAAAGATAAATTAAAGAAATCATTCTTTTTACCCATTTGGCTTAGCAACAAAAAAGAAGGGGAAGAGTACACCCACAGTAATAAAGATACAGGCTTTTAAAGTCTGTAATCACACTGTTTTGCACAGAATGAATGAATCAGAAACTCAATGAGCTACAGAAAAGAATTTCAGGGGAAGCATGAAAACAGTCCTCCTCCGTAGCTGGATAATCTCACTAATGCCTGGCAAAATAAAACCTCCATATTCTAAGACTGAATATTTCCTTTCATATTCCTTCCTATACAAGTTCATATGTCTGTTCCCTAGCACATGTTACCGCTAGACTACCAGTTGTTGTTCTTGTGTTAAAGAGAACTCAGAGGCAAAAACGGTAAAAAAAAAGGAAAAGACAACCAAAACCTTCAATGATTAGGTCACCATTCCCTTTCTGTTAGCTGCAGGGGGAAGAGGTGAAGAGCCCACCTTTAAGGGCTGTCACTGCCAGACTACTAGAGGTTACTGTCCTAGAGACCTGCTCGCTGAGCTACTCGCATAGTCAGTCCCTGACCCATATCCATCAAAATGAGCCAGGTTAAAGCTGAAACAGGGTAAAAACTGCTAGCACAAGCAAATCTGCAGAGGGGACAGCGGTGGGGATTGCCAAGCGTTCCCACTGTGGCCTTGCTGCTGTCAGCAGAGGACATGTGGTCCGTCTCTCGGAGCTGAAATCTATGGGGACCTGACAATCTTTCAAGGGAAGGTTTCCCTTACTGAACCTACACTGTGCTCAGCCCGGTGGTACCTAACAAGCTGGCACCCCAGGGGGGTGAGAGAGGAACGCATACAATTAATTTCTCCTGGTGATATTTTCATAAAAGAACAGTTGCACAGAACATAAATGTATATTTTTGGGAAAGCTCAGCCATGAAAATATGACTGCTAATAGTTAACCTAGTTGATGAAAACAGAAATGATACTTCTCAGTCTAATTTTAGTGTGGTAAACTAGGGACAGAGCTCCAGCTAAAATATAAATGCACTGAGAATGTGATTCTGTATTTCATAGTACTTAAACCAAGAACTGATATCTAGAACAATCTTCTGAGGAACTCATTTTGCAGTTGAAACAGCTGTGGACCTTCTCTAGGATTTTTTATTTGTTTATTTACACACCATTTGCCTTGCACTTAATATCGCATTCAAAGCCTAGCTGTGCTTAGGGACATTCAGATGCTCAAGTCCAAGAGGAGCACCTGTGAGGGGACATAGGTCCTTAATCCTGTGTCTCTATAAGCCAAGCACAGCTTTAACTGTATTGCTATAGAGGGAACGGCCAAAAGATAAGTTAGGCAAACCATGTAGAAATATGTAATATCTTTTATTAAACCAGCCAGCAAAAAACAGACAGCCTTTTGGATAGGCATGCCTTCTTCAGGCCTGAAATCAAAATTTTTTCATTGTCTTCAGTAAATGTTACATCAGGATTGGATAGGCGTGGGAAATTGTTTCTGCCATAGGTGAGAATGAAAGACGACGGATCAACCACTCATCAGTTGACAGAAAGAATCCCCACAGAAGAGCGCAGGAGGAGAGGTGAGGTGCCTAGGGGTGTGCCTCATCTCTTCTGTAAATGTTTCTCCCAAGGAGACAAGTGTGGTTCCCTCTGTATGTGAATTTAAACTTCATTATATACCTGGCATCTCTGAGGGTGACTTTTCTTTGCAGTTCAGAGCAAAAATGAAATATTACTAACCCTATGGCATAAAGGAAGTGTTAACTTATTTGGTATGTCTGGTGACTTGTCGAAGCAAAACACAAAGGTCTATCGTACAGGCTCAGAAAGTCTGATTTAATTTCAGCATTGGATTCCCACCTTCCTCACCACAAAGGCCCTATCCCATGAACTTATGCACAGTCTGTCTTCTATACAAATTAGCTGCCTCTTCTATGATCAGCTGGACGATTGTACTAGACACAGAAAGGATCTCAACTATATGCTAAAAAAGTCAAATTCTCCCAGGCTACAACCTCACATCAAAGCCTCTCCCTCCCCACAACACGTGCATATGAGGGAGTTTCCAGATCTGGTGGTCCAATGTGCAGGGGAGCTCCTGTCACATGGACTAATGTACAGCACCTTGTGCACTGGAGCAGAACAAACTAAGTCCAGCTGAAAGATGGTAAAAGCTACCATCAGTTATAGGTGTGCTTAAACGTAATGCGTACACTAAACATCCTTCATTCAGTGTATACTGAAGCAGCAATTAAATATTCCTTTGGTCGGTGGCAGCTGTAGCACTAAGATAATGCCCAACAAAGCAAGAGCAAAACCAAAGCTCTGTGAACTGATAGGTTTCGCAGGGGCTTGCCTGCAGAAACAGGATCTCATAGTACTGATTTGTTTTGCAGCTGGGTATGAGACAGTCAGAAAGTGAGTACAATGCCAGGAGGAAAAGAGAAATCCAGTAGTGTGTGTTGCCTTCAGGCAATGCTTTTTTGGGTAAATAAGGTTTTTTGGGGGAAAGTACTAACTGAAACGCATGTCTGAATTCCTGAAAGTGGAAGCTGCCTCCTCCTTAGTATTACAGTGTTCAGGAGAACAGAACTTTGCATTTTTAAATATATAAATATATTTTTAGATATATAAAGACTGTACCAAAGAAATTCTTGATCCACAGTTAGCTACTTCTTTAAGATAAACCGTTCTGTGAGTTCCAAGTATCAGCACTGGGTGCTTGAACCAGCAAGCAAAACAGAGTTTCCATGGCAAATGGAAAAATTTCACAGGCAAATGAGGATGCATTTGTTCAGCCTGTTTTGCTTTAGCAAGTTTGCAGGGAGTTTGCAACAGAGCCACCTCAGTTATTCAAGTCCTTGTACAGCACATACTGGCATAGCAGCATTTTCTTTCAACAGGTTAATTTTGAGAAAGGACCAGGGAGATGAAACTGTAAAGATTTTGCAATTTTTAATTAAGAAATTGTGTAAGTATATGAACAGCCACATGATGAACAAAGTAACCAGACATGAAAGAATTTATGTTTACACAATATGTACAATAATAAAAAGGAGTCATATAAGGAGAGAGCTACCTCCCTTCAACCTACTAGAGAATAGTGTATCCTGAATTACCTCTCACTGTGCTTTCATGAACACCCTCATGATTATCACCATCATCTCTATCAGAATTACCAGCAGAGCTGAGCCACATAAAACTGTTGTTGAAAAAGAATGAAGACATCGGACATTGCAAACTGTGTAGCACCCTGAGAACAGACATGTTTTCTATCAAATTAAAAAATAACACAGCATACGCACATGGATGGAAATGCAGACGTTGCTGGAGGAAGAACTTGGAAGTTTCCATGAGAACTTTACCTCCTTCCTTTCCAAGACCACAGCTGCCAGGCTGCCCGTTGCCTGCAGCACTGCAGGGCCCGAGGGCAAGGCAGAGCCCCACATCTGGCGCTGCACGGTGGGGCTAGGGCCAGCTGCGCTGATGTAAGGGCGTGATTAAGGATTAATCCGCAGCAAGGCCGCAAGTTGTACTTTACCTGATCAACCGATTAACCTTTGTTTCTGAGGAAGGACTGGCTCCCATCAGGAAAGGCACTCAGCTGGACTCGTGGGGACTGAGGGACTCCTTGGCGTTTGTTTCTGTAGGAGACAAAGAAAGGTGCCCAGGTTTGAAAAGCATGTCATATTTTAACCGATGAGAGGATGAAGGAATGGCTTGAAAGCACCATGTTTATGAAAGCAGAGAACTTTATATGCAGAAATACAGTCTTGCATAATTAATATTGATATGGCCAGACCTTTCCGAAGAGGCATGAAAAGAACTTGAGAAATTGTCATCTATCTCTATACCTTTGGTTCAGAAACGTTCAAACACGGACTAATTTGCCCAATGTTAACAGGCGACTGCACTCTGCAGAGCTGCTGCTGCCCTCTCCCTTGTCCTCTGGACCTTTTCCTCTCCTTTTAGGTTCCCCCAGCTCAGTGAAAGATCATCAGCCTACATTTGCATAATGAACCCTAAAGAGAAGTCATGAGAATGGAGTATATAAACAAAGGAGATGTTAAAAGAAATTGGAAAAGTATGTTTAAAAGATAAAGGTTAACATAGCCTTTTAAATAGCTAAAAGAAAAAAAAAATTTAGAAAATAATCAAAATCTTTTGATAAAAGCTCTGATGCCCTTCCTGATGGTGAGCAGTATCTTATTCAGTGAGACCAGTCAGACTCCTCACAGATTATGAGATTTCTTTAAGTTTATTGTAACTTGAGCAATAGGAACAAGCAAATTGCTTGAGTCTTATTAAAAGTGGTGATAACAATATACACTTTATTCCTTTAATTTCAAAAGCATTTTCAAGGAGATTTAAAAGAATTTATTTAACCTCAGAAGAATAACTTGAAAGATTACAGCTGAGTGACAGGACAACTCTTGGGCAGTTTTTACTCCAAAGGCTTCAATGTCGATTTGGAACTTCCTTGAATTATTTGAGGACTAATTCCAGAATTAGTCTGGTTTCACGCAGTGTAATTGAGATCAGAACCGGGTCAGAGGATTTCTTCACATTACCTCAGCTGACTGTTTAATAAACATGAGCATATTCCCTTTTTCTCTCACTGACAATATCATGGACTAACCTGGAATTAAGAGGTTTCTCCAACATTAAAACTGACCAGTAACATTGCTAGCATTTTTTCAAAAAGCACAAAAAAAATATATCCTCTCATAGGAAGTAATTTAATACCAGTGTGTAAAAAGCTGCTCCTCAAAAGGTACAGTGGTTGTAGATTTATATGTCATTTAATGGATTCCTATACAGCTGTATTTGAGCTGCTGTTTTATCAGAAAGCACCACCTCTGATGACAGGTGTCTCTTTAAATTAGGGCCTATTTCAGTTACTTCTAACTAAAAATGAGGGGATCTGACATTACTCAACCATACCATTTGTAATTTAATCGTAAAAAATCTCTGTATCCTGTTGCACAGGGCTGGTATTCAAATCTTTGCCTGTTGCAAAACATGTTGTTGTTTACATATAAATTGTACAGACACACAATGAAAATAGTTGAAAATACGTAAGCAAGAACAATAAATCTCTGACATGGTTTTTATATTATGGCATACTGGATTTCAGCTGAAAAAGCACTAATTCCTAAAAATATCCATGAATTTTCACACACATATGTCCCAAAATTTCAATTGTTCTTTAAGAAAGTAGCAGAAAAACAAGTCCATCAATTAGATGTACCTGGTAAATAAAAATAGAGTTTTTAAAATATTTTATATTATTGTGGAAATGTGCAGAGAAACATCATAATTCCTTTTCAATCGTTTAAAGATGTAATATTTTTCTTTGCAGATTTTAAGTCTTAATCTACACAGAAACATCTATGTTATGCGTATGACCAGTTTTTTCATAGGCTATGCAGGTATCAGCCAGATTTCACTATATGAAAAACCAATTTAACTAAGTCATTTTATGTTAGTCTGGTTAAACCACACATGTCCTGTCTGTGTATCCACACACTTTAAGATGTAAACGTTATTTATATTATTGTATCCAATTATTATGACAACTGAGAATGGTATTACATTGACATTTGGGATCAACATAGTTTATTTTTTTATTATATATAAGCCATGAAAGTACACTGTTTAAAGTTATTGTAAGAATTTAAGTAATTTTAAGGTCAAGCATATTTTGTCAACATTGCTTTTACAGTGTAATTTTTAAGATAAAAGATTTTATTAAAAATCTTAGTTAACATAAGAACTTTGGAATTGAAAATCTCTTCTTCAGAGGATTGCAGAAGACAGTGCTCTCTGTTACAGCCTCTAGGCCTGACCGCAGAAGAAATATGAAATATTGAGTCAACAGAGCTTCTCAGAAACTACAGACCGAATTTTTCACATCCTATGTAGTCTTCTAAGAACAATCCTAAAATAATGGGAGGCCAGGCTGCTGGTAAAACAGCCAGTAGAGAAACATATCTAATCTTATCCCATCCTTCAATAAGACCCATAGAATGACCCACAAAAGGCATACAGTCGTCTTATATATTTATTGTAATCTAATTGACAATGCTGGATGTAAACAGGGTTAGCAAGGATTGTCTTTTTCTTTTTTAAATTTTTCTTTTACTCTCAAAAATAATTTCCCAGCCTATTTTAAAATACTTCAGTTCTTCTGTCACCCTCAACAGATCAGCATCTCACCATTATTGAGAGTAGATCTGTTGGTCAGTACTGTGATAATAGCAACATTTTTTGGATGGCAAAATTGCTGTAAATGCTGTACAGCTGAGGTCAATGAATAAAAAACATCTTCTCTACAGGTATGTTTCCCTAAACAGCTAAAAGAAAGTTGTGCTATAGAAGTAGAGAAATTCACATCTCACTGCGGATCGGGCTGAGAGCTATAACTTTCTCATTCTTTTTAAAGGATTCGGTTCATCTCTGAGACTATGTCTGTTACCAGATCAGTGATTTCTTCCCAATCCCCAGTTCCAGGTAGGTGCCACAGCCAGACCCCAGCTCTGCTGTGAGGTGAGGTGCAGGAAAACGTCGTTCTTCCTCTTCCCTGCTTTCGCAGAGAAGACACCGAGGTTTTGGGGCTGGAAGGAAGCCCAGGGAGCCAAGACCCCGAGATCTCATGAGACACTCGCTGCACTGTGGGTGTCTTCTGAGCTGTCGTCACCTCTGCTGCCAGGGAGTACATCCATCAGTCCCCGCTGTGCCCTGTCCTACAGCTCACCTGACTCAGTTTCAGGTCGTTGTTGTTTTTGAAAAATCCTTCTTAGACAAAGCAGCCCATGCTGATCCTCCCAGATTTTTGGGGAAGACATCAGCCAGTTTTGTCCAAGCTTAGTAGAGGGCAAAAACCTTCCAAGATCATGAAGGTCTCGACAACTCTGCGCATTGTCTGAAGAGACATACGTGGGCAGAGAAAAATATTGGTTTTGTACAGGTCTTCATCTTTCCCAGATCCAGTTTCAGGTCTTAGAATCAACCAGCTACAATTCTCTAACCTTACTGTCTCTGTGGCACAGGAATTACCATTTGACAACACAGCATTGATCCACAGACTGTTTTGTCACCCTGTCTGACAGCAAACATTTCAGAAAAAGATGAAAGAAAACCCAGAATGAACAGGTGCAGAATAATCTAGCCACGGGGGAAATATCTACCTAACCTCCACTAACTGGTAGTTCTCTTACGCCATAACACACCATGGGTATATCCTGTACATTTCTTATCCTGTCTAATTAACTATGAATGTTCTTATTATCTGTATAAAAACCTAATCATTTTTTAAATCCTGCTAAGCCCTTTGCCTCAGTTATCTTCTAGCAATCAGTCTTAACAGATAATTACATACTGCATAAAGAGTATTTCCTTTAAACCATGTTTAAACGTGTTGTTTCCCAATTTCACAGGCCATCCCCTTTCTCTCATATTATGAGACCCATAAAAGGGATCTCCCAATTTACATTCTTTGTCTATTTAAATTTCCAGTATTTTATTTCTGTCTTTTAGTCCCTCTTACTTGTCTCCCTCCTAGCATGAACTATCTCACGTTCTCATGATGCAGAGGTTTCTGCATAATCCTCATGATTTTAGCCCATTGCCACAAAACTTCAGTTCAGGCTTTGGTTTGTTTTGCTTTATTGTTCTTACATGTGACTACCATCATTTGGCATGCTCTCAGTTTACATAACCATATTCTTCTCCATCTTCTTGTCTATCTTAGCATTGTTTGATTTCTATTACTGATGTTACATTATAAGCAGAGATTTTAGTTACAGTTCAGATGGTGAAAAAATGTTTCTCCTGCATGTTGACTTTTGATTCCAGCAATCCCTAGAAGCTCTGTTTAATCCAAAATAGTTAACATTATTTGTCATACATAGCTACAATTATAAGAATTTTGTGACAGGCTTTAATAAAAGCACTTTAGATCTCAGGACTGCGTGCTTTTCTATTAAGGATGGTTTGGAATTTTTCAACAAAATATTTTCTTTTGCAATTCAAGTTTTTATTTCAAATGTTCTGCCTTTCTAGAGAAACATTCAGTGGCATTCTTTCTATGTGTGTTAAGATCACACGAAATTGTGACAAAAAGAGAGAGAGAGAAGGAGGGAGGGAGGGAGGAAGATTGCCAGTGCTGTAGAGTCAGGGCTTTTCCCAGGATGGAGAGTGCCGAGGCTCAAGACTCTACTCAGAGCGCTGAAGTCCACTGATGTGTGCTTGGATCTCCTGCCTACCAGGAGCTCCTGGCATTTCAACAAAATGTTGAAAGGATCCAAACTTGAACATCCAAAATTGATGCTCAAACATCAATTTTTCATACAAAATGCAATTCTTGTTTTTTGTCAGTCTCATCCCTTGGAATCTGCTGTTGTGCTGAGACTCTCACAAACAGACATTTTCTTTGCGAAGGCAGTACTTATTTGCCCCTGTTATGTTACATTCATCACAGCATTTTATAATTCTAATTCTGCTGCTCCAATTGATTTACTAGTTACTGGAGAACTGGTTTCTCTGGTTTTGATCTCATGAATATCCCTTATGATATTCATAAAGAGAGATGCAGAATTTGCTGCCATCACATTGTTTGGTACAGAAACTGATTTTAGTACATTGCTTCATGTTTCTACCCTTCTTTTCTCATATACCTCAGAACTGCTAGCCCAAACCTAGTCGCAGAATTGTGCTGAACCCTAATTATGAATGTTAACTATTAGTAGTAAAAAGTACACAAGCTTCTCCCAGCTACCTTCTTGCTCTTCTGTTACAGACACATTTTGATGGACATTTTATTTTTTACATGCTTCAGGGACCAAAGTGACAAATTATTTTTTCATTGGTTTTGCTTTGTAGCCGGCTAAATACGAACTAAGGGAAAACTGGCAAGGTATGTGAGTTCTTGGCCATATGGTTAGAGGGGTCTACGCGGAGAAACAGGCTGCTGTACAGCTGGCGGCAGGGCTGACATGATTCAATGAGTCTCTGGTGCCAAGACAGGGCTCAGCAGCTGGGATGGCAAACATCTGCCCCAGAGGTATGGTGCTTTTCAAGTAGGAAGTGCCCTGAGAGGAAAGGGTGGGAGGAGGGCAAGCAGCTGCTGAGAGTCAAGGAGTTAGAGATCGACAAGCATGTATGGCTCACGCCACCGGTTGTCTGGAGGTGGTCAGATGTTGATGAAGGTGGCTCTATTATAACTTTAATTTGCTTTTGCTAACAGCCATGTAAACAGTGCGCGTCATCGTAACACAAAGCAACTTGAAGAGGGAGTTGTAGTGCTGTGAAAGCCTGAGGTGCCCCGTGCCTTTTCAGATACCTAGGCAGTACTTTACAAATACATCTAGTGTATAGACTAGGTAGACTCCCCAAGCCCCCGAGCACCCCCAGTCTACACACTTAGGAATATTGAAGAAATTTCCCCAACAGTTTTTGAAGTTTTACTTGATAAAGCATGAGGACAGAAGCTGGTATTTATGACCCTACAAGGTGTAAGGCACCTCCCTCTTTCCGAGGGTACTGTCGCTTGCTGTCAGGCCTCCATGAGTGTGGGTTCAGCAGGTTTCACCTGCACATGGTGCATGTTTGGCATTGCATCATTCAGGTTTTTAACACTTGTGTAACGATATCTGGTACATTGCTACCATTCAGCTCTGACGTGTCAGGGCAGTTCTGTGTGGAAAAGGGCTTTGAGGAAAACCGTTTAGGTGAGGAATGCTATGTCCCCTCCACATCATGTTGGGCTTTTGCCCCACAGCACTATTCTCTAGCTCTCAACAAACCTCTGCCCTCAACCACCCTAGATTTCAGCAAAGCACGTCTTTATTGTCATGGTAGTGGTGGCTGTTCTCTCATCTCTACAAACACCCACATACACACACATACACACACATAGACACACATGCAAGCTAAAGTTGAATTTTGTCTTTCTAGAAGGGAACTGATGAAGATTTCATCTTCACTGATGCTTGGTTGCTGACCTTGCCCTTGAAGGTGGGAGTACTGAAATGAAGACAGTAGAAGATGAGTTTCTGGATGTTGTGTATGTTATATGTATAAGTAGCACAAAACTTGGCTACCTGGACTTCAGAAGCCTAATCAGCCAAGGTTTGGAGCTGCAACCCATAATGTAATTTGGTAGGAACATCCCATCCTCTAACTTCTAACCCTTTCAGGTGCAAGCATACCTAATCCCCCTGTGAACTGTAACCGGCATGTTGCAAGTGGGCTCAAATTCTGGATGCTAACTGCTTCTACAGCAGCTGGGCGTACTCACTTTCCATATCTGCAGTGCTAGTGGACCTTCTCAGATGCAGACCTTCTGTCTGTGCTTTCCTTTGTTTTCCAGGCTCAAGAGTGCATGTGGCTGAGTTTGCCAGAGCAGAATCTGCAGTTCTCCTTGCCCCAATTCCTTATGCTTGAGCCTGCCAGGGGTGTACAAGTCTCAGCTTTAATCCCTGATTAAATCTGGCAAAGTGACAGAGAAGAAAGAGACCTAAACTTAACTGGAATTTGCTGACTACTAAAAATCTTCATTAATATATATATAAAAAAAATCTTAAAATTCTAAAGATTCTTTTAATATAAAGCACCAAAGAATTACTGAAATTCTCTTAGTCTGGCTTTTGCTCTTTCTCTAAGTCAGGACCTCAGAGCTTTGAGGATGAGTCCTTTCTGTCCACTGTCTGCAGCCGCCTCTGGAAGGTGTGATATTACTCTATTTGCTCAGGTATTTTCTGTGCACAGTCAAGGACCACATGCTCTGGCCAATGAGCATTGGTTTGCTACAGTTTTAAGCAAGGAAAATATAACAGGTGCAACCAAGTTTTTGAGAGCAAAAGCTGGGAACGCTGTGACATGAACAAAGAAAAGCATCCCATTTGTCTTGTTGAAAGGATCAAGTGAAAAAAAAAAAAAAACCAAAACCTTAGAACAAATGAAACTTTTTGCTTATTTCCAAGTAAGGTAATGAAAAACAACAATGAGGTAATGGAAAAGAAAGGATAGATGTAGGCATTGATTACAAAAATGGCATGGAAAAAAAAATCCATCATTACTTTTTCAGACATCCAAGATGTGGGAATCTGAGGTTCAATTTCCTCCTCCATCTGAAAGTATTTGAACCCTTTCTTCTCACTAGAGGGAAAATGCTTAAATACTCATGGGTACAGAGAGAATAAACTCCTGGGTGTGTTAGAAGGGGTTTATGCATGGTTTCAAATACCAGGTTCACTGCATGTTTCAGGATCCCATATAGACAGGAAGGAAAGAAAAAATATCTCTCTTCAGCTAGAGAGACTGAAAACAGAGCATTCAGATGCACTGCTTGTGGGGCTGGAGGTCCAGGTGCAAATCCACTTAAGCAGAGAAAAGAGCAAGACCTAGGCCTTCTGGGTTGTTAGCAAAAGCTCTTACTCCTGGAGAAGGGGTGAAAATCAATCAAATGTAATTTCTTTTCCTTTTTGCAAATAAATAATTCATTACAAAAATCAGAACTTTCTTTTCGTGCTCAGCTATAGTGTCTCAATGGTTTGTTTGGTTGTTTTGTTTTTTTTTTTACCTGTTTGCCTCTCTCTACTTGTTTGGGTTAGGGAGGTTTTTTCCATATGAAATTTTTCCATAAGTTATTCAGAAATGAAGACAAAACGAGCTCTCATGCCAAGCTGGATGTCGGCTAGTTGTGCAACTGTTTCCTTAAATACAGGTCATTTCTGGGAACACCAGACTTCTACCATTTCAAACCAGCTACATGGCTTCTGGAATAAAACAAAGTCTGCTGTCTTAAGTATTATCATTCACCTGTAAACATGCACGATACTTTTGTAAAAAAAAGCAATACATCTCTTTGTCACATCATAAAGGACCCTCTAAACTGCAATGATAATATCAGGGCTGCCAGAAAGTCCAAGCAAGTGAAATCTCACTGTTTACAGGTTCTGGGTGATGATTACTAGGGTGGATATTCTCCGGCATGTCTGCTAGTTGTTGCTTGAAGCCTGGGCACTTTTACTCATTCATTGACTAAACACAGCGTGAGTCATTAACCTTTATATTTACACACATACACGCACACGTACATACACACACACATACCCTGAACAGCTGGGCTTCTAAAAACTTTTAAGCTATAAACATTAATAATTAATTCGCTCTGGCAGCTACGCGCATTATTTCCTTCTAAGTCTTTCATAATATCTCCTAAATACCTCCTCCTCGCCTTTCTCATCAATGGGAATTGTTCTCCGGGCACACCCACCTGCCAGCACACACGCACGCTCGCACGCGCATACGCAAACACACGCAGAGTAAACTGCAAATGGCAAATATGCCATTCAGGAAGGCTGTCATGGAAATAAATTTCCAGGGCACCGAGCATGTCATTGTATACTAAAAAAACAAAGGGTTGCGCTTTTACGTCGGCTGCGATATCCCAGCTCTCTTTGCTCGCTAAGACAAACAAACACACACAAAAAGTGAATAAGTCGGAGAAGAAAGTGAAGTAACTTGTGAAATATTTGTCAATTCAACTCTTTCATTAGAGAAAATAATTAAAATAATTATTTTAAAATGTGGAAATACTTTTCTTGGGAAACAAATAAATGAACAGGCACCTGACCTGATAAATGTCAGCTGAGGGCTTAGATCAAACATTAAACCTGCAAGTGTCTTGTTTCGCCTAAGATGGTAATGCATATTCAGCACGGATCAGGAACCATAGATTTAAAGGTATTTGGGTGCTTAACTCTCATGTCGTCAGGGACTCATATACTTTAAAAAATTGTTTTCAATTGAGATTAGAAGCCTAAAGATAACTTAAAAACACCATATCTCACCCTGAAGGGCGTCTTGCTGTTAATTTTAGCATAACTTCTTAAACGACTCCAGGGTAATTGGTCTTCCTGCCAATAGGAGCCATATAGTGTATTTGCATGATCAAGAGTCATAAAGCACACACCACATACATAGGAGATCCAAGGAGAAGAGGAACATGAGGGCTGGTCCCAGGAGAAAGGAGGTTGTTTTGACCAAAGGTGTCATTGCTTCACCATGGGATGTGAAAGGGACGTGAAAGGCCAGTGCTGGATTCTGCACCTTCCTCCCCTCTCCGGGGTCTGGATTGCCCTCTGGCCTCAGCTGCTGCGTAACCTCAAGCATTTAGCATTGTTCTCACACGGGCGTCTTCTTCAAACTGCTTCTGAGCCGTGTCCAGTTGGCCACCTGGGTTCAGAAGCTGAGAGAGAGAGAGACGGAAAGAAAGAGAAAGTAAGTCTCCTTTAGTAGGCAGCTCATCCTAACTGTCTCCATTTAGTGTCTAGAGAGACTGGCCTTACGAGGTTGTGGTTAGCCTACATGAATAATTTCCTGTATTTTATTAGCTTGAATTCCTCATTCTTTTCTAACTGGTAAACGTATTAAAAGAAAAAAAACGACAGTTGCACAGAGGAAAGCTGCACTGTGTTTTAGCCTTTGTTACTGATGTTGTGGGTTTATACTTGAGCATTAATAATTGCTGTTCTTTATTGTTTCTTTGCAAAATAAAGAAGACAACCCTTTCCTGTCTCACAGGGGTGCAGTGGCATCTAATGAATTCTTGTGTTGTATTTTCAGCTGCAGGTTAAAATGGTGTGTATAATGGACAAAGGTAGCACTTTCAAACATTTTTCTGGAATTGTGGATCTTCTTATGGACCACTGTTCAAAGAGACCCTTGGGCGATGGTGGTGAACGAACAGACCCAGAAGGTGTAGATATGGATGGAAGGAAACCGTCCGCTTTTCTTCTGCCAAAAGCAACGCTTCTTTTCTTCTTCCCTTTTACACATCCAGATGTTATTGTTTATGTCTTTCTTTAATGGGTCACATGGATACACTATTGTAGATTCCACTTTCTCCTGCCAGGCTGTATTTTCTCTGGTTACCATTCTTACAGTTAGCTGATAGATGGAAGGACACATAATTTCTTCTTACCCTGTCTGACATCTAGTCTGTGCATCACCATGGATTCACACCATACACCTACTCTCTTCTTCACTTTTTGTGTTAGGTAACTAGTTAAGTCTACTCTAAGAGTTAGCTCAAGGGATCAGAGGGAACAGTGCTTATTTCTAAATAGGATTGAGGAATTTGACAGGCATTAAGAACATCTGCAGCTATGCTTCTGTCCCCTTCCTGACACACAAATTTGTGCTGCCTGTGATTGCCTGGAGGGACAGGAAAGCCTCCATGGCACACACCCAGTTCACATCTGGTCAGATAAGTTTCAGTGCTTTCACTAGGTTGGCCCCGGCAAGAGACATGAAGACTGATAGGCAATTTCTGTAATTGCATGTTTCTGTGGAACTGTTAGCCAGCGAGTAGGATTCCTGCTGTTACAAATATAACAGGGGGAAGAAGTGTGCTGTCAAAATGAATTAAACATAACTCTGGTTTAATTAACAAAGTGGAACTGTGCTGCAACTATCCAAGTCATTTTACGGAATACGCACTTTAAGTTGCACGATCTAAAATAGGAAAAGGCCCCTTCACTTGTGCAAATGAACATTCAGGTCCCAGCTGGAAAGAGCAGAAGCATGCTATCTCTGCCAGACTGCTCAGAGACCATATTTTACTCACCCTCACCTCCAGCCCACAAAAAGGGCAACAAAGCTGCCTTGAGCAGGGAGCTCACTGCCATTGGCCATGCTTAGTCCTAAAGCCTTGACTGCAGAGGCACAGAGCCTCTACAGGGAGCCCCTTTGGTAGGGAGCCCCTCAGGGAGGGCACAGGCATTAGTCCTGGCATAGAAAAACCGGATTAGGTACCTACCTGTGCAACCCTACATTTGCCTATACCTTGCCCATCACTGCCTTCTGTTTCTTACTTTACCTTGTGCCTAACTGAAGCTTTGAATTTTGTTCTTCATTAGGAATAAAATGGTACCAAAGACAGAGCACATACATCAAATGTTTATATAGGATCTTCCCCAAGACTTGAATTGAGTGTATGGCAGTTGTGGGGGGATAAGTTTTCCGCTAGTAATTGACTCTGACATGCTCCGATTTTGTAACTTGGACAGTGTTTTGTACTGCACTCTAGCAGGTAGTACGTAATTCAAGGATAGTAAGCATGGGGTTTTTTCCCCTTTTGCATCCATCAGCCTGCTTTGCTATCATTACCCAGAAAGCTGAATAGCAAAATGTATAAGATATATAAAAAGCAGAAAAAGTGAGAATATTCACTGACAGAATGATAGGGAGCTCAAACTGACAAGGAAAAGGGTCTGAGGAAATGAAACATCGGTCATGTGAGCAATTCGGATTAAAATAAAATCAGCCCTTCCTTCTTTAGTTCACTACTTCATGGAGAGCAATTAAGGAGGCAGAGTGTGCAAACATTCCTGAGTATCATCCATCACCTGGCTAATCTGCCTGCCAACCTGCCCAGCTGTACCTTTCCACTAGCTGTTTCCTCTTTCTCTTCCTACCTGCCCTCTCTACCCTGATTAGATCCCTTGTTTAGGGGGGTGGAGAGAGTGGAAGAAAAGAAGGAAGGAAGGAAGAAAACAATTTAATAAGATAAGAAAATCAAGGAATAGTGCCACGTTTCCCTAACAGAGTGCAGATGTGTTAATTTACAGGTATAGTTGATGATGACTTTTGACAGCTGTTGGTTTTTTATCACCATCATCACAAAGGTTAATCCTAATGTTTCCATTTGGAGCAATGTCTTCCTGATTTTCTATTTTAGAACATCCTGATACATTCTAGGACTCCTTTTTCAGGACAGGAAATTTTTTAGATCACTAATGGGTCAGGAAAGAATACCATCAGCAGCATTAGAAACCAACTCTGTGGATATTAGATGTGACTCTTCCTTACGTATCTGACATTGGCTGCTGCCTGGAAAAGAGTGATCCATTTTAGTGTGACAACTTTTTAAATCTTTCTGTTTTCCCTGTGGCATAGTATCTTCACCATTTGTTTTCATCACCTTATCCCCAACCAGGTTATCTGAGACAATAAACAGGAAATGGTTAATATTCAACCACAAATTCAAAAATACTCTCACACTTGAAGCGTGTTGGGTATGATAAGGGGTCTAAAAGGAATCAGAGGAGGCTCAGACACACAAATGGTTATGTCAGTATACTCCCACACCTCAGAGAAGCATCTAGTTATGTAGAATATCCCTTTATAGACACGCTCACTTCCATTCCACAGACATCTGATAACATCCTACATTTTAGCATAGGAAATAACACAAGTGAGTGTTACAAACAATAGGAGAAGGAGAAGGATGACAAGAATAATATTTCTAAGTGCATGACTTAATTTAGATAAACTATAGGAATCCAAATCAAGTGAAGCTTAATTTCTTATTGGCTAATTAATAACAGGAATCCCCATTGCTGTTATAAGCTAGTGGCTTCCCCCAGGGTCATGGTAGAAGGTCCTAAGAACAGGGCTCAGGGAGGAGCAGGTAGCAGGCAGCTTCATGAGCTGTACTGGGAACGCGTTCCTTGTGTTGTTCAAAATGGGAGAAGAAAAAACAAGGACGCCAAAGATGACTCTTACCAGCACAGCAGGGCACTGATAACACAGGGTTTTTAACATTGGATTTGCTTTGATTTCTCTCTCCCACAGCTCTGCCAATCAACCAGGACTGCCTGCATGCCAGAAACGACTTCCTTGTGTTCCAGGTGGAGTCCCTGAGCCTTGTTTGCCACAGTGCACGTGTAGCTGGGCTCCGCTGGCAGCTTCCAGCAAGGCCCACGATATCAAGGGACTCTTCACCCCAGGTCCTACTATTAATAAGGCAAAGAGGAGGCAGTATGCAATATTATTTCTCATCTGCCCTTCTGAACTCTGAACTGGCATTTACTCTTCCTTGTTTTGCAGAACATCACTCAGGCCTGGTTAATCCCTTCTTACTTTATCCAAATAGCTGGCTATCTGGTTTCCTGTCACCCTTTTGTTAGCCCAAAGATTCTTCTAGCCTATATAGAAATGGGACTTGATGATTGATTTAGGATTAAGCAGGTCTGACTGTAAATACTTTTTGTCAGGTATTTCAGGAGATTTTTGGTGCCTGATAGTCTGCAAAATCTCAGCAATGATTCATCTTGAAATATTGGAGTATCTTGTTTCCAAGAAATGCATCAAAAGAGCAAAACAAAACAAAAATCCCATATCGATTATCATCACACAATAAGTGTAAAAAGATACATAAAACTTGAATATTTGTGCTTAATGGTTGAAGCAGACAAAACTCTTAATTTATGCTCCTGCTAATCCCTCAGGTTGTGAGGAACAAAGTTAGATGTGATCACACAGCTGAACCTCAGGCAAATGCCTTGTGATGATTCATTGATGCTTATCCAACTGGAAGATACAAAGTAGTGAAGGGGAAATGCCAGACACCAAATTGGGAAGCTTTCATTTCATTTTTTTGATAATTATAATTCTATGTCAAAGATTTGCTTTTAAAATATGTGTTATTATGTGCAAAGGTTTTGCACATTATCTCCTAAAAAGAGGAAACAGAATTGATTTAAACCACAGCCCTTTCTTACATTTTGGTGGAATAAAAAAATCCAGTCTGTTTTTTCCACTTCATTCAGTTCCAAAAGTATCATTTAAGGAGAGAAATTTAAAAAGCACATAGATCCAATGGAATAAGTTTACTGTCCCAAATTACTTAGATTACTTTTGTTTAATCTTTTCAATATTATTTCTGAAGAAAATAATCACTCTGTGGGAACAGGAGAAGATCTGTGTCCATTACAGACAGTTTTAATAGTTCTGTGATTGGGGGTCCATCACAAAGTTGGCTGCTTGTTTGAACCTCCATGGCCCTGGGTCACGGTGCCACAAGGCCAGCACTGACCTAGAGACACCACCCCTAAACCCTGCAGAAGGCACGTGAGGGCATTCTGAGGGGCTCCTGCTTTGGCCACTCCCACCATGACCAGCAACACTCACCCTCTGTCCAGGTTAATTCGAGCATGGATAAGGGTACAGTTTCATACTCATGTCTCTAGGCTGGGAAGAGAAGGAGTGTACCTCTAGCAACTGTATTGCAGCTGTATATTTAGAGCTGTAGTTTAGCATATTGCTGGTCTGACCGCTTTTGCAAACCATTCTCCAAGGGTTATAGTGACCAGAGAGTTTTTCCATGTATCAACTGTGTACATCCGAAACCATTCATCCAATCCCACCCAGCAAGAGCACCTAGCTCAGTCCAGGCATCCAGGCAAGCTGGAAATGCAGCACACCATGGTGATTCATTCCTCTTAGCCCTCTGTGGACTGACACTCTTGCACGGTCCCTTCCCCTTCCTGTATGCACTGGATTATCATCTGAAGGTGTAGCGGTGGCACCATGCACAATGACACTATTGCTCCCATTCCTGCCCTCAGTCAGGAGACTGAAAAGTAGACGCTGAAAGATTTCCCTGTTTTTACAACATAAGGATGCTACTGGGGTAGCAGCTGGCTACCACTCCTCTCCATCTTTCTTCCACATTCTCACACCAAAAAAGAAGCTGCATGGTTCTGCATGCTTGTGCACGCCCACCTCCTTCCAGGACTTCCCACGATCATGCCTGTCCTTTCACAGAAATCCATGACGGCACCAAATAGTCAATGAAGTTTTGGAGAAAATGTGCTTCCAGGAACACAGCATCTAGGGCAGAGAAGCAGTTTTGTTCCCTATTTGAGCAGGCAGCCCGCGAACAGAGGATAACCTGCGGGTTTTGTATTCCTGGAAGAAAAGTGGAGAGAGAAAAGGGTGCTCCATCATATTTGCAGACACACCATCACTTCTAATAGAAGTCCACAGCATGGTGTCTCATGACCTGCAGAGAGATGGGAAAGTGGACATGTTGGCATCAGCAGCAACTCCAGGAGTTTGGTTACTGGAGGGAGTGCCCAGCACCCAGGGTTCTGCACAGCCCCTATCACACACAGCCCCAGACCATTCCTCAGTCTGACAGGTGGTAGCAAGGCATCTGGCAGATTTGTGACAAATCCTGAGGGGATGCCCTCACTGCAAGCAAAAACTTCATCTACTGCCTCTGAGAGCCGGAATGTCTTGGCTCAATACGTACACATTCCAGGCAGTGAAAGCAAAGTAAGGGATCATTGTGAGCATGGAGGAAGCTTTCTGCTCTCACTGCCTAAGAGCAACTCTCTGCTCTGCCCCTCTCAACACTTGAACACTTGAAGCTTCTTGCTGCTCTTCCTTCCCCTGTTGCAGAGGTTAACGGCCCACTGGAGATTTTGTCTCCTGTGTCAAAGTGCTGGACATGGCATAGAGGTAATTAATCAGTCCCTGGTGGGCTATTCAGGCCTTGGCTTCACCTGCCACTCAGAGGAGTCTGACAGGGTAGAAAAGGGTCTGTTCCAGCTCTCCAGAAAGCTGTGCCCATGGCAGCTTGGGAATGGTGAAGAGGATGACCACAGGCAACAGAGCGGGGCACTGCACCCTCAGAGGCACAGAGGGACTGACAAACTTGCTTTTCTCTCCTCCAAGAGCCCTCTTAAGAAGATGGGGCCTCGTCCTTCCTTTGCCCACTCATCCCAACGCTGTTGTAAGCAGAAGGCTCAGGAGGCCACCTCAGAGGATGGTGCAGTGCCTCAGGCTCAAGGGAGCACCAAGGAAGGAGAAGAGAGAGACAATTCAGAGCTGGTGTTACAAGGATTATTCCAGATGCTTAAAAGGGCCAGGAATTCAGGAGCAGGAGAAGTGGCAACAACAGCAGCTCCTCCATCTTCTTCAGAGCTTCAAGCCCAGGTTCCTGGGAAGAAAAGGAGCCAGAGGAGAAAGGGACCTGAAGAGAGACCTCCACACCAGCAGTGGCAGGTAGACAGCCTGGTGGAAAGAGACCAAGCTTTGGACAGCACAGTGACTGCTTTCCTCTCTTCAGCAGGCACAGTTACAGGCATTGTGTCACCCTTTCGATTCGGCCACGTTAGCCGGTTTTTACCAACATTATCCCCACTGAGCTGTGTTACAACAGTGACAGCAGTGGGCACTCTTCCCCAGGGGGATGTTTGCACTGCTGACTGCATTTTCTTCCCAACCCCTGCATCCCTTCCCTATCTCTCTTTCTCTGTCCTTGCTCCTAACCAGTGTTTGGCCATGTCGGCTTTCCCACCCTCTGCCATGTTGATCTTACAAGTGATGGGGCCTGTCAACTCAGGAGATGAAGTCACCTATGCTAACCCATTTCTGCTTAGCTACAGGTATTTCACCTTGATCTAAAACTGGGCCATCCTAGCATGTGCAGTACTTTCTTTGCATGGGATAAGAGCAAGCTGCTGGAGAAGTGGGTTGTAGGTACCGATGGCCCATCAAAGTATGGGAAGGGTGTAGTAGTGGTTCCTTGAATAGCTGTGTCATGGCAGAAAGCTTGGCTCCTAAGTGTTTCATGTGTGGGAGGGCAAGCACAGTTTCCGGGACTCCAGCTTTAAGTCACTCTGGGGCAAGGAACATGGGCAACTTGTGAGGCTGGAAGGGCTCAGTCTCTCTGTGTATCGAGCATTTGAGGCAAAAGCCTAGATACAGAAGAGATGGGAGATTTTTTCCTAAAATTTGAAAAGAATGAAGGAGGAGTAAGAGAGTTTTGTCTGACACGGGAGGAGAATCTTCCTGCTGAGGGGTCCCTTCCCACCGTACAGGGCCAGCTAGCTCTACTACTCCAACACTTATCGATTGTCCCATCCCCCCAGGCAGCTTCAACTAACAGAGCCTTCAACAAGCTTCCCTCCCACCACTGTGTCTGCTGCCAGCTCCCTGCAGTGCCTCATGCAAGCAAACCACCCTCAAAGCCCCCTTCTCCTGTCAGATCTTTGCTGAGCAGCAAAAAACACACCCACCCACCACCCCTTTCACCTGAGCTGCATGTATATTCTGGCTGCTACATCCCCCAGAGCAGCTACTCCAGAAAGACCTGTGAGGGCAGGAGACTCACCTCAACAGAGGGTGGGGGTGGTTTCCTGAGAGTTATTGAGTCAAAGCACATACTGATATGCAAAAAAAAGTCATTGGAGGCAGAGAGAGCTAGCAAAGACTTAGCTAGAGTAACCATGCTTGCTGAAAAGCGATAGGGTATTGAGTGCTACCAGTGAGCAGCTGAAGCCTCCCTTAGGGCTAGAGAAATTCCCTGTAGCCTCTTCTGGTGGAAAAGGAAGACTAAGCAGACCTAAAAGACATTTCAGGATTTTTTTTGTTTTTTAAACTTTCTGATTTCCATTATGGCATTTCATTTCTGGAAAAGATGGGAACATTTAGAATCATTAAGGTTGGAAAAGACCTTTAAGATTTAAAAATCTTGTCTTAGATACTCTCCATCAATGAAGGAACAGATAGCATCCCAAGCATGCATGTCATCCTGGGTGTTTTGTGGGCAGAGTGCAACAGGTTGTGCACAGTTTTTCTGGAGAAACTTCCTCACAGTTTCAGTCCAAAATGCGTCCTCCCACAACCCTGCAGGACACAGCAGGCACCCATAATTTGGAGGGCACTGGCATCAAGGCTGCTCTGTGTGGACCTCCACCTTGCAGAGTGTTGGCCAAATGCATGTGACTTGCACATGCAGTAAGAAGCTCCCTGCAGTAAGGGAGCATTCCCATCGTTGGCGGCGTAGTCCTCAGCACAGTGATCCAGTGATGCATGAATATGCAGCATCTCTACAGGGCCTGAGTGCCCTGAATGATCCTCGTTCAGCTTGAAAAGATGGTGCCAGCACCCCACCGACTTCATGGCTAGAGCTGCAGAAGACATGAGTGTCCTGAGTCCTTTTGGACTCTATCAAGGCATCTTGATCTGCCTTGGGCCTGAACAAGTGGTGGTAGCCCTTACAGTTTAGGTGATCGTAGCTGCCATGCACTGGGCAGTGGATGAGAAAGAAGGGCCCTGCCCCTCTCCCCCATGACACACACAGTTCTGCAACCCCTGGATTGCAAAGGTCTCAACGATTTTGCCGATGTCGCTATTTGCACTATATGTAGGAAGCAGGTGTGGAGAATGGTCTTGGAGAGCTTCCCTGCACCCTGCCCATGGTGGACTTGCCCATCCCACAGTGGTTAGCCACAGACCAGGCTTTGAAGTTTGTAAGGCTCCATAGAGCTACAGCTGCTATTCTGAATACAGGTATCAGCTTGCAACCGTTCATGTCAGGATGGCAAGGTCCTGGCACCGGCTCACAAGAGAGATTCTTGGTGGCACTCCACTGCAGTGGGAAATTTCATACCTACTACTGGTCATCCCAATGGTGATGCAGTCCCAGTAGTCTCAACTCAACACCAACCAAGCCTGGGCAAAGCAGTCAGAGCAGACACAGAAATCCGGGAGTGCAAGTGTCAGTTCACCCTGGTTGTCCTGCTGGGCTACCTACTGGAGCCACAGGATTCACTCCTTGCCTGCAGCACAGTGCAGCAGACACTGGGCAGGCTATGAGGGGGGAGGTGGACGAAGCTGCAGGTGCTGTCATGCAGAGACAGCAGGAGCTGGAACAGAAGTGATACTTTCATACATTTGACCTTACGCAGACAATAGCAGTGAGGAAACTGCTGTGAGCAGTGGCATGAATCTGCATGAGGCAGATGGACAGTGTGGCACTTCCTAGAGGAACCCAAGATTCAGGAAGAAAAGATCTGAAGCACAGATTTCCCTTAGAAAGCTTTGAACCACATGTAGAGTGGGGACATTCAACCGGAATAAATCATATCACCAGTAAACTCCAAACTGCCTGTAAAGGATGTAACACGAGTCTCAGCACTGACTGCTTCTGTCTACCAATCCAGTCTTATTACTGAAATTAATTTGCTAATGTAGCCACAGCTTGACTCTATTCCATTAGCACCATGGAGGGAGAAGGTCTATTTAAGCTTTCAGGTATACTTGTACGAGAACAGGTAGGTATAAACTGGCTATTAATAAGTTACATCTGGAGATTAGAAGGTTTATAATCTCCAGTGCAGTGCGATCCTGCAACAACTTTCCAGCAGGAGCTGTGGCAACAAACAATACCTATTGTTAGCTGGAGCTAAACAGGCAAAGAGGGATAGAAGTTGTGACTGAAGTATGCAACTCAGGCAGACTCCTTCAGGTTCACAGTGTCATGTACAGCGAGGAATTCCCAGGGTCCATTTTGGAGTCCTCCATCCTGGGCCATAGCAATGGAGGTACTTAAGGGAAGCAAGTATACCCACCACACTTCGGCTGCCTAGGAAGACGGGTTCCAGGTCTTAGACAGCAGAACTAGCAGGAGGTTGTGGTAGCCTCTGGAAAACGCTTGTACGCTCTGAAGTTGAGGTGATGCGTGGGTGCCACAAAGTGCCACTGCAACTCTGTCCCCTCTGCTAGCTTATGGTGTTGATAGACTATGAAGGGGAGAACAAAGCGGAAGCAGACAGTTCAGTTGTGTCTCTGTCTATAACCAGAATCTCTCAGTAGTTGACAGAAGCACAGTTTCAAGAGTGGAGTTTAATGAGCTTTTTGGGAAAGCAATTATGTGATATAGTTCATTTTTAGTTCCCCCAAATCTGTGGGAAAATTTTCCATTGATTCTAAGAGGTTTTAGTGCAATCCCAGCACAAGTGTATGCATTGCAAAGGAAAACAAAGAGTAAATATCCTCAGATCTTTGTTTATTACAGTTACCTTTACTTTCCCAAAATGAAATATCTAATTAAATTTATATAAATGATGCATGTCTTTACTGTGTGTATTTTTAAGGCAAATAGTTCTCCATTTTCATTTATCTTCATTTCCTGAGGGTTGACAAAAGGAAATATATCCATACTAGGGCAGATTTTCCTAATTTAGCAAGAGTAACTAGCACTAATATCTGAGACTGCTGCTCTGCTTTGTACATTTTCAAGACAATGTTTAGTCTTCTCTTGGCCATGCTATTTAAGATCATAGGACCTCTACCTGGCTTGTTTCAACACAGCTTCTTACAAGCAGCATTTTAGCTATCTTCACTAATGAATGCACTTGACATCTGTCTAGATTCATTGAGTCAGAGACATAGAAAGGCCATTGTATCATCTAATCCAATCTTTTGTATATATGTGTATATAAATCACAGAGACACTGCTTGACAGAAAACCTTCAAGTTATACTTCATTCTCTTTCATTTTATCTTTCTTGTCAATAGTCCATGCACTGCAGAACTAGCTCGGTTCACATGCACGTTATTAACATCTTTCCAGTTTAAGCTTTTGGGTCTAATCTTGCAAAACCTTCCTACATAGTTCTTACTCAGAGCTATCTTATTTAAAAAATGAGAATATTTTCATTGGCAGGATTGATCCAAAGACTTTAAATTAGTTCTTTAAGACAGTTTCCTGTTAATTAGAGAGGAAAGAGCTCCATCTAGCTGTTTTGGGTCCAAAGGTGGAGGCTGGCATGAATTTGTGCCAAAAGAACATAGAAATATTAACAGGACAGAACATACCCAGTTCTGACATCTCATAACTCTGTTTTGGAAAAAAACCACCTCTCCAGACACCTTATCAGTACTGCATTAATAGCAAAGCAATACGAGGACTAATAAACAAAGCCATTTTAAGAAGATATTTGGAGGCAAGGGGAATCTTTCCAACCACAAATGCACATAATTTGCTTTCATTTTAAGACATAATTATCCCCAGAAGAAAATGTACAATGAATTGGAGCAAAACAGTCCACAGCTCATTTTGTTTGTCGTCTTTTGTTGCATCACCTATTCTGCACTAATAAATAAACATCAACTGCACAGTGAATAGTTTTCAAATGATTCAGCAGAAGTTATTAATGATTCATTATTATTTCTATTGCAGCAGCGCCTGAAGGTCCCAGTGGGCAATTGAAACCCCACTGTACAAACAAATAAGGGCAGAGCTGGTCTGTTTGTGTGGAGCCATGCCTGGAGCTCATGCACACAAGCCCAGCCTAACTTTAAACTAGCAGGAGTGCTGTTACTACGTAGCTATGGCAGCCCCACTCTCAGCTTGGGTTATGCAAACCACCTGAAAAGATGAATAAATAACTGGAAACATAGCCTGCACTGGACTCTGTGCTGCCTCAGCTATTTGTCGGGCCGTATCCAAGGTAGCTGCTTCAAAGCATGTTCAGATACATCTGTACAACTGCAGTTTCTCTGGCAGATGATCACATTCATTGGTCAACAGCTGGAGCAACTGAAGATGTTATGGGTCTCCCCTATTCTGTCGCTGCTTTTTCTTCTGCTGGTGGTCACCACCAGTGTCACAGATGAAACCAGGCAGAAACCCATGCACTTTGCAGTTTGGCATCTTGATGTGAATCCATTGCCATCAGCAGCTTAAGCGTGAACTGGAACAACCAACGTGTGGGCACATGTTCTGCTCTGCTCACCCTCTTCAGTGTAATAACTTCATGCAGGTGGTTAGTGGTGGTGGCATCCAAAGCTAGCCCAGTAGCCTACTCCTGCGCCCCTCTGCCAGAGACCTTCAATAACAGGGGAATGAAGCAGTAAAGCAGGAAAAAAGAGTGACTTTTACCAAAACAGCCTTTGGAGGCAAAGCATATATTGTGGGCAACACAAAGTGTTGGTCTCAGAACTTGTAAGAAAATATTTGTGTAAATATTTTAACAATACTATTGAATAAACTCTGCTTTGGGTTTATTAATGAATAAACTCTACATAAGATTATAGCTCCAATTGGGCTGATAGAAGCAGTTCATCCCTGCACCTTGCCAATAGCTATTGACCAACCTCAAAGAAAATAAATACGCAGTTGTCATTATCAAAGTGTTCCAGAGCATTAAACATGGCACTCACTTTTTTTTCTAGGTATTTATAAACGCACGAATTGCTGTCATCAATGCAGCTGTTGTAGATAGTGAAAAAAATTAATACCTGTGAATGCAAGTGTTGCATCACTGAGCCATAGGAAAATACAGGCAGTACAAGGGAAAGTTCCTAATAGCACAAGAAGGCAGAGATGGCAAGGATTAGTCATCTGCTAACAAGAAACATTTTTAGAGAAGAGTTTTCTAAGCTTCAACACAGTAAGATTTATTTGTGAAGGAGCTGAAGGATACAGCTGGAAGGTGGTGAGTGATTGAGAGATAACGTCTGTCTTCTGCACCGCGAAGCTAACCTACAGAACTCAGCCACAGAAGCTTCATGGGAGGATTCAGACAGTTCGAATGACTTTGCTTATTTGCCTCTGAAAAAAATACAAGAAAGCTGATCAAGTCTTCAGCTGGTCCTCAATACCTTCAAGGGTATTACAGAAAATTCAGTTTGCCATGCAGCCTCTCCCTTTACTACAAAATTTAGATTAAACTTTGCTCCTAAAGTAGATTTCCCACAACATAACTATCTTACTCCTCTTTAGCATATGAATTATCTATTTTCCCTTCTCACAATGAGTGGGAACCTTCACAGATTGAGAACTATGCTACAAAAAGAGATAATAAAAAGTTGCTTAAACCATTAAGGAAGATTTTAAGAACTTTTAGGGCCTTCTATTTAGTCACTCTGTAAGGAAATAGTGTCTTCATTAGACTCTCTGTCCTGGCCACTTCTTCATCCTGTGGATGTACAATGCAATCTGGTTTTGTGGAAGAGTGTAAGAGTTCCTACTAAAATGTCATAGACAGAACTTTACATAAAGTTTTACATTAAAGAGTTTTCTGCTTCTTCTTGAAGCAACTAAAGGATTGAAAATGTACACAGGGATCATACAAATGATCTTACTGTCACTTTGGAAAAGGTTTGAAATTGCTAAGAAGCATCTGGTAGTTTATATGCGAATTCTCCCTTGGTGGTATTCATATGCTTCATGTGGGCCAGAAGAAATGGAATTTAAATCATAAAAGAAACATCCTGGCTTACATGAGGTGGGTTTCCATGGCATCTGGATGCCATAGGGATAAATTATATCCACTTTGGTGCTTTCTAATATACATTCAGAACACCACCAGTGTCATTCTAGTTCCCATATATGTCCCATTTGAAGTGTGAATGGCGACCCTACGAATACTGCTGCTACCGCTCCCCCCCTCCGCCCCCGAAAACTGCAGCTGGGAGGAGGCTGCTCATCATACAGAACATGCCTGTACAACTCTTACAAGTCTCTTGCTACTTGCAATTTATATGCAAGTGAAGGGTTATGAAATTGTTTCAAGAAAAGGAGCTGGCTTTCCTGAGCTAAACCAGAGTTACTTCTCATTTCCTGAAGTCACTTACTCCTTGGCTGTGTTGCTGAAATGTTTTAGGCAATGTTGTATTTCTAGATAGTGGGTTTTGCTCTGGTAAATGTCTTTCTATTTTGACCAGTATACATGCAAAATAATGTCCTTCTTAATTAACAATGTTACTAATTTCCCCTGCCACACACCTTTTGCCATTGATTTCTAAGTTCTATCTTGTCACACAATGTTTCCAGAACTGATTTACAGATAAAAGGAACTATTTAAAAGAAACTGTGGACATACTTTTAACTACCTTGTTAAATTTCATTAGATTAATGTGAGTAAATTTGTAGACTGTAAGTAAACCTGTAAACTGAGGACTTAAAGAATGGAACCAGCTTCCATTTTTATAACTATTTCTAACACTCCAGACAAATTGTAATAATCTTCGTAAGTGTTATGTTGTATCGGGCAGGGATTTCAACTTCTAGTCTAAATGAGATGCATCTTTGCATGTATTTGCCTTTGAAAGCAGATAGCCAGCACAGAAAGATAGACCCTAGGTACAGCGTCTCTTGCAAAATTAACAAAGTATCTTTATAAAATGAGCAATTGCAAATATCATGAAGAACAAAAGCAACTTTAAATCTTTAATTCAAGGATGATCAGGGTCGTGCTAAATTCTATGACAATTCTAAATCTTTAAGAACTCTTGTAAAAAGTTTGGCTCTTTGGAATCCATTTTCATCTTCCATTGCGTTACTGATTTTTTTATAAGGATACAAACCTTTATAGCCCTCTGCATCATCCAAACAGTTACATGTACACGCAATAAAATCTTCATATGGGAGTATCCCTTTAAGATGGCATTATACCCACCCAAAAAGTGTGTTTAGTTTAAAGGGAGCCCTTTGGCTTCATGGCAGCGATATGAGGTTCTGATGCCCAACATGGATCACAGAGCAGATGGAGGTTGTGTGAGTCATGCTCATACACACCTGGGAATTTTAGAGGGCTCAGAAATGCAGGGTAGGACAAGAGATGTGGCAGATGGATGCAAGGTCTCGAAAAAATGGAAGAAAGTTTGGGGTTTATTTTAGCCTTTTAGCAGTTATGGACTCATGCTTATCAGTCTGCAATGTATTGCTAAACATGTCCACTTTCATGAGGTCCCTAAAAAAATACTGTGTAATACAGAGATTATCCCTATCAAGAACACAGCTCCCCCGCCTCCTCTTTTACATAGTCTCAAAAAAGATGCATCGGTTAGATGCGTCAGATAAGATACAATGCCTTCAAAATCGTTCATCAGTATTTTCCCTCCAGTCCTGTAAAATACTGCTTCCTTCAAAGAGACCAGCGCAGGAGATGCTGCAAATGAGCACATCACAATGACCTACAACAGCTAGCATACTGAATATGGACACAGCTAAGACAACCAAGGGTTATTTGGGGAAGGTTTTTGTGCCTTTTTCAGTTGTCTCCCTCAAGATTCACAGTCCCGAACATTTTCCTTACCTTCGTTTCAAAACGAGAGCAAGTGAGGACTCTTCCCTTGTCAGATGTAGCTAGAGGAAGAGAGGGTGATGGCAGCAGTCTCCTCCCCCTGTCCAGAGCCTCCACAGGTAGGGGATAGCTCTGGGGTGGGGGAGACAGAAGGCTGAAGGCATTCTCCAACTCTGACCAAAGCCATTCCACAGGGGTATGGTAACTACAGATTCACTCAGAGGCACTGGGTAGGAAGGAGAATAACTCACATTTTCGCCTGTAATAGGGGCAGTCAGCTGCCTGCTAGTGCATACCATAGCTGTAAGGCTCAGATTAGCTCCCAGGTGGCCTCACTCACTGAGGTGAGCATCCTTCCCCACTCTGCTCTCTCACTTCCACCTCCTTTCTCTGGCATGTCACTCATGGACCCCTTTTCAAGAAGAAGATCCGCATGAGCCTCACAGCAACCCAAACATAACCCAGCAGCTAGGACAGGCCCCAGGAGAAAACAGGGCTTTTCAGGGCATCTCCACCCATTGTGTTTTCCAGCGGCCAGCTGGGGTGGCTTTCTGCCCAGCTCATAGGCGTTTGCAGCCCCCTCTACTCCAAGATGCTTTCCTCTCCCCATGCACTGAAAAGAGGGGCCAGGCATCTGGCTCATGTCTGCTGGTCCAACTCAAATTCAGGCATCAAAAGGTGAAGTGTACAACTTCTGAGCCCTTTTGGGGTCTCAGCGTAACAGCCTGAGAAGTACCATTTGATCAGTCTCTTAGTAGTTTCTATTTTCTTCCCCAGAGTCTAAAGCTATATCCTGAGTTTCAGCTAGCGAAGAACTGAAATGTTCGAGTTACCCTCTAAATATTAACAGGCTGTTGAGAAGAGGAGGCCTTGCCAGTTACCACTATAACTTCTTGGCCTGATTTTGCAATGTGTAATGCATTATCAGCTTCATGCTGGCAGTTCCTGAAGAATGGACTTGGTTTGCCAGAAAGGCAATATATCAAAATGGACATGATATTTAAAACAACAGTAAAACATTATCTACCTTGCCCATTTCTTTCTGAGGACAACGACAGCCTCCAACCCCAGTCTTGCACTGACTGTAACTTATCCTAACATATTAACTTTATGTCTGGTAAAAAATGTCAGAGGTACAACCCATGATGCACGAGTTTTGTCCAACAGAGCAAAAATTCTCTAAAAATGAATTGCATGTGAGGAAATGGTAAAGAGTTTTGTTCCTTGAAGAAAGGATGGCAGGTGGGAAAGCAGTAAGATTAGCAGGGACAATTATGGTCAGAACAATGTCTGCAAAATCTTAAGAGTGGAGAAGAAAACGTGCTCAACCGAATAGCCCAGCCTCACCTCCTGGAGGTGATTGATCAATGATCATGCTGGAGACCTATTGGCAGAAGCTGCTCAGTCAAATGAGATAGCTAGATTAACACACACACTTCAAATAGATCTTTACTAATTTAGTTATTTTGACTGAAATGGTTTTGGAGCATCCACATAAGCCACTCTTGTAGCTGACTGGAAAGACAGAACAAAGAAATGGTGTGCTCCCACTGCATGCAACGATGTGGAGTGGTAACTTTTTCCACTGGTGCATCCTCATCCAGAAAATGAGGCTAGTCCCCAGGCTATCATGAACACCTGAAAGGGTACTGAAGGGAGTGTGATACCCTGCTATAACAACCCAGGATGTGAAATCATGTAATCCAGAAACAAGGAGTTTTCAAAAGATCCTCAAAAGATTGCCTAGTTCAACCCCTTCCCCCCCCTCCAAAGTCTACTCCTGGCTGATGTTTTTCTAACCTATCTTTAAAATCTCCAGATGATCGAGATTCCAGCACTCTTCCATGCCACTTCCACTCTGGCCGTGCCATTACAGTGTATTTCGTAGTGTCTCTCCCTTACCACAGTTTAAGATCATTCCTTCTTGCTTTATCAGCCGTCAGCTTGGAAAATAGATAACCGTAGCTGCTTTTTAGATATTTGAAAACTATTAATTTTTTTCCCCTCCGTCTGTTCCTCTGTAGACTAAACAACCTTGGTACCTTCAATCGTTTCTCATGGGTTATGTTTTCTAGACCTCTACTCATTCCTGTTGCTTTCCTCCAGATTGTTTCCAACCAGTTCACATCTTTCCAGAAGTGCAGTGCCAAAAACTGACCTTCCAATATCTGATGTTCAGGCTTGGTTTGTATGAATAACTGAAGTTTGAACAATAAGCAGTGTCTGAACCTAATAAGTCAGTAAAATTTGCAGCATAGCACAAAAGCCCAGCTAGAAAATTTGCAGCATAGCACAAAGCCCGGCTAGAACTCAACCTGGCCACTGTCGTGAGAGACAACAAAAAATGCTTTTACAAGTATGTTAATGACAAAAGGAGAGCCAAGGAGAATCTCCATCCTCTATTGGATGCAGGGGGGAACGTTGCCACCAAGGATGAGGATAAGGCTGAGGTACTCAACGCCTTCTTTGCCTCCGTCTTTAATAGTCAGAGCGGTTATCGTCAGGGTACTCAGCCCCCTGAGCTGGAAGACAAGGACGACGAGAAGGATAATCCCCCCATAATTCAAGAGGATGAAGTTAATGACCCGCTACGCCACCTGGACGTTCACGAGTCTATGGGGCCGGATGAGATCCACCCGAGGGTACTGAGGGAGCTGGCGGAGGAGCTTGCCAAGCCACTCTCCATCATTTACCAGCAGTCCTGGTTAACTGGGGAGGTCCCGGATGACTGGAGGCTTGCCAATGTGACGGCCATCTACAAGAAGGGCTGGAAGGAGGATCCGGGGAACTACAGGCCGGTCAGTCTGACCTCGGTACCGGGGAAGATCATGGAGCGGTTCGTTTTGAGGGAACTCACGAGCCATGTCCGGGACAACCAGGGGATCAGGCCCAGCCAGCACAGGTTCATGGAAGGCAGGTCCTGCTTGACCAACCTGACCTCCTTCTATGACCAGGTGACCCACCTAGTGGATGAGGGACAGGCAGTGGATGTGGTCTACCTGGACTTCAGTAAAGCCTTTGACACTGTCTCCCACAGCATTCTCCTAGAGAAGCTGGCAGCTCACGGCCTAGACAGGTGTACCCTTTGCTGGGTAAAAAACTGGCTGGACGGCCGAGCCCAGAGAGTTGTGGTCAACGGAGTTAAATCCAGTTGGTGGCTGGTCACGAGCGGTGTTCCCCAGGGCTCAGTACTGGGGCCGGTCCTGTTCAATATCTTTATCAACAATCTGGACGAGGGGATCGAGTGCTCCCTCAGTAAGTTTGCAGACGACACCAAGCTGGGCGGGAGTGTTGATCTGCTTGAGGGTAGGAAGGCTCTGCAGAGGGACCTGGACAGGCTGGATCGATGGGCCGAGGCCAACTGTATGAGGTTCAACAAGGCCAAGTGCCGGGTCCTGCACTTGGGTCACAACAACCCCAGGCAACGCTACAGGTTTGGGGAAGAGTGGCTGGAAAGCTGCCCAGAGGAAAAGGACCTGGGGGTGTTGGTTGACAGCCGGCTGAACATGAGCCGGCAGTGTGCTCAGGTGGCCAAGAAGGCCAACGGCATCCTGGCCTGTATCAGAAATAGTGTGGCCAGCAGGAGTAGGGAGGTGATCGTGCCCCTGTACTCGGCACTGGTGAGGCCGCACCTCGAATCCTGTGTTCAGTTTTGGGCCCCTCACTACAAGAAGGACATGGAGGTGCTGGAGCGTGTCCAGAGAAGGGCAACGAAGCTGGTGAAGGGTCTGGAGCACAAGTCTTATGAGGAGCGGCTGAGGGAACTGGGGTTGTTTAGCCTGGAGGAGGCTGAGGGGAGACCTCATTGCGCTCTACAACTACCTGAAAGGAGGTTGTAGCGAGGTGGGTGTTGGTCTCTTCTGCCAATAACTGGCGATAGGACGAGAGGAAATGGCCTCAAGTTGCGACAAGATTGGACATTAGGAAAAATTTCTTTACTGAAAGAGTGGTCAGGCCTTGGAACAGGCTGCCCAGGGAATTGGTGGAGTCCCCATCCCTGGAAGTATTTAAAAGACGTGTAGATGAGGCGGTTAGGGACATGGTGTAGTGGGCATGGTGGTGTTGGGTTGACGGTTGGACTCAATGATCTTAGAGGTCTTTTCCAACCTGAATGATTCTATGATTCTATGATTCTATGAAAGGTAGGTTCAAAAATGGAAATGGAAAATATGAGTTTGATTTTACTTTTAGCAGTACAGAAGTTTCTGGTGTGTGTCTGGAATACTGGTATGTGTGTTTGTATATATATACATGTACACTTTTCTACCAATTAGTACAAACGTTTCTAATTGAGGCCATAGTTCTTCCTTTAACCAATCTGGATCTATAAATAAATGTTTGAAAAGATTTAAGATTAACTTCACAGCAATGAAAATTTTGGCAGATCTCACTGATTGTTCACATATGTAATCATATTCAAAAGGACAGTTTCCATTACTGCTGTCTGAAAGAAATCAACTGTAAGCTATCATACAGTTTTCCTCCCAATAAGTTTATTTTGTCTTGCTGGAGAAAAAAGCCCCCATTAAATAGCTGGTTTTGTTTTGGTTAAAATTTTTGTTTCTTCCCATTAGAAATGATATTAATTATCAAAATACAAATTTTCCCCTTCCTAACTTCAGGAAGCAATGACATCTCTGTGAACGGTCAAGGAATAATGGAAAGGACCCAAAGCCTCATTTCAACAGCTAACATGCTTGCCACTATCGAAGAAGTAAATACATAATGGGTGTGCAGGACTATGTGTACTTTTCCTTTCACGCGTAGTGGGTGGAAATGCTTAATTACAAAATTACTGAAATTACATCAGACTGTAACAGTTTGTTCCTTTCACGATTTGTTTTATAAAGTTCTCATTCCTACATGTGTGCGGCTTATAGAATGTCAATCTTGTTTGTCGAAATGTGCTGTTTATGTAATGAATACAGTTTCTCCTTGTATCATTTTATTTTTGTGGAATAAATTGCTATGCAATAATGTTTTATAGATCAGTAATAGCCACTCATCCTTTAAAGGCTCTTAAGGCTATGGCTGCACTCCACAATGCAGTGCCAACTTCAGATATATGATCTATCATTAACTGATTCTCAAGAGCCAGTTTGCTAGTGAGCTAGCAAGCTAGCAAATTAGAAAGCAAGCTTGCTTTCTGAACACCAGACCAATGTGCAGCATAGACATTCTCTTGCAGGTCTACCCTGAAAATCGATGCAGATGGTTTACAGCAATCCTTGAGACAGTATGTCTGAAATACTCTCGGGCACGAGATACCTACCCCCACATCCATAGTTGCATCAAAAATCCACACACCCCCCAATCTGAAACTATAGTATAAAAGTCACTACAAACAGGTTCAGGGTGGAACCCAGATGAATGAGGTTTGGGGGAAGAGATATGAGGAAAAGTGCCTTTAGTACCAGTTCTTTTGCTACGGATTCTTTTTCTTCGAAGAAAGTCAACAACATTCATAAGATCATTGTGCTTAAGAAGAAATGCAGATCTTGAGCCTTCATTTACTGGAATACTTACAGTATGCTGGTGAGGAAAGAGAAGGAGGCAAACAAATCTAAACTAGTCTGAAAACTTCAGGTAATAAAGGTTTTTAATCAGAACTACAGCTTGTGCTTACAGATAATTTTAAAATTTTGTTATGATTACACAGATTATGCAATGTAGCATGACTATCAACAAGGCAAATTTAAGGAGTGAGAGTGGAAATTATATTTATGGTAAGGTAACTTCTCTACACATGTATAACCCACTGATAACTGACCTTCACTAATGGAAAAAGAAGAAAAGATCATGTTTTGCTTAAATTGCTTCAGACCTTATTCGAAGGAAGCATTCCAAGAAAAAGTAGACACCCTTCTGATTTTTCATGCATTTCACTACTTTTATTTTTTGATGACTTCACCCAAACCCAGTATCAGAATTCTTCAGGGCAGAGGGAGGGGAACAGAAACATTTCAAGGCAGAGGCAGCCAAAGATTATATGGAAAAAAGGAAACATCAACCCTTTCAAAATTTAATATGTATTTGGACTGTCTTAATAGTCTTCATTTTCTGAGGAGAAGAATCAAAACCAGAAAACAGACTTGATAAAAATCATCCTCCCAGAAGAAAAAGGAGGTGTCATTTATGGGTTAAAGCAAGCTTCTGGCATTACTGGCCTTGCAGTTGTCAGATGTTGTAAGGGGACTCCAGTTCCAGATGCCAACCTGAGGATAACGGTGCTCAAGCTGGAATAAATCAAATCAGCATTTTTATTGATTTGATAACATGCATGATCACGAAGGTTTAACTGAGATTGGCTTGTATTAACCATAGTTCCTGCGTGACTTCAGCTGCAAGCCGTATGAACGTGAGTGGAGGCTCACATGTGTCACGATTGATATGCCTGTTAACTATTCATTCTGATAACTATTTGCAAAACTTCGTACACAACTCCATTGATATTGTATCTTTGCCTTGGCATACATGCGTGCATGCTATACTTTAGTAAGCACACAACTTGTAGCAACCACAAGAACTAGAGCCATGAATGAAGTTATTTTTTCCAAGTGCCAGTTTCTATATGCTAAGATAAACTTTGAAGTCGTGCTTCCAGCAGGCATTTCCTGAAGAGATATATCTACCACAGAAAACCACTAGCCAGCTTCTCCTCCATCCCAAATGAAATGTCAAGTAACACTGTTTATAAATTAATACTTTTCAAAAACATATGAAGGTTAGGGAAATCATAGTTTGACTTGGACTTGAAAAAGACATAGGCCTCGGTCAAATCGGAAGTTCCTAGGGAAATCCCAAGAATTAAGGGGGCAAGTAATATCCTTTCAGAGCATTCTGGGAGTCCAAAGTCAACTGACGTCAATGTGACTTCAAAAGCTTATTTAAAACCTTTTGCTGAAGGACTAGACTAGCAGAGGAGGTGCTGGTGAGGAGGGATGTAGATTGTCATAGCTCTCGCTTGCCCCCTCTTTGCTGTGCTCATTGCTGTTGCTTTCTCTACGTAAAGAACACCAAAGTAATTATTCCAGAACAGCTTTATTAATCTTTTTATTGGGCTCCATTAAGAATATAGTAATTATGTGGGATTATAGCACAACATTAACCCTCTAATAAAAAAAACCTCAAAACCACAAACTGTTGTATAGCCATTGCCCCCTAATCCACAAAGCTTTCACGCCATGAGATATTTTCTGATGATACTGGTAATTGAACTGATTTCTGAACAGTACAGCTCCACCTGTGAGCAAGAATTAGCAGCACAGATGCCAAACCTGGTGTACAGGTAAGCTCCTGAATGGCATGCAGCAGGGCAGGGCTGGGTGTTTGTGGACATGGCATCCCAACAAACATCAGTGAGAGGCAGCAGCCCCCAGCTCCTGGGAGAGAAAAAGAAGCATCTTGCTTTCTGTGAGAACCCCAGGGGAACCTCAAGGGGTTTACATGATACTTCCAAAGCCTGGCATGTTGTGGACCTCTAGTGTGAAGGAGAAATGTCTGACTTTTGACTTGCTATTGCAGGGTTCCTAGCCAGGTGCTGGACCATGATGCCATTATCAGCCACTTTACAAAGGCAGACGAACAGGATTTCTAAAGGCACCAGGACATTACTGTGATCAGTAGCACTATGGATATCCACCCACGCTACACACAAGACAATTCCATGTGCGCATTTTGACAGTTTCATGCACAGATGAGAAGCCCAATGACCACATGTACGTAGGTGCAAATATATAACCTGTACACAAAGCTTCATGAAAGGAAATACACCTTAGAAAATATGGGCCCAAGATTATGCAGAGTGCCTCTAAATGAGTTCTTGCAATGTATGCTGGAATAATTTAAGAGGTTATTACTCTCAGCTGCCTGCCCACACAGCCAGGAGTTACTGCCCAAAAGCTAAGACTTATTGCAGTTTCAGTGATTACACCAGGCTATGACCTCTGTAGCTGAAAGAAGGGTATATCACCCTTTCTGCTGCCTCTGCTGCTGGGGTAATAATGTCTGGCAGAAAAACGGTATTTTAAATCACTCCTGCACGAATAACGAAAGTTCATCTTGAGGTACTCTCAGTAAGGCCAAACTAGAAGACCAATGTCCTTACAGTTATTTGCTATCCTACACCCTCGCCTGTGAAGTCTTTGCGAAGTTCAGAACCTATCAATTCATCCAATAAAGTCTTTAACACTGATAGATGTATTAAAATGGGGAATAAAATTCATACCTTCTGTAATTAGCCAGGAGAGGAAAAGCAGGTAACAATAGATGAATCGCGTATCAAGCATTAAAGGGAAATCTCATTTTCTGGAGAGTCTTCCAGCTTTCACATTCCTCTGGAACATCCAACACATCTCTTTTTCCAACAGTGGGGTTTTAAATAAAGAAATGCTCTAAACTAGAGCCAGAACCTCAGGAGATCCGGCAGACATAACATAGGTCCCATTTACATGCCCCTGATTGTACTCAGTTCTGTAGTTCAGGCTTCTTATCTCTGTTAGTATAACTGCAAATTAGCACAATATGTTCTTTAACCAACCATGTCAGCAGACCCCACATTGCTTGCCAAATAGCTATCTTCAAACTTCAAAGTCACCCTTGGAGGCTTTTATGTATAGCACTGTATCTTTTAAAAATAAAATTCTTATATATTCTGAATCTAAGCAATGATTAATCACCAGCTGATAGAGTTAAAGAACGTCCTCATGTGAATGTACACACCAAAATAGCTTGCTTTGCAGAAGCAGGGTGATGCCTAGATGAAACTGAGAGGTGAGAGCATTATTTTTCATTCAAGATACTGTCAGAGAAAAGAAAGAGCCTTTTTCTGAGTGAGACAGTTGACAGACAGAAACCAGCCCTCAAAAGACAGGCAACATAGAAACACAGGCAGCACACAAGGCTGGTCAGAACTGAGACAGTGATAATGTCTGATGTGACAGTAATGGGGGTAAAATCAAAAGAACAATTTGATTTGGCACAAACCAAGAATTATTCCTGATATTTCTTGTTGAAGCAAAGGGAAACCTTGAGAAAATTCTTCACATGTTGCATTGAACATTTCATTTGACTCAATGCTCTCTTAGGTGCTGGTAATACATGCAAAGAAAATGATGAGTTGCAGTCACAACACTGGCAGGAGGCTGCAGGAAAGGAAAATCAACAGTTATTAGGGCATGTACCATGTGGGAGGACAGGTACCGGGACCCCAGCTACACTACTGCCCAAATGTGTACCAATACAAGCAGGTTAGAGAGTCAAAACCGCATGTTTTTTTCAGAGATTGTATCAAGAGGTTATCTGCCTCGTGCCAGGTGGCTAAGGTGTTTCTGTCACACATGGGTGATGTAGCTCCAGATGACCTCAGTCCGAGAAGGGAAATTAATCCGAATCTACAGCAAGTCCCTTAGGTCCTCCACTTCCACGAGATGTGCCTCAGCAAAGTGAAACCACACAAACTAAACCAAGACTTTTCTCATTATCCTTTTTTTGTCCCCTGCTGAATTTTGACCTGATTTGAGCAGCATTCCCAAGACAACTGCACCCACATGTCATGAGTCAGGTGTCTGTCAAGAAAATAAAATGATCCTCCACTTCTCCCTGGAGCCTGGAAATAGTACTGCCAGGATGGGGATGGGGAGGGAGTGGGGCAGGTATCATCTGACGGAGGAACAGGTGTGTGATTTGTTGCACGAGTCCTCGCGTGAGCAGGAGCACACGGAGATCTGATGGACAGCAGCCAGCAAGCACCGAAGGTGACAGTTTAGGCTGAAGATGTGGCCCTGACATGAAGCCCAGCAGGGAAAGCTCTTTGCATGGTGTTGCTGCTGGAGCGTGCTCCCAACAGCAAGTAAAGAAATCAGTTTCCCCATCCAATTCCTTTCCAATTCATGGCAATAAGGATCTCGTAGCAGTTTGTCCTGTTACCAGAAACATCCTGTACTGCCCTGAATAATGACTAACCCTTGGTGACAAGCAGGACAACAGAGCGAAGCCTGGAGCATGAGTAAGATCTGTGCTCCCCAGGACTGTTACACATAACCGGCTCACCAGTTGCCTTTGCTTAGGTAAATGTCACATGTGCTAAATAAAGGCTGTGACTAATTGATTTCTACTGGGAAGGAATGAGGAAAACCAATTGTTTTGTTGTTGTTTTTATTTTTAATACATCCAATTACTGTAGACTAGCAACAGTTGCCAGGACAAGCTGTTCCAGTTTCATTCCCAGTGCCAGGGAAACAGGCCATTTTAAGGAGTGGTTCATACGGGCAAAGAAACAGAAATACCCAAAAAGCTGAAGTGTCAATATACAGTAAAGCATGTTTAAGAAAGCTGGCAAACTACTTGGGATAAAAGCCCCTGAGAGAGGCTGCTGAGGTGAATTATTACAGATTTATTGTAGTTCTGAAGTTGCTAACAGCATTTGAAAGCCCAGCAGAACATCAGTGGGACTTATCTAAGGGGGTCTCCACAGAGATCTAGCTTGCTCTGATCACAGCTAAATTGTTGAAGAGTTTTCAGATTTACTCTGAATTTTCTCTCGGCATGGCCTAATAATTATTTTCTAAACCACAAGCGAAAGGAATTTATTTCATGTATGGGATTGAGCTGGAAAGATAGAGAGCCCTGCCAGACCAACTTCTTAACTCCATGAAGTAACAAAAAAATTCCTGCTAAAGAAGGCGTCCTGCTGTTGCATCCCACCTTCCCCACTGCCTTTAGGGCTTCATTTGGAATTTTATTTTCAACAAAGCCTCTGTGCATGTGTGCTGGGTTTGGCTGGGGTATAGTTAATTTTCTTCATAGTAGCTAGGATGGGGCTGTGTTTTGGATTTGTGCTGGAAACAGGGTTGACAATACAGAGATGTTTTCCTTATTGCTGAGCAGTGCTTACACAGAGCCAAGGCCTTTTCTGCTTCTCACCCCACCCCACCAGTGAGGAGGCTGGGGGTGCACAAGAAGTTGGGAGCGGACACAGCTGGGACGGCTGACCCCAACTGACCAAAGGGATATTCCATACCATAGGACGTCATGCTCAGCATATAATGCTGGGGGAAGAAGAAGGAAGGGGGGGACATTTGGAGTGATGGCATTTGTCTTCCCAAGTCACCATTACGCGTGCTTTCCTGGAGATGGCTGAAGACCTGCCTGCTGATGGGAAGGAGTGAATTAATTCCTTGTTTTGCTTTGCTTGTGTGCGCGGCTTTTGTTTCCCCTACTAAACTGTCTTTATCTCAACCCATGAGTTTTCTCTTTTACTCTTCCGATTCTCTCCCCCATCCCACTGGGGGGAGTGAGCGAGCGGCTGCGTGGGGCTTTGTTGCCGGCTGGGGTTAAACCATGACAGCATGAAATAGGAATCACTCAGTAGTGCCCTTGGGTTCTGGATGGAAAAAGGTGGTTTGTATCCCACAGTACTTACAGCAGAAGCATTTTAGCCATAGCTAGATACGAGTTTAGTCATAATAATAATGAATATGTATTAATTATGAATAATGATATCAGATAATATATCTAGACAGGATTTCATTGCTTCTTGAGTTCAGAATAGCTGTCTTAGGCCAAATTTCTTTCTCTAAGGTTTGAAAAATTATTTAGGCAAACCTATACTGCTAAAGTAAGCAACCATGTATTTATCTCAATAACCGTTTAGAGTCAGCAGAAGTTGAATGAGTCTGCCAGGTTATAATTCTTTAAAAAACAGCCACAGATTATTAACAGTATTGTCAGCTCCAAGTGTTTCAGAAACCAGTCTCCTCTCTTCATTTTTTCAACTACAAATCCCACACCTTTCTGGCTCCTTGATGTCTGTTTGGCATGGAGACAGTGCCCTTCCACAAGGGAAAGATAGACAAAACTAATGAAAATTTGTTGAGAATCTCTTTTTGGTGAAATATTTCTATTCCACGGGGAGTTACAGACTGTTTGCTGTACATTCTTCTCTGTAAATAAGGTTTATTGTTTAGCCTACATCTTCCGTGAGACACCACATGGTCTCCTATTAGCAAGAGATGAGATTGCATCTGTAGGACTGCAGTTCAGGTCATGAAGGGAAATTACACACAAAGAAGAAAGAAAACTGCAAACAGCCTAACTATACCTTTTGCAAGACTCTGCAGCGGAATATCTGAACCAAAACTTGTGGTCAGTTCCTACATAAAAACAAGTCAGTTCAAAGCAAGAATTTCTTGTGAATTTTTCTTCTTGAAAACCCATTTTTCCATCTGAAGCAATTTTGAAAATGTAACTAGTCATCTACCTGCCCCTCTAAGCTTTTTGTCTAAATTAGATAAATTCTTTACAGTCAAGAATATGTGTCCTATTTGTTCTGTGTAGTACTCAGAACATTTATGGTTCCCCATAATGAACACTTTACCTTTTAGATGAACAAGTGTAGATATCTTAAATTCTGAACAAAAAACCTTCAACAAGACAGAACAATTCCTTCTTTCACATGATGGCATATGCCAGCTAATTAGCCACATGGGACACTGAACACTGCAGGAGACACAGATGGCAATTTGGGGCTGATAGTCCTACAGCAATGGAACAGCACATTGTTTGTTGGCAGAATATATTGCCATTTTTGTGCTGATGTCTGTGGAGTAATCATAGCAGCTCTTGGTCTTGACGGTTACAGCTTCTCTCAGAATAGATTCCTATGAACTTATTTATTATTACTTTCTTAAAAAATTCAGCTTCATGATAACAAAAAATAAATACACTACAACTGCGTAGGATGTGATGGGAAGATTTGAGTACTCTTCAATTTATGGATCTGCACAGGTACTTTGGCTGCATCCTAGCTCTATTTTACAAAGAGATGCACAATTTACTTTCCTTGCCCTTTTATCCCAAGACAATGTAAAGGCAGGGCATGTGGGACAGATACAATCTCCAACTATGACACCATATTAGATCATCAGGAAACCATGCTGCAACTTACACTATGACACACACCAAGGCAGATTACCTATTATTTTCTTGATAGTATAGCAAAATAATAATGAATGCTTACTTTAGCATTTTGGGACCAATCTCTCTAATCCCTCTCCATCATCAGTTAACTCATCTCTAAATATTCAGGGTCCACACAGAAGGGGACTATCCCTATACTGAACCTGTCATCCCTATTTTGATGTATTTCAAACTTATTTTAAAAATCATCACAGTGCTGGCACCACCCCAAGGTTCTGTTGGTGACTTGGCACCCCTGTCAATTGGTCATCATCACTTTGATAAGGGAAACTGGGAGAGACCAGCTCTATTGCTCATCCTCGTGCAAGTTTTAGATGCTGACCTCATTCATGCCAGGCATAGTGGAAAGCAGAAAAAACTACACTGGAAACATCCCTTGAAGACTTCAAATTCATTTTCAGAGCTAAAGAATGACTCAAGAATTTCTCTGCAGCAAGACATCCTTCTCTCATTTGTTTCTGAAACCTGGTGCACTTTCATGGGTTATGACTTTGCTGGGAAACTAAACAGGGCCATGGACCAGCCGCACTGTTGGTAGGTTCCCTTGCATAGTTTAGCTTCTCCCAGCCAATATTCAAGCATGATTCAGGGGAGAACATAGACAAAGGCCTGCTTCCAGTAGAGACAATGGATAAGAACAGCTTATATGGTTAAGAGAAGATTTTAGCCCTATCATTTCACTGCACTTGCTTGGTGGGCCAGAGAAAGCACTCAACTCTCTTTTTTTTTATTGGTGGGATACACGTATCCTTCAGGACCTGCCCACTTCAGACCTAACAGAACAAATTTGATGGGAAGTAACATCCTCACCAGTTTGTTCTAAGTATACCAACAAAAGGCTGCATAATACCTTTAGGAAGATGGGCTTATAGTTTGCCTGTTAGCCTGCTCCCAAACACAAAAATCCTTTTGCTTTCTGGCCCAGCGCCCTAGAAGGAGAGTGCTCACATTGCAAGCCTCAGTCTGCTCCTGCCCCCAAGCCAGAGCATGCATCACTCCCTTTAATACCACTTCATACTTCTCTGCCAGGCTTCTCCCTTCTGGAAACGCTTCTCCTCACAATCTCTTTCCATCACACCCCTGATATTCTTCCAGACCTTCTCTCATTTCCTGGCTATTTTCCCCAAGCCTCCATTCCTCCATACCTCCTCTCACATCCTTTCATCCTTTTATCTGGCTTCTCTTTTATTATTCCGGTAGACAGATTATTCCTGAGCCCCATGATGCCAACAATTTCCCTTTGAGATTGAGTTCCCCAAAATTTCCTGTTATTAAACCCTCAGTCAGAGGGCTCATAAGACCAGCCCTTAAGAGCTAGCACACTTTAGTACGATCACAATCTTAGATTGCATTGCCACTGTAAGACTGGAAGATATGCCCTAGGAAAGAAGAAACGACTCACTTTCTGCAGGAGATTGTATGCTTAACAGCATATGACAGAGAAAAACAAGAAGGCACCGAAGCCAGACCTAGCACAAATCTACTGCTGTGCTCATAAAAAGAGGAAATGTTGTTAAATCTGTTTCAATGAGGTGTTTTTATGGCATGTTTGTTCCTGCAGCACAGAAAGCAAGCTAGTTTTCCTGAAGCTTTAAGCCATAAAAGGTTACCTGCCTCCTCCCACCAGAACCCAAAGAGTCACATAAATGGCTGATGAATGCATTCCAAATGCTGTGAAAGTAGTTTGGTTAAATATATTGAATTTGATGAACAGAACCAATTTTAAATGTGAGATAAACAGGTGCAAACACCACAGAAGTTTCACCTGCTCACACAGGTTTTGAATTAAGTACTCTTTAAGGAACACTTCATAGGACATCAGATAAGTCACTTAAGCAATAGATTAGGTGGAAACCCATATTTGAAGACAGGAAGACAAGCAAAAAGTTATTTGCCAATCATTTGCTACTACTGGGAATTTCCAAGAGAGAACAATCCTGAAATGTTATTACTGGAGCTTGAAACTCTGTGGACATAAATTTTAGGCTTCATAAGTGCATGGAGGGAAAAAAATAACTTCTCTGGACTTGAAAAATCCCATGTCTAAAGGGGAAACTTCATTAATAATGAATTTCTTATTCTTACTGTTACAGAGAAGAGAGGTAGAAAGATGTACTCGAGACGTAACAGCCGTTTAAAACTTAAAAGGGAAACATAGGCACTCTCGATAGTACATCTCACTCCTTTTAAACATGCAACTGCTTTTCAAATTCCAGAGGCCAAATATATTAGTGAAATGTCATATGCTTATAGATCCTGTTACCTTTATTCAGCACCCCGCTCTTCCCACCTCCCTTTCCTCCGTCATTACTACTTAGTTTGTACAGTACATCCAGGACACAGACCTCATTTCCCACTGGTGCTGAAAACAACTTGGAACACAATTAGCCTTGTCAAGTCCTTCACTGGTATGCCATCTAGGGCTGCCAGCTTTCCAAGCAATTCAATAATCCCTAGAGCACTGCCGCAGGGTCTGCGATTAACAGAGGTGTTTACATGTCTGAAAATGTACCGGGCTAAAAATAGAAGTCATTTTCTTAGCATCCTGTGATGTTGGATTTGTTCTTTTCTCTTTCTTTCCATTTGCCAGATTGACAAATAAAGCGTGTTTGCTTAATTCCTTCAACGGATATAGAAGAGCAACAACAACAAAAGAACAACATCACAGGTCTGTGGTGGTGGAGGAAAACAAATCCCAAACAAAATACTTTCTGTTGCAGTCCAAAAATAGAAAAATACCCAAGAGTGCTAGCAAGTTGGTCTTCTCTGCAGCATAGACCACAATTCCAAACTGGGGTGTCCAAAGGAAGGGGCTAAAGATGGTGCTCAGTATCCCCACACAGACATTTTCAGTTTGAAGGTGAGGCTCTGCTGCTGCACAGGGAGAGGTGAGAGGCATACACAAGTACCAGGAGGGCTCCTGGTGTGATAAGGCAAGTAGGTAGATTCATATTTATTTCCCTTTGGATGGATCATGTGGGATAAAGACTTCCCTGGAAAAGAGCACTGTGAAGAAACACTACTCCAGGAGTTCCTGGAAGACTGGCATCTCTAAAAGCAACCCTGACATTTTTTGTACTCTTTTCTGAAGGTTGGTTTGCAGAAGGCTAGGGACAGAGCCATTCTTCCTCCCACCCCTTCTAAGGCAACACATCTCTCGGGAGCCACAAACACAGTCCCTGCTGCTCAGCAAGAGGAGAAGCAAATCAGCTCCTGGAGACCTGATCATTCCCACTGCTTGGCTGTTGTTTCCAACGATTCCCATTTGCCCTCACTAGGGCAAATAACATCTGGCAGTGCTAGCCCTGGATTGGGTGGACATAATCCAGTCTGTGGCACTTAGCCTTGGCTGAACCTCTTTTCTTTTGCAGCAGAGACTCAGCCAGACCCTCTTCCCTGTGGCTACCTGTTTAATGGTCACTGCTGGGCTGAAAGCCGCTTCTATGAACATCAGGTCAGGTTTTTCTCCTTGAAGCCAGAGCTCTGAAACACTTAGAGCACTTGTGCCCACTTCATGCCATAGAATGGGTAGGAACAAGTCCGTGCTCATCATGAGCTTCACATGAGTGAAAAGAATAAATTTCCTTGAAAGTGCATGCAGTGCACATGTCAGAACCAATGTGCTTACAACATCTATAGATTCCTAAAATAAGCAAAAAGCCATGGGTAATACTAGCATGAGACAGTACCAGTCATATCAGGCTGACAGTTGAATGAGGTCTCCATTCAGCTCCATGCCAGCAGAGGGTCTAACCTGAAGCAGTTTGGATCAGCTCTGAACTAGGGCTTGTTCAGAGCCTGGTGCTGGATAACTTGAATTTATCTGTCCTGGATCACTGTAGCCAGATCTGGTTTAATCATAGGAACTGCTTGTTCCAGGATATGCCCCCATGTGGGCATTTAGAGACTCTTGTCAACTTTGCAACTTGGGCTTTTTTATACCAGATAATTTAACTTCATAGATCTTAAATGAGTTGGTTCTTTTACTGCTGTGCTTGTGAAATCCACAGAAGGCTACTAAAAGGCGATGGACCCAGATTCTTCCAGAAAATGTTACAGATTCACCTAATGTCTTTATATGCTGCATTTAGCATTTGACACTCAAAGCTGACCGAGAAGTAAATACATTCACATGTCAGCAGGTTACTATAGGTCATTTCACAATTAGAGATATCGAAGACCACAGGCTGCTCCTGTCAGCATAAAAATAATACCTGTGTTTCAGGTGGAAGGTAACCCCTACACACATTTTGAAAGACATAATCATCTTGGAAAACTGAAACCTTGAAGAGGAACAGAGGTGGCAGGTACTCCTTTAATCACAGAAATAAAGCAAAATTCAGGAAAGCAAAGTGAACAGCCAAATTTTTCCCTATGAACTCATTGCTTCCAAATGTCCAGGACTCAAGCCTCAGAGTGCTTTAAATGGTGCTACATGGGGCAAATTCCTAGTGAAGTCAGTGTAAATTTTATCCTTGTAAATTTTTAATGGAAAGAGGACTTGTTTTACCTCCAAATCACAATCCACTCTCTATCTGTTAAAGTCATCACTTCATCTTTCCCTGAATTTCAGCACAATTGCTCACAGTATAATGTGATGTAAAAAAAGATTATCTGAGGACTCTTTTACCCTGGGATGTCATTAATAAAATGCCTGTCTGAATTTTGCTTCCAGATTTCAGCATGGACAGGCATTCTTTTTGGCCCCAGGTGTTTATCAAAATGAACACAAACCTAGTATCAGAAGGTTGTTCTGTCCTTCTAGGCTGAGAAAAACAACAAGCATATGTAGTTTCTCTAACAGTATTTGACAGAATGACCAAGCTGTACAGCAAAGGTACATTCGGATACTTTACAAGCCAGGGTTTCTTCTGCTGTTTTTAGTCTCCGAAAGTCTGCCTCCTGCATGGTAACAGTAAAGCAGCAAATCCTGACAGGTTTGTTCCTGACTGAACTCTCCATCAAAGCATTTATCTTTCTAGCTAGTACCTGTGGACAGGAGACATGAACTTGATCAGCAAGACTGGAACAAATTAAGACTATGAAGATTTTTAAATATGCTACAGGGAGATCTCACATTTTAACAGGCCAAGTTTGTAAAATGACCCCTTCACTCTGGCATTTTAACCCACGATTTCTGTCACTCAGCAGCTACTCCTTAATCAGGAGAATGCTTCAGCTGCCGGATGAAGGAGTCGGCTCTAGATGAACACGCAAGGTCTGATTATTCACTATGATGTCTGATGTGACCAGTTTTCCACCTCCAACATGAGAGCAAAATCCCCCTCTTCAGATGAGAGTGTTATTTTTATTTTGTTCTTCGTTCCTTTCTGCAGGACTACACACAGAGCGTGTCTGCTGACAGTCATTTTGGCATGGTTAAAACATGATGTAAGAGTCACATCCACACTGTTTGTGTGGTTGATCAATAGCTGGACTTCATACAGTGCATGAAGAAATGTGAGGACATTGCAAATGGGATTGAAGACAGTTCCATGAAGAATATAATTTTCTGTTCCTTTTCTTTCATTTCCTTCTCTTTTCAGACAGCTTAATAGATCTTTCCCATGGCTGTAACATTTCTCTTTATCTAAATATATTATCCACATTTTGGATAGATTGTTGAGAGGATCATAGAGACTTTCATCTCTCTGTCTCCAAAATCTGAAACATATCTTTCATTTACTGAGTGCCAATCATAGGAATGGTATCTTGCCACCAAAAGGATTTGATCCCCAAATATAATTGCTATAAAACTCACTAAAGGGGTCACTTTAATGGGTGACAGACAGCTCTGGAATGAAAATGTGGCTACTTAGCCATTATGGCAAAGATCAGCAGTTCACAACTGTGGAAATACTGAGGTAACTCAGCTTTCCTAGATGGAAGTGTAGCATAAAGGAATGGGAACTTAATCCCATATTTATAACCCCTGGCTGAAGTTGTAGACATATGTCCTATTCCAAATCCATCTAGGTCAGCTGAAGATAATATCAGCTCCCCTTCCCTCCCAGCTGTTTTGTTACCACAGCACAGCCAGCATTAGGGGCGTCTTCTCATACCTCCCTATCCAGGGCTGCCTTAGGAATTTGAAGGTTTGCATATAGTACAGGCTTTTGAATGTCTTTGCCCTGACTTTTACAGTTCTACGTAGCTAAAATCACCTGTATGCCTTGTGACTCTATATCATATCTGCTGTTAATGAGGCCGGTCAGATTCAGTGCATATCTGATGTAAAACCACAGAAAGCAGGTACAGAAGGTCTGACACTTGCAGGAGTTCAGCTGGAAAATTCTGTATTAAGGAATCTTTACAAGTAAATACGAACAGTAAAAATCACTACTTTGTTTATTTCAGTCTTGATACAACTGAAATTTAAACTGTAAAATCATCTAGATATTGTCTCTCACAGTGTTACCATTTGGCAGGAGGGAACTGGACTGAACCGGACCCAATAATTATACTCTGAGGCTGGTTTTGAGCTTACCTTGAAAAATATATAAATGTGATGTCCCAATTTCTTTCTTCATTATTGTTTTTCTCTAAAGCCACTCACACTTAGGGAAGTTGTATATTTAAGGCTATGATAAATGAAGCTGAACATTTTGACCTATGAACCATATTCACTGGAGAAGCTCCTAGGAGAACATGCTTTAAATATGATATTGTGTGAGAAGTGGTATAACGACTGTGTGAGTTTCAATCCCCTTTAGATTTTATTTCTGCTAAGGTCAGATTCCAGTGTATGATGTGTACTTGTTCGAAGTTCAGTCATTTATAAATAGCAAATGCTTTCAAGGTTTACCTTACTGGTTTTGACCTTATTGAAATCCTTGTTGTATGCACTGAACATAAAGAGCAAGCCACTTGACTCACAATCCATCACAGTGTTCAAAAAGGGTGCTTTACAAACAAATTGACATGGACATAGTTCATTCCTGTCTAGTTTTTAGTTTTTATCATTGAACAATAACCAAAACTGTAGGGTTGTACATTTTAAAAGCATTTTGTGTTCTATATAGATCAAACATTTGGTCCTCCAATTATTTTGAAATTCAAGTTATCCATAATGTAGTGCATTACCTCTTCCTATTACTGTATGAATAGAAACTGCTCAATATTTACAATATCATAGCTCTTGGGACATATATGTGAAATTATTAATAGATAGTATAATTCACTTGGTCGTCTTTTTAGGAATATAAGTAGAGCTAATTCTGTGTGAGAGCAGGTGCTGGAATACTTTTCTGGAGTGCTAGCAGTATGGCACTCAAGACCATTCTGGTACAAAATTAGCTCTTCAAAACCCATAAAATCTGCTTGAGGGAGATAGATGAAGATCTTTTGTTTTAGTTACACCGTTACATTACTACCTTACCTGAAAAGCCAGCTACTAATATCATGTGCAAAGGTAATCTGTGCTCACCTTGTCCTCCAGACTGTGCATGCTGCTGTGTTTTTTTATTTAAAAAAAAAAGTGTGCACCTTATTTTGTAACCATTATCACATGCTTCTATCATGTGAATAATGGATTGCCTAAGTAGCAGATTTCTGGGAGTCACTAAGCCTCAGATGGCAGAGCATCACATGTGTGCAATTTTTTTCTATAAATATCTTACTCATCAGGGCCTCAGAATATATGCCATATTAAAATGGTCCTTCTTCTATTTGTGGCCTAATTTTCATAGAAAGTTCCTTGTCTCCTCAGAGGTTGCCTGTATTGCCATTCTCCCCCCACTGACACTTTCTGCTGGACTGATCCTTTTTCATGTATACCATGAATTCTTCCATCTCTTCTGGTTAAGTTTTTCATCCTGTGTACCTGCTTAGCAGTAAACTTCTCCAAAACTTAACTGTAAATGTACTGGGGAAATTTGAGCTTTAATTTATCTCCTGTTGAAACACACCAAATAGTAACAGAAAAATATTGTATGACTTCATCCCTAGAAACATCTCTGATAAATTCTGGCTAACTGTGCAGGGCCTGGGATTCCTGCAAGGGAATTTCCTAACCTTTCAATGCTTGGAGTATCGTGTAAGCCTGAGGCTAAGACTTTCCATTTGTTGTGGAGCCTGGTCCTTTCTCTCCACTGTCACCAGTTTAGCCTAATGTAAATTCCTTTACTAACAGGCGCTGGCACTTAGAAGCATAGCACTTTCTTTCGGAGATAAAGTTCTAGGGGAACAAACTCAGAAGAGATGCAGACAGCGGTATAAATTATCCTTAAGAGTAGTAGGAAATATTTAGGCTGGGCTCAGCCGTTGTCAGATTCTCCACCATCAGCTGAGTGGCAGTAATCCTCTGTGTGTGTAATCTTGTAGCAAATGTGAGGTAATTGGATTTAATTGAGCCTGCAGTAATAAAGAGTTAAGATAAGCTGAATTATCTTGCATTTGGTGCAGACTAAGAACGTACAAAGGCAGCTACCACAGCAGCTGATGTGCGGTAGCTTGTTAAGCTCTGAAAACTAACTTCACTGTATGTCTGAGTCCGCTGTGGTAGCTCTCAAAAGCCACAGATAGGATTACCTACTGTGGTACCAGCCACACCAATGGAAAAAAAAAAAGAAAATAAAAGACATTAAAAAATCAATCCTGAAGCAGATCGGCGTATGAGACCGGCTACACCACCGCACTGCCCTGCGCAGGCCGGGGAGCAAGAGCTGAGGGCAGTGGCAGGGCAGGCCGGGCCCTCACCCACCCAGCGCAGACCCGCAGTTCCCAGCTGCCCCGGGACAGTCACGGGGGTCGGGCAGAGCCGTGGGGACGGGCACGGGCCGAGGCCAGGCTGGGATGTCAAATCAGCCAGGCGGGTCCGGATGAGGAAGGCCGGGCACAGACGCTTCGGCGGGCACCGCGGGCCAGGGCCTGAGCAGAAACGTGGTCCCCGAGGCGGGGAAGGCCCCCAAGGGGGCTTCTTGCAGCCCTCTCACTGCTAACGGGCCCTAAATTGCTTCACAAGCATTTGCTAAAATAACCATGCTTGGAAAGGTAGCGAACCCTCAATGTACTCGGCCCACGCGGCTTGAAAAGTAAATGGAAACTGTGAAACAAAACCTGGGTGGACAGCAGAGAAGCAGCATGGGATGGGAGAAGGAAGGCACACGTATGTCCTTTCCCTGCAGGCTCAGGGATTCAGGGAGAAAAGTTGTAAACAGGTATACAAGCAGTATAGGAACATCTAGAGTGCTGCAAACAATTCAGAATAAAATGGAAAAAAGGTCTGGAGACAATTGAATCTCGCATTTCTGAGATCCTGCAGAATGTGTCAGAGAGGCAGAGAAATAGACTGGGTGTCTTCAAAGATTACGCTGCATCCACAACAAATTACTTTTTCTCCCTCTTAGCATCCTTTCTGGGAAATACAAGCCTTCAGAGCTTTCACTACACTTATTTTCTTAATATCTCCCACACACATTATCTTAAATGCTCTTGCCCCAAGTAGTAAACAACAGTTTAATCAGGAATGTGTAAATAAACACTTAGGTCCATATTCCTATCTACATGCAAAACAAGAAATAAAGGAGGCAGTACCAATGAGACATGGTTCTGGTCTTTGTGCTCTGACCCTACTGGGCGACTGACCCCATCTCCAGCACAAACTGGGACAGCTTGAAGTTCACAGTAACCTGAATCGGGCTCTCCAGGGCTGAGATGTATCCTAAAACCAGGATAGTGTGTGTTAGAGCACACTGCACTAGGTCTCTGCTTGTGTCAGGGAGTCCCTTACACACGCTATTTTCAAGTTCCTGGTTGACTTTGCTTCTTTTTCCCCTTGGACCAACAGATATATGCAAAGCAACCGGCGTGAGACCAGGTTCCTCCCTCACCCCTTTTCTTGTAAAGACCTGCAACACCCAGAGGTGCTGGAAAGTTACTCTTCTGTCATCTAACCTTGGGTTAGCCTTAACAGACAACACCTTCACGGCTGCAAGTGGACAAGGAAGAAGGGGTAGCTCTGATGGGGTGACATGAAGAGAAACTGTCTGTGGCACTCTGAGATTTTGCCACATACCAGCAAGTCAGAGCTCACACAAAGGCTCTGGGTAGCTCTTCACTTCACCATCTGACCCAGGGTGGTAAAAATGGCTCCTCGTTTCCTCTTGCAAAACAGCCCCACCTCTCCCGGCTGCCAAGCTGAGTTTGGGACTTTTTTTGGCACCTGGCACGACTTGCGGCCGAGCGCACACACCCTGCCGTGCAGGCTGCCAAACGGCTCGCAGCCCAGCCGCAGCAGCCAGGCAGGCCCCATAGTCTGTCTAGACCTTTGCACAGCGAAGGTCTCTCTCAGCAACTCAGATTAACGGTGCAGCGTCCAGGAGAACAACTCGGACTGTGCTACGCACCTCCACACTCTTTACAACCCTCTGGGATGCAGCAAGATAGCTGAAATCCCAAACGGAATCTGCATTTGAAGCTCTATATTCTATTAGCAAATGGTCTATTAATTATACCCCAGTGACTAGTTGTAGCAGCAGTATCCAGTCTCTCTAGCTAAAGTAATAAAAATAACCTAATCACTTCTCTGGTTTTCCCACTCAGAAAGCTGCTGTGCATTAACTCAATCTATCATACAAAAGATTTCATTTTGTTTCTGCATTTCAGCCCTAAAAGGAGGCTGTCAAGCTTTTATGATAAAAAAATAATTACCTCCTTCGACAGTGGTCCCATTTAAATGGATCTTTTAAAGAGACATCTTGGGTGTATTTTTCCTTTCTTTCACCCTGTCAAGAAGAAAGGAAGCATTTCTCAGCCCATTATTCCCTCCCTCCTCCAAATTCACGTTAAAGGGAAAAAAAAGCTGGCCATGTTTATTATCTCTGTTATCTCATATGAGTGGTTGTTTGTTCAGTCAGAACTTGATACAAAGCTAATTGAAGTCAGTATGCTTTTTGAGCTGTCTTAATTAAGTCTTGGGTGAGATGACACCAAAACACAGTGCCAGTGTAACATGTTTTACTAGAACGTTCAGTAGTTGGTGTTTTCAATCGAGAAATGATTTTTTTTTTTTTTCTATACAAGGTGGGATTGGTAGCAGCTCCTGCTAGGAAGCTAGCCTGGCACCTTCCAGGGTAATACTCTTAACAAGACTTCCCATTATAGGATTTGTCAACCTCTAACTACACGTACAAAAGACTTCAGATTGAGGCAGACACTGGATGCTGAATTTTTGTGGAAAATTTGACACAGCAAGGTCCAGCCACCCACAACAGTGAGTGTGGGGAAAGAATGATGTTTTGTACATTTTTTAAAACTTTTAAAACCTGTTCTTAAATCTAGAGGTTCACAGAAGGCACTTGAAATCTAAGGGGGTGTGAGTGGCTTACATATAAAAAACCTTCTGCTTTTCTCCATCCAATATGTTCCAGTTATAAGCCTTTGAAAAACAGTGATTTCACCTGTTGTTTAGAAATCTATACCTAATTGTCTAGAAATTGCACCCTTCCTGCACGTGTTCCAGGTGGAAGCTGCGGAGGGCAGAGCAAGACTTCATTCAGTTTTACCTGGGCAAAGCAGAAAAGGAAGCTGGAGCTGGAGCTGCCAGGTCAGGGAAAGGACTCCAGGCAAGGGTGGGAAGGGTGCTGCAGAAGGAAGGACCTCGGTAGGCAGCACAGGAAGAACGAGCCTGCAAAGGGAGATGGGGCCGAAGACTGGAGCAAGGAGAAGGGAGGTGGAAAGGTGAAAATGGGCAGTTTAGAGAGCGGTTCCTGAGAAGGAGCAGGAAATAAGAATGGTTAGGAAAATAAATAAAAGATGGGCAGCCTGGAGGCTAAGAACAGCCAGATGAAGAGACCATGGGTTATCCTTTCCCAGACTTTAGTGTATTTTCTAGCAAGTCACAAAGCAGTAACTGAATTACTACATTTGGCTACCAAAATGTTTTAAGTACCTATTGATATCACTAAATTTAAGAGGAACACCCCTGTATCAGTAGGAAAGAAAACCATTCTCCAATATGGCATTCAAAAACATGCTTCAAATCCTATGCAAGTCTCAGGTCTTATCTTTCTCTTCGCCTTGCCTCAAAGATTTTTCTCCCATCGCTTCTGTTCAGCTTCTCCAAAGCTATCTTTACCTAGTGGCTCTGAGGGGCAAAGACTCCCTTTCCCCCTCACCCTTACCTAGCACTGTCTTTGCTAGCATTAGAACAATAGCAGAGGGAAGCAGCGGACCTGCAGCGAGTGTGCGTGCCCACACAGCTCATGGCTAATTCAGACCTCTGTATATTACCTTTCTTTATAGACTTTCACCTATACTGTATTAAATGAGTTATAAAAGAACCTTGCAGCCACCCAGTCGACCAAGGAGTCGATAAATGTGTTACAGGTCTCAGGGGCTGAGAAGGGAGAATAGGGGCCATTACTTCTGGACTCACAGCGGCGTACGCCATCCGTTCTGTACTGCTCGACCCTTGTGCTTGCAGTGAGTGTCCAAAGAAGCAGCTGCTGATCCTAGGTACAGCATCTGGGACTTGCACTTTGGGTCTGTGCCATGGGAACAGATTGGGGGTGAGCTGGGAAGTACGCAAGATGAGTAAGGGAATTAGCCAGTGGTTTGGATAGAGAGGGAGGACTGAGGGTCTGTGGCAGGGAATGATGTCCAAAGATTGAGCCATGCCTGGGAAGGGAGCCAGAGTATGGGAGCATGAGGGGAGAGGGTTGTTCTGGGGAAGACAGTGAAGGCATGAGAGCACAGAAGGTGAGAGGGGCTTGAAATAGGGGTAGAGAGGTCTGGTTTGGGCACTCAGAGGGCACATACCCATACAGTGTGCTGCATTTCTTTCTGGGATTTCCCAAACACAGAAGTATGTGCATATGTCATACAGTCCAGTATTTCTGGGAAGTGACCAACTGGACAGAACTTGCATAGAAAACCTGATTCTTCCCAGAAACATGTACATCTTCAGGTTTTTCAGTTATACGGCAGTGGTTGCTGTTTCTATGCAGTGACTATGAGATAACAGACAAATGTGCATTAAGAAAGAACAAAGGACAAACAGTGTCTACTTCAGCATTATTGAGAGAGGAAAGAGTTTATGTGGCAACAGCATATTAATTGTCTTCACATGAAGTTGTCTGATATACTCAAATGTTTTATGCTGTTGAAGACTAATTTTCTTATCTTAATAAAATACATTTGTGCCACTAAACAGAATAGAATGTAATATCAAGAAAGCCTCATTCCAGTACTTCAATTATTTATCTGGCATAGGAAACCTTATTTCTACTACAAATAATTGCATTTAAAAAACCCTGGTTTAAAGGCAGTGGTACTTAATAATATTAATTACAGTGCCTTGCCAAGCAGCCAGGGCAGTGTTCATATAATCAACTAGATGACCAACAAAGGATAACCATAAAAGGAAAATACTCTATAGAATTGACATTACATGCCACCCTTATGACAGAATTCCCAGCATTGCTACATACTAGGAAGAAAAACAGAAATCCTATGTGATAGCTGTATTCCTCTCTGTTTTCAGTTTAGTCTTAGCTGAGTTTTTCTATCCTGCCTCCAGAGATATTACTTGAGATCATTTCAAGTAGCTAACCAAATAGCTACAACTTTATTTTATTGGCAAGTGCCATTTGCATTGTATTGGAGAGCTGCAGAACTAGGACAGGAGGAATCTGGGGAGTAGTCATTGTGAGGGAGTCAATTCATCCTTTGCGGCCTAGGAAGTTCCTGTAGGTTTTGAGGTAATTAGTAGCAAAAGAGTTTTTGTTTTGAATGATGATTCTTATGTGCAGCTACTCTAATACTGGGTAATTCCACAGAGATATTTTTATATCTGATGAGCAAATACAATTAAACACTACTATCACAGAATCACAGAATGGTTGAGGTTGGAAGGGACCTCTTGAGATCATCTAGTCCAGCCCCACTTCTCAAGCAGGGTCAGATAGAGCTGGTTGCCCAGGACTCTGTCCAGTAAGATTTTAAATATTTCCAAGGATGGAGACTCCACAGCCTCTCTAGATAACCCATTACTGTGTTTGACCAACTCTCACAGTAAAATGCTTTTTCTTATATGTTCAGACCGAATTTTTTTTTTTCATTTGTGCCCATTGCCTCTTGTCCTGTCACTAGGCACTGCTGAAAAGATCCTGGCTCCCTCTTATTCATGGGAGGAATTGATAAAATTGATAAAATCCCCCTCAGCCTTCTCTTCTCCAGGCTCTCTTCCCTGTCTCAGCCTTTCCTCATAGGAGAGGCTCCAGTCTCTTCATCATCTTTGTGGTTGTTCGCTGGACGCTTTCCAGTATGCCCATGTCTATTGTACTGGGGAGCCCAGAACTGGACCCAGCACTTTAGATGTGGCCTCACCAGCGCTGAGAGGAAAGATCATTTTCGTTGACCTTCTGGCAATGCTTTTCCTAATGCTGTCCTGTTGGCCTTCACCACAAGGGCACATTTCTGGCTCATGTTCACCTTGTTGACCCTCACATTCTTTTCTGCAAAGCTGGTTTCCAGCTTGGCGGCCCCCAGCATATACTGGTGCAAAGGGTTATTCCTCTGCAGATGCAGGACTTGGCATTTCCTTTGCTGAACTTCATGAGGTTCCTTTTTGCCTAGTTCTCCAGCCTACCCAGGTCCCTCTGAATGGCAGCACACCATCTGGTGTGTCCACCACTCCTCCCAGTTTTGTGTTGCTTGCAAACTTACTGTGGGTGCACTCTGCCCCACTGTTCAGATCATTAATGAAGATGATGAACATTATTGCTCTCAGTACTGACCCCGGGAGTACACTCCAAGCGATTTGCCTCAAAATGGGCTTTGTGCCACTGATTGCAATCCTCTGGGTCTGGTCATTCAGACAGTTTTCAATCCACCTCACTGTGTACTTATTTAATATGTACCTTGTCAGCTTGTCTATGAGGATATTGTGGGACGCAGTGTCAAAAGCCTTACTAAAGTCAAGTTAAACAACATTCACCACTCTCCTCGCATCCACCAAGCTAGTCCCCTCATTGGAGAAGACTATCAGGTTGGTTAAGCATGATTCCCCATTTGTAAATCCTTGCTGACCAATCCTGATCATCTTTTTGTCCTTCACATATCTGGAAATGGTTTTCAAGATTAGTTGCTCCATCACCTTCCCAGGGATTGAGGTGAGGCTGACCAACCTGTAGATCCACGGATCCTCCTTCTTGCCCTTCCTGAGTGACATTTGTTTTCTTCCAGTCCTCGGAAACATCCCTCACTGTGACCTTGCAAAGTTAATCAAGAGTGGCCTTACAGGGACATCAACCAGCTCCCTCAGCACTTGTGGATGCAATCTATCAGGCTCCGTGGACTTCAGTATGTCTGGTTTGCTTAAGTACTCTCTAATGTAGTTCTCCTCCATGAAGGGTAAGTCTTTCATGTTCCAGACTTTCCCACTGGTATCAGGGAACTGACATATTCTAATATTATTTATTATTTTATATATAAACAAATACACAAATATATAACATTTATTTAGAGTAAATATTGGCTAGATCCTTAAAGCTACATAGATGTTATTTTTTATTAAAATTATCTACTTTAGCCAATATATATAAAATGATAAGTAATATTAGAATATTGGGGGGGGGGGAGGCCTGCAGGCAGCCTCCTTGTCTCTAAACTAGTAATTTGATATTCTGTTGAGTAAGGAGTCCCCAAGAGGTGGACTGCCACAAACCTTAAAGAAGCATCATCAGGGAAGAAGTCTGAGAAGATGAGTAGGCTGTGAGAGGTAAGAACTGAGTTTCCCTGCATTGGGAAAATAGTGAGACCTCTTTCAACCATTTGATATGAAAACTAAAAAGATTTTTTTTGTTGTTGCTGTTATTACAATCAGCTTTCTTCTCCTTCTTTTATTTTCATGGATTAGATTCAGATCTCTTTATCCACTCAGTAGTCTCAATGCCCTGCAATTCAGGGGAGTGCTGGCTGGGAACTGCTCAGCAATCCCACCCAGCGTTCCAGAAATTCACATTATCCAGTCATGTACCAATAGGCGCATTTATGAAAATGGAAATTTTGAGTACATTAGTCTGGCATTTCATAGTGGCAAATCCAAAAAGCAGTTTTCAATCTTATAAAATTATTTTCCTATCCTGTAGCCTGAGCTGCAGGGCAAAAATATACACCCTTGCACAACCCCACTGATTTCAACTGAGGTTTTCCAAGGCACTAGAGTCAGCTCACATAAATCAAACAGCAAGATCAAAGCCAGTGTTGGAAAGACTCAGGCTATCAATTATGGTGGAGTATAATAAATGGAAGACACAGTGACATTTCATTTTATATCACACATGTAATTGTCAGGGCTCAGTGACACGACACTATCAAAAAGTGATGTTACCATTCTGAAAAGCACGGCTGCTTCATTATTTTTCCCCCTTGTGAGTTGTTGCATCTTTCTAAAGCCCTGAGCTTCTTTCTGAGATGTCGTTTCTTCTCCCAGCATAAAAAGTAGTTTGTTTGTGGACTGCCCTTCTAATTAGAAAAGCAAGCCACAGATGTTCTTGAAAGAGAACTAAATTCCATAACTAAGCCTCTTCTCACTGAAAACATACCTCGCTTGGAAAGGCTGCAGAGAACTGTGCCACACCGCAGCTGTCTATAAGCAGCCCTCCATTCTCTCCTGTCTCAGGGACCAGATGTGACAACAATACCATAGGCTGCTCGCCGTTCTCCAGTCACGTTTTGTGCTCGTGCCCCCAACGTCCTCTCTTGCCACTTCTGAAGCTTAAATCTGTGCACGGCTGGCTCTGCCCCAGGTCACACTGCGTTCTCCTCACAGCACTGGGAAGTGCCTCATGTCACAATCCAATTCTTTTTTTTTTTTTTTTTTGTTAATTACAGAGCAAATTGTTATTAATATGTGACAAGTTTTTACAAGATGGCTGTCAATTAATCTTGAATTCTGAGATGCCCCGTCAGTTTGAAGTACATTGTAGTCATTTCAAAGGAAAAATGGCAGTAGCAAATTCAGGCCTAAAAAGAACATATGTTTAACACAGATGGTATGTATTCAAACACTTGTACAGTTGAATCCACTTTTAGAGTCTACAAATATAGCCACCTTTTACATATACTGTAAGAAAGTCAGATTCCCAGATTTCCATTTGCACATCAAAACAGTTATATTATAGCCAGGCGTCATGCATACGATGAAATTGTTCTGTTTAAAAATAAAACCAGATTGCTATAATAGGATCCCATTGTATCTGTGAAATTAATCTGTCTTAATACTAAGGGATAGCATCTGGTTTTAATGGAATAAAAATACCTCAGCCAGTATAGCAAATAACACTGTAAAGTTTCCAGACTTTCCACAGAAGGGATTCCTTGGTAAAGGTGACTTAGGTTTCCTGTGTTTCCACATTGAAGACTCTGATTCAGACATTTCCTAGGAGGGAACAATTGGATTGGCTTTGCATCGACAAAATGAAATGTTAAAAAACCCACACCAAAAACAACTGTACAAAGGCAACTTTAATTTAAAGTTGCAAAGTTGAAGTGCTTATGAAACAAGGCACAGAAAATTAAATATTGAAAGAATGTCTTTTCTGCTTCCTCTATAATACCTCTTATCACAGCCTTTTATAAAACTGTGCCATTGGCCTTTGATAATACATAACGTGTCCTGGTTTGAGCATCGTTACAGATACACGTTTTGAAGCGTATTTGTAACCCTAGGATGACATCACTTCTCATCTGATCACAATCTATGCCGTCTTCAGAAGAAAGGTTACATCACTGTGAGCAGTGACTGACTACTAAGTTTGACAGACATGGTTCCTACACACGCCATGCAAACAACTGAAGTTAGGTCCCTCAGTTGGGAAGCAGGAATACTTTACAGTGACCCTGCTTCTGCAAAAACTCAGGTGTAACACTATTCTTAGGTATTGTGCCACTGAAGACAATTAGATTACAGCAATTGTCGTGTCATGCACAAGTGTTTGCAGGATCGGAGACTGCTGATAATGGCAGCAAAAAAAGAGAAACTTTGAGGGTGGAAGCAATTTTAAGGGACAGCTTAAATTAAAATTGCTTTAAACCAACAAACTATTTTTACATACTTTCATTTTAAATGAAATACACAATTGGTTTTCAAACAGACTGCACATCTTACAAACCAGCAGCATTTCCTACTCCAGGCACTTGCAAAGATTTCAATGTTTTATGAGTGTGGAGTTATTTCTAAACATTTTTGAGTGCTTGAGATATTTTGTTCTTGAAAATGGAAGTGAATTAAGCCGTGTGTTCAAACAGGCAGTTCAAAGACATATTGAAACAATTTGTATCAAACAAAAGGCTCACAATGAAAGGAACAGCCAGTGAGTCTAAAAACACAAACCATTTAAAAACAAAGCAAATGGAGCCAAAGTTTTATCATCACTATTAGAAAATCAGAAGGAACTTAAATGAGTGCTTCCTTTTACTACCATTGTCCATGGTTTGACTAACCTCCCCTGTGACATTGGTTTTACCAGCCCTTCTCTCCTTTCCCTTCTTCTATCCCCAAACCTTTGTCTCTGGAGTGAAATGTTATGAGTTATACCACACAGGCACACTTATCCCGGAAGTGGTTTACCCCAGCCTCCTCACAAGCATTATAAGTGAAATTGGAAAATGGTCTCAGAATAAAAGTGTTCATACCAGTATGAAATCATTCAAATAAAGTTGCACCACTAATTACATGGAAAATATTTTTTTTTCTTATATAGACCAGACCTCAATCTTGTCAATTCTTCTTCTGGAACTATTTCCCTAGACTGGGTTTCACTTCACCTGGTTTTAGACATTTAGAAGTCACATATCAAAGTGCAAGTTGTCCAGTCTTGCCTCCCTTCATGGATAAAAAAAAAATATATATATATGTCAGAGAGTACCAGCAGGTATCCCCTAGTACCATCTTGAGTTCCATTTCCAGACGACATGGCTCACCTTCAGTAGGAGCCTGTATATATGTACACCTGTGAGGGTGGTGATAATGACGAACTTGAAATTAGTGTCTGTATGGGAATCATATCAGGTTTAAAACACCTAAATTTAGGAGAGCCTGGAGAGCATCCTAGGGGCTCATTCTTAAATAGGCATCTAGGACTTGATTTAGCTGGTTCAGATGTACCCCTAGACATAAGTGTCCAGCATGCATTTCAGATGCGTGAAGGTATCTGAGACATCTGTGTGGGCTGGCAGGTATAATACAGGCCTGTTTGTCCGACTTATTTCAGGAAAGGCAACTGTAGGCCAGATGGCACAGCCTTGGGCATTTCAACTGGCATTAGATGTCTATGTTTAGACAGCTGAATCGTGCCCCGAGCAGCTTGTCTCTGTACTTCTCTCTGGATCCCATTGAGTAAACCTCTGTTGACAGTAGTGGGAGCATAGACAAGCGGCCCATATGTGACACCTACATACCGTAACCACATATGTGCGAAACCACAATTTAGGCATCTTAGACTCCAACTGAATCCCACTTACCACTTTTTAAACACAGTTTAGGGTGAGATTCATTCCGTCCCTCAATTTGATCTTGAGTGCTAAGCTCATATTGACCATCTGCCTGTGGATCTAATTGCTTTCCCTGTTGTCTCTGCATTTTTCCTACCTTGACCATGATATGCTGCTGCTAAAATGAGTTTGCCTTATCCTTCCCTTTAGTCATATCTCAGAAAACCTTTGTCTTCCCACTTCCTGTCCTGTGCTCTGTTCAAATTCCAGCTCCAAATAGGTCCTTCAAGAATAAAACCTGCCTAGGTGTGAAATGGCATCAGGGCATGATCTCAGCCTCTTTAACTAGGCTGGGGTCAATGCCCACAGATGCAGAAAATGTGGTGAAGTCTGGCCTCTGGACAGACATTCTACTGTTGATATAAATGTGTGACTTTCACAATAAAATCATGCCATTCAAAAGCATAGTAAAGATAAATTTTTCTGATCTAAGCTGTCTGAAGTAAATCACAATGTGGGGAAGGGGAGGATGAATATGTTGCTGACCACTGCCTTGCATTGTGTCTTTGCTTAGGATTTTTCCTGTAACAGCTCTTACCCATCTTGCTTTCAAAACCTGTCCCTTCACCTTCCAACCCTAAAATCAACAGAGACAGAGATTTGGTGTTGCCTTGCTTCGCAACAGCAGTCTCTGCACCTCTATCATGATGCTCTCTCACCTGATAAAAAGAATTCTTTCTTATTTTCATTCATTACTTGGTTTTGCAACTCTGACCTCCATTCCACCATGCACATAAATTAAAAACCACTAACCCATATACATAGTTTAAGTAGAAAGATACATAAAGTCAGTAAAGCCTAAAAAGGCATTATTTCCTCTGTTCTTTCACCAAAAAGCATTTCTTTTCTTTTTCTTTTTTAAATCATGCATTAAGTTTCATGCTTCAGGCCTAATCTTGCAGATGCATATGCACATGAGAAAATTTAATCACATCACAGCTCTCATTTGAAATCAAAGAGATCATTCACATGTGTTGGCAAGATTACATTTTTCAACTCCTTGAATAGGTCCATCTTATTAGTCTGCAGAGTGCTATGTGCATTTTGAATGCAGTTCAGCACCTGCAAGATTTATCTTACAAAACTGTCATCGATGGAAAGGACCTTTAGCTGAGCAATAGCAGGTTAAAAAGAACACAAATTGAGATGCAATAGTTGTTATTTCTAATCAGCCCTGATGTGAAGGAGTGAATTTTATCCTCTTTCCTAGCAGTTGGCAGTTTCACCTTGTGACTTCGTGTCTTATACTGTTAGCAGAACAGAATGGCAGCTTCACTTGTGAAGTTATTGTAAATGTTATTCATAACAAGCTAATTTGTTGTTGTTCTGCTAAACTGGAACTCTTGTTTCTCAAGGGCATTTACTCATTGTGATTGTGAACTGTTGCATTCACGTTTTATGTTTGGTCAATCTAGTGAGCACTGTAACCTGACTTGTCCTCTTTGAGGGAGTGATGTGATCATAACTCAGCCCTGAAGGGTGGGGTTACAGTCTAAAGTCTCTCAGAAAAGAAAAACAGGTGGTATTTACCCCGGGTAAAATCACTGATGTTATACCACTGAAGTTAGACCACTGAAGTTTGGCTCAGTACCAAACAAGTCATGAAGAAAAGACTTCTGGCATAAAGAAGAAGAAAAAAAAAGCAACCAAAAGACCTCTCGCTGATAATTCTATGTGCATGAACATACCAATGCAAACAGAAAGGCAAAGAGGACTTGTGAGGATGTTACAAATATCTTCAGAGTTTTTCTGTGATTTGAAACTGGCTGCAAAAATTCTCGTGCTAAGCAAAACTATTTCCTTAGCAAAGTCTCAAGCCCCGTGAGAAGAAAATCTATAATCTTTATTCAAAAAAGAGGCTGCTGCTTAGCGATTTCATCAGTCATATAACTACATAAAACTAATGTGCATGGCGTTGGCTCTGTGTGCCATGTGACTGTATGTTATAGAAGCAAGAGGCGAAACACAGGCGTGAAGCCAGAACAAACGAGCGAGTGAGAAAGACACGGCTGTGGAGCAGGGAGCTACACCCAAAGCTTAAGAATCAGATCCTAACGCCAGAGAATATGCTGGATGAGAGTCTCCTCCGGCCCTCCCTTACTTCAACGGGGTTTTTTGCTTGGTGAAGGGGTTTTTCGGTCCACTTCAGCAGAAGTCATACAGCAGCAGCACGTCTGCCAATGTGGGTGGCCCTGTGCACTCTTTCACACTGAGAAACTGAGACTGCAGGGTGTTGTGGACCAGCTAGGCAGGCATGATGGTCCTCATGCTCACTAAAAACATGAAGTGACTGATTGTTAAATAACTAAGCATACTGGGTTTACTTTAAGCTGAAATAGCTAAGAATAATAGCAGGTATTCATTTAACCTTAACTGGTTCTGAGCCCAAGGGTTTGGCGTTAAAGAAATCATAAATGTTTATGCCCTGTGACAGACATTTCAGGAGTGTCCAAACTGCACTGTAGAAGTGAGCTAATGAGCGCAGGCTAGCTGCTAAAGTTTAGAAATAACCTGCTTGCTCCTCGCTCGCCCATCAGAGCCAAGGGCTTGACAAAGTCTTTTTGACTGCGCATCTGGGCTCCAGCCGACCGCAGCACATTACACGAGCCTGCGTGTAACATAACAGGTTTCAGCTGGCTTGCGGAAAAGTCCCTTGAAAATATCATTCCCAATACTTTCTTTTCCCAGCTAAGGATAACAGAAGTGACAATGATTACATGATGTTAATGTGATATTTATAACCAGCCTATTAGCTAATTTAAATAGCAGCCTCATGCATGTGGTTCTTGCACACTTCCAGCATGTCTCCCAAGCTGGGGCTAAAGAGCCTGATTCAAGTAGGATGGGTTTGGTGTAAAGAGAAAATTCATGCCTAAACTCAGAGTTAATCCAAGCCCAAGTATGCCCTACTCTCCCAGCTTGTCTTCAACCCACAGTGTGGATGTGACACAAGTTTGGGCTCACTGCATGGTTAGAGCCATGTTCAAACAGCAGCGTGGCAGTATCTACTGAACTTTGGTCTTAAATCAGCTCTTTCTTCACATAGCTCCACGTTTACTGTGATTTGGAGATCTCTTTTTCATGCTGCAACCATTCCTGTGCCTGTTAAAGTACCAGGCAGGAACAGTCCAGTCTTCTTTTGTATTATTTTAGAGTGGTTTTGTATGGAGCCTGACCATGCTGTCTTTTCTAATCAGTATTTTATTAACTAGGACCATTTTCTACCAAGCTGGATTTATTTGGTTAAATGCACTATCCTTTCCACCTGCCTGAGTTCACATCCACTAGACTGTCCCCCACTGTCCAGCTGCATAGACCCACTAGTTCTTCAGTACTAGAAAAAGGATTCAAAGTCCAGGACAAAGTTGCACATAGAACTTAGTGAAATAACATGTCAAGCAGAAGTAGATTTCATTCATACAATCACCTGTTTTAGCTGTAGTATCTTTTAATAAGATGATATCCTTGCGGTGAGAATAAGATTTTACAACAAGGACACAGTTTTTTTTCCATCCAACATACTGAAGATCCAGAGATCTTTTCCAGTCCTATACTCCTTAACAAACAAATCTGTCTCCTTCGCTGCAGGATGTGGACTTTTTCTGTGACATCAGCATGGGCTCCTTCACTTCACTTGGCTTTTCTTTTTGGCATATATGACAAAACTTAGCAGATTCGTCAGTGCAAAACACAGATACAGAATGAAGCACTGTTCAAGCCATTTGCCTTCCAAATTTCCAGGAAATTTCAGCTCTATTGGTTTTAGCTACTTCATTCTGCCACTCAGAGTATTTCATGCAGGTAATATTTGTTCCCAGGTAGTGTCTGGTTTTTTTCAGAAACCACTCTGAGCCACCTCTGACAGAGGTGTGCTTTGTCTAATACCTAGCTAATGATCAGCATTGTTATCTTCTGGATAATGCAGGACAACTAGTTTCAGTGGTGTATGCTAAGGATTCTTAAAGGTATAGCTAAATTCACTGATTTAATAAGACTAACCCAAACAATATGGACCGTGCAATTTTAGAAATAAAGTCACCCTGTTACTGCATTTAATAGTCATCAGGTTTCCACAGTTTTAACAAAAAAGTAACTTTATGTAGTAGCTTTTGAGTTAGCAAGCAATTCTAGGGATTACGTAGGTATAACTTTATATTTTACATATAAGTGTAAATGTGTCTCTTGGAGAAGTGTCTTTTTTTAGTACATTCCTGGACTGCCCCAAGTGTCCAAATTAATTCAAGTCAGGTGGCTCAGCTTCTTAGGTTATCTCTTTGTCAGGGTGAAGACGGACACTAGCAGGGGCTTAATGGGCAGATTTTGCTTCATTTATTCTCTGTCTCTTTTTGAATTAGCTGCTGTAAATCATTTAAAACTTTGCCAATATTCCTTTTCCTAAGAAACTCACACGTTTAGGGTATAAAATCAAATAGGCCCAAAGGGGTGGTAGGAGCTTCCCTTCAGATCACATCAATACCGGGAAAGTCTTCAGGAAAGCTTGTAAATGTAGAGGTGCTGCATTTAAATGACAACAAAGTGCTTTGTTTTATGGTAGCTAGTTGGATTCGGGGGTTAGAGCCACTCCTTAGCTCTGCTGCAATTTACAGCACTGACACACAGTAAAACGCCGCTGCTAGGCATCTCCTCTGTGCTGCTCTTTCATCTCTTTTTAATGACCATGAGATGCAGCACAAGTGCACAGGACTGCACAACAGGGGGGTACAGGGCTCAGCTGGGAATGAGAGCCTGAATGGGGAATTACCTTGTCTCAGAGGCATCAGAAAAAAAGGATTACACTTTCTGAATGACGGGAGGTACAAATGCATTAAAAATGCATCCACTCGTTACAAACACATCCTTCAGGTACGATTCAGCCGATGTTACTTAGTGAAATGAAGCAGGCAGTATGTGTGTTTTCATTTTATGTATTTTGCTTGATAGCTTGTTTGTTTTCAGTTTGTGCCTTTCCTTTGCATTGAATACTGCATTCATGCACAAGCATTTCTCTTTTATGCATCTTTACATTACAAGGGTAACCTTCTCTTTCCCGCAAGATTTTTCTTCAAAACCTGATTCAAAGCATGGCACTGTGGGTTGGATGTTAACGGCTTCTCAGTGATTCTCTCAAAGGTATGGGCTTACCCCACACACTTCACCACAAATAACAACACTCCAATTAACTGTCACTGAGATCAGAAATTTTTTACCTTTTCATCTTTTTCTCATCTACCTTGCTCTACCTATCCTTGCTCACCGCACTTTGTCCAGTTCCTCAAAATCATGGACATCTGCACAACCTTGATTAGAAGTTCAGCAAAATTTGAAGCCTCTGATGCACACATTTGGATGGTTCACAGGTGGAGGGCTCATTTTCTGTTAAGCCCAGTCCCCTGTTTTTTTCCCCTCAACAGGGTAGAACTCAGCTTCATAAAGGGAGGCTGCCTTATCTCACGCAGGTGCAGATGCATCCTGCATCTGAGAGCAGCTGAAGCCTCATGCACATATCCATGCGCATCCATGTACACCACATGTACATACAAGTAGGAAACTGGAAGGGACCAATTCAGCATCCCTCCCACATATCCCCAAATAATCAAGCAGCATTTAGGGAATTTGCATGAGCCTCAGAGCTCTGATTCTACCCAAGAAAGGCAGGTCAGGGCCAAAATAGGTGGCTGTTTTCACAAGCCTGGTACAGAAGTTTCCAAGGTAGAGTGGGGAACAACTGTAGAGCTCATAAGTCTGGAGGATCTGAAGCCAGTGGAAAATCCCTGAGAAATGGCCTTAAATTACAGCAGTTCCTATAGCTGCTGTGGGTTACACCCAGCGATGTGTCAGTCGCTGGAACGTGGTCAGTAATGGAGTAAGCACACCTTTCCCTGCCTCCCCTGCTTTTTTATTTCTCAGAATACTCAAGAGTCTCTTATTCTAAACCTCTAGCACTACGTTAATAAAAATAAAGATCAATGATTAACTACACATGCTAGGTTTTACTTACTGGAGCATTTAAAAATGCTGAGAATGCAACTTCTCAACCTGTGGGTTGAAGCAGTTGATGGGGAGGGGGTGGAGAAGCAGCAGAGCAAGCACGGAGCACCGAAGGCATCATACCCTGGTGGGAGAGGTACAGCCCAGGTGTGTGGCATCATGAGCCATCATGAGACATCATGAGCTATCAAAGCATGGCACGTCTCCATCAGGAACAATGGTTACTGTCTTTCAACGCTTTCTCCTAGAAAGCTGATGAGGAAAGGAGCCCTGGGTTTTGCAACCTGGACCCCAGTTCTGTCAGGAAAAGAAAATCAGGCTGAGGAAGGAATGACAACGTTGTGCAATATCACTGATCAAACCAAGGATATGCTGGAAGGGTGGGATCAAAGTTGGAGGATCTTCACAGAATACTTTTATTTTTCAGAGTGCTATATTCTCCATTCCTGGGTCTGCTCGATTTACTCTCTTGCTGTGGTCCCTGCTCTATATTTAACTAGAAACCAGAGCTTCCCCAGCTAACAAGGAAAAGTATCTTGGTAATTAGGGGCTCAGGAAGGCTGTGGCACCAGCACTGAGGTCTAAAGCAGTGAGTCAATGGAATCCCGCTAAGACGTCAGATATTGCTTCTGAACCTGAAACCCATTTCTATGAACCATGATGCTGTCCAGGTTCAAGGGTCTTTAAGTACACAGGCTTTTCTATTCCATTAATCATGTACTCAGTGAGAAGCAGTTAAAAAATGATAGGGTAGATGTTGCACAAAATTGGAAGCAGTGAGCACAGATAATAATGAAGTAGATATTGAAGGTACTGCAGGAGAAATCATGGGTGCAATTAGTATGTTGAGGTTGGAAGAGACCTCTGGAGATCACCTTGTCCATGTGTTAGTTGTATTGTAGGAACTACCTTAGGAACATTTAGAAAAAGGGCCTCACTTTTTTAGGTGGTGGCAATAAATGAATGATATTAGACATTTTTCATGGGAGTTTGAAAAAGTGTGACTAGTTACATCTGGGTGAAAAGTTAGGTAAGGTAACTACAGAGACCTTAAAATATTAATAGAAGGTGATGATAAGAGAGTTGCCATGTTAGAGCTCATTTTGGTAGACAGAAATATTCACTGCTGATTTTGAATATTTATGCTTGCCTGTATATTAATGATCATGACTGGGTTAAATTTATTTGACCACAGTACTGCTACTAATCAGCATTATTTTTTGTCAAGCTTTAAATAGTCATTTTTTAATGTTTAAACTAATTGGCAACATTATAGACTGGAATGTATATAGACAGCAAGAAATACTTTAAAAAAGCACACAAGCAAATGTTTAAGAACTAGTTCTTGGATGCTAAATAAAAAACTGTGATTGAGCAACTGTGAAAAATGCAGTGGATTAAAAAGAAAAAAGATGCAGAGCAATAAAGAAATCCTCAAAATAAATATTTAGAATCTGGGAAGGAAAGAAAAATGTCAGTGATGATAGGTTTTAACTTTAAAAAGGAAGGAGATAGTGCAAGCTGAAGGAATCATAGAATCATAGAATCATTAAGGTTGGAAAAGACCTCTAAGATCATCGAGTCCAACCATCAACCCAACACCACCATGCCCACTAAACCATGTCCCTAAGGGCCTCATCTACACATCTTTTAAATACTTCCAGGGATGGTGACTCCACCACTTCCCTGGGCAGCCTGTTCCAAGGCCTGACCACTCTTTCAGTGAAGAAATTTCTCCTAATGTCCAATCTAAACCTCCCTTGGCGCAACTTGAGGCCATTTCCTCTCGTCCTATCGCTAGTGACTTGGGAGAAGAGACCAACACCCACCTCGCTACAACCTCCCTTCAGGTAGTTGTAGAGCGCAATGAGGTCTCCCCTCAGCCTCCTCTTCTCCAGGCTAAACAGTCCCAGTTCCCTCAGCCGCTCCTCATAAGACTTGTGCTCCAGGCCCTTCACCAGCTTCGTTGCCCTTCTCTGGACACGCTCCAGCACCTCCATGTCCTTCTTGTAGTGAGGGGCCCAAAACTGAACACAGGGTTCGAGGTGCGGCCTCACCACTGCCGAGTACAGGGGCACGATCACCTCCCTACTCCTGCTGGCCACACCATTTCTGATACAGGCCAGGATGCCATTGGCCTTCTTGGCCACCTGGGCACACTGCCGGCTCATGTTCAGCCGGCTGTCAATCAGCACCCCCAGGTCCTTTTCCTCCGGGCAGCTTTCCAGCCACTCTTCCCCAAGCCTGTAGCGTTGCCTGGGGTTGTTGTGGCCAAAGTGCAGGACCCGGCACTTGGCCTTGTTGAACCTCATACAGTTGGCCTCGGCCCATCGATCCAGCCTGTCCAGGTCCCTCTGCAGAGCCTTCCTACCCTCGAGCAGATCAACACTCCCGCCCAGCTTGGTGTCGTCTGCAAACTTACTGAGGGAGCACTCGATCCCCTCATCCAGATCGTTGATAAAGATATTGAACAAGACCTGCCCCAAAACTGAGCCCTGGGGACCGGCCGCCAATTGGATTTAACTCCATTCATCACAACTCTCTGGGCTCGGCCATCCAGCCAGTTTTTTACCCAGCGAAGAGTGCACCTGTCTAGGCCGTGAGCCGCCAGCTTCTCTAGGAGAATGCTGTGGGAGACAGTGTCAAAGGCTTTACTGAAGTCCAGGCAGACCACATCCACTGCCTTTCCCTCATCCACTAGGTGGGTCACCTGGTCATAGAAGGAGATCAGGTTGATCAAGCAGGACCTGCCTTCCATGAACCCGTGCTGGCTGGGCCTGATCCCCTGGTTGTCCCGCACATGGCTTGTGAGCGCCCTCAAGATGAACCGCTCCATAATCTTCCCTGGCGCCGAGGTCAGACTGACCGGCCTGCAGTTCCCCGGATCCTCCTTCTGGCCCTTCCTGTAGATGGCCATCACATTGGCAAGCCTCCAGTCGTCCGGGACCTCCCCAGTTAACCAGGACTGCTGGTAAATGATGGAGAGCAGCTTGGCAAGCTCCTCCGCCAGCTCCCTCAGTACCCTCGGGTGGATCCCATCCGGCCCCATAGACTTGTGAGTGTCCAGGTAGCATAGCAGGTCATTCAGTGAAATGTCACCAGTCACAGTGAATGAACAATAAAATTTAAAATGATAACAGAGCTTTAAAGAAAGAACAAATTACAAACAAAATGTACTCTTTAAGTCACACTCAGGTCCATTAGAGGATACTGGTGGTGAACTGTAAATATGGAAAAAAAGCAGAACTTTAAATCTGGTTCTTTGTTCCATATTTGAGAAGAAGCATGAAATATTCTGCTGACAAATTTGCCATTCACAGTAAAAAATGAGCAACAGCATCTGCTATATTTAAACACTTTTGAGTCAATAAAGTGTACACTAATTTATGCCAGTGGTCAAGATGCACAGCCCTTCCATGGAGAGTATTGGCTGGCCACCCCTAATTTGGCATGATCTGCAAACCTAATGAGAGTGCACTCCACAACCTCCTCCAGGTCACTGATAACAACATTAAGAAGCACAGGTCCCAGGATAGACCCAGTGGTATCTACCGTGTTGCATGCTCCAGGGAAAATGATCTACTGACCACGACCCCCTGAGCCTGACCATCCAACTGGTTTCTTACCAATCTAGTTGTCCACCCATCCAGGCTATAACATCCTAACTTGGATTGCGAGAGACAGTGTCAAATGTTCATTTGTTCACACAGATACGTTTTTGATACCATATCAGACATTCGCTCAGGTCATGGTTTCATGTCAGTGTTTAGTCGCAACACAGTTTAGAGTAATCCCATGTACTCCCCTTCCCTCCCAGATAAATTGGCATCTGAACAGAAGGTTCACAGTTTTAGTCTTAAGACATTTCATCTGCACCAGAACCTCAGACTTCCATGGGCTGTGGCCTCACGTACCTGTGGGTCACTGAAAGCAATTTAGGACTGACTTTTTGGTACTTCATGCTACACTGGCCTTGCTCATGTAACGTTCTCAGCAAAGGCATGCTCTGACCAGGGGATTTTTTTTCCCTTTTCTCAAGGACATGTCTCCCCTCCTATTTCTCTATAGGATCACAGGGGTGGAACCATTTTGTCCAGAATTCAGGTACTTGAGCAGAAGTCCAAGTCTTTTCACCCAATATGCCTAACAGTCATTCAAAGGACATTCGTCATTAAAGACAAGGACTCTAGTAGCCATGTGGCACTAAGACTTCGTATTATTAAGATGGACTGGAACAGAAAGTGATGTAAATGGAAAAGATGATGGATGTTTACCTCCTTAAAGGTATTTTCCTTGTGGAGTATGTGAGTAGTAGCTGCATTGAGTGCACTGCCATCTACAGGTTGTCAATACAGCACCTTCTGGGCAATGCTTTATTATTTTTATTTTTTCCATCACTGACCTTGGCTTCTGTTCTGTTTTTCTGCAGTCCATGAGCATTCCTTTGGGTAATGGACTTCATTGGACTAGATTTATAGTGACAGTGACCTACAAGTCATGCTGACGGAAAATTCATTATGGTTTGGGATTAGTTGCTAATCTTTGGGATTATTAAAACTATACCACTTGGACATTCTTCTTTTTGTTTTAATTGCCTGTGTTATGAACAAAGGGCACAGCCAGTCTAGCATCTGGTATATGTGTATAATTTCTTAAGAGCATTGACAGACAAATAAATATGAGATATTTTCAAAGTGACCTTCTCATTCCATCCATATTAGAATGTTCTGACAAAACTCATAATTGACTGAAGTCTTTTTATAGCAGCAATGAACATAATGACCAGGGACAGAGTTTCCAGGCTGCCCCATCTCTGCTCAGTCTCCTGTCGTAGCCATGGCTCCAGTTGGGCTACACACGATCAGGGTAGTGCCTTCACTCTGGCAGAGTGCAAAGACCCAGCAGCCTCCACTGTGGGGATTTGACTTCACAGCGGATAGCATTTCTAACTGGAAATAACGATGCTTTGGAAGTATCTAGTAAACCCCAGCTGGCCATATGTCCTATTGTTCACAGAATGAAATGGAGATTAAGCCATCAGCAGTAGTCTACAGACAATTCGTTCCTAAATTCTAGAAAAATCCTGTTTGTTCTCTCTCTAATACATTACTAAATTATATCGATTTTTAGTACAGTTTACGGTTCTTGCTTCAGCCTATGGAAAGAAAAAACCTCATGGATTCATGACAAAGACTTAAACTATACTGTGAGCTTCCTGGCAACGGCACCAGTTGAAATGGCTTCTTGCTACTTGACTATAATACAACCTCCCTTGAGTTCCTGTGGGCAATGAAATAGCTTCTTGCCTTTCAGTTCCTGAAAGATTGAACAGCGTAGCAGGAACCTCAGCAATCTGCCACAAAGCAAGAAAACATAGGACAGCTAGCAGTTTGCAATTTTGACCTCTTTTTGTTTGTTACCTAACGTGTCTTCACATTTCTCTGAAAGTATCTAAGGACCACGATCCCATCTAACAGGGTACTAGCGTGGAAAGAAAATTTTGACTCATTAAAAAAAAAAAAATCACCCTTCTTTGGCAATACGCCAGCCTGAGACACATAACTGAGTGCAGTCACTTGTGAAATAATTAACGCTTGCAGTGGCTTAGTCGATGTGATAGTTTGAATGACAAATGTCACTGCATTCCTAATGTACTCTTAGTGACCTACACATAGACACATATCAAATAACATGTGTAAAATCAAGCAATTTACCAGCATTCAGCTACCTAGCCACAGAGGAAGAAAGTGGAGCAGAAAAAGTGCCTTTAACGTTAGCTGTGATTGATTTCGGGTTAGTACTGCAGAATGAATCATTATATAAATGTAGTAGTATCATATGGTCTCTTAAGGTGCTTCAGCATTTCAGAAGGAACATTTTTATACAGGCGGTAATTGGCAGTAATTGTGGACACAGCGGGTGTGGACATGGCCTCAGAGTAGGCACCGAGTGTGTGAAGAACTTGGGCTCCAGCCCTGCTCCTGGCCCATGGCTCGCAGGCATCTTTGCCTCAGCTCCTCCACCTGCAAAACAGGGATGATCAATCGCATTGCAAAAGCCCGGAGCAAATGGCATTATGTAAGGTTGGAAGCTTGGCATTTGATGACATTTTTGTGTTTATAGTGCTCTCTGATATGGCCACTGAGAAAGGACGAGAGCAGCAGGTAAGGAAGCAAGCCAGGTGCTTTCTCAGGACACCCAGATGGCAGTATGTACCGTGTCAATGATGTCAAGAGAACATATATTTCCTGCTTCACAGGAAAATCACTCATCCAAGCAGTTTTTGCTCCATGACGTTTAACTGAAGTCCCTTTTGTTTACAATGTAAGAAAATTACTTTTGTTACTGGGTACAATTAGTTATGTAGAGAACATCTCCCAGAAAGTTATCATCTTGAATGTACGCGTTTGTTATACTTCAGAAGACTTCTGGCAATTCATGTCCATAAAGTAGTAGGTAACAAGTCAGGAAAAGACCTACGAAATGGAAAGATTAAAAGTAGTTCTTAGAAAGCCGTCGACTTTCCCATATACAAAAAAGATTAAGTGGCAAGCTTTTCACAGAGAAACCCTTGGTGATGAGCAAAAGGTAAGAAGCTGTTTAATTGTGCCAGGAAAGTTAATACTAAAAGAGACACTCCAAGCTAGGCTATATTTTTTTAAAGGTTTTTGCTCTTTGTCCTTGCTATTTAAACCTTTTCCAAGCAGACTAAGAGGACAGAAAATGAATTCAATCCGAAGTTTATAGTTCGCCCTTAGAAAAGGGGCAGACTTTGTGTAGATGTAGTAGAGGAACATGAGAGTGGAGAGCCTTACTCAGCACCACGATTCCTGCCTTACGGTAAGAAAGCAAGATATCTTTGCATCTTTTTGTGGAGCAATTTACTTGCTCTCGTGCTTCCACCCAGCTGCTCTTGTTACCTTGTCAAAAGAGGACTTCTTTTGTTGCAGGAAATATTCTTGGGCCTATTGTTCCCAGAATGAACTTCTAAGCAGGTCCAGATGAGGATGTGCCCCTAATACCGACACACAGATGTTACACCACTCTGAAACAAAACAGAGGGGTAGACACTACGTGGTGTTGTGGTGTTTGTCTCTGAATAGTCTGTACAGGTAGGGAGAGACAGATGCTTGGGCTAACACATGGGACACGCTGAAGAGAACGAGACTTTGTTGGGATTTTTAACTGTTATATTGATAACAGAGAGCAAAGGTCAGAATAGATGGTGGCTGAAAAGGAACAGGTCTCTTCAGTTTGCTTCCCTTTCATCAGGAAAACACTCTGTTTGTACAATCAGCCACAGCTTTCAACAATGGACTGGCTGGAGATGAGTCACTAAAATGAATAATCCTTTTTAATCTCTATGAAAAACATCCTGTTAGTGTTGCCATATTCTAGGAATTGTTATAGCAGGAGCAGCAAAAGGATTAAGTGCTTAAACCTGTCCCACCAGTACAAGTTTACTGCAGCAAATCTCTCTGCTGGTAGCGAGTCTCCACTTCTTACAAAAACAAGAGAATTTTCCTGTTCTGTATTTCTTTATTTGTAACAAGCCCTCCAGGACCCACCAGCAATATAGCTATTTTAAAAAATTAAAATCTAGATCAACTCACAGCACATGCTGAGGATGAAGTAAAAGGATCACAAGTTCACCGAGATCAGACCGGAGCTGTTCTCGATGCCTTTCACTGAGAGCGTTACACTTCCGCCAGCAAATCCTCCGAAGAGGAAGAATCCTGTAGACTCAACGCTGTCCTCTCTGTGCTTTGCAGTGCAGTGCTCTGCCTCTTTCAAAAGGTGAGTGATTCTAGGAAGTGATTAAAATATGTAGGATATTCTTTGTAGCGTAAAGCTGAAGCCTGTGCTTTCAATACCAAATGCAAAAAGGCTGTCAGCCATAAAGCATGAAAAAGCTATCCAGCTACCTGACAGGAACGATTAGTCTCATGAGCTATGAAAATTGCTAGAGGAGGCAGATGACTGCTTTGTTTTCCCTACAATACTTAAAATGGCAAGAGCTTGCTAAAATATTTAGTGTTAATAAAAACTGATGACAAGCTCTTACCGGTCTCCTTTCCCAAAGTGAGAGTTCGAGAGGGCTGCCTCCTTTCACTGGCTCCGTCACGTTAAGGTATCCAAAAGATGTTGAAGGTGATACAGCTCAGAACCCAAAGAGACATCCTCAATTAATCTCAAAATAACAAGGCTTTATCATCAACAGGTGGCCTACCGGGGCTTGTTTTGAACCCTTCTTTTTAAATACATCACAGGGGATTTTTCTAGATGCTCAAGCCTCACTAGCTCTGCTCCCGCGGACTGACATTGACTTGAGCAGAAGCAGAGCGGGATGACACCAGCTGTGTTTGTAGGCCATGCACCTTGGCCGTGTCCCAACCCCAGAGCGAATTTACCCCGTGATGCACCCGCCAGTCCTAACTCACTGACTGCCCAGATCATGAACCTGCTGGAGCTCACTACCAGCTTGTCCGCCCTTTCCTGTGCCTCCGGGCTCCTTCCCAAAAGCAAGCGGGGTGGAGAGGGAACAGTCTGCACCTGTATCTCCGTTCAAGGTGGAGCTGAGTCAGAGCTAAAATTTGCACCTAGATCTCTCCAGCTCTTGGCACATCTCCCACCTTCATTGAGTAATTAAAATCTACAGAGTAGGACTTCTTAGCTCTTACACATCCGGTTCACCCTTCTGTCAGCTGAATTTTAATAATGTTTTGGACAAGTAGTACAGATCATGGGATAATAGCTCTTAGATGTAAAATATATATAAAATAACTGTTGATTTTTTTATATATATATATTTTTTTTTATATATATATTATCCATAATAAAAATCCCACCAGAACATGGAAGGGCAATATCTGATAATAGGAAACTGCAGATATGGCCAACAGCTGTGCATATCATTTCAGTAAGTGCTAACACAGCTTGGGATGGAAAGCATCTTAGTTCTTCAGTCCTGCCAGCTCAGGCAATCCCACCAAATAACTATGCAAATTTATCGGGCCTTAACACTCAACATTTTTTTTCACCTACATTTTTATTGAAAAAACAGCTCCAACTCTCCCTCCTTTGATGGTTATAAAGGATCCCCAGGCTGAATTATTTTCTGGTCAATTTACACCCAATTTACTAAGTCCCTTCTCTATTAAACAGAAAGAGTTTTTAGTCCCCTCCTTGAAACTGTGTGGATGAGTTTTAGACTGCTGATCTCAGAAAATGGACAGCTAGGACGGATCAAGGACATTTGTAAGAGTCCATATGTCAGGATTCCGCATCATCCAGAACATCCCCTCCTAGCCATCGTTTCTTCTTCTACACTGACTCTTCCTGGAGCCCAAAGAAAAAGAGAGTAAGTGATATGCTGTCTTTCCTGAAAAAAATTTCTTGGCTCATTTCATGTATCATTAGTTTGCTTTGGAGGCTCTCCTTTGAATAGCATACTTTACTGATTTTCATGTTATTTGACATCTTATATACAATAACTGCATATCTTATCCAGCTGTTATTTTAAAACTACTGCAACTCTTTCAATTCTATATAAGGTTGTATAAAGTAAAAAGTCTAACAAATGCGATGGAATATTCAAAAACTAAACAAGTATTTCTTTTTTTCATTACTGTTCAGGAGTGCCAGACACTTTGGGGCAGACCATGATCTGGCAGGGACAGACCTGGTCCAGGAGTTAAGGACTGACTTCTTTTCTAACTAACTGCACGCAAATTCATTTCCATTTTTCCTGCGTGTAAAATGGGAGTAATGGCATTTATTTGCAATTGTAAACAGCATAGAAATATATGAATCAAAAATCTTGTATATCAGTTTATTCTAAGTAACAGTTGAAGATAGTTACTACTAAACTCCTATGGGTTTACTTTATAACTAGGTACATAAACATAACCCTTTGTCTGAGTTTCTGGCTGTTCATAGGTTAGTATCCAACGTACTTTTGTTATAGGAAGCAGAAAAAAATTGGTTGTCGCAAGTCTAGGCAACTATATAAAATTAGATTCACTCCATAAGAACGACAAGAATGTCCTTTACTGAACCTCAGTGCCTCACGGAAGAGTTGGCCGCCTGTGAAAGGAGGTGGATGATCTTACACGTTCCCTCTCCTAGTACTTGCTGCCACATGATGAGTTAATATTTGATTAGACAGTGCTGTATCTATGACACCTGTTCACCAGGGAGACTAGGCCAACAACTGATGTAATCTACCTTATTATATACTTAATGATAGAGGAGAAGTGCTGCTTTTTCAGCTTCCCACGTCTGCTTTTCATTTCCTCTCCTACACATTCCTGAGGGTCATGTTCAGTGCCTCACAGGAGCAAACAAACAACTAGAAAATTTCTCTCTCTCTCTCTCTGTGCGATTCTCTGCAATTTGCCTGAAAAAGAGGAGAAAAAGTTTAAACATTTCCACCGTACTGCGTGTTTCTGGAAAGAAATCTACTTCTTGCTAATGGTTATTAATATACATGTGTTGGCTAGATTTCTCTGACTACAATAGATCAGGACAAAACATACCAAAAAATGCGTTGGTACTAAAGCTACACAGAAGAGCTCATATTTTTCGCAGCGGTGAATCAAGCGCTTGGCCATAGCTTCCAGACCCGCTTCACAAATGTCCCTCTCAGACAACCTCAGGCTTTGACTGGTAGGACCTGCTCGATTTTTAAGGTCGGTTCTCCAAGTGGCTGTAAGTGAAACCTTGCAGGGACTCCAAAGCACCTCCTCTGAGCAGAATCCCAATTATTCTCCTGTGATCCCCAGGTCACAGTGCCTTCCTCTAGGAAATGCTTCTAGTTTACCCCACTTGCAATCGCAGTAATCTTTGGAATCTGAATGTGATTTTTATTTCAAAAGTATAAGGTTGTGTTCAGGAGAGTCTACTCAGCCAGTGTGATTTCTATATTTTTTTCAGTTTGGCCTTCATAACTTCTGTAGCTTTCCTGTTAAGAAATCCCCATCTTTACAGGGAATCCCTCAAATTCCCTCGTAACTGTAGGTGATTATAGCATTTCAGATATTGTCTTTCTTACTCTGAGTAACTGTTGGTATAACGTGAATATATTATCTAGAGAATATTTTCTCAAATTTCCATTTCAGATTTTTCCTTCCCATTTTAGAAAGTTCATCATCTTCCCCTGAAGTAAGATTTGCCTTTGAACAGAAGAGGAGGAGAGCTGCAGTGTATTTTTATTGGAACGCCAGCACTTGTTTTCTTTTCTACGTGTTTTTTATTGGCAAAGGGAGGGCTGAGAATAAGACAGGGTGTATCTTTCACTGCCCTGGGCTAGGTCCTTTCCTTAGTTCAGGGACAACGCTAAAAGGATGGCATTAGCTTTGAACAGAGACGGTTGACAGTTCCCAATTTCTGATGAAGGGTGGTCAAAAAATCTGTGAAAAAGCTGTAGTCAGTCTATGTGGAAATGAGAGCAAACAGCCATTTCGTTTGTAGATGTGCCTGGTAAGCTACCAAGAGTCTTCATCCGCTCCTCACCTTCTTACCTGTCAGAGTTCCCGCAGATGCTGGGGGGACACAGCTTCCACATCTATGGATGTGGAACACATCTTCCATGCTATGATAACAGGAGGTAGATCTCGATATAACTATAAAACAATACTTACTGAGACTCCCCTGGGAAGCGGTGTCTAAGCATCACAGATAGTGTGGGGATTCCCAGCTACATTTTTGCAAGTGGTACACAGAAACAATTCTCGACATGTGATTCATGTGATTGCATTTCAAGTCCCTATGATTTGGTTGCCACTTTGATCACATCTCACAAACAGGTTCATGTCCAAAATCAGGCTGGAAAAAATGCTGCTGTAATTATTGAGAGGAAATAGGAAGAGGGGAACATCTTCCACTGCCAGCTACTGTGGCCACAAAGATAGCAAAAGCTTTGGCAGAAGATAGCACTGGGCATGTGCTAGCACTCTCCACTTTGAACCTCTTCCAGGAACCGATGGTGAGAAATAACCACTTTGGTGCAAGCCTGAGAGGTACGTTCTAGAGAAAGCATACAGTGAGTTACACTGGCCTAAAAGCTGTGCGTTAAGATTAATAAAAAGGTTTGATCAATGCTCTTTAAACTGGTTTACAAGGATTTTCTCCCCTGCCCAGGCCATTTTACATGCTTATTTACTACAGTGTAAATCATACTTCATGGAGCTGAGATGACAAATGAAGCCTGCCACAATTCTGCATGAGATGTACCATGTTTTCTTAGGCGAGACAGGAGTTGACAGAGCATCAAATGATCGTGTTCCATCTATAACTTTCACTCTGTCAAGTCTTCTGTCCTCTGCACGCCAATTATAATAAATACAGCTGACTGCATATAGCCAGAGGAAAACGCAGGCAGCTCTCTAACATAGGTAGAACTAAAAAGATTCAGACATTTGTAAATCTTTTGATTGTTTACATAAAAGCAACACTCTGTTCTCTTTGGTTTGAAGACAATAAGAAGTTGGAAAGGAATATATCTTTAGAAATCAACAGTGAAATATAAGTAAGAATATTCAGCTCAGAATAACAGCCTCTTACAGTGGGAGCTGAAGACAGAAGGTGGTGTCAGTAAGCCTGGCTGGGTGAAATATCTTTACCATAGGAAGCATTTCTGGGTTCATGAGAAGTAGTAGTGATTTATCCTCCCACTGGTATTAACACCTCAAGCAACACAAGAAGCATATTGTTTGCTAGAGAGAAATAACCAAAACCACACACACCCCTCCTTGCATTTTTTGGAAGGACCTTCTTCTGACACTCTGAAGGAAGAGAATTGTTTAAAAAATGTATACTTCCAGGAAATTATTTCTTGAGGTTGTTCTGCCTGTTAGTACATCTTTCACAAATAACATGCGGTGCTTCTTGCTCAGCTGTTAGTGATAAAAGTCAGTTTGCATAGAATTTTTTATTTATAATTATGCTGTACAGACTCCCTCAATATTGCAAGCTCACAATTAATATTACGTTCATACTAAATAAACTATACTATAGCTAGTGGATGGGTGGAATGATTTCCTTCTCTCTACACTCTTACCTCGGTCTGAAAACAGAGAGGCTGAACTTCTTTTCTTAATAATGATTAATTATATCCCAGACCATCACTAATCTCAGCATCAGCCCAAGCCTGATGTATGCATTTAAGGATCCACGCTGGTCTCTCATGGTCTCACTGTGTTACCTAATTCAGAATGTGAAGTTCGTAAGAAGGATTATTTCTGTGAGAAGAGGCAGAAGCGCAGTGGGCAGCACATCGCTGCCACTACGTGAACAGCAAGGAGAGAGGAAGCTCCAGCGCAGCCTCCGGAAGAACGGGCTGGACTCCTTCTGCCGGTGCGAGCGCGGGCATGGCCCATCACCGTTACCAGAGCACGGGATGGAGATACAGGCAGGTACCAAGACACTTGCGATTTCAGATTGTCAGAGGTCTGCCTTTGTGCCGGGTGCCGTGTTTTCTGTTTACTGGGTTTAGCGGGCGCTCTGGGACCCATGCGCCTGGCCCTGTGTTTTACGTGTTGTGTAGTTACTGCAGATTACTCCAGATTTGTAAAACATGAAAGGTAGGAAAGGAATTCTCAAAAAGTCACGCAGCTTTACGATTTCAGTCATAAAAAGGCATGGCTTCAATACAATCACTTCTCAGGGAGCCTGCTATGGGGATATTGTTCTCAGGAGTCCCGTTTCATACAAAAAAGTGTATTTCATCAAGGAAGTTACCACTATGAAAAGGATAAAAGATATCATTATAAACTGAAGGTACATCTATCAGAAAAGACAGACAGGCTAAGAGATCATTTGCTTCAAAATATGTGTTGGATTGTTTCATTATATTCTATTTTTATTTTGTCTATGTATAGAACTTTTTTTTTTTTTTTTTATTGAAGACTGCTCCATTCCTATTTCAGAAGGAAAATTGCTGGTGACTAGAACATGTCAGAAGAGAGACAAAGACTTGGGAAAATAGAGAACTGTCAGGCTGCTTTACATTTTAGTGGATTAGAGAACAAGGCATTTGTTAGTGTAAAGTTGTCAGTACCAATCTTACCATAAAGAGAGCAAGGGCACCACCTGCTGTTTTAGACATTTATTTATTTGGGTCATGAAAGTTACTCTTCAAGTACTGCATTCAGAAACAGTCAGGCCTACTAAACAAGCTGTACTTCTTTAGGAAAGTTTTCTCTGGAAATTCAAGCTTATGCAAGACAATTTTAACACATGATGTGTTCGCAGTTGCCTGTTCCCACAACGAACTGTACTGCAGCAACAATGCTGGCCATAAATGACTGAATATGGGGTACTTACAGACTTTTGAAAGCAAGAAAGGTTTCACACTTCTGTTCTGCTTTAGTACACGGGCTCTTCCTCACCCAGGGCATCAAAATCTAGCGTTCGCAACATTTTCAGTATATCTGATTGCTATTCGATAACCACCGAAAAGTTTACTCACTGACTTAAGTAGAAACAGCATCTTTAGCATGACAATAGTTTAGGTCTTTTTATGAGCTGGAGGTTGTGGAATAAATTATTACTACTAGCTAAGTAAGACATCAAACTACAGTTCAAACAGTTTTTGAAAATTTTCAAAGGACCTGGTTTCCAAAATGCTCCTAGTTGAGAAAACACAGGTTAGTACACACCAGCTGCAGCGAGTAGTCCCTTCACTAGCAAAAGGAATTGTTTTCTCATGCACAGATTTGATTTAAACATACACGCAGCACTTTATAAATTCAACTGTCTGGCAGTTCCGAGACAATTTGAAGCAAGCAAATTAAATCCCTCGCTGACCAGGAGATAAGCTGTAGAGTGCAATTAAAAAGACTGAGCAGCAGCTTGGATCCTCTGAGTTAGAGAAGGCTGAATGTCTGCTTAATTCTTCCTAGACGCCACAAGGAACCACCCTATAGTCTTCTCCTCTTCTTCTGAATAAGAAGTGGCGCTTTGGAAAACCCTGCATCAGGCTGATTAGACATAACCAGACTCTTGTATTTTATAGGCGGTAAGAGAGGCCCTTTTGTGAGGACTGGTCATTTATAAATAAAATGATCACCTGCCAAAACTTCCATCAGAGTTAAGAATCAGCGCCAAAGGAAATCGCCAGTTTCCATCCAGGGGCCCTCAGGCATTTGGCCTGCCAATGTCCCCAAGGATTTTAAGTGAAAGTGAGTTCAGAACAGCTGCAGCACCAGCACCAGCAGCAGCCACCTCTTCACAAATTCGGGAAAACAAGAAACGTTAACAAATTATCTGCTTTTGCCAAGGAAAAAAGATATCACGGCCCATTTCCTCCTCAGACAAGCAGAGCCAAGATTCACCTAGCCCACTTATAAGCAAAATTATATGAGATATTTTAATTTTTATCCTGTATAATTCAGTTCTGATTTGTGCACGAAAAATTCAAGGGAAGAGTGAAAAACGTGTGTAACGTGATTGCTTCCCATGAGCTAAGATGAAGTTAGCAGATTTTTGTAACGACTTCACATCAAACATACTTCAGTAATAGATGCATAACCCATGTTTTGTCTCTCAGTACCAGTTCTTACAAGGTAACAATAGAGGTGTCAATACAGTGTCCTGTTTTCCCCTTTTGAAGATGCTTTGTACATCTGAAAGATGTGCAAAACAAAAATAATCTAGGATTGCATCAAGCTTGTGCATTTATTGGTGGCTTATTAAAAACTAATTCATTGCTGTAAATGAATGCTAATAACAAATTAGTAAAAACTTTTTCTTTTCTTCTGTTTTTTTTACACAAATAGTTTTATTACAAACTTGAATTCTTAAGAAATACACATGTAAGAAATTACACAAAGGCCTTGGCATTTGCAAAAATCTTTTGGTATTTGCATGGTAATAGTCTATAAAACACTTTTGGACGCAGATGTGCTCAAACAATGGTATCATTGCATAGAAATTCTTTAGAAATATTTCTGAGGCCACTTTGAAGAATTTTTTTGGCACAGTATTAACAAAATTAAGGCCTTATACTTTTCAAAATCAAGTCATTCAGTGTGTGAGTAGTGTTTAAAACCCTGAAAAATATTAAATACAGAATAAAGACTATAAGCTTTAAGCAGGATTTACTATAATAAACAAAAATAGCCGTTAACCTGGGTTCAGTCTCTGCAACTTCAGCATTGAAATGGCCTATGTAAAATGAACATTTCACATCATATTTTGGCATTTAACATCTAATTCATGACACTGAAAAGAAGAAAACTTTTGTAAGCTTCTTTTTGAAATTATAAACTCAGAGCTTGATTTGCCTAATGGTTGATATCTATATAAATTACTAAAATATTTATATATATATTTTTTCTTGACCATTGCTGGATCATTCTTTATTCCACAGGAAAGTTTGTTCTACTGCATAAAGAAGCTGCATAGTACCAACATCGCAGAAACACTTACTTGCCTATTTGGGGAACCAGTTTGGCAATCTCTTCCAGATGTAGTCCCATTAAAACCAATAGCACTAAAGACTACAAACAGAAGCAAAGGTTTGCAGGATGGCACTCTATGTTGTGAAAAGATGGTTACGTGTTGTTTAACCACAGTCTGTAATCCCAAAACTCTTTTTTATATTAGTATTGCTTTGTACAGGAACAATAAGTACATACCCAAGAGTCTGGGATTTTGAGACGCCTAGATAATGGTAACAACAAACTTATCTGGGGAAGAAAAATGAATCTAAATATATAATACAAGAATGAGAAAGGGGGGTCAAACAGTATAAGGCAGAACTGCATACCTCCTAGCACCTTTGCATTTTTTCTGGATAAATGCTGACTTTTTATTCTATCAGTGCATTGCATTTATATAAAAAATACATATATTTTGATCAAAAGTGCCATTTGGCATGTCAACATTTGAAGCTTATCTTTGTTGTCTCTTTTCTTCTTCAGCAAGGACAGGGCCAGTAAAGCAGTGTGTGTTAGTTATGCAAGTTCCTAAAAGGCACTTTACTGTTTTCATACTGGACAACAATGAGGTACATATGATATATGTCTAGGCTTCATTGCTGTTAAACGAATAGCACCATATTGTGTGAAATTAGTTGAAATTCAAAAGTCATTATGTTTTTCTCATACAGACTTGACAACGGCTAACATTTGAGCGCAGATCCCCTGCTTTCAAAGTTGAGGGAGTCGGTTTCCTATTAAAAATAAATAAATGAAAAGACCCATTAACAATTGTTGATACAAACAGTCAGTTTTCAGGTTTATAATTGACAACACAAACTTTGCACACAGCCAAGTGCCTCTTTAAGGCTGAATCAAGAAGGTGTCCCTAAGTTCTCCGATGTATATTCACTTTCAAGACAAACTATCACAAGATTAGTTTTAAACATCGTCCACTTTCAGTTACTTCAGAATTCAGTTCTGGCAAGAGGCTGAACATTTTCTTAACCAGAAGACACTACCTGCTTAATCAGCAGCTTGAAAACATGCTGGAATTTGGGTAGTAAAAAAAACATTAGGGAAAGAAACTGAAAACATTTGACTGTTCATGAGTTTCTGCTAACTCTTGTGACTTTATAGAAAAACGAAAAGCCAGCAAAGGAAATTATGTGATGTCATACAGAAAGACAAACCAAAATCTTTAGTCTCTAACCTATCATAAGGAGTTACTCCTAGCAACTGGAAATAAAGCATTTTCAGACAAAAGTGTGCCACATGTAACGCTTTTCTGTAAAAAGGATTATGAGTTTATAGGAAGCTGAAGAGTATTTGTGAATTATGATAGTAGGACAAGTCCCCTGATCTGGGATTATTTTATTAATTTGAGATACAGTTTATAGCCAGAAAAGGGTATGAAGTTGACAGGTCTCTGGGTAGGACTCAATGAATACAAACAACTGTCGTGCTGACTCCTCTAAATTTTCCTCTGACCAGCTTTCCTCTTTCCTAGGGAGCCAGCGCTTACCGCAGTGTTGGCAAATGGACTCTTTCAGTAGTAGCTTTTATGGTTGATGAGATTATCACAGCGCCAGTGATAATCAGTCCCGGTGCTCAATTTTTCTAGCTACTCAGTAGACAACTATCTCATAGACAAACAGCCAAACTGGCTAAACAACCTGCTTCATTTTGACTGAGACAGGCTAAGGAGCATTCACAGATCCAGAAGACATGAAGAGATGGAGGGTACCAAACGAAGGATACCAGGAGTGGCAGCCTGGGCTGCGGTGGAAGAGGATGGTTGCCTGCGCTCCAGAGGAATGTCTGCTAATCAGGTAAGCTATGCAGACCTGGGAACTGGTCTATACGCTAACATATTAATAAAATTCATATGGAACAAATTAGACTGTGTTGAAAAATACTCACATGCAGGAGACCAGAACAAAGACTACTACCGCTTAATTCCTGAAATTAGAACCTCAGTGGCACTGAAGAAATGCCTAAGGCCTCTGCCTTCAGCTGCATTTTATTCAGACATCCTCCAACATTAGGGAAAGGTAAATAATTGTTCAGCCCACTTAGTTCAACACCTGCACTAATTTCAAGTGGTTCTATTATGTGCTAACATCCACTAGAGGGAATGTTATATTCTAACTTAATTTCAATCAGTACGTCAGCCTATCCCAGTTACAACTCAGTGAATCCAATCAAACATAGTGGAAATGCAAACATTGTTAGATTATTCTGAAAAGCAAAATACCAGGTACAAATGACACATTGTAAACACTAACGGAAGATACATTCATTAATTCCCCCAAAAGCTATTATAATTTTTTTTCTTTTTGTTATGAAAATCATTAACTGCATATACTAATCGGGCTGGGGCACAGCCAATTCATGAACCATGTATTATATTCAAACAATACTTCTCTTATTCAGCGACAAGGCTTGACTGAGTCTCAAATACTGATAAATAAATCATGAACTTACTTGAACATCTCATTCCTCTCTATAGTGGCAAGCCAGAAGCTGTAAGCATTTGCATAATAATTGCAGGTGCCCCGGCCATGGCATTCAATGAAGGGAGCGCTGCGGAACTCCTCTAGGCAGGAACCAGGAGACGCCAGGGCCTGGCCAGAGCCCTCCGCACCAGCACTGGTGTGCTAGAAAAATGCAAAAGTGTTCGTCAGAGAGGAACTCTTTACCTCTTCTGCCACAACACCTATTAACTCTCTTGCACAAATATTTCTTCATGTGCCTCTCCTTGTCCTCTGTTGTGTCCGTCTGCTGTTTTGTCCCTCAGCTCAAGGAGGACCAAGAAGGTGGAGCTGAAGGGCTCCAGAGGTGGCACTGGGTTCTCTCGCTTAACAGTAGCACAACACACCAGCAACATCAACTTCAGGGCAGCTGTATGCACAGAAATCCTGACAGCAGGACCCAAGCTACCTCTATGCTAGCAACAGGCCAGGGCCAGCTCTCTGGCTTAGAAGGCATACAGACTGGTATGGTTATCTGAATAGCTTAACCCAACTCCTGCCCCACATTACAGTGGCCTCTCTCCCACTGCTGAGTTCTACCAGCTCTGGATCCATACTGTTTCTCAGACCATGCCCAGACCTTGCCTGGGAGAGTGGCTGTTGATATAGGAAGCATGCTAACAACCAACCACTATGGAGGACTACAGAGAGGCCTTCCAGGCCACTCCTTGGCCCTATTTATTTCACTAGTATAGATACAGCTGAAGAAACTGGATAAAAGGTCAAAAATGCCATTTGAAAACTGAAAGCTTATTCATCGAAAAATGGGAAGAGGACAGGCACTGATATGCTACCACTCTAGAAAAGCTCCTGCAACATGGATGTAGAAGGGCAATGGAAAATTACGCTTATTTCCACATTTATTCAGCACTTGGATCCTGTGCTGGAGCTGCAAAAAAGAGAGCAAGCTGTGTGCATTTCCCCAAAAGCGAACAACTACCTGCTATTGCATTATCCTCATTTAGTAATTAGCCAGAACCTTTCTAAAGGAAAGGGCAGAGGTCTAATGCCCTCCTAAGACCTGAAGTGACATAGTAAGATATTAACTTTCCCAGAGCAGGGTGTAGATTAAACGCCTGAAACAAATGCTTTTCTCAGCTCAGAGTATGCCCCAGTGCACTTACCATGACAAAGGAGTAACCAATCCAAAGTGAACTCCAGCCTTCAGGACACGGTGGTATTTGAATTGTTTGACTGTGAACAGCTATTACCATAGCAGGAGCTTCACACACAGAGCATCTAGAAAAACCAAGACACGAATGAGCTACGTGCACTTGAGGATTAATACGTCTTTGTTTTTCAGAAGTTACCTTCTTTAAGGAATCTTGAATTAGAAAATGTTGTCACCTTCAAAAACAAAGGAAAATCAAAATGCTTCATTTAGAAAAACTGGTTCTTTTTTTTTTTCCTCATTTCCTTAGGGACAGCTTAACTATTAAGTCTTATTCCTACTAGCCTTCCTATGAACAAAGAACAAGCGACCTCTTATCTGAATATTTAAATGTATTTGTCTTTTTCTAGACCCATTTGTACTGTAGTTTCTAAAAGTGCTCAATGTCATGAACATGAAAGGCAAATAGCCAAACGTTGTAACTCAGCAAGCATCACTTAGAAGTGGTCTGCTGTGATCAGAGACAAGAAACAGCAATTCATCATCCTAAACATAGCCCTGAGTGACTTCCAGAGAGAAAGACATCTCTCTGGAAAATGTCTTACAAAGGTAATCACTGCTAATCTAATCTAATGCAGACTCTTCCCCATGCATTTTCCTTGAAAGTGGCTTTTATTTACATTTGTGGTCTTTATCTCCAGCAAGAGATTTCTAGCAAAGTAACTTAACAATGAACTTGAAAGCAACTCTACAGAAAGCTATGCTGCACCAGTTCTTTTACTTTAGATAAATTCATTGTGTCTCAGAACTGCTAGGTTACTGAATAATCCAATGACCAATCGTGCCTTCACAGCAGAATCACAAAAAATGTGAGTTGGGCTGGAAATTTTAATATGGGAGCTGGTAATAAGGGATTTGGTAGATATAATCAATTTTTTCTTGTACAACTCCTAAATTGACCACTGCAGTTAGCAATGATGAAAATGATTCAAAACAGATACTTAGAACTAAACTGTCTGATTCCTATTATCAGAGCGGTGAAAAGAATCAAGTGCAAAATGGATTAAGTTGAATTCTGGAAAATGCACAGAAGCAAAGGAATTCAGAATGAAAGCCTTCTATTTCTGACTTGTGAAGACTGCTTTCATACCTACTGCCTTCATCTTTAGTGCAGAAGCAAGACAGTTATTTTAAGAAACACATCAATGAAAGAGTAAGTTAAAAGAAGAATGTAAAGCTGCCTCTATTCTTGGAGCTCTGCTTTGCTTCAAGAGATTCCTGGTATTTCAGTGGAAGACCTTACATGAAAAGAAGTCCCATGACCCAAGGCAGCAAGTGACACTTCTACACCTTTTCAACTTTTGGACAGGGAAAACTGTTGGTTTAAAAGCTTCAACTAATAAAATAAATTGAAAGCATAGTCTTCTCAGATTCCTTGCTGGTTTAAAAAATGTGTATTACAATTATCTCACTCTCTGCTATGGCTAAAAGGAGAAAAACACATATACACACACATGCACACATATACATATATACATACACACACCCCTACATTTTTATGGTGCAAAAGCTACTTTATATGCATAAGATAAGGCAAAATGTTGGTGGGTACCTCCTTGAGAAAGAGTTTCAAAAGTGATTGTTAAAGGTTATTTTGGGTGCTCGATCAGGGATGGCATAAAAGGCACATAAATTTCAGAGGTTGTAATTTGAATTTTTCTGAAAGTCAACCCCCTCTCATTCACATCCAATGAACAACCAAAAAACTAAGACCAACAAAAACTATAGTCTCTCTTGAGAATCTTGCCCTCAATCAAGGGCCGCTCATTTTCAAGGCATACCAATTTCTATGGCACTAAACCAAAAATAAAGTACAGAGTACAACTGCAGACACAAGATGGATTCTATTATGCAAAATAAATATCAAAGGTTTTGCAGTAGAGCCAAAGAGTTTTTTGAACATACCCAGATGTCAAGACTACAACCCACTGATGATTTGAATTGTCCTTTCTCTTGGATGGTATATACAGACCCGAGAAAACAATAACAGCAATCTCCACTCCCATTCACTTTATATGGCAGGAAGAGGGATCAGCAAGAGCTGATACAGATTAGAAGCAATGATAGGAATCATAGTAATGCCTATACCTAATGATTATCATTTAAGTTATAAGTTTGAGATTCCCTTCTCAGATCTAACGACAGTGGTACAGTTCACCACGCTCTTGCTCACACCTCTGCCTTCAGCATTGGGCATATTATGCCAGAATAGTTTTTGCTAGTGGCCTTAAAATTTAAAATGGACCAAAAGTTCAACATGTTGGACTGATGCAGAACAGTTATGTCTGATGTAAGTGCCACATTTTATGCTAGCTGAGAATCCGGAATTATTAAAAAATAGATGATTGATTTTGCAACTGTTTCCTTTAATTCAGACAATAAGGGCTGTATTCAAGCAGTATGTCCAAAACAATGGAAGAAGCCTGGCAGTCTACTGTACAATAAATAATGCTACTATTTTCAAACAAAAGGAAACTGAGCCCTAAAAACTTCTAGCTATGGCTAGTCAAAAAAAGAATAATTGTTTTAGACACAAATTGTGAATAAATTCAAAACTTTTTCTCCTTCAAAGTACATCATAGCTTTTGCAAAACATAATTTCAAAGTAAATCTTTTCATTTCAATTAGACTCAAAATAGACTACTCTATTTGTTTGGGTTTCCCCAAAAATTGATTTATTTTTGATCAAAGTCTAAACTGAAAACATGCACACTTTGAAACATTTCATCAAAGGAACTCAGACTTTAAATTTAAAGGCAGGAAATAAAAATATACAGATTAAAAGCCTTTTGCAAAAAAATAAAGTACCATATGCACTTTTCACAGGCTTCTTCATTTTACAAACACAGCAGAACTGAAACCGTACCTGCTGATGAATGGTCTGATATTATCACCAGTGATAGGAGCCATATTCATTGGCATGGGTTCAGGAGTGGACAGCCAGTAGGAATAGTCATTCCTTGATGCGAAGTTACATACGTTGTTGATATTGCAGAACAAGAAAGGCATGGTACTAAATTTACGAAGACAGCTTCCTGCCGTGCCTGAAATGTTAAGTTACTTGTTAACCCATTTTTGTTAAACCATCGCCAACTGCCAAACAAGTATTTCCAGGAGCAGCTAAAAACCAGATGACACTTGCTCTGGAGGGTCCAGTTCTCTCAGAGGAAGTGACTTCTCTTAGCTCTGTAAGGAAGGAACAGTGCAAGGCAAGGAGTAGCACAGTCTTGCCTGTAGAATTATGGAATAACTTAGGTTGGAATAGGCCTCTAGAGGTCATCTATCCTAATCCCCTGCCAGTTAGATCAGGTTGCTTGAGTCCATAGCCAGTTGAGTTTTGAGTATCTCCAAAGACAGAGATTGAACAGCCTCTCTGGGGTCCCGTTCCAGTGTTTGAGCATCAGCATGGTAAAAAAGCTTTTCTTTATATTTCACTGGAATATATCTCATACTTGTGTCCATTGCTTCTTCTGCCACTGAGCCTCTCTGAGAAGAGTTTGGCTCGACCTTCTCTACCCTCCCTGTAGACAGCTGTAGACAGCAATAAAGGCCTCCCCCTGAATTTCTGTGAAGGCTGAGCAGACCCAGTTCCATCAGACTGTCCAGACCCCACTAGCCATCTTGGTAGCTAGTTGTTGTATTCACTGTGGTATATCAACGTCCCCCTTGTTCTGGGAGGCCCAAGTCTGGGCACAATATACTAGATGTGGTCTCACAACTGCCAAACAGAGGGGAAGAATCACTTCCCTCCATCTGCTGGTTGCACTTTTGCCAATAGAGCCCAGTAGGTTGGGCAGTGGGGAATGGGGTAGTTGTTGCAAGGGCACACTGCTAACTCATGTTCAGTGTTGCTCACCAGGACTCTGAGATCAATTTCTGCAAAGCAGCTTTCTAGCAGTCTGTACCGCTGCTGCTGGAAGTAGCAGTCAGTCCCCAGTCTGTTCTGTTGCACAAGGTTATTTCATTCTAGGTGCACCCCTCTGCATTTGCCTTTACTGAACTTCCTGAGGTTCTTCTCAGCCCTTTTCTCCAGCTTGGCCAGGTCCCTCTGAATGGCAGCTGTGTCCACTAGGGAATCAACTGTTCCTTCCAATCTGGCGTTACCCACAAACTTGCTGCGAGTGCACTCTATCCCATTACCCAAGTCATTAATAAATTCACTAAACAGTACTGGCCCAGTACTAATTCCTGAGGGACATCACAACAACCACCACTCAGACCTTGTGCATCTGATCACATCCCTCTGAGCCTGATGGACCCACCAATTTTCCAGTCACATTATCATCTACTTAGCCAGCCCATATCTCACTAATTTGACTACAAAAATATTATGGATGACCATGTCAAAGGCTTTGATAAAGACTTTCTTAAATAAACTGACACTGTTTCCACTATATACCAAACCATTATTTATACCAACCTAGAAGGCATAATAAAGCACCAGCTAGCCAAGAATTATTACACAGGTTTGTTCAATACAGTTCTACAAATGAAAGAAACATTTGGTTTGTAATGAACTCTAACTGAATTCTAATTTGGTCTGTACTTACCCAGATCTTGGCCATGTGCTCTTTCATTGCCTTGCACATAAAGCAAGGAGTAGCCATGGTAAATCAGCCTTGTTCCAAATGGACACGATGGTTCTTCAATGGTTTGACTGTGTCTGGTAACAAGGAAGCCATGAGCAACAGATGGTGCACCTGGTGGGCCCATAGCCCCAGGCAAACCTTCAGGGCCAGGTGGACCAGGGAATCCTCTGGGCCCTACGATACAGAGAGTCTCCTTTTATCTCTACAAACAGCAGTACTCTGCCTACATAACTAAAGAAGTGAAATTAGATACATTCACACCTAATCTCCTATGTTATTTTTCTATGAAGGAATCATGTCTTTGAAGAACTCATGGGCTTACCTGGGGGACCATAAGGACCAACTTCTCCTTTTTGGCCAGGTTTGCCATCAAATCCTGGACTACCAGGTGGTCCAGGTACACCTGAAGGTCCTGTCACCCCTGTTGAAAAACAAGGAAGAGTTATTACTGAATATTACTTCATGTTAGTTCTGACTTTTTGGCTTTTAATACAGTACGGCACAGGCACACCTCCGCATAAACTCAGGCAGATTCAGTGCGTATATTTCAATATCTAGAGCACATATGTGGGTTACTGCAGGCGAAGTGATCATAGTAGAGAAGAACAGAGAAGTAAGCAGAGGGTGTGCTTCTAAAATAACCAGTATTCGCCTGGAATGTGAAAAGGAAGGGCAGCAATCTCTTCCCTCTCTGCTTATCATATGACTGAATCAAAATTAGACCATGAAAAAGTAGGGTCATGAACAGTGGGAAAATCAGTATTCTCTTAGCTTCTTCCCAAAGACATATATTATGTCTTCCCTTTATCGATTTCTAGGGATGCTTTGAGTCCTACATAAAATCAGTAACTCTGACTTTGGGAAAAAGAAGTTAACACCATCAGCACCATACCCACATTTCTGTGACACATCAGAAGCTTTAGACAGTCACAGCTGTCCTTTTCTTGATCACTCAAAAAGCAATATTGTGTTCATGAACTGACTACCAGAGAACAGCGACAGACCCCATACAAGCAAACCCATGCTGTGTTCAGTCACTGGGATTATTTCATAGCTATGTCCTAATGGACAGCAGTTGCAGAGTTGTAATCCCACCTTCAACAGCAAACTTCCATGTCTATATCTTATATTAAATAGAAATAATATCTTATATTAAATAGAAAGAAGATATTCATTATATTCCAGCATAATTCCCCACCATCTTCTCATAAAACAATCGGGAACAAAGCTTTCTCTTAGAATCTTAATAGCTTAAGAACACAAGCTCCCACTCTCCATGTCCTGTCATTCTGAAGGACATGTGTCCTATGCCAGCATTTCATTTATCTTACCCTTTACTCCATTCTCTTATTCCCTAATGTGTTTAATTTTTGCAGTTCACCTTTTCTGTATAAAAATTGCAACGTCTGGACTAAGAGACGAAATCTAGGACTATGGAACAAGTCCACTCCAAGATCAAAGTGTTCTTCCTCATGCTTGTCTTCTCCCAGAGACACACAGTAATTAAGTTTGGATTCAACACTAAAGACAGAAGATACCTTAACAAATACATTCTGTATTATCTGGATGAGCAGTATGTTGCAAGTCATTCTGCTTACTGCTGATCTCAGATACTGATGTGATGACTGTAGAGTGAGAGCCTATAAAAAAATCATTAGGAAGGCATCTGTTTCTGAGACTCCTTTGGATAAACTTCAAAAAGAAGGACTCTCTTCCTCATCGCTGACACAATTTAAGTGGCTTATAAAAAGCTGGATAATATTATACCAAAAATCTTCTAGTGTCTAGCCTACCATTTTACATTACTTAAAATATATTTCTACTGGCAAGTTAGAAACTCTCACCTTGCTGTCCTTTGGGACCTGGAAGTCCCGGGAATCCTTTAAGACCAACTGGTCCTACAGGGCCAGGTAAGCCAGGATCCCCTTTAACAAGCTGAAAAGCACCTGGCGGGCCTGGTGGGCCTTGTAAACCTGCCAAAGTTAACAGAGGAAATCAGCACTTATTTAGTATTGCACAATAAAAAAGTGAGAAAACAATGTTATCTTGTATTGCCATTTATGTAGTCAGAGAATAGACAGAGCCTATAGCTAGAAGATACCAATGTGTCCAAGACTTTGTATGTGCACTAAGTAGGGTCATACCTGTTAAGAAGCCAAACCCGAAGCTGACTGAGGGTAGAAGACAACGGGGTTCAAGGCACAACTGGGGAAACAGCCTGGGCTGGGCCTCTGCCACTGTCAAGCCTCTGGTAACACCTAAGTAGCTGCACATGCTGCTGCTGAAAACCATATTGCTACCTCTTACATTCCCATTTCCCACCAGACAGGACAGAGCAGGCCCACAGATGTAGCTCTGACCAGAAGCACTGCGACCAGGGTGCGCAAACAGTGAGCTGCATCTGCTGGGGGTGGCATTGGCAGTTTGTGCAGCAGTTTGCTCAGAAGAGCTGTACGCTCTGCCAGTTATCGGGCTGCTGCCTGCTCTGCTCACCAGCAGGCTTAGGCTGCAGTCTCGATGGTCACGCCAACTAACTGATGGCTGTGCAAGCCTACCCAGAAGCTTGAGGTCTCCAGGGAATTACAAGGATAACATCTTTCAAAAGAATTATCATTTTTTAAGTGGATTCTTTTTCTAAGAACTGTAAGGAGACTGTGACCTGCTGAAAGAAAATGGTGTCCACCAGCACAACTGCAATGCTGTGGCTGAAACCCAAACGGAAACATTACAGCCTATCTATGCTGACATGTCCACCCTAACAGACCTCCCAAGGACTGAAATAGCTGTCCAGACCTTAGGTTGCATGGAGTCCCCTCAGCAAGTTTGCGGATGACACCAAGCTGAGTGATGTAGTCAATACCCTTGAGAGAAGGGATGCCATCCAGAGGGACCTTGACAGGTTTGAGGCGTGGGCCATGTGAACCTCATGAAGTTCAACAAGGCCAAGTGCAAGGTCCTGCACCTGGGTCGGGGCAATCCCCAATATCAATACAGACTGGGGGATGAATGGATTGAGAGCAGCCGTGCAGAGAAGGACTTGGGAATTCAGATAGACGAAAAATCGGATATGAGCCGGCAATGTGTGCTCGCAGCCCAGAAAGCCGATCGTATTCTGGGCTACATGAAAAGCATGGCCAGCAGGTGGAGGGAGATGATTCTCTCCCTCTACTCTGCTCTCATGAGATTTTAAACAGAAAGAGGGCAGACTTAGATTGGAGTTAAGGAAGAATTTTTTTTACAATGAGGGTGGAACAGGTTGCCCAGAGAAGTTGTGGATGCCCCATCATTGGAAATGTTCAGTCAGGTTTGATGGAGCTTTGAACAACCTGATCTAGTGAAAGATGTCCCTGCCCATGGCAGGGGGGTTGGACTAGATGATCTCTAAAGGTCCCTTTCAACCCAAACCATTCTATGATTCTATGGTTTAGGATACCATTTAAAGATTCTAATAATGACAAAACCTCAGTACTGATTTTTCAGAGCAGGAGATAAATACATTCACTTTCTACCCAATATTTAAATCTAATCTGACCATTCAGATGCTGATACCATGATATCTGGTTTCATATTCTACCTTTTTACACTGAATAAAAGGGGGAGGGAGATATCCATTGATGAGTCACAAATAACCATTTTAACAACAACATCTGGGAAAAAAAGCAAGTCTTTATATTATACCTTTAGATCCAGGAAGACCTTGGTCACCTCGCTCACCCTTCAGGCCTGGGAAGCCAGGAGATCCTTTTGGACCTGAAGTCAAAGGAAATATTTACCTGAAAATTCAATAATTTCTTGATTTGGAAGGATATGTGCAGAATAACCATGTATGACCCCATGATCATGTAAGGGCCATGACTTTATTCACACAAGTACTTTTTAACTGTTTGCAAAAACAAGATACAAACAACAGCACTAAGTCACCAAAGAAATGATGACTGAAAACACATTTATCTTACTTTAGTTAATAAATCTTTCTGTAAACTATAAGAATTATTTTTTTTTCTATTAATAACTGCATTTTTTATACACGCAGTGTTTTCACGTGTATGATGGTGACAGTAGCAGCAATATAGTCAACAATGGAGACATACTGAGCCCATGTTTCCTCAAATGTAGCTATAACATTTGCCTCTCCAATTTTCAAGAAAATCTTGAAGATTCTTGGCTGGTAATGTCTAAACAATTGATTTTACATCCACCTTTTAAAGCAAGTGCACACTTAAAATTGGCAAAGCAAGACAACAGGCAAAAGGCAAAAGAACCTTGACAAAAATCTTGATGTTCTTGTATGCTATTTGATGCAGCTTTCAATGTCCTGTTTCAATAATTTGTAAATAGAGTCAACATTCTTTGAGCATCTTTGAGGATATGAAAGAGACATCTTTGCATACTATTTAGGAATATGGTAAATTTTCTTCTCACCTGGAACACCTGGAACTCCTGGAGGTCCCAGATCACCCTTTTGACCAATATCTCCTGGTAAACCAGGACTACCCTGTATAAAAGAAAATGTGAAGTATAGTTATCCTACAATACTATGATATGACTCTCAAATAGGCTGTATATTTTTAGAAACCTATGAAAAAAAACTTAATATGAGAGAAAAGCCATTAAGTTTAAGGAATGGTTATTCTCTACCATGATTAGATGAGAAGCTTCTCTTACAGGAACAAGTGTGACACCTTGTTCTTACTAAACTATTTTTTGCCTTACAAAGATACTAGATCAGAATAAGGTCTCACTAACAGTATAGCTAATAAAAAGGTTCTCAATCATAGACCATATTGTTATGAAAAACATCAGTAAACACAAATCTCAGCAAATACTAATTTCAGCACAGCCCCAGCAGGCAGTTGCTAGTTAGATATCTAAATGCAGTAATTCTAGACCACAACAGACTTGAAAACTTCTACATTCACATGTGGAATGAAATTAAACGTGCTCAACAATTTATAAACCTCTGAAGATTTTTACTTTTCAACAGGGCTAAAATACTCAAGGACTTAAATACTTAAAACACAATGTGAACTTCTGCCTTCACTATTATAAACTGCTCCCCTGAAATTAATGGCAACAAGTTGATTGTAGCCTCACTTCAAGGAAAACCAAGCCCATATTTCAAAAGACACTGTAAATAGTCATTTAAATGACTGCCAATTTCCTTTTCTTCTTTTGTCTGTTGCAGATCATCTGCAAAAAGCTTGTAAGTATAGTTTAGAGTTTCTCCCTGGCAGAAGCAATATGATAGTCCCCTATATAATAAAATGTGGAACATTGGTGGAGGAAAGAAACAAAATCCCTTTGCTAAGTAACTTACTGATCAGAGGTTGGAGATGTGAATTGTGTACTCAGTGAAAAATAATACCAAAGATAGGATTCATCTCATCATATTTGGAGAGCAATAGAATAGACACATACAGGAGTGATTTTTCATTTGATCTAAGTTAGATGTTTATATTAAGGGGAGAAGAATGGCTCCCTACAAAGGTCTAATTCTTTCCACTGATTATAAAGGGAGAAGAGATGACTAGCTCAAAAATGGATTTCAACAGTGAGACTTCAAAGTTAAACAAAAGAAATGCTACCCTCAGAGTGGTAAGGGAGGTATTAATGAAGTAAGGTTCCCTGATTTCCTTCAGTCACATAGTCACAGTATGCAGTATTGTTTAAAGAAATGGCCCTCTCTTTGTGTTGTAACATGAACTTCTGTAGCACAAAACAGGAGGTCTACCATTCATTCAGAAGACAGTCATGAGTCAATGTCATTAAAAGAGGTTTTTTTAATAACTTTTTTTAGGTTATAATTATGAAATGGAATTATTTATAAGAGGAGTTTATTGGAAGCTTTCCAGCAAAATACTTTTTCCACAACAGTATGCAGTTTCTTAAACTTCTTTTTTTCCCCATCAGATATAGCTTGGCAAACAACATTTTGTTTTGGATCTGTTCCAAACAAAACAAAACTATTTCAGTTCATGGAAATGATGAAAATGTTTCTTTTCTCATTTCAACGTTAAAATGCACAGAAAAACCCATGGGATTTGTATTTCACAGTCTGATCTCCGCATTCATTTTTTTTAGATAGGCTGTGTCACCCATGTTGTAGCAAAATCTCCTTTCTGATATAGGTTACCATGTACCTGGAGACCTGTATGAGCAAATTGAGCTGTGATCAGGGCAGGAGCCTGTCACATTGGGGAGGATGAAGATGTTAGAAACCCATCTTAGTATGTATAACCAGAGGAAGTTTAATATTGAAATAACTCTCACTGGAGCATTTCACACTGAGTTAACAATCCAATACTATGCATTGTGGGTCAAGGATAGTAAAATATTTTCTTCTGACTGAAGGCATGGAATCAAAATCCTTTGGCATTTCCTATTCTTGATAAACAAACAGTCTTGGACTGGAATATCAACCTGTGAAAAGCTTCAGAATTTCCTGGGGTATAGAAATTTAGCTCTCTGCAGAAGTACTGCAAATTCTTAAAATAGGGAAAATACACTGGAATGTTATTTTGAAATTTACTGCCTTCATAGCTGGTATGGTATGGTATGGTACGGTATGGTATGGTCTGGTCTCAAAGATAAAAAGGCATAGCCAAGATCTAGTGTCAGAACACTGAAGCAAATCTGTGAAGTGACTCCTGGATGCAGAAAAGGATGCAGTAGATCTTTGCATTATCAAGAATAACGTGGACTTTGTAAGTCCACTATCAGTATCTTGCTTTTCACATCAGGACCTTATTCCTGAGTCTTCCTTCCTTTTGTACAGGAATTGTTGAGTTATACCTACCTATTTTCTTATTCCTTCTTCCATAAATTTTATTATTATTATTATTATTATTTTCTTAGTAGGAAAAAGGAAATGAAAATTTAAAATATAGAGTGTATTTTTCAGTGTGGAAAAAGGCAGCAGACACTCCAAGAGAAAGAGTATAGAAGACCAACTATTCTGGGTAACTGTCCTATTCTACTTCATTCTCCCTAATATACAGAAAAGAGACTGGTTTAGATCAGGGGGAACGAATAATATATGACAACCATGTATTAATAGCATTGCCTGTTTGTATTTCTAAATCAGCAGCTATATTTCCTCACTGACAGTACTGAAAGTGCACTTTATTTGAAAGGTTTCATAACAAAACCAAACAGTTCAGGTATTTTCAGAAGGCAATTTATCGTGAAATATGCAACCTTTAAAATTAACTAATAATGCATTTGCAGGATTTATGGATGTGCTGCAGCCATCCTGTACTGTTAATACACTGTAAATTATATTCTGGGTGTTGTATGTTACCACTCACTATCCATAAATTTCTAATAAGTTCATTAGATCACTGGGGCTTATTGGTAGGCAACCTTTAAAAGGATAGAATTGAAATGTTTTCAGACTGACTTTACATCATCAGCAGTGAGTCCAAAGGCACTTTGAGCATAAAGTATCATTATTTTAAACAAGAAACATCTATGATTAATATATCCATTAATTACAAGAACCAGCTTTCAGCAAATCCGGAGTGTACTGAAAGTAACTTACTGGCAGTCCCTGGAAACCTGGATCACCTTTGACTCCCGGACCCCCAGGAGTCCCAGGCCAGCCATTGCTCCCCTGCTCTCCTTTGGCCCCTTTCAGACCTGGGGGTCCTGGTGGCCCTGTTGGACCTGGTAAACCTACAAACCAGAAGAATAGAGTATTTAGTGGCAAAATTTGTTCAGAGCAGTACCTGATGGAGGAAGAGCTGGCTCAATCTACAGATGGGCACAACCAAAGTAATTATCGTAACAACATTTCAAGAAAATAAGTAGGAGAATCTCTTGCAGGGAGGTCCATATGACTCCCCATCTGAGTGGACATCTATCCTTCATCAGCCTGATGGAAAATATTGGAGAGTTTTCTATATGTGCAGAACAAACAGATGGTATGGTCTCAGGTACGAACATGCTAGAGATATTGCAGCTCTGCTCTACTCTCCTCCTTAACCTCTAGCACAGGGCCACTACCAAGGTGAGGCCACGCTGGGCCGTTTTTAAACACACTAACACTCTAAGACATAGGAACATACAGTCAAGGCTACCTTGAAACAGTAAATAAAGTCCAGAGGGAAACATGGAAATGGGAGGCAAACTTCGCAATGTCAGAAAGACTTCTGGACAAAACGAAGTGCCTGAGGACATAAAATCAGTCTGTTCTAGGAGATAATGCCAAACTGCCTATGAAGGGGAGCTTTTCTCTGATCTGTGTGAAGAGAATAAACAAGGATGTGCAATATTGATTATATTATTAATTAATTAGGTGAGCTTTGATTAACAGCAGTACATTAATACTAAAGATAAAGAATTACCTGGAAGGCCAGGTTGGCCCTGGGGTCCTCTGTCTCCTTTAGGGCCCTCAATTGCACTTCCTGGTAGTCCAGGAAGACCTTGGCTGCCCTTAGGGCCTGGTGGACCAGCATATCCTGGTTCTCCTTTCAGGCCTGGGATCCCCGGACTTCCTGGGGATCCTGGAAAACCCACATCACCTTTCGCACCTAAGATTTGAAACAACCCCCAAAACATGATTAGAGAAGGGATCACAATCACGGAAACCTTCTGCCTTATTATCCACTCATAGTATGCTTTATTCCTTAAGAAAATACTGATCTTGCCTTTATACATTTGTATAAAAATGCAAAACTTTAGGAAAACTATTATTCTCCACGTTATGACATAAAGTATGAGGAAAAGAGTAGTTTGACTGACATATCTTTTCTTAGCTAAACTGATCACTGGGCTATTTTAATTCACTCTAAAAATAGATGAACATTCAGCATCTCTCTATCAGTCCTTCCACAAGGAATATAAAGCCCCCGAATCCTTACTCCATTACAATTATTATTGTCATAGCTGAGTAAGGGATGTCTTGCTTGACTAAGCACAAAAGGACTTGCTCCTGGAGAAAAAGGGAATTTTTTTTTACTAAGATCTAGATTTAGACACTTAGTACTTACTTTCAGGCTTGTACAAATTGTTAATATTTGCAGTTCAGTCAAATTTTAGATCATGATTGAGCAAAAATATAGATTAGCTGGTATAAGTACAATAATAAGAGAAATAAAATGTATAAAGAACACTATCCCTGGCTCTTTGCCTAAACAGAACAGCGTCTTTAAATCCTGGACTTCTTTTTTTGGAACTACAATACATTTGGAACACAAATGATGTCAATTGAATATCTATTTACTCTAAAACCAGATATTTTTAAATGAGCTGTGCTGACAAAATGAGAGACATGGGTAAGGTGAGAAAAGCGCTCTCATAATCGAGCATTCTAAATGTCTTACTGAGTTATGATTAGAAAATTTGCTTATTAAAATAAGTTCTCTAACAGTAGGGCTTTCTTAGCAATTAATGATTGTTAATTACTCTGAGATGGTAAATAAAAGATATTCTAAAATTCTGGTTTATCACTTTTGATTGTCCACACAAGTTTCCTGTATTTATAGAATGAATGAGTGAGCTTGATATTTTAAGCTATGTTAAGTTCTTCAAAATCTGCCACATCATGTTAATTTCACAGGTAGGCTAGTTGAATCTTCTTTGTTTTCTGGATATTTAAAATTGAAAATCCTTTACCTGTACACAATTCCCTTTATCGGCAGCCGTTTGATATTTCTTCACACTGTACCTATTGCAGTCTAGTGTCTAGGACATACTTATTTCATAAAATGGAGCATGGTGCATTACAGACACCTTGAACAAGCACTGATTCAAGCCAATCAAGCTGTTCTCACAGCACAGTGTAGTGACACACTTTGCAAAGATCACAAGTGGTCTTGAAATTGTGATAGCTATGTGCCTGTACCCAAGCTAATAAGTCCTGAGTCCAGGTAATAACAATTTTCAGTAAGATCTCATCAGGTCTCTGCTATCTTTTGCATCTCTGCACCATGCTCCTGTGCATAGCTTAGACATGCTCTACTGAGCTATAGAGAATAACTATTTTAGCAATGAATAAAATTGCATTTGGGCTGCACAACAGACTCGGGTAAAAAAATTACTGCAGTATCCTGGCCACGAAACTACTGTCTTTAGCTGTCTGGTGCACAGAGCCTCACTAGGCTTTGATTCTTGCAAAATTAGTAGGAAAACAGAAATACTTGGAGTCAAAAGCACAGCACACAAATACGGGAGTTATTTATATTACCCCATCACAGCACAGCTTGCAGTAAATTCCACGCTATGAATAATTACCTATTTTAGGGCATATCTAACTCATGTCCAAGATGCTGCCACTGTAACAGAAATTAGTATTTGAGCCTCTCAGAGTTTTTGCCTGCTCTGAAAAGGTATAGCATGTAAAAGAATGAAGTAGAAAGTATGTCTGAATTACAGAATTATATTTAGAGTATGTTGGGAGGGAGGTTTGCTGCTTGTTTAAAGAAGTGTTTTACCTTTATCTCCCTTTGCACCGGGAAATCCTGGAAGTCCTCTACCTGGAATACCTGTAATATAGAGGCAGCAAAAAATTAGAAGATGGAACAGTACTTAAATTTAGCTTGTAATGAACAAAACTCTATTAAGCATAAAAGCATATCTATATAAATATATAAGCATATGTATGTAAATATAAAATCTAAATAAATGGTGTATGCAAAAGTTCTTCAGGGCAGAGACTGTCATTGTTAAGTATTGGTATTGTGCCTAGCACAATGGGTGCTAGATCCTGTATGACTGAAAACCCTACCCTAAGAAAAGGCAAGCCTGCTCCATTATTTCACAGCTAAGTTGCAGACTGAAATTAATTCTAAAAGACCAATGCTTTAAAGTATTGCCAGCTTTTGTAAAATAAATTATTTCAAGATTACACTGATTAAACACAGTTGCTCATCTAAATGATTAGCTTTACAATGATGGATGATAGTCAATAGTTTGCAAGACATCATACTAACTTTATTTTCTAAGGTTCCATTCAAAGTACTGCAAACCCAGCACACCCCTCTACCAATTAATCTTGTGTAGTCTCTGTGTATTTTCGTACCCCGTAAACTTAACGTGACAGTCACAGTACCTTGTTCACCCTTTGCACCAGCTGCACCTGGAATCCCATCATAACCTGGTTCACCCTTCTGTCCAATGGAACCAGCAGGACCCGGAACACCAGGTTCACCTGAAAAATCATTGCCATTTTCATTTCACCTATGAATAATCAGATGGTTTTTTACACGTTTTTTTCCTCTAAAGAAAAGCTTAGCTTATTCTTTTGCTCCCCCAGAGACCAAGCAGATACTGCATGATGACTTCAGTGTGACTTTTCTCTGAGGTTACTTCTGAAGTAAACCAGTGTGAGACAGGGCTCAAGTATTACAGATTTTGACATAGCTAGTTATCATGAATCTCAGTGAGTTTAGAGTGCAGGAACTCCAGCAAACACTTGTGAATAGCACAGCCCATTGCTCAATGAGATGATGAATCCTGCAGCCAGTAAACTAAGAACACAAAGCTCCAAGTTCAAAAATGTTGTTATACTCATAACAGCAATGGACTTACTCTCCTCCCTACTCTATTTCCTCTTTAACATCTGTGTAATGATGCTAATGTGGTGATTCAGGTTTGGGCCCATGGATCAATTTTACTGTTTTTAAATGAACTCAGAAACAACAGAACTAATGGCTATAGCAACAACCAGTCTTGTGGAAGGTGGTAAAATCTCTTCCACAAACAGTGCAAAAGAAGTATTAGCCCCACACTACCCTGACTCAGATTTACCTGGGAAAGAGCACTGTCTTTTTTTGCTTATGAACTGAACAAATGTACCAGGAAATATCTGAGGCAAAATGAATGTAGAATGCCACAGCATTTGTTTTAGCCACTGCCTGGAAATGAACAATACTTTAAGTAGCATTTGGTGTTTTACATTTCTTTTCTACCTGGTTCTCCTTTTAAACCTGGAATGCCACTTAAGCCAGGAAGTCCTTTTTCACCCTTTTCTCCATGGCGGCCAGGGCTCCCTAAAGAAAGAAAGAAGACATGGGTTTACATGCGGGATATTTAGTATAAGTTTCACATTAATTTTTCACTGCAATTTCTGTTTCATTAAAGCATAAACACTTGCCTGGAAATCCTGCCATGCCAGGGGATCCTTTGGGACCTGGGGCACCCGGCATTCCAGGAATTCCTGCACTACCCTTTTCACCCTTATCTCCAGATAAACCTGGACTACCCGATCTTCCTGGTTCTCCCTAGAAGAAGCAGCACACATTATAAAATCCACACAGTAATTCCGAAACAGATTTTTCTGTTTGCAATGGTAGATGTTACCCCTCTTATCCATCAGACTTATAAAGAATTTCATTCTTTTTCCATTTAGAAACAAAGTAATTTAGGATTAAATTTGGCATTAAATTCCACTATCAGAATTATTGACTTTTCTAGCAATTGCTTAATACCTACATATGGAAATGAATAGTTTTCTATGCATTTTTATGACAGTTTTTACAAAGTCTTTTCCAAATTAGTCTCTTAACTTACTTATTACACTTAATCATCTTCAAAAAAATCTTTTTTTAACTCTTCAGCAGGTTTGCTACCAGATTAGTAAGTTTATTTTTACAGTTTTTACTTATAAATTCATGATTACTGTCATTGTATAGCTAGGAAAAGGAATGTGAAACAAATGAGAAACCTATTAGAATACTATTAGAAATTAAATTAACTTTACAGACAGTATTAATACAGTTCCCTTTTCAGTCATATCTGAGCATTTTATAGGTTTTTTCAGCTTCCCAGTATCTCTGTAAAAGTACAGAAACACTATTTCAGTGTGATTATTTGCTCTGTTTGTAAGAAGCCCTTTTCACTTTATTTAATTTGTATTTTTAAAAGTTATTTCCCTCCCCCACATTTCTAGCACTGTAAATTAGCCTATTCTGAAGAGAGAGAATAAATAAGAACCCTGGAGATAATGGTCCCATCAAACAGAATGCATCTAAACTAAGTTTCTCATCAGGTATTTAAATGAGCATAATAGAAAATATAAAAAAATAGCTTAAAGGCCAAAGGCATCTTTTTAGATGGGGTACTTGGTAGAGACAGACAATTAAATCCTTAGGGGTGTAAATACCTTCTCACCAGGAGACCCTGGAAAGCCAATTCCAGGAAAACCTGGTGCTCCTTTGTCTCCTTTTTCACCTTTTTGCCCAGGGAACCCTGGTGTGCCTGGTGAACCTGGTACTCCTGGCAGACCCTTTTCTCCAGGTGTTCCTTGTAAGAGAAAAGGAAAAATGGGTGTATCAGAACTAGTGGTACCCTAGCAGTGTTGACAACGATTTTTCAGTGTTGCTTTAGCTATTCAGAGCTAGAAAAGCAATGTAACTCACTAAAATAGCTAGTAAATTAACTTCTGAGATTCACTCTCTAAATGGGACTTTTTATGGGAAGATAAGCTCTCCTCATAAGAGAAGGTCGTAATCTTGGATTCAGAGTAAACAGAGCTCTTGCTAAGAATATTATTTGAATAAAAGTTTATGTTGATTTGAATAATTTCTAACAGGACTACAGCGACAAAGGGACTCTGCTGTAGAAAATTTTTCTGTCCCCCTTTACTATCTCAGTCTTTCACTTTTTATTTCCTAAGGCACAAGGCCATCTGAATGGAGACAAAGTTTCTGTGTTGAGATACAGGTTCTTCTCCGTTCTATTCTTTACCAATCCACTCCCCAGACCACTACAGTTTCTAATTAACATGCAGTATGCAGCAACTCACCAAACTTTTTAGAAGGGGGAAAATACACAAGAAGCTTAATGCAGTTCACACACTAGCAGAGACAGAGACAGACAGACAGACAAACAGGTGTCACTTCAAACACTGCCTGCCTGCAACAAATACACAAATCCTACATATCCAGCTAAAGGATTCACATGTAGAAACTTTGGAAACCATCCTACTCTTTGTATATCACAATAGGATTGAGAAAGCAATGTCCCAAAAGTCTAAAGAAAGTTCAGACACTGCAAATTCTTTAGTAGATCCAAACCAACAAATATTCCATACAGGTCTCTCACAACATTCTATATTAACTTGAGGAAAACAATAATAAGAAATTCCCAGCAATCTGTACCTGGCAAACCCATTTCACCAACTGATCCTTTTTGTCCTGGAATTCCTGGATCCCCTGGGTATCCCGGGGGACCCTGATCACCTTTTGGTCCTATGGACAGCAGAGAAATTAAGAGTCCCGTGAGTTAATGTGGTTTAAAATACCGGATGAACAGTCTCTCTGTCGCTAGCTTCAGATGTACCTGGATGTCCTGGAGTACCAGGTTCACCATCCTTCCCTGGAATTCCTGGTTCTCCATATTCTCCACGTAACCCTTTTTCTCCTGTTGCTCCATGGTCCCCTGGACACCAAGAAAACAAACACAGTGAGATGAGTTTTATCAAAATTTCCTGTAATGCCATATAGTAATCCTTCTAGTTAATTTTTGATCACTGTTGCTTCTCTCTACTGAACAAGGAAATGGCTGAATTCAAGATTCGTACATTGTAGAGTAGAGTCACACTTGAGTAAAACACAACTCTCCAGTCACTAAACCAGTGCTGAGGAAAGGCTGCAAACTATTACAATTTTACAGATGTCTGTGCAAATTACAAGGCAAATTATATCTTCAAAGAAATTGCAAACGAACATGTGTTTGAGTTAGATTAATGAGTTACTTCAGAAGTGCCAGACAATATCAGTTGTTAGCAGAAATGATTGATTTGACTGTTCTGCTGTCTAAAAAGGTTCACGTGAACAACCAGTTCACAACCAGAAATTTGCTGTTTCCTCAGTTCTATCTAATGTTAAAGCATCTTCATCATTCCAGAAGGCTCCACCTCTTATTCTGTGGTATGCCTCTTCTCCAGTTTTTAAGGTCCAAGCTTTTTAGTCATAACCGTTTCTGTTAGTGTTGCATATAGGTGCAGGACAATAGCTTACTGAAGATAGCTCACTGAATGTTTTTAAGTAAGCCAATTTTATTAAAAACACCCCAGGATGTCCAAAATCAGATGTTTTCATTAAACATCACTGACAATCTTCCATAAAAATACTGTGTCTTTTCTACACAGTTTGTATTTTAGAAGCTTTTTAAAACATTACTGTGATATTCGTGCCTAGAGAGATGAAGGCAACTAATAGATCTGCAAAGTTATGCAGTATAACTAGGCTATTTTTCTCTGCTGGTACTAAGTATCCGTGGGTTGAAGAGGATGAGATGGGCAGAATAACAGCAGAAATTTGCAGGTTGGTGTCTGTTTGGAACCTACCCTTCGAGGCTGTGTGAGCCAGGCCAATCTGTAGACTGTGTGTGGTCAGGAAAAGGTAAAGCATACAAGTTTGCAAGCGTGCATTATTAGTGCTGGAGAGATGAAGAAGTCAGAAACCAAAGAAATTAACCATTTGAATTTCTCAGCAAAGGCTTCTTTATATGCATGTAACCAGTGTGCCTAATCTGGATTTCTGGAAAGGAAATAAAACTATCAATCAGTCAACCTACAGGCCAATAGTAGATAAGAAAGTAATGAAAGTAAAACAAATGTGGATTTGTTTTAAGGCTTTTCATACCACCATAAATATCAAGATCAGAAACAAATGAGAAAAATTAAGCTAGATGAAATTTTTATAGGCTGGGACCCTCATCAAATACAAAAGTGCTCTCAGAAGCTGCATCTCAGCTTAGAGGCAGATGCATTCCACACTTGTTCCTGCCTCCCCTCGCAGTCCCTGGCTGTCCAAGCTGGGAAGGGCACTGCCTATCCACATGCCTAGGTTCCTCTGAGACCCAACCGGGACACACGAGCACCGGTCTCATTCTGACCAGTAGTCAGGACATGGAGATAAGAGGTACCTAGACTGGGAAACTCTCCTGTTCCCACAGTTCAAATATAACATAGTATAGTTACTGGTGATTCACTGCCAAACTGGAAAAGAGTCTCAGGTGCTCTGTCCTGAGCACAACAGAGAATACATTGATGAAATGTACAGATGACACTAAACTGGAAAGGCTTGAAAAGAGGACAGGATTAGACTGCAGAAGGATTTTGAACAGTTGGAGTAAAGGTTGAAAATCAACATCATGAAATTCAAAAAGTGTAATACACCACGTATGTGGTAAGGAGAATTCAAAAGCATGACAAAATGAAAAGTGATTGCATAGGCAGCAGTCCAGAAGTAAAGGACTAAGGATTATAGGAAATCACAAACTGAGTCGGCTGTTGTTTCGAGAAAGGGATTTCATTCTAGCAGGGCTTGAGTTGAAGTACTTCATTTGTTTCAGCAAAGTGCACTCTAACAAGGATGCAGCCAAATTGGGGAGAAATCAGAAAGGGTAACAAGAATGATAATTATTTCAGAAAACATGATATACAATGAAAGGCTGAAGGATTTGGTTGAGGGAAATGGAAGACTATGATCTCGGTAGCTCCCTTCTAAGCCCTACACTTCTATTTTAACTAAAACAGTTATCATTTATTTAAAAACCATTATGGGATTTTTTTAATAAAAAGTAAATCATAATAAAAAAAAGGACAAATAATAAAAATATATAAAATATACACTATTTTTTCTTTGAAAAGAAAAACAGGGGAAAGAATGATCTTAAACAACTGAATTTTCATGTAGCAGTAAAAATAAAAATCCAAGAAAAATGCATTTCTAAAAAAACTAATATCTCTACCATCATTAAGTTTCTAAATAGAAAGCTGATTGCCTTTCTCCTGCATATTTCCAGATGTTTCTAAACTGACATAAGTTGATCTTTTGGTATCAGTGGCATACAGATGTGTCTTTCCTGAAATTTCTTAGGTCACAAAGAAACATGTGCGCCAAAAAAGACTGCCCACTTTTTCTTACAGTATTATTTGGTCTTCATGGCCACAACAGTGCTTCCACTATATGTTTTACATGAAAGACAGCTTTTCTCTTCTGGCAAGCTCTAGTTTCTACTTTTAAAATTTCTTTTCTTTTGAGAGAGTCTTCTGATAAAAGAGATAAAATGGATTTTATAAGGGCAAATTGAATCTTTTCCATCCAACCAAAACCCTTTCTGTCTGTGATTAATCTTTGTTTCTATGGAGTTGAAAGGTACTGGAAAAATATCTGCATTTGCTGTGTGAAATTCTTTAATCTCATTTTAAAAACTGTTGTCTAAAACTAAGATACAACTGAACTCAAAGCATTGCTGCTTAACAGTATATGAGTGTAAATTACACTTATCCACAGTTAGAGACTAAAGTTACCTTTTTCTCCTTGATCTCCCTTTTGGCCTTTGAGACTAACCATGTCCATGTTGTCCATCGTTCCAGGTTTTCCTGGGAGACCGGCTTCACCTTTATCTCCTTTGACACCAGGATCACCCTGTGGTCCAATTACACCTTTGAAACCTTGGCTACCTATAAAGGGATACACAGTACATTATAGTGGCATATAAAACTTTTCAAAAATATTTAGTAGACAACAACAAATGAAATTAGCTATTGATTCAAATTTTGAGCACTGAATACCGTGCTCTGGAACATCTCATTTATCTCATATGAAGTTTTTTTATACCAGGACTTCACAATAGCTCTGTCAAAAAAGTTGACATATTTTTCCCGCTTCACAGCCATTAATTTTAGACTCTCAAAACAACAGGGATGGGAGTTTGGCAGTAATACAGGGCATTATTTGAAGGATTTAATGAAGACCTTCCTGCTGGCTTTTTATAATTTCCACAGCATTTTTCTTGGAGTAACATCTATAGCATCCTCGCACCTAGCAAACCCTTATGTTGTTGAAGAACGGATCAAAAATCCTGGCTCAGTGCCCAAATACATGACTGTTCCTAGCTTTCTAAATGACACTATTTCTAATTTACAGGGAAAGTTACTTGACATAAAACATTCCTCAGGCCAAGCACACTCCTTATATTTGGTTATTTCCAGACTTGTCTTCTGCCAGGAAAAAAGTGGATTTTACAATTTTGATTTTGTGAAAATCTCTCTCGTACCTTTTTCACCAGGCAACCCTCGATCTCCAACTGGTCCAGGAGTTCCTGGCAATCCAGGAGTTCCCATAACTCCCATTTCTCCTTTGGGTCCTGAAACCAAAGTGAAAGAGTGAATAACAGAAATAACGCAAGCAGTGTAAAGAAGCACAAGAAACGGAATTATTTACTCCCTATCATATTAGGAATTGCACTACTTAAGGAAAAATGGGACAAAGAAGATGATTAATCAAAAATAGCCTGAGAGAGAAAACAACAGTAAAAACAGTGTTATGAAAACTAGAATAAAACACAGTTTGTAATGGGTTTTCGACAGATTCTTAAAACTTCCTATTACAGTAAACAATGCTATCATTAACAAAGGCATTATTAAAACCACATTCAGTCACTGAACCTGTGCAGAATAATCCCCTTTCATTATTACAGGCTAAAGGCTAGTTCCTGCAAGTTGCTGGATTTGATCCACCAAAGGACTTGAGTAGCAGTTCAGTTGTGCACAGAGCTGCTTTACTGACGTCAGCCCGTGTGTTTTCCCAAGCTTGGGCTCTTTGATGGCTCAATTTCTAACCCAGTGAAAGGGCATGCTACCACAACTTAATAAAACAGTTGTCAAAGATGCCGGTTTCCAAGGGAAAAGATGTTTACCTGATGATCCTTTCAGTCCAACGGACCCCTGCGGACCCGGCAGGCCGGGTAACCCCACAGACCCTGGTACTCCGGGTTGGCCCTGGCTACCTTTATCCCCTTTTGGTCCTGGCATATCTAGACCTGGGATACCAGGGAAGCCCCTTTCTCCTTTTATTCCAGGAAATCCTAGGAAAAACAGAAGATACAGGATTAGTCCTTAACGGAGCACGGGGAACAGCGTTAACAAGAATATCTGATAATGTCCACCTGCAGTTCAGAAATTACATGGCATGAAGAATGAAGACTCAAAGCCAGACAGCAGAAATAGTCCTCATTTTCTAAGTGAGGCTTTGATCCTGTATATATCACCCACCAACGACGTGAAGAGACCGAACAAAATGGCAGGCGTTTTCTCAGGAGGCTTCGCCCTGCATTTTGGATCAGACGGAGGAGGCCTGCCAACATGCCCCCCGTGCACCCCCACCGCAAAACAGTTCACGAGCAACACTTTTACCAACACCAATATCCGTTTATGCCAAAAGTCTGCTCCTAAGCACTGTCATGGGCATGTTTTCCTCTCACCTGGTGGTCCCTGGGGTCCTGGCTGCCCGGCGGGTCCTGGTGATCCCTGCGGGCCCAGCCCCGGTGCGCCCGGAGGGCCCTGCAATCCTTGCAGTCCTGGGAGGCCGGGGTCGCCTGCGGCGAGACAGAGACATAGACCGAGTGTCCTCCGATGTCATTTGAAATCTTGTCTGCTGAAGGTGCTAGACAAGGTGCTTTGGAAGCACTTGGCCAACAAGGCCTCATTTCAGCCTCTAATACCTCCTGCCTGGGCTCGGAGGAAGGGCTGCTCTTTGCTGCTAGCATTTGCTCCCGGTGGTTGGCAGGAGAAAACAAGGGGAAGGAAAAAGGGCAATACCCTGAGATATCAGTAGGATATCTCAGTAGTGAACAGACTTTTTGCTGCATCTATGGGGGAGTGACTTTA